>NC_089837.1:139887129-140487129 GCF_035609145.1 Eleutherodactylus coqui | reverse complement strand
ATGAACCAACTGATTGACTGACAGAGCTGTCAATCACCAGCCAATACCTCAGCTAACAGCAGCAGGGATTTATTAACCCCAACTATTCAGGACAGAACCAACTGCAGTAAAGGTGTGCTGGCAGTGCCATGACAATTTAAGGTTCGGTCTTTAGTCTGTATTTTATTTCCTTGCTATAATACTGGTGATGGCTACAGAAGCAAGGGGCCAAAGATGTATCGGCAGCAAACACTGCAGTCATCAAGAGAAGTCATTATATCAGTCTAGGCCCGATGGAGTAGAAATGTCTACAATCTCTTGTAGTTCATTGGTGAGGGCTATGACCAAATAAAGCTAAAATCTTAATCTGTTCCCGGCTTCGATTTTATATGGAAGGACATAAAGACTTAGGGATCCGTAAGAAAAAAAATATGGTGCCTTATGGAATAGTATATGGAGTCTGATACACTGTACAGGATGCTTTGCTTACCTTCATGCAATGGGGTCAGTTCTTATGGGTTTTAGGCTGAAATGTATCACCCAGACCTCACTCAAATATGGTGCAGACAATGATATGGTCCCTGGAAGGTAAACCACAATGGGTGTTTTACAGTTTCTCACCGAGGGCACAGATGTAGTGGTTACACTTCTCTACAGAGGCATAGGGCTTGGCAGTTACACTTCTTCATAGAGCTAAATAGCTTTGTAGTTTCCAGAAATACAGTCTTATAACACTTACCTCTTACCAGCATCTGCCAATAACAACAGGTCACTGTAACACAGTCTTCTGCAAGTACTTCAATGTAGTTTTTTATTAGTGCATGGTATCTCTGTTTCTCTGAAAGGCATAGCAGGCAATTTGCCTCTTAGCAGGACTCTAATTTGTCTCCTGCCTTTAATGTGTCTCACCAGCAGACATCAGTACACCCCTTATGCCATGTTTTAGGCTAGAGCATTTGACGCTCTCATTCCATTCAGCTTGGTCCCACAGATGTTCTCAGCGCAAGAAACTGTCTGTTCAGCACAGCTCAGGTCACACTGAGAGGGTATCTTTTGCAGCTCAACTACTTTATACTTCTCAATGTCTTTGGATTTAGTCTCTCATCAGTTACATTCTCCAGGACTACTCCTATTAGGCAGTATAGTGTACCCAAATCTTCTACAGTCTCAGAGCATTTCACTAAGCTCACTGTAGCAAACCTAGGTTGGTACAAAATTCTCTTCAATCAAAAAGACTAGAGGAAATGCAGGCATTACAGCTTCTAGAAATATTTTGCTAGTAGAACAGAACATTTATGACATCAAGAATAGCATGCTGCGCTATTCTTGCCATCAAAAGGATGGAAACTTCATATAGCATTTCAAGTGCTAGATTAGAGCCGAGTGTAGTAGCTGTATGGGACTGGAGAGTAGTCAGGAGTAAGCCAGGGGTTGTTAACAGGTAGTCATAGTTTGCAGTACAAGTGGAGGAGGCAAGTAGCGTTGTCGAGAGGAGAGCCAGAGGTCATTAACAGGTAGTCGCAGTTTGCAGGAGAGGAGCAGGTTTAGGAGATGACGCTTGATCGAGCAAATGGAGCACAATAATTATGCAATACATGAAGGGACAGAGACAGGTTTATATAGAGGGCTAATTGGTGGAGGAACAAGACATGGAGTGTACTAGACAGGAAACATGGAACCAGAAACAGGAGACAAGGGATGAGGAACAAGGTATCAGTACTCAGGGGAGCTATCCGGCATGTTGAATAGCTCAATCAGCAGAGGCCTCACCTAGAGCATGTGAGGTCACTGGTTTGAATCCTGGCACTTTGATTAAATCTGGATAGATCTAAGTCAATGGAATTTACTCCTTCATCTAGCAAGCTTCATGGCTTTCTTCTTAATTGGAGGTCATGATGCCAGTGTGAACAATGCCTTAGTAGTCTGCTGACATTCCACTATATCAATCATGAAAATGCATCAATTTGCTGTTATTGTACTTAACATAAACTTTACTAACTCTGTCACTTATAGATAGACAGTCAGCATAACATGCATATTTTATAGTCTCTATAAAACCACGTAAATCTTCAGAAAACAATCTCAATGTCATTTTATATAGAAACTGTTTACTACATTCTTTGACATTTATAAGTAATATTAAACTACAGACAGATCTATATTTTCCAATTGACAGAAGTTCCCAGAAGAGGCTTCTCTGTAAAAGTGTCTATGGCATTACACAGAAGTCTGGAAACAATTCAGGGATGTGAAGACTCCTCATATCAATGTCAATGCTCATAACATTTCTGAAGAGTGCATATATGGATTTGAGCTGCAGGTATCCAGACCTCAACAAAAGAAACCTCTAAAAATTCCATATTTTCTGTTATTACTTGTGCTCTTTCCTTTTACTTTCCCCTTAGTTTATTTTATATCAAGTAAATATCTACTGTAACAGGTTTCACAGAAGTAACACATCACTTCCATCACTAAAGTGGTACTGTAGAAAAATAGAGTTGCTGAGATTTTTGTGATTATTACATATATTGGTTGACTGACTCATTTGAGAACATCTATTAATGTGTCACAGCTTTGTAAATAGACTAAAGTGGAGCTGAAAACTATTGCAGGTGAAATATACCATATTCATTTAAAAAATAGGTTAATGCTGGAAATAATATCTAACACTCTGTTCACGTTAAGTTTGGACTTATGCTATATAGTTGAGCATTGACTCGCATAATAAAAAACTCAGCTTACATTTTTTAGTGTGCTGCCTTTCTATATAGGAAAGCATAGTTGGGAGAATTTCCTGGTATATATACCAGACTAGCGCAGCAAAGGTCATATGAATAGAGCCTTAGGACAGGTTAACAATTTTGTACATTAATGTTTTTATTTATTGAAGATGCCGCAGATCTAGTCAAGGTAACGACAAAAATTTAATAGATCGCTGTATATGCGAGTTTCAGGCGTGTGAAAAAAATTGCATGTTGCTCCTGCACTTTTAATGGTAAAAACCGCATGGCATCGCATTTGCACTGTGGGAGTGATGCGATTTTTTGCCTACCATAGGAAGTAAAGTGTGATATCATCCAAAAATAGGACTTCATTTAGGTGGTGAAAATAGACTGATAGATTTTGTGCGTATTTATTAAAAGCGCCGAAATTGGGAAGATTATGAAAAGAATTGTCATTTTTTTTTCACATTTCCAACTGCAATATCTCAAATATGTGCAAATATACTGTACACATTTTTGTTGAGATATATATTTTCATCTGGTAACTCTATTCTGGAAGCACATTGGAAAAAACTTCAGTTTCTTTAACCATTTAGAAGATGTACAAATTTAACATTGATTATTACAATTTTGAGGAACACTTTGTTTTCCTACACCAAGCCAAGATTGCAAAGGCTCATAGGTGTCAGAATAATAGACACCCCCACAAATGACGCCATTTTAAATAATACACATTTGAATGTATTAACTGAGGGGGGTCAGGAGTATTTTGACCTCACAGTTTCTTTTCCGGAATTAATTTAGAAAAGAAAAAAAAAACATTTCATATTTTTGCAAATATGTCATTTAAAAGACAAGATTTCTTTCTATACTGCACATGAAAATTAGGATTTGCAACCGAAATGGATCCCCCTGTTTGTCCTGTGTTCAGAAACATACCCATTGTGGCCCTAATCTTATGTCTCAATGCACAACAGGGCCCAAACCGAAAGGAGCAGCCAGTGGCTTTCAGAACAGACATTTTGCTTGAAGATGATTTAGGCCCCATAGCACACTCTTAAAGCCCTCGAGTGGCCAAAACTAAAGAGAACCCCCACAAATTACCCAATTTTGAATACTGGACCCCTTAACGAATTCATGTAGGGATGTATGGCAATTATGTCATTTTGAAAAAAGTTTTTTTCTACAACACACATGTGAATGAAGACTTACACTCTAAAATAAACATACCCATTGTGGCCCTAATATAATGTCTGTATGCACAACAGGGCCCAAACCGAACGGAGCAGCCAGTAGCTTTCAGAACAGACATTTTGCTTGAGGGTGATTTAGGCCCCATAGCACACTTGTGGAGCCCTTGAGCTGCCAAAATAACAGAGAATCCCCACAAACTAGACCCCTTAATGCATTTATCTAGGGGTGAACAGCGTATTTTTACCCCATAGTTTTAAAATGAATCTGAGCAAAGCAGAAGGAAAAAATTACAATTTTCATTTTTTGGCAATTGTGTTATTTTAAACACAGTTTTTGTACAGCACATACATAAATAAAGACTTTCACGCCAAAATGGATACCCTTGTTTGTCCCGTGTTTAGAAACATACCCATTGTGGCCCTAATATAATGTTTGTATGCACAACGGGACTCAAACCGAAAAGAGCATTAAACCTCAACTGTGTTTTAACCGTTACATGATCACCATTATCCATTGGATAACGGTGATCACGTGCCTGGGGACCACTCACTGCAGCCTTTGGTCACTGCTTTAGGCTCTTGGCTACCTTTAGTAGCCAGGTGCAAGGAGACTTTAAATGTCCCAGGCCCTTCCAAGCTTCTGTGCTTGCGTCCACCATTTTGCCGATGGGTGCATGCACTGAAGTTAGGGAAAGGTCCACGAAAAAAGACCATAATCTTATCTATAAATATATCTGGGAAGCCAAATTTTTGTAGAGACATTTTGAGGAATGACCAGTCTACCCTGTCAAAAGCCTTCTCCGCATCAGTGGTGAGAAGGGCTAATGGTGATTTGTTATGATGAGCTAAATGTAGCAAATTGAGTAATTTGGAGGTGCTATCTTTTGCTTCTCTGTTTGATATGAAGCCAAGCTGCTCTGGGTTGATTAGACTAGGCAGCATTGGTTTCATTCTATTAGCTAGAATCTTAGCGTATAATTTGACGTTGTTATTAATTAATGATATGGGTCTATAACTAATACATAAGGTGGCATCCTTTCCCTCTTTGGGGAATAAAGTTATATGAGCAGTCAATGCCTCTTTTTAGAAAAGATTTTTTTGCTAATGGAATTGAAATATTGTACTAGATGTGGGGATAGGATTTCTTGAAAGGTTATCTAATATAGGCACCCAAAACCATCAGAACCCGGGCTTCTCCCGTTTGGACTTGTCTAAATACTTTCCTCTACTTCTTGAGGAGTAATCGGTTTAAGAAATATTTGCACTGATTTGTGCATATACAAGGGAGATTATTTGGAGTCCAGAAAATTGTGGATTCCTTAGTGTTTATCTGATAGTGACTCTATGAGACCTTTGATATTATATACATCAGTGTAATTTGCATGAAAAAGTTTGGATATATCCGATGTTATATAATGTAGTTTAGTAATTTTATCTTTAATTTTGGGAATAATTGCTTTAGCATTCTAGTTCTTAATTAGGGCTGCAAGTTTTTTACCACATTTGTCGAAGAAAGCATAGTGTTTATATCTTGCAAAGGAGAGGTATTTTTCCAATTTTTGGTCAAGGAGCTCCTTTAATTTAATGTGAATGTTTAAAAGGCTCGTTTCATGTTGTTGTGAAAAATCTTTTTTGTTGCAGGTTTCTATATGCTTAATTTGTTCAAGAAGATATATAACTTCCTTCTCTTTTTCATTTTTCTTCCTTGCACCCAGTTCAATGAATAAACCTCTTATTACAGCCTTATGGGCCTCCTACAGTATAGAGGGGTTATATGGTTTCAGAGCGTTCTCCCTAAAATAATGCTGTAGACCCCTGTGTATATATTCAATATCATCTTTGTTTTTCAGTAAATTAGCATTTAATAACCAGTTAAATGCACACCTCCTCCTGGGGGAGATAGACAATCTCAGGAAAATAGGGGCGTGATCTGAATAAAGGATAGGGTCATAGAATGTTTTGGTAACTGTATCCAACAGTGAGAGTGTGATGTAAATACAATTGATTCTTGAATATTTTTTATGTACCGGGGAGTAAAAGGAAAAGTCTTTTGTATCTGGATTGAGAGTTCTCCATGTGTCCACCAAATGGCGGTCTGCCAACAATTTCATAATTTTTTTTCGTTTAGGAAAAGAAACAGCTGAGGAGCCATTAGAGGTATCTCACATGGCATTGAGCAGGGAGTTGAAATCTCTGCCTAAGATGAGATATCCTTAAATGCTGTAGACCCCTGTGTATATATTCAACATCATCTTTGTTTTTCAGTAAATTAGCATTTAATAACCAGTTAAATGCACACCTCCTCCTGGGGGAGACAATCTCAGGAAAATAGGGGCGTGATCTGAATAAAGGATAGGGCCATAGAATGTATTGGTAACTGTATCCAACAGTGATTGTGTGATGTAAATATAATTATTCTTGAATATTTTTTATGTAGCGGGTAGTAAAAGGAAAAGTCTTTTATATCTGGATTGAGAGTTCTCCATGGGTCCACCAAATGGAGGTCTGCCAACAATTTCATAATTTTTTTTTAGTTTAGGAAAAGAAACAGCTGAGGAGCCATTAGAGGTATCTCACATGGCATTGAGCAGGGAGTTGAAATCTCTGCCTAAGATGAGATATCCTTCAGAGAACTCGTGCAATTGGTTAATTACATTAGAAAAGAAGGAGTCTTGGTGGATGTTGGGGGCATAAATATTAGCTAAGGTGAATATTTTGTCACAAATTGTACCCTTGACAAAGATATACCTGTCCTCTGGATCCACTTTGGTATTTAATGTTTTGAATGGCACTTTGTTATGTAGGGCTATAGGTCCCCCCCCCCCCCCCCCTATGTCTTTTCAGTGGCGTTAGGGCGTTAAACCATTGGGTAAATGACTTATTTTTAGTCATAGGGGTGTCATTTTTCTTTTAAATGTGTTTCTTGAAAGAAGATGATATCAACATCTTGATTGTAAAGTAATGTAATATTTGTGTCCTTTTTTGGTATATTAATTAATACCCTTAACATTAAATGAGGCTAAGTATAGGTCAACCATTTATGTGATTATGAGGAATACCTTCTAGTTAAATGACACCATCAGGACTATCAAAAGGGTTCAAAACAAAACATGGGGGAAAACAAAACTATAATAACCGGCCATTGCTGGGCTGACAATAAACAAGTACACTGCAAAGTTTTTGCAGCTGGTCTGGATGTTCGGGATGGAGCTCATTCTGGTGCCAGTAACTGCAGTGGATTTTTGCAGTGAAAATCTACAGCCAATCTGCTGCAGAATCCACAATAAAATCTGCATATACAAATGTGGATTATATAACAGATATATGGTGAAATCTGCAGTGAATTGCTTCCAACACATCTGGATTCACCTTAGGGATATGTCCACACATAGGGTAAATGCTGCGGATTTTCCACAGTACAAGCAATGTGGATAAGACCTCAAGAAAACTCATCCACATGCTACAGAAAATATTCTTACTGTAAATTGACCTAAGGTGTGGATTTTATATCCACTGCATGTCGATACTTTCAGCATGGATTTTCCAGCAAATTAGAATTTCTGCAGTGGATCCGCAACATGTGGCTGTGCATTAAAGCGGTTATTTGTCATTGCAATCCCTGCTTTGCCTGGCAAATCTGAAATTTAATCACAAAAACATTATAAATAGAGATGAGCGAGCATACTTGTCCAAGCTTGATGCTCGTTCGAGTATTAGGGTGCTCGAGATGCTCGTTACTCGAGATGAGCACCACGCGGTACTCGTCTCGATTAAACGAGCACTGACCATTGAATTCAATGGAGCCGGCAATACAGCCGGCTCCATTGAAAGCAATGGGCTGCCGGCGATCTCAGGATGAATTTTTCGGGAAGGGCTTAAAAATATAAACCCTTACCTGAAAATCATCCAAAACTGTGTAAAAATAAATAAATACTCACCTTGTCCCGGCAGACGGAGTTCAGCCACGGCCGGCCGGCAGTTCTCCTGAATAATGCTGTGAGTAGTATTCAGCAGCCGGGGATTTTAAATCCCCGGCTGCTGAATACTACTAACAGCAGTTCAGTAGAACTGCCGGCCGCGGCTGAACTCTGTCTGTCGGGACAAGGTGAGTATATATATTTTTTTAATTTTTACACAGTTTTGGATGATTTTCAGGGAAGGGCTTATATTTTTAATCGCTTCCTGAAAATTCATCCCGCGCTCGCCGGCAGCCCATTGCTTTCAATGGAGCCAGCTGTATTGCCGGCTCCATTGAATTTAATGGGCTAACATCGTTCTTCTCTTCCACAGCTGTAACAGCTGTGGCAGAGGAGAACGATCTTTATGCTGACAGTGGGGGGGGGGGTCTCACTCTTGCCACTATTGTGGCTTAATAGTGAGACCTCGGAGCCCGAAATGCAGCCCTGCATGTTGCTCCTCGCCTGCCCTATCCATTTCTGTGTTTTTTACATGACTTTGGTGATTTGCTAAGATTTTCACAAATGAAAACCTTAGTGGAGCACCAGTCATATACAAAAATGCTCGAGTCGCCCATTGACTTCAATGGGGTTCGTTACTTGAAACGAACTCTCGAGCATCACTGAAAGTTTGACTCGAGTAACGAGCACTCGAGCATTTTGGTGCTCGCTCTTCTCTAATTATAAATAATCCTTCACCGCGGTAACTGGGTGTCGTCCAGGACTTTTGTCATGTAACCATGATGTCACTAAAAGTCCAGCGCAAATAGTAGTAACATTTGTCCCATGAGTTGTGTGAAATTGCAGCAAAAATGCCCCATTTTTGCAGCAATTTACATAGAACTGTGTTAGAAAGTATGCAGTTGTGTTCAAATCACTGCAGAAACATGACTATTTAACTCAACATGAGAAAAAAACTGTCACATTTGGAAATGTGCAGGAAGTAGCACCTCTGCAGTCAACAAAAGCCGCAGTAAAAGGGATTCTGGGAAGGGAGTCCTGGAAGTAGCAGAGAGCCAAAAAGGGGCCGAACAGCTGAACTCACACAATCACCAGTCCCCAAGATCAGAGCTTGGCTGTTTGCAAGAGGGATGGGAGTCTGGCCCAGCGTGATGTCTACATGAAGGAACCACCGGCCCTGCGTACACAGGAAAAAAGAGAGAGGAAGGTGGAGCCAATACAGAACAGGCTGTTAGCCTTGCCCACATAGAACATTCTGATGCTGTGCCCAGTCTGAGAAAGACCTTGCCTGCATGGCAGCCAGCACCAGGAAGGCAAAATCAATGAAGGAGTTTAAGAGGAGACTAGACATCTTTTTGGAGCCCTATAACATTGCAGTATACAGACATTAAATAACCAACAGGGTTGTTGATCCGGGTCTTGGAGTCAGGTAGGAATTTTCAAAAGTTGATTGGGTAAATTGGCTTCTGCCTCATATGGGTTTTTTTTGCCTTCCCCTGAATCAACAAGGAAGGAGGGTGGAAACAGGCCGAACAGGACGGACATTTGTCTTTTTTCAGCCTTGCATACTATGTTACTTGTAATGAATTAAATCTGGATGGGCCGCGCACTGAACAATCAGGCAGTATAGCCCACTGGGAATCTGCCTGGTAGGGCAAAATGTCAATATGGGCCTAGTCATCCATTTATCACATTAAGATTGAAACATGTGACAAAAGTTCGGGCAATAAAAATATCAATAAAATGTCAGTTCTGTGTTGGAAAAGTCACTGAAAAATGTTGAAAGAGAATGCAACAAGGCACAGGACAAAATTTTAAAAAAACATTAAGCGAAAATTTGAAACTTTTTTTTCTAGGAGACAAGAAAGAGAATACATATCTGAGACTGAAACTCCTGGGACTTATTGCTTCAATATGATACGAGATATAGAAGATATAAAACACTATTCTACAGAGAAATATTTTATGATTGTTGCTGCCCCTAGGGTTTTATGAGATGCGACCAATTACCATGCCCTTAAGTTCATGAACTTGGTGTCTACAATTAGCAAAATGTACTGTGACAGGGTAGCCTTCATCAAAAAGCTTATGTTGCTGCCTTCAAGCTCCTATTAACTACTATCTCTTTTAATAGCAAAAAGAAGGTTTTTTTTTTACACTTTTCCAGCTAATTCCATACATAGACTTTGTCCAGAACAAACATGTTTTATCTGCCCGTATGTCAGTGACTATGTGATGTCCTTGAGAAACCTCTTTTATGCTTGTTGGAGTCAAACTTATATGAGGTGCAGGAGAGCTAACATCGACACTATGCATGAAGATATTGCAGTGTAAAGAAATCATATTGGATGATGTTTAAAATATGCATAAAAATCCTCCCTTGAGAAATGTGAAACATTGATGTGTGGGAGTGGAGTGACTGATGTATATAGAGTAAATGTTTGAAGTAATGGTAGTCTTTGAGAGGGGAATGGGTGTTTAAAAGGAAGGCATAGATTAGTAAACCTGTACATTAGCATTTCATTTTAACCATTCCATGATCGGCTGTAGCTTACTATCTTAGAATATAACTAGAGAGAATTATACGTTATAATGAGAATTATTTTGTTTTATTCTATTACTGAATAAACTTTTTTTTCCTAAATTTATGTCAGAGACTTCAAGACTCACTAGGCGAGATAGTTTAGATAACCATTAGAGATGAGCGAGCATACTCGTCCGAGCTTGATGCTCGTTCGAGTATTAGGGTGCTCGAGATGCTCGTTACTCGAGACGAGCACAACGCGGTACTTGTCTCGATTAAACGAGCACTAACTATTGAATTCAATGGAGCCGGCAATACAGCCGGCTCCATTGAAAGCAATGGGCTGCCGGCGAGCGCGGGATGAATTTTCGGGAAGGGCTTAAAAATATAAGCCCTTTCCTGAAATTCATCCAGAAATGTGTAAAAAGTAAAAAAAAAAAATACTCACCTTGTCCCGGCAGAACGATGTTAGCCCATTGAATTCAATGGAGCCGGCAATACAGCCGGCTCCATTGAAAGCAATGGGCTGCCGGCGAGCGCGGGATGAATTTTCGGGAAGGGCTTAAAAATATAAGCCCTTACCTGAAAATCATCCTAAAATGTGTAAAAATAAAAAAAAAATGTATACTACTCACCTTTCTGCTGCAGCCGGAGTTCAGCCGCGTCTGCCGGGCAGTTCTCCTGAACTGCTCTCTGTAGTATTCAGCAGGTGGGGATTTAAAATCCCTGCCTGCTGAATGAGCTGCCTCTGATGGGTCACAGCCTCACCAATCAGAGGCAGCTCTCACTCACACCCATTCATGAATTCATTAATGGGTGTGAGTGAGAGCTGCCCCTGATTGGTCCCTGCGCTGAGCCAATCAGAGGCAGCACTCACCCATTCATGAATTCATGAATGGGTGTGAGTGAGAGCTGCCTCTGATTGGTGAGGCTGTGACCAATCAGAGGCAGCTCATTCAGCAGGCGGGGATTTTAAATCCCCGGCTGCTGAATACTACAGAGAGCAGTTCAGGAGAACTGCCGGCCAGACGCGGCTGAACTCCGGCTTCAGCGGAAAGGTGAGTATACATTTTTTTTTTATTTTTACACACTTTAGGGTGATTTTCAGGTAAGGGCTTATATTTTTAAGCCCTTCCCAAAAATTCATCCCGCACTCGCCGGCAGCACATTGCTTTCAATGGAGCCGGCTTTATTGCCGGCTCCATTGAATTCAATGGGCTAACATCGTTCTTCTCTGCCACAGCTGTTACAGCTGTGGCAGAGGAGAACGATCTTTATGCTGACAGTGCGGGGGGGGGGGGCACTCTTGCCGCTATTGTGGCTTAATAGTAGACCTGGGAACTTGAGATGCAGCCCAACATGTAGCCCCTCGCCTGCCCTATACGTTTCTGTGTCGTTCCCATCACTTTTGTGAATTTCCCAGATTTTCACAAATGAAAACCTTAGCGAGCATCGGCGATATACAAAAATGCTCGAGTCGCCCATTGACTTTAATGGGGTTCGTTACTCGAAACGAACCCTTGAGCATCGCGGGAAGTTCGACTCGAGTAACGAGCACTCGAGCATTTTGGTGCTCGCTCATCTCTAATAACCATATATTTGGACTATAGAAAAGAAAGCTGAGCTATAGTTCCACCTATTGCAGAAAAAAAAGGTCAGTAGTCTCCACCAAATGTATAACAACAAATATTAACGCTGTTATCCAATTTAGAAAACCCATGGTACACAATTATATTATTTTGAGTAAAGAGAAGGGAGCCCTCTATGCATGATCTTCATCTCTTGACCAAAGTAGAGATTTGTCATAATTGCGTTTTTATTCTGGAGGACATTACCCGTGTTACATAGCCAACCATTTAATTAAATAGGCACTTTGTAATTCTTAAAGGAACTGATTCATCAGACACAACCTCTTTCAGAATGCAACACCCAGGTAGAAGTACTGGTAGTTCCAGGTCCTGTTCTAAGCAAATCAGCAAACAGCTGATTTTGCCAATGAAAGCTACAACCACTGCAGGCAGCATCTAGTATTAGAAAATGTCCATTCGAATGAATGTCCATTTGTCATGGCTCAATGGCTGCAACAGGATCGTAGCATAATGGCTGTAATGCAGAAACAGACTGACGGCACTATGTTAGTCTAAGCCACGTTATGACATTTTTGGGGGGTCTGTGATCTCTTAGGGTTCCCCCATCTTTACTAAAGGGTCATTGGGAGTCATATATTAAAATTCCCTTTGGTGGTTTATATTTTTCTTGGCTGGCCAATCTACTAGAGTGAGATTTATATATTCCAATCCCTGCTCTTACAGGGTGCTGATTATTTACCTCTTGTTGGTAAGGTTGGTCTTGTCTATCTTTACCTTGGTGCAGCCATCCTGGTTAAGTTAACTGACCAGTGTATTTATTCATAAACTAGTAATTATTAGGAAATTATAGCACCAGTGTTTCTGGTTGCACAATGCACTACACAGCTTTGCTACATGCACGTTACACACACACAGTTGTGGTACTTGCACGTCACACACGCACAACTGTGCTAATCCACGTCACACACAGCTCTGCTACATGCACATCACAAATGCACAGCACTGCTACATGCATGTCACGCACACAACTGCGATACATGCACTTCATACACACACAGCTTTGCTACATGCACGTAACACACACAGCTCTGCTACATGTACATCACATACAGCTCTGCTACATACATTTTTCATCCCATACAACAGGGATCACAACCAGCGCAGCAGAGTCCTGTACACACTGATCACCCCCTGGTCATGTAATCCCAGACTCCACCCACACATGTGACTGATCACATGACGGTGACATCATCACAGGTGCTGTAAGCACATGGCTGCTGTCAGGCTCTGCAGGTTTTTAATAAAGTGAAGGACCTGTGATGCTCAGAGCCCCAGTGACTGATCCGATGACAGTGGTATCTTCACTAGAGATGAGCGAACTCGTTCGTCCGAGCTTGATATTCGTGCGAATATTAGGGTGTTCGGGATGTTCGTTATTCGTAACGAACACCATGCGGTGTTCTGGTTACTTTCACTTCCTTCCCTGAGACGTTAGCGCACTTTTCTGGCCAATTGAAAGACAGGGAAGGCATTACAACTTCCCCCTGCAACGTTTAAGCCCTATACCACCCCCCTGCAGTGAGTGGCTGGCGAGATCAGGTGTTCGCCTAATATAAAAGTCGGCCCCTCCCGCGGCTCGCCTCAGATGCCTGGTGAGTTAGATGAGGGACAGTGCTGTTTATACCGGAGCTGCTGTAGGGAAAGAATTGGTAGTTAGTGTAGGCTTCAAGACCCCCCAAAGGTCCTTATTAGGGCCACTGATAGCTGTGTGTTGGCTGCTGTTAGCAGTGGCATTTTTTTTTTCTCAAAATCGGCTCTGCAGAGCGTTGCACCTGGCATTAGGGACAGAAGTGCTGCATAGGCAGGGAGAGTGTTAGGAGTGAGTGTAGCCTTCAAGAACCTCAACGGTCCTTTCTAGGGCCATATTTATCCGTGTGCAGTACTGTCCAGGCTGCTGTTAGCTGTGCTGCATTTTTTTGGGGCTTCTCAAAATCGCCTCTGCAGAGCATTCCACCCTCCATTGATACTGCAGGGAAAGAATTGTATAGGCAGGGCCACAACACAGTTATTATTCATAGAATATACGCAGTGCTGCCTTTTGGTGGAAAAACAAGTGGAAACAAATCTATTTGTCCAGCCTCTGTCCGTCCTTACGGGCGGTGGACACGTGTGAGCTGCGTGAAAAACATTGCTAAATCATACGCACCCAGCTACGCTTTACTGCTGGCTTCGCCATTTGCTTTCCTTAATTGGGAAAAAAAATACCTGCTCTGCCAGAGTTATAATAACTCTGCTACCCTCACGTTCTGTGACACATTAGCAGGGACACAGCACAGTTATTAAACTTCTCATGTTCATTGAATATACGCAGTGCTGCCTTTTGGTGGAAAAACAAGTGGAAACAAATCTATTTGTCCAGCCTCTGTCCGTCCTTACGGGCGGTGGACACGTGTGAGCTGCGTGAAAAACATTGCTAAATCATACGCACCCAGCTACGCTTTACTGCTGGCTTCGCCATTTGCTTTCCTTAATTGGGAAAAAAAATACATGCTCTGCCAGAGTTATAATAACTCTGCTACCCTCACGTTCTGTGACACATTAGCAGGGACACAGCACAGTTATTAAACTTCTCATGTTCATTGAATATACGCAGTGCTGCCTTTTGGTGGAAAAACAAGTGGAAACAAATCTATTTGTCCAGCCTCTGTCCGTCCTTACGGGCGGTGGACACGTGTGAGCTGCGTGAAAAACATTGCTAAATCATACGCACCCAGCTACGCTTTACTGCTGGCTTCGCCATTTGCTTTCCTTAATTGGGAAAAAAAATACCTGCTCTGCCAGAGTTATAATAACTCTGCTACCCTCACGTTCTGTGACACATTAGCAGGGACACAGCACAGTTATTAAACTTCTCATGTTCATTGAATATACGCAGTGCTGCCTTTTGGTGGAAAAACAAGTGGAAACAAATCTATTTGTCCAGCCTCTGTCCGTCCTTACGGGCGGTGGACACGTGTGAGCTGCGTGAAAAACATTGCTAAATCATACGCACCCAGCTACGCTTTACTGCTGGCTTCGCCATTTGCTTTCCTTAATTGGGAAAAAAAATACCTGCTCTGCCAGAGTTATAATAACTCTGCTACCCTCACGTTCTGTGACACATTAGCAGGGACACAGCACAGTTATTAAACTTCTCATGTTCATTGAATATACGCAGTGCTGCCTTTTGGTGGAAAAACAAGTGGAAACAAATCTATTTGTCCAGCCTCTGTCCGTCCTTACGGGCGGTGGACACATGTGAGCTGCGTGAAAAACATTGCTAAATCATACGCACCCAGCTACGCTTTACTGCTGGCTTCGCCATTTGCTTTCCTTAATTGGGAAAAAAAATACCTGCTCTGCCAGATTTATAATAACTCTGCTACCCTCACGTTCTGTGACACATTAGCAGGGACACAGCACAGTTATTAAACTTAAATTATTCATTCACTAGAGGCAGTGGGGCCTTTCGTTTTCCAAAAAGGGAAAAAATTATATTTGGCCTGCAGTCTTGCGCCAATTTATTTCCTGCCTGTGAAATCAAATCACTGGTAATACAGCATGCTGAGGGGTAGGGGTAGGCCTAGAGGACGTGGACGCGGCCGAGGACGCGGAGGGCCAAGTCAGGGTGTGGGCACAGGCCGAGCTTCTGATCCCGGTGTGTCGCAGCTGACTGCTGCGCGATTAGGAGAGAGGCACGTTTCTGGCGTCCCCACATTCATCGCCCAATTAATGGGTCCACGCGGGAGACGGTTATTAGAAAATGAGCAGTGTGAGCAGGTCCTGTCCTGGATGGCAGAAAGTGCTTCGAGCAACCTATCGTCAACACGCAGTTCTGCGCCGTCCACTGCTGCAAATCCGAATCCTCTGTCTGCTGCTCCTCCTTCCTCCCAGCCTCCTCACTCCACTACAATGACACCTGCTCAGGAGCGGGAACACTCCCAGGAACTGTTCTCGGGCCCCTGCTTAGATTGGGCAGCAGCGGTTCCTCTCCCACCAGAGGAGTTTATCGTCACTGATGCCCAACCATTCGAAAGTTCCCGGGGTCCGAGGGAAGAGGCTGGGGACTTCCGCCAACTGTCTCAACAACTTTCTGTGGGTGAGGAGGACGATGACGATCAGACACAGTTGTCTTGCAGTGAGGTAGTAGTAAGGGCAGTAAGTCCAAGGGAGCAGCGCACAGAGGATTCGGAGGAAGAGCAGCAGGACGATGAGGTGACTGACCCCACCTGGTGTGCAACGCTTACTCAGGAGGACAGGTCTTCAGAGGGGGAGTCAAGGGCATCAGCAGGGCAGGTTGCAAGAGGCAGTGCGGTGGCCAGGGCCAGGGGTAGAGGCAGGGCCAGACCGAATAATCCACCAAGTGTTTCCCAAAGCGCCCCCTCGCGCCATGCCACCCTGCAGAGGCCGAGGTGCTCTAAGGTCTGGCAGTTTTTCACAGAGACGCCTGACGACCGACGAACAGTGGTGTGCAACCTTTGTTGCGCAAAGCTCAGCCGGGGAGCCAACACCAACAGCCTCACCACCACCACCATGCGCAGACATATGATGGCCAAGCACCCCACAAGGTGGGACGAAGGCCGTTCACCGCCTCCGGTTTGCACCCCTGCCTCTCCCCCTGTGCCCCAACCTGCCACTGAGATGCAACCCCCTCTCAGGACACAGGCACTACCGCCTCATGGCCTGCACCCACACCCTCATCTCCGCTGTCCTCGGCCCCATCCAGCAGTGTAGTTCAGCGCACCGTTCAGCCGTCGCTTGCGCAAGTGTTCGAGCGCAAGCGCAAGTACGCCGCCACGCACCCGCACGCTCAAACGTTAACCGTCCGCATAGCAAAATTCATCAGCCTTGAGATGCTGCCGTATAGGGTTGTGGAAACTGAGTCCTTCAAAAGTATCATGGAGGCGGCGGCCCCGCGCTACTCTGTTCCCAGTCGCCACTACTTTTCCCGATGTGCCGTCCCAGCCCTGCACGACCACGTCTCCCGTAACATTGTGCGCGCCCTCACCAACGCGGTTACTGCCACGGTCCACTTAACTACGGACACGTGGAAAAGCGCAGGCGGGCAGGGCCACTACATCTCCCTGACGGCACATTGGGTGAATTTAGTAGAGGCTGGGACAGAGTCAGAGCCCGGGACCGCTCACGTCCTACCCACCCCCAGAATTGCGGGCCCCAGCTCGGTGGTGGTATCTGCGGAGGTGTATGCTTCCTCCACTAAAGCACCCTCCTCCTCCTCCTCCTCCTCTGTCTCGCAATCAAGATGTGTTAGCAGCAGCATGTCGCCAGCAGTCGGTGTCGCGCGGTGTGGCAGCACAGCGGTGGGCAAGCGTCAGCAGGCCGTGCTGAAACTACTCAGCTTAGGCGATAAGAGGCACACGGCCCACGAACTGCTGCAGGGTCTGACACAGCAGAACGACCGCTGGCTTGCGCCGCTGAGCCTCCAACCGGGCATGGTCGTGTGTGACAACGGCCGTAACCTGGTGGCGGCTCTGCAGCTCGGCAGCCTCACGCACGTGCCATGCCTGGCCCACGTCTTTAATTTGGTGGTTCAGCGCTTTCTGAAAAGCTACCCACGCTTGTCAGACCTGCTCGTAAAGGCGCGCCGGCTCTGCGCACATTTCCGCAAGTCCCACACGGACGCTGCCACCCTGCGCACCCTGCAACATCACTTTAAGCTGCCAGTGCACCGACTGCTGTGCGACGTGCCCACACGGTGGAACTCTACGCTCCACATGTTGGCCAGGCTCTATGAACAACGTAGAGCTATAGTCGAATACCAACTCCAACATGGGCGGCGCAGTGGGAGTCAGCCTCCTCAATTCCTTTCAGAAGAGTGGGCCTGGTTGGCAGACATCTGCCATGTCCTTGGTAATTTTGAGGAGTCTACCCAGGTGGTGAGCGGCGATGCTACAATCATTAGCGTCACCATTCCTCTGCTATGCATCTTGAGAAATTCCCTGCAAACCATAAAGGCAGCTGCTTTGCGCTCGGAAACGGGGGCGGGGGAAGACAGTATGCCGCTGGATAGTCAGGGCACCCTCCTGTCTATTTCTCAGCGCATACAGGAGGAGGAGGAGGAGCATGAGGAGGATGAGGAGGAGGGGGAAGAGACAGCTTGGGCCGCTGCTGACGGTACACCGGCTGATTGCCTGTCATCCTTTCAGCGTGTATGGCCTGAGGAGGAGGAGGAGGAGGAGGAGGAGGAGGATCCTGAAAGTGATCTTCCTAGTGAAGACAGCCATGTGTTGCGTACAGGTACCCTGGCACACATGGCTGACTTCATGTTAGGATGCCTTTCTCGTGACCCTCGCGTTGCACGCATTCTGGCCACTACGGATTACTGGGTGTACACACTGCTCGATCCACGGTATAAGGAGAACCTGCCCACTCTGATTCCCGAAGAGGAAAGGGGTTCGAGAGTGTTGCTATACCACAGGACCCTTGCGGACAAGCTGATGGTAAAATTCCCAGCCGACAGCACTAGTGGCAGAAGGCGCAGTTCCGAGGGCAAGGTAGCAGGTGATGTGCGTAGATCGAGCAGCATGTACATCCCAGGCAGTGCAACAGTCTTTAAGGGCCTGGCCAGCTTTATGGCTCCCCACCAAGACTGTGTCACCGCTCCCCAGTCACGGCTGAGTCGGCGGGAGCACTGTAAAAGGATGGTGAGGGAGTACGTAGCGGATCGCACGACCATCCTTGGTGACGCCTCTGCCCCCTACAACTACTGGGTGTCGAAGCTGGACATGTGGCCTGAACTAGCGCTGTATGCCCTGGAGGTGCTTGCTTGTCCTGCGGCTAGCGTGTTGTCGGAGAGGGTGTTTAGTGCGGCTGGGGGAATCATCACAGATAAGCGTAGCCGCTTGTCAACCGACAGTGCCGACAGGCTAACACTCATCAAGATGAACAAAGGCTGGATTTCCCCAGACTTCTGTTCTCCACCAGCGGACAGCAGCGATACGTAAGCAATACGTAGGCTGCACCCGCGGATGGAAGCTACGTTCTCTCTCACCATCCAAAACGGGGACATTTCTGCTTCATCAATCTGTGTCTAATATTCCTCCTCCTCCTCCTCCTGCTCCTCCTCCTGAAACCTCACGTAATCACGCTGAACGGGCAATTTTTCTTAGGGCCACAAGGCTCACTCAAATAATTTTTCAGAACAATTTTTATAAGTTTCAATGCGCTTAAAAGCATTGGAACTTTAACTTGAACCAATTTTTCGTTACACTGGGCTGCCTCCAGGCCTAGTTACCACTTAAGCCACATTAACCAAAGCGATTAATGGGTTTCACCTGCCCTCTTGGCTGGCCATGGCCAATTTTTGGGATGTACATTAGTACTGTTGATACAGCAATTTTTGTGGGCCCTCGCCTACAGTGTAATCAAATTAATTTTTAGGCCACCTGCATTACAGCTGACGTTACCTCAGCTGTGTTGGGCAATGCAATGGGATATTTTTGTGTACCGCCGGTGGGTTCCAGGGAGCCACCCATGCTGTAGGTGCACACTGAGTTTTTAATACATCTGTACACTTCTAAAGAACCCGTCTGACTGGGGCATGCAGTGTGGGCCGAAGCCCACCTGTATTACGCACGACATTACTACCTCAGCTGTGTTGGGCAATGCAATGGGATATTTCTATGTACCGCCGGTGGCTTCCTGGCACCCACCCAGGCAGTGGGTCCACAGGGAGTTTAACCTACATGTGTCCACTTGTAAAGAACCCCAGTCTGACTGGGGCATGCAGTGTGGGCCGAAACCCACCTGCATTAACCCTTTCCAGTCCACTGTGTGACCTGTGAAGACATTAGGGTTTAAGGCTGTACAGCTCCGTTGTTGGTAGACGTCCGTCGGGGTTCTCTTACTGTATATTGCCAGCCTCTCTGCTGTCGGAGCCTATCCTACGTGTCAGCTCATGCAGTACTGGCTTTAGCCAGCATATAGCGCCGTTGTATAACAGCAGAAAAAGAGTAAGCCCCCTAGGAAAACCATATACAAATTGGATTGGAAAGGGTTAAGCACAACATTACTACCTCAGCTGTGTTGGGCAATGCAATGGGATATTTCTATGTACCGCCGGTGGCTTTCTGGCACCCACCCATGCTGTAGGTGCACACGGAGTTTTTACTACATCTGTACACTTATAAAGAACCCCAGTCAGACTGGGGCATGCAGTATGGGCCGAAGCCCACCTGCATTAAGCACGACATTACTACCTCAGCTGTGTTGGGCAATGCAATGGGATATTTCTGTGTACCGCCGGTGGGTTCCAGGGAGCCACCCATGCTGTGGGTCGACAGGGACTTCACAATAGGGAGTTGTACCTGCCTGTGTCTATGAATTAAAAAGCCCGGTCTGACTGGGGCATGCAGACACCTTGACAGAATGAATAGTGTGTGGCACATAGGTTCCCCATTGCTATGCCCACGTGTGCAGCTCCTGATGGCGGTGGCACAGGATTATATTTCTCATTGCTTCTGTACAGCATTGTGGGCTATCGCTCCGCCACTTTTAAAGAGGGTCGCTGCCTAGCCGTGCCAACCTCTGCAGTGTGTGCCTGCGGTCCCTCGTCATGGCAGACGCAATTCTAAATAGACATGAACGTGGTGTGGCATGAGGGCAGCTGAAGGCTGCCCAGGGACACTTTGGTGTGCGCTGTGGGGGGGGGAGGGGGGGCGGTTGGGCAGCATGTAACCCAGGAGAAGTGTCAGTGGAGTGTCATGCAGGCAGTGATTGTGCTTTGTTGGAGGTAGTGTGGTGCTTAGCAAAGGTATGCCATGCTAATGAGGGCTTTTCAGAAGTAAAAGTTGTTGGGAGGGGGGGGGCCCACTCTTGCCGGTATTGTGGCTTAATAGTGGGACCTGTGAACTTGAGATGCAGCCCAACACGTAGCCCCTCGCCTGCCCTATCCGTCACTGTGTCATTCCCATCACTTTCCTGAATTGCCCAGATTTTCACACATGAAAACCTTAGCGAGCATCGGCGAAATACAAAAATGTTCTGGTCGCCCATTGACTTCAATGGGGTTCGTTGTTCGAAACGAACCCTCGAGCATCACGGGAAGTTCGTTCCGAATAACGAACACCCGAACATTTTGGTGTTCGCTCATCTCTAATCTTCACATATAACTGACATAGTCATGCACTTACAGACAGGTGGTTGTTAGTATTCCATAGCAACTGAGGCCACGGGGGTTTGTAGGGAATGTAGTCCACCCATAATCTGCACAGGGATGAAGGACCTGTGATGATATCACTGTCATGTGATCAGGGGCAGAGCATGTAATTCACTCAATCACTCATGGACACAGAGCTCAGGTGACTGATCACATGACACTGACATCATCACAGGTACTGCAAGCACACAGCTGCTGTCAGGCTCTGCAGGTTTTATGTTTGAGGACCTTTGATGATGTCACAGTCATGTGATCAGGGGCAAGGCATGTAACTCACTCACAAACGGACAGGTGATCATTAGTATTTTGATTGGTGTTGCTTCTACCATTGCACCTGCTGTTTTATGACCTGTTTATAGACTTTCCCTGTTTTCACCTAGGGTCAGTGCAGGTGGCCCAAGTTCAGAATGTGGGACTGCCCTTATCGGGGCGATTGCCTCACTTTAAACAGAGTTTATTTTCCCTTCTGGCTTTAGAGCAAGATTTCCCTTTTCCCCTTGGTTGTGTTTGATGATGGTTTCTATGTCATAAATGGACTTTCTAGTGTTTATTCATCCAGTGTAGATACTGTCTTGTGTCCATGCTGGGTGTGGTGCTTTAACACTCAGCATGGACGTCACACCATCCTATTATATGAGGATAGCACAATGTCTGACAGAACTAAAGCTACTCTTCTTACGGGCAGTGGAGACTGGCCGCGGCTTAGTCCTCTTTCTCTATATACATGTATGCTGGACCAATGCCAGTTGGGAAGAATAGCTGTTAGCTGAACAAGCATTTGGCTAAGAGCTGTTCATCATATAAAGATATAGCAAAGCTTAATTTGACTCTGATACATTTCTCAAAGAAGAAATCTTATCTGTAGCCATTCCAAAGCTACCGTGATCTTATATTAACACAACAAACTCCATTCTAAAGGCCCATTAAGACACAATGAAGATCGCTCAAAATTCGCTCCAAAGCCATCTTTTCAGCGATAATCATTAAGTCTAAACGGGCGGCTATCGTGCACTGTTCATGCACTATTCGTTCATTGTTGACTTTTAGCAAGCTAAAAGTCAAGGATGAGCCTTATCAGCGCCGCACACTGAGTTCTCTGTGAGATACCAGCTGATAGCATTCTTCAGCTGGTATCCCACATGGAGCTGTCAGTGATAGCTAGGAGAACAAAGCAGCTCCTGCTGTTCTCGGCACTATCAGCTCAGCGGGATACCAGCTGACAGCTCCGAGAACAAAGCAGCTGTTTGCATATACAAAGCAGCTGCTGTTCTTGGAATTGTCAGCAGTATCCCGCTCCACCTGCATTTAACTCTTAAAGGGGTTGTCTCGCGGCAGCAAGTGGGGTTATACACTTCTGTAGGACCATATTAATGCACTTTGTAATGTACATCATGCATTAAATATGAGCCATACAGAAGTTATTCACTTACCTGCTCCGTTGCTAGCATCCCTGTCGCCATGGATCCGTCTAATTCTGATGTCTTCTTGCTTTTTTAGACGCGCTTGCGCTGTGCGGTCTTCTTCCTGGTGAATGGGGCCGCTTGTGCCGGAGAGCTGGTCCTCGTAGCTCCGCCCCATCACGTGTGCCGATTCCAGCCAATCAGGAGGCTGGAATCGGCAATGGACCGCACAGAGCCCACGGTGCACCATGGGAGAAGACCCGCAGTGCATCGTGGGTGAAGATCCCGGCGGCCATCTTGGTGAAGGAAGAAGAAGGAAGACGTAGCAGAGCGGGGATTCGGGTAAGTAATAACATTTTTTTTTTCCAACACATCCTTTGGGGTTGTCCTGCGCCGAACGGGGGGCCTATGGGAAAAAAAAAAACCTGTTTCGGCGCGAGACAACCCCTTTAAGTAGCTAAATAGCTACTTAAAAGTTTATGCAAAGATGATTGCTCAAAACTGTCACTCAAACTGTCTTTTGAGCGATCATCTTTCAGTGTAAATGGGCCTTTAGGGTACTTTTTGACAGACCAGTAGTCACCCAAATAAACACTCAAATGAGCAATTAAAGGAGACTTTTGTCCCATGTAAACACTGGACCCAACAGGGTATGTGAGTGAGTATTGCTCACTTGCTGTTGTCACTTGGTTTTTAGCTGCACTAAAAAGCAAATGACTATTGGCCCATATAAACAGCTAGTTGTTCATGTATGAAAGACATCCTATTTACTCTGAATGGAGGCAGGTGGCAGGAAGAGATATCCACTGCGCTCCTGTGTGAATGATTCTTGATTCCTGAATCAGTGAACGATTATTGCTTCTGTGTGAAAGCGCAAAAGCAATGATCATTGGGATGGCTGTCGGATGCTTAAGCGCCAGTCGTTCCCTATAAAGGTATCTTAATGCAATTGAACGGGTAAAGAAATTGTGGCACAGACAGTTATCAGAATGTGTTAAAAGTTAAAGTTTGCTACATTGTTATGGTCATCTTTATTGCCAGGTTTTCTGATACATAGAAGATGATTCGTGGGGACCTGGCTGGAGAACACTTTATGATCTTAGAATTGTGAAGGGACTCTTCTAACAAGCAATGTCCAAAACAGAGAACTTCTTTTAATAGGCTTATAGTGAATGAAATATTACCTGGGAACTAAATTTATTCAAGTACAAGAAACCCTATAAAATCATTCTGTTAATTAACTAATTAATCCTCATCCTTCTCAACTTCTACATCCTCACCCTTCAATTGACCGACCTTGATAGACATGTATATTTTCAACCATACTAACTGTAACTATGTATACAGATCCCTTTTCCGATGAACGAAAATCTGGGTCATCAATAAGCTATTGGCTATGACTTAAGTGCAAGGTAGTTCTTCCAAGGCCTATTAACTGAATCAATAAAGTATGGCTTGTAATAGCATAACCCATATGTTTGTACAGGATATGTGATATAGCAGCTTAAACTGTAGACTTAGTTATAAATAATCAAACTATGCAATCATGAAATCTTGTAGCTATTTGTATAAGCCCTAGGGCAATGATGTCGAACCTTTTAGAGACCGAGTGCTCAAACTACCACCCAAAATCCACTTATTTATCTCAAAGTGCCAACATGTTAGGGGCGGGGTTTATCACGACATATGATTTTACCTGCGTTGTTATAAAAAAAGAAAGAGCTGTTTCTAAATAGACAGGGTGCAGATTTTGACTGCTTTTTCGATTCGGAAATGCTGCGGAATTTGCCATGGAAATTTCTGCTGGGGACATTCTGCAGCATTTCTGCCACATGTAAACATACCCCAGTAGTAATAGAGATCCCCAGAATGGCCCCAGCAGTAATACTGACCCCCCCATCCCGTGTGGCCACAGCCGTAATAGTGACCCTTCCAGAGTGGCCCCAGCAGTAAAAGTGACCCCCCAAAGCAGCCCCAGCAGTAATAATGACCCCCCAGAGCATCCACGGTAATAATAATAGTCAGCCCCACAGCAGCCACAGTAATTATAGTGACCCCCCACAGCGGCCGCAGTAGTGATAGTGACATTCCACAGCAGCCCCATTGGTATTGGTGACATTCAACAGTGGCCTCAGTAGTAATAGTGACACCCCACAGTGGCCCCAGTGATAATAGTGACATCCCACAGTGGCCCCAGTAGCAATAGTGACCCCCCCCCCACAGCAGCCCCAGTAGTAATAGTGACATCCTACAGTGGCCCCAGTAGTAATAGTGACACCCCACAGCGGCCCCAGTAGTAATAGTGACACCCCACCGTGGCCCCAGTAGTAACATTGACACCCCACAGTGGCCCTTAGTAGTAATAGTGACACCCCACAGCAGCCCCAGGAGTAATAGTGACAGCCCACAGTTGCCCCAGTAGTTATAGTGACATCCCACAGCGGCCCAAGTAGTAATAGTGACACCCCACAGGGGCCACAGTAGTAATAATGACACACCACAGCGGCCCCATCAGTAATATTGGCACCCCACAGTGGCCCCAGTAGTAATATTAACACCCCATAATGGCCCCAGTAGTATTAATGACATCCCACAGTGGCCCCAGTAGTAAAAGTGACAACCCACAGTGGCCCCAGTAGTAATAGTGACACCCCACAGGGGCCCCAGTAGTAATAGTGACACCCTATAGCTTCCCCAGTAGTTATAGGGAAACCCCACAGTGGCCCAAGTAGTAATAGTGACACCCCACAGTGGCCCCAGTAGTAATAGTGACATCCAACAGTGGCCCCAGTAGTAATAGTGACACCCAACAGTGGCCCCAGTAGTAATAGTAACACCCCACAGAAGCCCCAGCAGTAATAGTGACATCCCATAGCGGCCCCAATAGTAATAGTGACACCCCACAGGGATCCTTGTAGTAATGGTCACCTCCCACAGTGGCCCTAGTAGTAATAGTGACATCCCACAGCGGCCCAAGTAGTAATAGTGACACCCCACAGTGGCCTCAGTAGTAATGCAGTAATAATATAGTAATGAAAATCATGGCTGCATAACAGAGCGAAACCAAACCATTAATTTCAATGGTTTTGTTTTCACTAGCTGTATTCTCGCACGTTTATAGTACATGTGAGAAAGTTAGGACAGGACCTATCTTTCTGCTTTTTTTTCTCAAACGCGCACGCAATAGTGCAGAGTTTGAATGGTCTGAAAATAAAAACTCTGGTTCATGCACAGCTACACTCCGAAGTGGCGAGCATAGTTTCGCATACGCCCATCTGAAGAAGCCCTTAAAGTGTATGGGAGATTGGTACTGCTTATTGCGCACGCAAAAACTGTGCCTGTAACGCGCAGTGACCATGCGCTCTTTTAAGAGAGGCCTTACTGTTACGCATGTTCTTTGTTCCTGGAAGAGAGGTGGCGCTACTTCCATGCTCACTCTCCATTAGAGTGAGACTGAGAGATACGGAAACCGTCCAGCGCCGTAAAGGCCTATAGTGGAATTACTAATTTAAGCATTTTAGTGAGTTCCTACATACTTTATAATATATGACATTAATCACATTATGATAGTTGTGTTTTATAGCAGAACAGAACTAATATGTCCTTGTTAATTGCACAGATATTCATTATAAAAAGGTGCAGTCTTTTTTATTTTATGCCTCCCATAATTATTTCAGTTCAAAACGAATATGTTCCAGCCACTTGGTAAAATACCAGCCGTGACACTGGCAAAGATAAGTCGTTCCCTTTTTAATTCATTTAAATGAGATTATTTATCTTGAAAGTCATATAGATATAGTCCAAAATAGTGCAGACATAATAAGACCTTCTACCATGTATAGCATTTATAAATATGTACTTGCAAATTGAATACTTATCTGTTGCTTGTTCTTGTATAGAATTGGATTCTGAAGAAAATAAACATGAGAAAGCTTTCTCTTAGGTTTATTAAAATGTTCAGTGGAAGTGTTTCTACCCAAATGATAAATTAGATGCCATGGGAGGATGGCTGTCTGTCTTTTGGGAGATACAACAATGGCTAGATGCCAGATATAAGTATGTGCAAAGGCATATCTGTTCTATACCCTCATCCCTTATTATCCTGGTAGCATCTTCAGATGTGGATCCTCCCTGCCACACACCAGTTTGACTTTGAGCTATCTGAGGAGGCAGCGCCTGGAAAATACTGTTTTTTTACTCTTGACCCCTCCAAACGGAAAATGATCCCCAAAACATTACCCACACAGATAGTTCTGGTTCTGTGACTGCTGGTGCTGCACTGGGTGGAGGCTTGGTACCTGATAGTGGGAACAGGTGCATATCCACATGCAACACCCCAGATGGATGACCCCGGACACGTGCATTATGTGAGGAGCTGGGAGGGTTAAGTGTTGGCTTGTCATGGCGGCACTTACCGGCTTCTTGTCCCAGAGGGATGACACACAGCCAAGGCCAGAGTAGGATTGCAGTTCACCTTTGAGACCCCTAGGATAAGGAATGACAATAAACAAAATGATGGGGTAGTTGTTGTCATAGGTGACGCCACTGTTCCCACACACTGGTATGCTACGTGGCGGAGAAATGAACACAGAAACTTGTGTATAGTAACTTGGGTCCCCAGGAACGGTTAGGGCCTGTTATAACTTTTACTTGAAGAAAATAAACTTTACAAACTGGTATTCAAGGCAATACAGATACAATTCTGTTTAAGTGACAGCAGACTAGAGCTCAGAGGTCAGGGATACACAGGATGAAACCAGGCATACAGCCCACGTTACCTGTATGACTTCGCTCCTGGACTGGGAGCACTCCAGAGGAGGAAAGGGGGTAGGGGTCACTCTACAGACACTCCGGCAAACAATTATTTAAATGAAAGCTTGGACAATAGATAATCTGCTTGATAGGCGCGTGGGTGTAACTCAGTAAAGTACCTCTGTGCGGTGATCCTGGCTTTGGACGGCTGCACAGGAACAGCCTATAGTGTGAACATGTACCTATACGATGTGTGCCTCTATACCAAATTATTTGGGGTGCTCTCTCTTTCTGCTGGTTGGTCTCACTCCATTCACATCCACACTCCAAATGCTACAGGATATCGCTCCTCTTCCTCCATCTTCACCTACATGGAAGCTGATGATGCTTCCATGTGGCTCTGTGTTAGCATTCTCCTGGGTCCCTGAACAAGATGGAAGACAGACAGACAGACCTCTTCCTGCTCTCAAGCACTCCTATTTATACCTTCACTAAGACCACATGACAAGGCAAACGGATACATCTACATGCAGGCAATGATTTTATTACTCTGAACCTCTCAAATGCCGCAACTGTGCAACACACACACACTGGATATGACAGGACAAGCTTTGCACAGTGCATCTACATAGGAAAAATATGTATGACATTTATGGAGGGGACCAGGTTGGTGTTCTGGGCCACTACACACAGAATTAGTTTTAGCCAGGGTCGGTGGTACAGGTGCAATAACAATTGCCAAGCAGAAGGTCAGAGCAGGCAATAACAAAGTCCAGAATACAGAGCCAAAGTTAGGGAGTACAGTAGTCTGAATTGTCAGGAACAATTTCACTGAGGCAGAAGAATCTGAATATTTTTTAACAACTTTCACAGATTTTATTCTAAAACTTAGCTTTTATTAATCTACATTAAAATTTATTCCTGGACTGTATATACTGAAAGTACCAATTCACCCAAGTGTACTTCCACCACCCTGAGTACTGTCCGTTCAGTGGGAGAAGGCAAAAACCTATATACCAAATAATCTCTTTAAAATAATAAGGACCCACGGATCAAATTTTGATTAGCCGGGGTTTCAAACAAGAAAACACCCTTTACTAGAACCTAGTTTGGGAATGATAGTACCCCTGGTAATAGGGTTAGATGGGAAGGGTACAAGTCCTCATATGAGCAAAAAGCACACACAGCGAAGGCTCCAATATTTATAGCTCGCTATGTGCTAATGCGTCAAATCATTGAGGAATAGGGACCCACTGCAAACAGCGTACCCCAATGGAATGAAGTGTTGGGTGTAATATCACATACTGTTTCAAGCTATATGACTGATATTGGACTGATGTTGATTTACACATAGATCTAAGGGGACCTTAGATGACAAAAAAGGGAAACCTATCCCGAATAGGGAAATGTCTTATCAGAGCACACATCTGATGCACCTATATTGATCTATGGTAATAATCCAGCACACTAGTATTTTTATTTGTTTCTATTTATCAAAACTAACTGCTAGTAGCTAATTTATGCCACTAGCCATTGGATTCCTAAACTTTTGATTTCTTTTGGTTCAAAACTTTGGGTTCAATCCATTTCTGCTGATTACTCAGCTTCATCAGGAACCAATTTTTACAGGTATACAGTCATCAGATGCATATAATGACATCTGTATGTTGTACAACATAGGACAGCAAGATTCATATTCACCAAATAGATAGTGAAAACTATATACCGCCTACCCACTTAATCACAAGACCTAACTGAGGAGTTCTTAGATGTTAGATTCTCCTAATACTAGTCTAGAATTGTTAGGAACACAAGCAAAGGTCAGTGCTGGAATATGCAACCAACAGAGGCTTTGTCACAATGGAAATGAGACAAAAAGCTTAGATATCCTCAATGAGGGGAGAATACCTAATTCAGAAGGGGATGTCTGGTGATTTGTGGGGGACCGAATGAGAAAGTTCATGCTGGCTCCTTAAACAAGGGCATGGGAGTGTGCATGAGCCCTGTGGGTAGAGGACTGGGAGTGAGCAAGGGAAAAAGTGCGGTCTCCAGTGAGTCATAGGCAGTGAAGCCTAAGGGCTCCTTCAGATGACCGTATGCACAATTGGGCACTCTTCAGTGTAACTCATTTGTGCCATCAATAAGGTAGATTTATGCGCATATCGGTGCATAGTACTGTACTTTTTGCGAATGCAGGGCCTGTTCACACACGTGCGCAACACACCCTTACTATGATTTTAAAGGCTATTTAGCCTACTGAGGTTCAGATGTGTTTTTTTATGGAATTGTGCAGCGTATTGTGTATTTGCGCGTGTATTGAGCGCGCATTTGCACACCTCCCATAAACGTCTATGGGGCCCTTGGTGCACAAATTCACACATAAGTAGAGCAGGAATCACAGAGACAGAGGGGTCCCAGTATAGCAATGAGTAAGGTCATCAAGAGTGTAATACTAAAATATTGATATCAAGGCACTCTCATCTATATCAAGCAGACTGCAAATGTCGAGATTGCAGTCATGGTGACAATAGAATAGCTCTCAGAACGATGAGTCAGAGAGGGAATTCAAAAGTAGTTTTAAATGGTTCAAGTGGTTCGCGGTGACAATAGAGTCGGCTCTCAAAACGATAAGTCAGAGAGGGACATCAAAAATAGTTTTAAATAATTCAAAAAGTTTTAAATGGTTCAAATGGTTCAACGCATTTCTTTAGATATAATCTAATTTATCATGAACCTGATAGTTAACCAGATTGCACCCACAAAAAAATGATCATGTAGTAAAAATGTAGGACTAACCACGGGGTTAAAAACGTTCTCAGTAAGTCTACAGTGGACCCAACTTAGGACCATATAGTTGGAATGCTCCAGGTATTTAAAGAAGCAGACAACTTAGCGTAGTTAGCATATATGCCAAAATAATGGACTTCATAGGTACACAAAACAAAAACAAGATGGCATTTAAGACTTCCCAGCAGAGTGAGCCCTAAAAAGGGCTTGGGACAATACTAATAGTTAGAAAAAGCTGAGAAATCCCTATAGATAAAGCCCTAAATTGGGTTACAGACAATCCCCAAAGTGAATCAAAGAGAGAACTACTATCAGCCCTGATGTTCTACTGATGGATAAATAGAGCAGGATCTGTTTTTATCCATTCACGCGAAATGTGTGCACAAAATACTGAAATGAGAATGAACTCATTGAAATCATTGGGTCCTATTGTCTGCACAATGCAATTAAAAAATTTTGCATGCAAATATATCTGAAGGAGCCCTTAACTGTGACCCCAGGAGCAGATGAGCAGGGTGGGCAGCAGTGGCATGCCATGACAACTGCACTCTATTACAAGATCATGAGTGGCAAGAACTAGTGACACAAATGATGGTCTATTCTACATGTTAGTAACAAGTAAATAACTAGTAATTAGTAAAAAAGTGTCCTAAACCAGAACCCCACAGAACCTACACATTGGTGCTACCTTGCAACGATTCTCCACTACTATTAAGAATAAGTAGTAATTCCATCAGAGTATTGGCATTAGCAAATAGTTGCATTTACAAAACATTGTGTGCATGCAAAATAATCTATAAGTTATGTCATAAAATATTTGAGCACATAGCAATGCTAGTGGAGTACTTACTGTTGCAACTAGTGTAACACATAAGTGCCAGTCAGATAATTGCCCATATAAATGTGCAAGCCACAGTTGTGCTCATGCAAGTATGCAAGCCTGAGCTATGTGGATACAAATGTGCCAGCTATCATGCCACTATAAAACAACATAATTATTTCCTTCATGGTTCTGAACTGCTCTTTACTCCAAGAACTTACATGCAAACAGACAATCAACAGCCACTTCATTATAACTAATTCTTCATCTGCCAATATCTGATCAGCACAGGAGAAAGCAAATTGGCAAGAAAGAATAGCAGATATATTGTACTCTGAAACAGTGTCTCACTGAATCTTTGCAATGCTTGCTCTAGGATTGTGTAGTCCAGATCCCAAAAATGTACAGTATGTGGCACTTATACTGCTGCCCTAGCTATATACAGTGTTATTATGTCCCAGTACCATGGGCAGTATACTTACTGATATACCCACTAGTGATGAGCAATTAGTGGATTAATCGGCTCCGGTCTGTATTGGGCCAATTTCATGAAAATCATGGTGGATCCGGATGGTCGATTCCAACTCCCATTAAACTTAATCAGAGTAAAAATCTGCTTCACTAATTTGCTCTCCAGAAGGTTCCCAATGCAGCCAAAGCCACTAAAATTTCATGAGAATACAGCCATACATCTGGGGAATTCTGTGCTCCTCTCAAAAATTTATCAAAATAGTGTACAGTGGTGTAGGAGTCAATTGTAGCACAGGGGTGTCATTGAAAATAAGTGCTGTTTCTTGAGCTTTTGAAAATTTTTGTTTCGGGAGAAGGAGGTGGAAACATGGCGGAAGCAGGAGAAGGATTGCAGCAGCAGTTCCACCAGCAGCAACACCTTGAGAGCAGATTGGTCTCCTCATGAAAACATGAGACCTGTAGCTCCAAATTTTCAATTGACATATTTATCATTTGTGGGAATTAGGATGAGAAAACATAGTTAAAGCAGGAGCAGTAGAGCAGCAGCACAACCACAACCACCACCAGCAGCAAGAGCACCTTGAGGGCACAGTGTGGTCGTTGAAATAAATCTTTGCTCAGTCATATGTGATTAAAAATTGCCAGCGTCCTAACTAATCAGTGGAATCTGCCATTGGGGTTCAGAAGTCATGTGACATCCATGCCTGATTCATTTTTATAAACATCAGCAGGTCCACATTTTCTGTGGACAGGCAGATGCATCAGTCAGTTATTACATCCCCAGCTGACCCTTTCTTGTAGCACACTGGCAGCGGAGCAGGCCAGCACCTTTAAAGCATGTTGTGCAATCTTCATCCACTCATTCAGCTTAGACACCCAGAAATCAAAGGGGCCAACTCCCTGTATTAGTTCATCCATGTGGCAGCTAACATACTCATGGACCATTAAGGATAAGTGCTGCCTGTGACTATCAGTCCTGCTTTGTGCTTTTGCAGCAGGCTAAAACGGACTGAAACAACTATGCCACACCTTTGTTAGACTTCCACTGCCACTTGTTGTTGTGCTGCTGTAGCTGCTTCCGGCTTGTACGCCATGAGCTGCAGATCAGCAGGACATTGCATATGTATCCCCATGGCCATGGAGAAGTGCTGTACTCAAGCTGTCTAACAGTCTGCCCTGATAGTGTTGTATTTTGAAGTCCCTCTCCACTGCCAGATTAAGTTCTGTTATTTTGGTCTGGAAATGGGGATTAAGAAGGGTGTCCACCCAGTAATATTCTGAAAGCATGGCAGCATTAAAGCACTCATATTCCTCAAAGTGCCTAAGGGTGATGGGCCACATTCCTTGAGATCAGGCCTAAGAGTGTCCTTTGGCTAGTTCTGCCATCCACATAGAATAGCTGGGGTTAGTGATGGATGGAAGTAACGTTGCGTAGCCTCTCCCCTGCCCCTAGACCTCTGTTACCGCCTCTCATCTTCCTCCTTTTCTTCCTCATCTACACTTCTCCCACGGGTGGAGAAATGTGTGGTAGAAGACCCCCCCCCCCTTTTTTTTTTTGCCAAAGCCATCCTCCCTGCGGTGTTGAGTATTGTCGGACTGGCCAGGTAGTTGGGAGATTGCTATCCATTCCTCCTTCTCCTGTGACAACAACACGTCATTGTCACTGAGGCTCTGCATTGTCTGTTCCAGCAGGCAGACAACAAGGATGGCCATATTGATCAGTGCGTCATCATGACTGACAATTTTGGTCACTTCCTCAAAGCAGGCTAAAACAGCACACTCGTCTTTGATCTGCAGCTACTCCACAAGTGTCAAGTGTCCAACCTTCTTACAATGTCTGTGAATGGCATACACCATCTGGTATTCCATTATCACTCCGTGCTGCTGGCTTAGCTTCTGCAACATATGGGCTGGGTGTAAATCCTAAGGGCTTTTACCCACTAGCGTTTTTGTAACGCTGCGATATTGCAGTGTTTTCTTTACTGCAAATGTCAATGGGACTTTCTAATGTTAAAATCACATTGCACAAAAATCGCAGAAGCACAAACTTGTGATTTTTGTGCGATTTTAACATTAGAAAGTCCCATTGACATTTGCAGTAAAAAAAACAGCGATATTGCAGCGTTAAAAAAACGCAAGTGGGTAACAGCCCTTACACGGAGAGGCAGGGAGAGTCTTAATAGCAGCTCCCAGGTGGAGGAGGAAAAGGCAGATGTCATGGGGCGGCTAGTGGGTAAAAGCCCTAAAACAGTGAGCAGAGTTTTCTAGTCTTTTCTAGCACTGGATGTAAACCTAAGTAATTGTTTAGAAAGTGCTGCACTATCAGGTTTAACACATGGCCCAGCAAAATACATGTGTTAGATTGCCAATTACACAGCTGGTTTCCAGTCAAAATAGTTTTTAGATGCAGAATTTGCAGCTGATATTTCCACTGCAGACATTCTGCAGCAATTCTGCCACATGTAAACATGCCCTAAGTCAGCTTGAGGTATGCTGCCACATAAAGAGTTGTCTCAGTAGTAATAGTGTTCCCTATATTGGCCCAGTACTAATAGGGACCTCAATATTGGCCCCAGTAGTAGTACAGTGGTCTCAGTAGTAATTGTGACCCCCACAGTGTCCTCAGTAGTAATTGTGACCCCCACAGTGGCCTCAGTAGTAATAGTGACCCCTATAATGGCCTCTGTAGTAATAGTTACCCCCACAGTAGCTCCAGTACTAATAGTATCTCCCACAGTGGCCCCAGTAGCCCGAGTAGTAATGGTGACCCTCACAGTGGCCTCTGTAGTAATAGTGACAACCACATTGACTTCAGTAATAACAGTGATCCCTACAGTAGCTCCAGTAGTAATAGTGACTCCCACAATTTACCCAGTAGTAATACTATTACTACTGGGGCTGATATAGGGGACACTATTACTAAGAGTGTCCCCTATATTGAACCCAGTATCAATAGTGATCCCTACAAGTATCAGAGACCAATTTACTTACCTTCTTCTCATCGTCTTTTTAGGCTGCTGTGGGCGGAAGTGTGTGCACCTCTTCCCTTCTCCTCTCCTCCTGCAGGAACCAAGGAGGAGAGGTCAGGGAAGGAGGAGAGAAAGATCAGTGATGCACACACTGCCATCAGTGTGTGTATCCAGCCACAGCGCTGCTGAGTGATTACTCTGCCGGGGAGCTGCAGCAACCGGCTGGTAATTACTTTAATGGTTACCTCACATCCTAAAAGCAAAACAGACATCCTGAAAGTGGGGTAAATCGGTCTCAAGCAGGACTGTCCTGCCTAAATCAGGATGTCTGGTCACATTAAGTACACTCTGCCACTGACAGCATTCTTCAACGTCAGGGTTGCTCACATGGCAGTGCAGGGTAGGGATGAAATTTGGGGCAAAGAAATGGCGGCTGGGAATCTAACACTGTGGGTTGACATGAACATCATGTTGTGGAAGGCATCTGTGTCCACTAGTCTGAAGGGCAGCATTTCCATTGCAAGAAACTTTGCAATGCTTATGTTGAGGATTAGAGATGAGCGAACGTACTCGGTAAGGGCGATTTCGCAATAGGGCGCCGCGATTTTCGAGTACTTCACTACTCGGGTGAAAAGTACTCGGGTGCGCTGTGGGGCGGGGGGTTGCAGAGGGGAGTGCGGGGTAGCAGCGGGGAACAGGGGGGAGCCCTCTCTCTCTCCGTCTCCCCCCCACTCCCCGCTGCAACCCCCCGCTCACCCACAGCGCACCCGAGTACTTTTCACCCGAGTAGTGAAGTACTCAAAAATCGCGGTGCTCAATTGTGAAATCGCCCTTACCGAGTACATTCGCTCATCTCTATTCAGGATCTGTTCTCTTTGATGGTTGAGGTGGTATTTTTCTTTACATTCCTATAGCTGGCAGATGGAGGACTGGCTGCTGACCTGGGACACACTGGAATATGGGCTAGATGTCAATGTTTTGAAGGTGGTGGTAATGATGACAGCTCAACGTTTGCTCGCCTTTTCCCACTCCTGGCTCTGAAGCTTGCAGTCCAATCATTTATTATGGAGCAGAGGTCTTAGGTAGGTGTGCTACTACCCCTACATAAAGCTGTCTCTCTGTGCTCAGAGGCTACTGCATGAACAGGGAGGGAGATAGAGGAAGAGGCAGCTACAGCAGCAGAAGAGGAAGCATGATGAGGCTGACTCTTTGCTTTCTGACTCTCCTAAGCAGTGGGTGGTAGGAGTTCATGTGAATGTTGTGGGAGTTCATGTAACTGTTCATGCACATTGTGTTGAGGCTTTTTTTACATTCTTGCTGCATTTTAAACACTTACCACACTCTTCTGTCATCACATGTGGTTTCAAAGAATGCCCAGACTGCACAAGCCCTGTATGCAGAACTAGATGGGCACCTGACGTTGCTGTTGCTCTGATCAGTAGTACCCGAGTGTGATGACATCGTACTTTTGTTTTCTGTGACACCATACTTGCTGCCTTGGCAGTGTGCTGCCCCACAACATCTGCCTTTTCCTCCCCCACCTGGGAGCTGCTATTAAGACTCTCCCTGCTAGGGCTGTTACCCACTTGCATTTTTTTTAACACTGCAATATCGCTGCATTTCTTTTCTTCATCCTTCTCCTTCTGAGTGGACTCCGTTACAATAAACACCTCCATTTCCACATTGCCATGCATACGCATTGCCTGTGGAGTGCATTCAATGTCTTGTTCTTCTCCCTCTGATTTTTTGGACTACCCAGTTGACATCCATACCACTAAATGATCAAAAAGCTCCTCAGGGCTCAGTCACATGGGTGTTTTGATGCACAAATTTTTGAACGCATCAGACGGTCAAAAATTTGCGTGACCTAGCAGCGTTTATCACGAAAAACGAGCGCTGCCCGCTATCCCCTGATGCAGCTGTGACAGCTGCAGTAGGGGATTCCTTGTCAAACCCCTGGATGCTGTCACATCCAGGGGTTCCACTTGTGGTCAATGGGGCTGGCGGCAGCTGCTGCGGCCCCATTGACATACAGAGAACATTGCGATCTTCTGCTACAGCTGTGACAGCTGTGGCAGAGGATTTCTTCATCTGCACAGGGAGTCCCATTGTCATTGGACACTGTGACAGCATAGTGAAAATGGGACTCCCCACAGAGAGCGATGTTCTCCTATTGAATTCAATGAAAGCAATGGGCTGCTGGCAGGCGCTGCAGTGATTTTCAGGGAAGGGCTTAAAAAATAAGCCCTTTCCTGAAAATCAATCCAAAAATGTGTTAAAAAAATATACTCATTTCTCTGCAGCTGCCGGGGCTCAGCTGCATCCATCCAGCTCTTTTCCTGCACTGCTCTGAGGATTTTTCAGCAGGTGGGGATTTAAAATTCCCACCTGCTGAAAGGGCTGCCTCTAATTGGCTGAGCACTGTAACCAATCAGAGGCAGCTCTCAGCTATTGAAAGACAGCTGAGAGCTGCCTCTGATTGGTCCCTGCGCTCAGCCAATCAGAGGCAGCACTCACCCATTCATGAATTCATGAAATCAATCCAAAAATTCACTATATGTGCTCAGTGGGGTTGGCACTGCTGCCTCCGGCCCCATTGAGCGCAAGGTGAAGTAATATCATGAGATATTACTGGTTGTCAGAAGTTTTTATTCTTGACTAAGGAGTTAGAAATTTTATTGTAATTTTTTTTTTTTATAATTTATTATGCAATATGAAAACTGACCACATGACCTATACACTAGTCAGCCATAACAATAAAATAGCCATATACTGTGAAGGTTTCCCTTGTGCTGATAAAATATCTTTGACCCATGAAAGAATGGATTTTTACAAGACCTATGAGGAATTTGGCACCAAAATATTACTGTCAGATCATTTAAATGAGTTAGGCTGCTTTCACACCTGCATTAGGCCTCCGTTCAGGGTTTCCATCTTTTTGCTCCAATATGGGAGGAGAGAAACTGACATACAGCAGAAAAAAATTGATTCTTTTTTCCTATTGATTTCAATGGGGTTTAAAAAAAAAAAAAAAAAAAAGGCTTCTGTTTGCTTTCAATCAGGTTTCCATTTTTTGGACCCAAAAATAAGTAAATTGCACTAATTTTCCATCCAAAAAAATGAAATGGAGGCAAAAGCATGCCTTTCCGTTTACTTTCCGTATTTTTGAAATCCCATTAAAAGCAATGGGGGGGGGGGGAGCAAATCAATTCTTTTGTTTTATTTCAGTTTCTCTCCTTCAGATATGGAGCATAGAGATGTAAACCCTGAACTGAACCCTAATGGAGGTATGAAAGCAGCCTTAGGGCTCAGTCACACGGGCATTTTTATGTGCGTCTGTTACTTGCGTTCGCGGTCCACACCTATATAGAACCAATGCTTTTCAATGGGAGCTGTCACATGTGCGAATTTTACATGTGCCTAAAATTCATGCATACGAAAGATAAAACATGGACGTGGTTCATGGACGTGGTCGTGGTCACACGTTTTCTTTTTTACACGCACAGTGCGATCTTTTTTATGTGTGAATAAATGCCAGTGTGACTGAGCCCTTAGGGCTTAAACAGATGAGCGTATTTTGGCACGTTTTTGCATGAGTAAAACTTACGCCCGTAAAAAATGATGAATAGAACCTATTGATTTCAATGGGTTTGTTCTTAGGAGTGTGTTTCTCACACACAATTCCTGCACGCGAGAAAAGATAGGACCTTCCCTATCTTTCTGCGTTTTACTTTTACTGCATTTTAGAAGTCCATGGTAGGAAGAAAAAGCAAGGGGAAAGGTGTGATCCTGCGGACAATGCAGGGAAATAAAGGCAGCTGTCCCTTATTAGGCGTTAAATAGCCATTCAATTCCATGGAAAGGGAGTGAAACACATGCCTGTGACTTGGACTGCGAGCACAAAAATTACAGTACTATGCGCAGACACGTGTATAACAGCTTGATTATTGCCTTCTCCAAACCTTGTTGATGCACAGATTCTCTCCGTTGCGGTGAGCGTGTTTGTGCATACATTCATCTGCCGAAGCCCTTATCCCACAAAAATTATCACCTGTCCATACGATTGCTTACTCAATGGATTGGTGATAAATGTTGTTCATGTGAGAACTCCTTTAGATCCTGTAAGTTACTAAATGAGAGCTTCCAGGGATCAGACTTATTTTTCCAGCATATCTCATTGAAATTTAGGGAATTAGGGAATTCAATACCTTGAAATCTTTGTTATATTCCTCAAACCATTCCTGAATATTTTATGCACCGTGACAGGGTGCATTATCAAGCTTAAAGAGGCCACTGCTAGTAGAGAGTAGCAATGCCATGAAAATATGTCCTTAGCCTGTAATAATGTTTAAGTACGTGGTATGCATTAAAGTAGTCATCTACATGAATGATGATCTAGCAGCAAATTGACAAAGGTATCTTACTGCATCTGTCAACTTGCTTTCTTCTTAGGCCTTAGTCAGACGGGCGTTTTTTTGCGCGATTTGCGCATGCGCATGCGTCCGGCGATTTTTTAAAACCATTGCTTTGCAATGGTATCAGACACATGAGAGCTTTTTATGCGCTCGTCCGATAAATAATAGAACAGAAATCACAGATCGCACCTATCTGCGATCTGCGATTCCTGTTCTCTTCTCTATATGCGCTCAATGGGGCCGGTGGCAGCAGCGCCGACCCCATTGAGAACATATAGAAGACAAATCATTCTTCTCTGCCACAGCTGTAACAGCTGTGGCAGAGAAGAACGATGTTTGCCCATTGAATTCAATGGAGCGGGCAATACAGCCGGCTCCATTGAAAGCAATGGGCTGCCGGCGTGCGCGGGATGAATTGTCGGGAAGGGCTTAAATATATAAGCCCTTCCCTGCAATTCATCCGAAAATGTGTTAAAATTAAAAAAAAATTGTATACTCACCTTTCCGCTGCAGCCGGAGTCCAGCGGCAGCCGCTGTCAGTTCTCCTGAACTGTTTCTCGGCACTATTTAGCCGGTGGGGCTTTAAAATCCCCGCCTGCTGAATGATCTGCCTCTGATTGGTCACAGCCCTGACCAATCAGAGGCAGGTTTCACTCACACACCCATTCATGAATTCATGAATGGGTGAGTGACTGCTGCCTCTCAGCGCTGAGCCAATCAGGGGCAGGTCTGACTCACATCCATTCATGAATTCATTGAGCGCATATAGAGAAGAGAACAGGAATCGCAGATCGCAGATAGGTGCGATCTGCGATTTTTTGTTCTATAATTTATCGGACGAGCGCATAAAAAACGCTCATGTGTCCGATACCATTGCAAAGCAATGGTTTTATAAAATCGCCGGACGCATGCGCAAATCGCGGCTAAAAACGCCCGTCTGACTAAGGCCTTATAGTGTATCCTGGTTCAATTTGTGCTACACTAGATTTTTTGTAGAAGCAGATCAGATTTGCTCCTCATGCACATCAGTGAGATTTAGCATTCATGACCCTGTTGCTAGCCTTCCTTGGACCATTTTTGTAGGTACTAACCACTGCATATGGAGAATACCTAACATAACCTGTTGTTTTGGATGTTATCACCCAGTTGTATAATTTGGCCCTTGTTAAAGTTGTTAAGACCGTTATGCTTGCCAATTTTTCTTGTTTTCAACACATCAGCTTCAAGAACTGACAGTTCACTTTCTGTTTAATATGTCCTACTGCTTGACAGGTGCCATTGTCATAAGACAGTTATTTACTTTATTTGCCAGCAGTATTGATGTTTAAGCCTGATCAGTGTATAAGCCTGCATTTTATGTCCTTTCTAAAGCGTATCCAATGAGGCCCTGTATAGCAGTGTTCCCCAACTCCAGTCCTCAGGGACCGCCAACAGGTCATGTTTTCAGGATTTCCTCAGTGTTGCACAGGTGATGTAATTATTGTCGGTGCTTAAAAACGTTGAACAGGTGTTCTTACTATAGGATATCCTGAAAACATGACCTGTTGGTGGTCCCTGAGGACTGGAGTTGGGGACCCCTGCTGTATAGTATATTACACTACATCTGCTGTCCATGGTGCTGAAACAACTAAGTACTATAGTTCACTGCCAGGCATTTACAGGCTTAGGCTCCATTCACACGGGGCAGTTCGGTTGCAATTAAAATTGCACCAAAAAGTGCATTTGCAAAGCTGCGTGCAATTTTTGCCACATTTTACTACAAACATAGTAAAAATACACATGGTTTCAGCAATGCACTTTTTGGTGCGGTTTTAGCTGCCCCATGTGAATGGAGTCTTAACTGGCATGACATAAAATGTGCTTTGGTGGAAATGTCAAGAACATGTCAGATTTATTTTTTCTTTAAAGGGAACCTATTATCAATTTTACTCCACCAAAACCATCTACACCGTTAAAACTGTTGCATTGCTCTGTTCCACAGTTATTTGCTTAGACATAGTAACATAGTATGTTAGGCTGAATGAAGACAATGTCCATTGAGTTCAGCCTGACATCCTAGGCAAAGCATCATATGCAAATGATCAGAGAGTGGCCTGGTGGGTGGGCCAGACCGTCTTTGTTGGTTTATGTATCAATCAAAACACCGTCCCTCTATGTTGCAGTCACGTGCAGACATCCTTTACATCACCATCACAGCAATGGAACTCTCATCTGAGCCCGGGACTACTGCATGCACAGTACGGTATGATGAATCTGCCAATGGCAGGGACAGATGTACTGCACATGCACCATGGAGCTCATGTGAGAGTTCCATCACCACAATGGTGACATGAAGGACATCTGCACATCACTGCAGCATAGGGGCCTCATGCAGCGCAGAGTATTAAGACAGCAGAGTGTTAAGGCAGTCCTAAGCTCCTACTCACGACCTGTAGGTTGCAGGTTAAATTCCTGACTCATCTTTCCGAGGTCAGTAAAATGAGTTCCCCAGAACCTGAAAGCACTATGGAATAAGTTGGTGCTATACAAATAACAAGTCCCTGCCCCCATAGAGGGGTGATGTTTTGGAAGCTACACAGGTCCACTCACCGGACTACTCTATGGTAATCATCCTGATTTGCCTAATCGAAGAAAATAACTGTGGAAAAGTGCATTGCAGCATTGTTTTAACAATGTAGATGGTTTAGGAGAAATAAAACTGATGATAGGTTTCCTTTAATCAAAGTAGAAAAATGTTGAAACTTCACACCTCCTTCTTCACATCGCATATAAAAGATCATATCAATTACCACAAAATTCATTAAAAACTTTCAGAATAGACCATTTAAATTATAAATTTAAACATCATTGTAGCTCAGTTCATTGATCATGTCAGCTAGGGAAATTTATGTTAACAATTTATTCACTAATTGTCTGTGCAGTAAACACCATATCAATTGATGTCTTTTTGTATGTTTTATATATGCTTAAAGACTATTCAGATAACAAATGAGAACAGTTGGAAATTCTATTGGGATGTTAACTTTATTTCCTAAAAGTTTAGGATTATGCCAGTCACCTGTGTTACCATGCAGAGTTTAAAGCCTCAGTTACACAGTCAATGCAGTACATCTTACCCCACTATTGTTTATAACTCAGATAAAATAACACACACATTTCAAAAACTTTCAGGTATCAGATGCTATTCCTTAAAGATTCCTTTTTGCCTTTTATGAAAATCCTCTTTGCTGCTACTTTCTCGTTTTTCATATAAGTTAAACTCTTTTATTAGAAAAACGAAAACTGCTAAAAAAAGACAAAAGGAATACCAAACCAAAACTGACAGACATGAAGGAACAGAAGTAACATAGTAGCATAAGCTGAACTGGATGGATCTATGTCTTATTTCAGCCTCAGACCCCCCCCCCCCCACGCACTCACACACACACACCCACAATGCTGATCCAGAGGAAGGGAAAAAAACATGATGCACATCCCAATTTTAGGATAAAAAATTTTTTCCAAACAACCCTTCTGAGCTAATCAGTGACTATAATATATAATATTATTACACTCAAAAAAGCTATCCAGGCCCCTCTAGAACTTTTATATAGCAAGATCATCATCAGCAAGCTCAGTAAAGAACCCCCTTCTGTGTTGGTGTAGAAACCTTCTTTCCTCTAGACGCAATGGATACATATAGAATATTGCGACTCTGGGATTCTCAGGTACTAAGTCCAAAAGCTTTGTAGAATCATCAGGCAGACTTCTGATGACCCTTCTAAACTCCTTAATATATTGGGTTGAGTCTTGATGAAGTATCTGGTGTCAGCCAACTGTCTGTCTGCTTCCTTCATGTAGTCTGATGTGTTCATGAGGACTATAGCACCACCTTTATCTTTAGGCTAAATGGTGATCTCCTTGTTATTTTTCAAGGTGTATATAGCCCTTCCTTCCTGCATCTTAATGTTAAGCATTTCCTTTTTCTGCTTATCCAGTATGGAGTCAATGTATAGGTCCAAACTGATACTACCACTAGGTAGCAGAGCAGTGTTCGGTCTGATTTCGACTTGGCCCCTAGTCTTTCCTGTGTTAGGGTGTTTGAAAGTTCTGTGTCCTCATTGAAATAACTCTTTCTGTCTTAATTTCCAGATGCATTTCTCAATGTCTCTGCAGAATGCTGTTTTATCCAGAGCTCTAGTAGGACAGAAGGTAAGTATCCTGGACAGCATACTGAGCTCCATGTTATTGGGTTTATGAGCTGCCAATTAAATAACACAGCTATAATGGTGATATAGATTTTCCTTGCCCATGTGCATAATCCTACATTTTCAGTGTTCAATCTCATTTGCCACTTTTCTGGCCAAGCCCCAGACGGGTATTTTTATGTGTGCATGTTTTGTGCGTTCACGATCCACATCTATATAGAATCAATGCTTTTCAATGGCAGTGGTCACATGCCCGAATTTTTCATGCGCATAAAATTCACACCTACAAAAGATAGAACATATGGGTAGCAATAGACATGATCACGTGTTTTTTTCTTATGTGTGCAGTGCATTCTTTTTTACGTGCGAAAAAATGCCCGTCTGACTGAGCCCTTATCCAGGTCTATTTGCAACCATATATGTACTCTCTTGTGTTAATTACTTTACATAGTTTTTAGAGATAAGCGAGCACGCTCAGTATGACCAGGTGGGGAGTGGAGGGGAGTGAGAGAGATCTCTCCCTCCCCCCACCGCTCACCCCCGCTGCCCACCCGAGCATGCTCGGAGGAGAAGGCAGTTACTCGAGATGAGCGGGGCTCGCTCGAGTAACTGACCTTACCTAGCGTGCTCGCTCATCGCTAATAGTTTTGTATCACCTGCAAATACTGATATTTTACTGTACAATCACTTCACAATGTTGTTAATAAAAATATTTAATAGAACACACTAGTCACCCGTCTGGTACCCCACCCATAACAATGAATATGTACCACTAATAACCACCCTCTCTATAACTATGACATTATTTACATACATTATTGCCCAGACCAAGCATTCCCATTTTATATACTAAGCATTTATGTGGCACAGTATCCAACACTTTGGAATAATCAAGATATACAAGATCCAATACCTTACCTCCTCATAGAAGCTGATTGGTTTGAGAGGAATAACACCTCATGAAGCAAATTTGAAAGGGAGTTATACAACTCTTTTGATTGAGGTACAATAGAAGTTAGACTTACTGACCTATAGTTTCGAGGTTTGCTTTTTGATCCCTCTTTAAATTTCGTCTCTAAATTTGCTATGCGCCAATCCATTGGAACAGACCTCGTCCTCAAATATAAGAAACAATAGTCTGTCCATCATATTACTTAGAACCCGGGGTGTATGCCATCAGGACCCAGCGATTTGTCTAATGTAGTCTTTTTAAGACGGCTCTGCATTTCTTTGTGGGTTAGACTGGTGGGATTTAATGGAGAGTTTACTTTATCACCTTGCATCTCCCCTGATATTTCATTTTCCTGAGTGAATACACTGGTGAAAAAACTATTTCCCGGATTTGCTTTTTCCTCATCTGTTTCCACAATTCTGTCCTTATTACTTTTTAAAAGGCCGACAGTTTTCGCTTTAATCTTTCTACTCTTTATATAGTAGTAGAGTTGAACAGTTTTGAGTTAATTTTACTTTCTTTGGCAATGAGTCTCTCTGTCTTCACCTTTGTTGCTTTTATTTGCTTTTTCATCATTTATTTTTTCCATAAAGGTTTTTAGTACTTTTTTATTGCCTTCTTGTTTAAGTAGCTTAAATGCTTTTTTTGTTGTTTGTTGCCCCCCTTTACATCTTTAATGATGAACAGCAATAACTGATAGGAATGTTTGTGTCCCTGTCTGAAGTGCATGTGTGGTACACCCACATAATATCATCACAGAGGAGTTATGTTGACTGCGAAACAAACTAGTTTGAGAATAAACCCATGTAAATCTGACCTGCTCAGAATGAGATCACATGACCATCTGAAGATAAAGAGATCAGGAGTTTCAAATAAAAAGGAATAACTAACCAATGTAACACTAGCTGATTTATATATACAGGGGAAATTGCAACTGTACCAAAAGGCCCATTTACACGAGCAGATAATCGCTCAAAGATCGCTTAAACGACGGTTTGAGTGACAGCTTTGAGCGATTATTTTGCATAAAAAATAATTGGTATTTAAATAGCTACTTTGCTACTTAAATACCAATTATGTATGCAAATGAAGCCTTCACTGAACACACCTAATAGCCTGTGGCTATTATCTCCACTCAGATCCTTTGTTCTCCATGGGGAAACAATGCTATCAGCACTCCCCCATGGAGAACTAATGATAAAAGTGAGTGATAATTTTTAGGTGAGCTTGATTTTAACGATCAGCTAAAAGCACCTGAAATGCGGGTGCCCCGCGCCCATTTACGCGCACCGATTATAGCTAAAATGATCGCTGATTAGTGAATTTTTAGCGATAATCGTCCAGCGTAAATGGGCCTTAATGAATAAAAAAGATCACCAGAGTGTCTCTATAGAAATGTCTACAAGAACTGTACAAATGGAATGAATACTGGAAAGGAGGAAAGAGGAGGGGGGGGAGGTTCAGAGTTGTGATTCCAAGGTATTGCCTAAGATAATATACCAATGCTTCCACTTGCACTGTCTCTTTCAAAATGGTTCTGCAGTGTCTCCGTTATGTTATGCAGGTATTACATGTGCTTATACAACTATGCCATGGATGCCAGGTTGAATTATACGCTTGAAGCCTATCATTTTTGAGGGCAAAATTTTTTTCATATTGAGAGTGTTCTGAGATTAGTTCTATAATTGTCTGCATTTTTGGTGGTTCCAAGGCTATCCAGCATCTAGCTATGGAAAGTGTTACTGAAGGGAGAACATGAGCTACTACCTTTCTGAAATCCATAGAGATATTTTCTATTCCCAACAGAAACAAGGCTAGTTGTGGATTCGGTATAGTTTTCATTCCTGTAAATCCAGTTATTAGTTTAAATACTGATTTCCAGAGGTTCAAAACTATGTGTAAAAGGGATCCTCTCCCTCCGCTTTCTCTCCAGCATGAACTAGAGGCCCCCAGAAAGTAGTCCATTAATGTGATGGGAGAATAATACCAACATTTACCTATTTTTTATACAATTACAATATTGATGTACTTTCCAATATTCCAACAGTATCTGTATTGTTAAAAAAGCTGCATAGAAATCATTAATGCAATGCAAAATAAATAAGAGCACAGCAATTTGTTACATACAGCTACACATTAAGCAAACCAGCAGCTAGGAATGTTGCTTAAAATGAAATACCAAATGTGTGCAGATAGCTCACTAAGCAAGATTTATTAATCATATAATATAATTATTCTTAAAAAAAAAAACCTTTGTGGACAATGGGTCTGGCTGCTATTGTTACAGATGTGCACTCTTCTTAACAGTAGGGCTTGTATGATAATTCAGTAGCCGTTGATTATTCCAGGAACAGATCAATTTGCAAATTACAAGCGAAATGATAGATATCCAATCTTTCTTTAATCAAAAACATGCACGGTTTATGATCACTTTAACAGGCTAATACACTCACAGCACACTTTTGATTAATATATAGCCCAGAAGTGAATTAAAATAAAGACTGTTTTTTTTCAACTGTTTTGGATGAATGCCGCTACTGTTACCATGATAATAATGTAATTGAGTTATTCAAACAATAAGAATGGAGTAGTAGAATGCTGCTGTATAGCTAGTATGTGTAAAATTACAAGAAAATGTAAGTGAACCCTTTGGAATTTCTGTGATTTCTTTATTGATCACTAATAAAATGTGGTCTGATGGTTATCTTAGTCACAATTAAAGTCCAGCACAATCTAACTAAACTTATAACATACAAGTATTGTTCACGTCTTTTATTGAACGCATGCGCAGTACAGGGGAAAAAAGTAAGTGAACCTTTAAATTTTAAAACCTGTACATTTTCCTTTAGCAGCAATCATCTCCAGCAAATGTTTCCTGTAGCTGTAAAGAAAATTTGGCTAATGTTGAGGAGGAATTTTGGACCATTTCTCCCTGCAAATGTGTTTCATTTCTTCAATATTTCTGTGATGTTCTGAGTGCACAGACCTCATTGGGTCAAGCCAAAATATCTTAATGTAATGTACCTATTGGTTCATGCTAATGGGACAATTTTTGGTGTCAAGCATTAAAAAAAAATTGGGCCATGTACTCCATTCACCTTAAAACTTAACTTTTAATATAAATGAAAATAAAAGAGGGAATAATTATTGATAACAAAAAGAAACCAATGAAGGTAGTTAAAACCACTAGGCAATAGCACAGAATTAAATATCAAAAATCAATGAAAAGCTATACCCTAGACCTGTACAGGTTTAGGGTATAGCTACCTAGCCAAAGAAATCTGGGGCATTGCTGAGCTGCTATCTCTCTAATAAAAAAATGAGAAATTAGGCCCTCTGACATGCTCCTAATCAGAGGTTTAGGGCCAAAAGTCTCTGATGAAGCTGGTGTATTCAATGAAACCCACAGTGCTTCTTTAAAGGGGTTCCATCAGTAAAATAAAATAATTTATATCTTCCTGCATCCTGCCCTGCATCCCTGTAGAGCCTAACCTACAAAGAAAAGAGTTAAAAACAAAGCAAACTCACATAATCTCGTTGTACTTCTTCCCTCCCTAGTTTCCCGGGCCATAAGGGGTCAGTTCCTGCGCGCTCTTGTCAACCTGGACGCGTCTAACCTCTGACGTCCTAGGAAAGTCGACGGCGAGTGTGCAAGGATGTTGGAGGTTAGACATTGCAAGGCCAATCAGTGGGCGATGGGTCACTTGTGACGTGTCAACCACTGCCCCAGGCGGCAGAACTTACCGTCCGACAGTGGTCGAAGCAAGGGTGGAAGCTGGAAATTTGCCAGCTTCTGTCCTGCGACTGGACGGCTGCTGTAGGGACAGGAGAAGAGCAGCAGCTTCCCAGTGAATGGCCCCGTAAGGCACAGGTGAGTATATATTTTTTTATTTTTTTGACAGAACCCCTTTAAGGTCAGAACTTAAAAAAATATTTTTTAATAATTCTTCAGTTGATTTACTTGTGATTATTGATAACTGTGATACATGTTTCTTTATTATCCAAGATCTCTTCAGCTTGAGGTCTTGGACTGTGGCCTTTATATTCTACTGTAAAATGTTTTGATACGCATCAAAATTCATTGTTCCCTCAATGATCACAAGGTGTCAAAACCCTGAGGCAGATGCTCCTCCATTGAGCTTCACAGTTGGCCTGCAGTTTTGTTGTTGGTGTGCAGTGTTCTTTTCCCTCCAAACATAGCATTGTGCATTGGTGCCAAAAAGTTCCACTTTTGTCTCTTCTACCCATAGAACATTTTCCCAGAAGCATTGTGTAACTTCCAGGTGGTTTCTGGTAAACTTGAGACTGGCAACAATGCAGTTTTTGGACAGCAGCAGCTTTCTTTGTGTTGTCCTTCCATGAACCCCATTCTTGCTCAGCTTTTTTCTAATGGAATCATAGAATGGCAGAGTTGGAAGGAACCTCCAGGATCATCGGGTCCAACCCCCTGCCCCTGCTCAATGCAGGATTCACTAAATCCTCCCAGAGGGATATCTGTCCAGCCTTTCTTTGAACACTTCCATTGAAAGAGAACTCAACACCTCCCTAATAGTAGAAACACAAACAATTTTTTGTAGATCTTTTGCTATTAGGATGGCTTTACATGGGATAACAACCAGCCCAAAAAATCACTTAAGCTATTTTCAATTAGTTGCCCATGTAAACATAGGCCCAACAGAGTTCTACTACTAACACTTTATGCAAATAAATCGCTAAGTCTTTCTATCTTCAGTTTGTTTGAAAGATTATCTTTGCATGTAAAAGAGCCTTTAATTCTTTGGGTTCTTTCTCAGGATTGCCCATTGTGATCTTTTACACACTAATAAGGAGAAAGCAACAGCTGAATATAGGCTGGTTTAGTATTTCTTAGTGGTTAGAGCAAAAAACCTCCACAAACACGTTTGTCTGTTTAAGCCCTAATATTCATCTGCAGCCCTGCACTAATGACAGACATCAGAGTCTGAAAGAGAACCCCCACTTAATTATAGTCCAGACTGCCCAGGGTCCATATGCTAACTTTATACAGGCTAATGTACTGGTATATAGACATATGCCAGTACATTATAGGTAATAAAAAATAAATCATATAAAAATACCCATTGGGTTGAAATAAGTAAAACAAAATTGTGGTGTAAATATAATTGGCTATTTGTAGCCCTTCATTTTGTATCGTATTGTAATGCAGGCCTATATAAATGGCTATTTATGTTCCTTCATCCTCCATTTTGTATCTACCTTTATTCTCCATTTTATATTTTAAATACGTATAGCTACGAACATTCATGTGGACTTTAAACCTGTTTGGTGTAGGAAGCTTTGATGTAACTGTGAAATGTGTGTCAGACTTGTTCATTCTTTGTATAAGATAGAGGTCTAACATATCTATATTGGTTTTAGTTATTCAGAATAATGGCAATTGTATTAACTACAATAACCAGAACAATGCTAATTGCATTAACTACAATTCCATTTGTATAGGTTTGCTTGAACTCTGTTCATATACATTGTATCACCATGAATCTGTTGAGTCTTGTTAATCCTGTGATACCATCATCATCATTGTCTAGGGAATTAAGTTTTGTTGATTCTGACCCTTTGATCAATGAAGCTGGCTACTTCAGATGGTGGGGGGTCTCAGATTGATAGCATCGTGGTTGCAAAGCTTGGATAATATGGCCTATGACTCAGCAAGTTATAGTGTATAAAATAGGATACAAATTGTAATGCAAGAAAAGCATTTTGTTTCTGTAGGGAGATGATTTCTTACAGTTTTGGTCCATGAAACCTGTCTGCTTTTCACTGTGGCTTCTCCAGGGAAAAGATGAACTCAAGGCAGAAATGTTTAAGGAAGGCTCCTACTAACGGATGCAGTTTGTATGTTGTAAGTATAACCCTGTAAGTCTTTTGTATTGTAAAGTGAGTTTATGTTTTATCATTTGCTGTATGTATTTTACCTGTAGAGAATCTTTGTAAACATTTACACAATATCATCTATTTTTATGTAATTGTTTTATCGCAATCATTTATTAATTTGTATTAATAAATTGTGTCATATCAACCCACTTCTCCTTCTTTAAAGCCATATTTGAACTTGCTTTTTGCCAGTTGGCAAAACAAAAAGTAAAAAGATATCTGCAAAAATAAATAAATAAGCATATATTTACAACAAAAAAAAAAACTGTCCCATGACTTAAAGGGGTTTTCCAAGAAAATTTTCTCTTTAAGAGCAAGTCCCCCATGTCTGAAAATCCTAATCAACTTATACTCACCATTACCTGCCTGTGGCTTCAGGTCTCTGCTGTGACGTGTTGTTTACAGCTGCTGCAGCTTGTATATGCAACATCACAGGCTGCTGCTCCAGCCAATAACAGAGGTGAGCATTTGAGCAGGGACAGGTAAGTATGAGCCAGTTTAATACTTTTACACATGAGCGATCTGTTTGTAAAGAAAAAAATGAATTCCAGAAAACCCCTTTAAAATATTATATACATTAACACAGAAAATAATATAAACATATTTTACATTATCATGTCCCTAACAACCAATAAAAATCAAATTCATAAAATCATTTATGATGAATAATGTAAAATAATGTGATAATAAAAACTGCTTAATAAAAAAAAAATAGAAAAACTGTAGCTGAAATGCTATTTTCTTGCAGTTTTGAAATAAATTAAATGTTAATCCATACTTACCTGAACATGGCATCTACATAATGTTTACCTCATCCAGCGGAAAAGCAATACCTTATCCATTTATTGTGTGTTGCCAAAAGTTAAAAAGTTATGAATGCCGCTAGGCAAAGAAGATGAAACAAAAAATTGTTCATGTTCTCAAGGCCATAATTGGCTTGAGCCTGAAGGGCTCTAAGCAGCAACCAATAAATGTATAAGAGTGCAGTCTAGTATATTTAAAAAAAAGTCCCCACAGTGATTTTTTGTAATACAAAATTGTCTTCACCTGCTTGAATGCCCTTCCACCACGGTTCAACTGAGAACTTTTGATGCCTAAGGCTTAGATTTCAGAATGCATACCACCCTTGATCCCTGAAGTCCATCATGATATTAATATGATGGACAATCATTTCTTTAATTGTCAACTGCTCCACCTTCTCTTCCAGTCAGTATTGTACTTTTTTTTTACAAGTAGAACATTTTTTTAATCCATAAATTGCATCACCCAATGGTGTTCTAGATGACCATGTCCACTGCACCCTACTGCTACCCTCACCTTCTTGACCCTCTGTGCTTTAGCTATATTTTTGGCCATGGTTATTGGATTTGCTAACATTATGTCTTTGACCATTGAATATCTGACCTAAAAGGCATCAGTCATAATTACAGTTCTTTTTTTTCCCCAGCGGACAACTTGTTACTTTGCTGAGAATTCTGGGAGGGAAATTATCATAAGAAAGCATATTTTCTTTTTACTTGATTAAAACTTTCAATTCCTGATATTTTCATTTACATATTCATATATTTGTTCCAACATTTCACTGTGGGAAGTTACTCATTAGATTTTTTAATGTGTTTTCATTGATTAGGCAAAATTGTTAACATGAAGCTGTGCACCCATCCATAAAATGTTCATTACAATACCAGGTTGTCAATGTGTTTAGTTAGAATACTAATTGGTATTTTATGAATGAAGCTCAGAGCCCAAAATATTAAGAAGCCTCAATCAGGTGTTAATCTACTTCAGTATTATACATACAGTATGTTAGCTCTCTGTTAGCCCCGAGCATTCATAAATTTTAGAGAACAAATATCAATGATTGAACGTACTTTACATGAAGCATCTGAGAACATTTGTTGATTGATATTATGACTTGAATCACATTGTTTTGACAAATAGTGCGGGGATGTAAATAACAAGTAAGTGTATCAAAGGTATTTAACCTGACTGCTTGTCAGCTTATCTGCAGAGACTCCGAAAGATTTTAGTTACATTTAAAAGAGAAGTAGGTGATGTGTGATTATGCAAATAATAATAATTATACAATACATCAAGCTGATTCCAACTTACTTGAACAGTGGATGATAGATCAGCTTTGTAGAATGGAGTTTTGTCATGGACTATTTTTTTTTTATTTCCATGATGAATTTTCAATCAGATTGAGATCTGAACTGTCAGCTGGTCATCCTATTGAGTTGATATGCTTTTCCTGAGGAAAAGGTTTAACAACACTTTTTGCTCTGTGGCAAGATGCATTACAATGCTGAAAATGACTTCATCACCACAAAATCTATTTACTATTAATGGAAGGAGAAAAGTGTCCAAAATTTCTATGTACATCTGTATATTAACTGTAGAGGTATTGTTTGAGCAATTGTTGGAATAACCAGGTCAGAGTGATCAATCCAATTTTCCAAAAATAATCAGGAATCGGGATGATCTGATCTCGATTTCTGTTAAAGTCAATGGGAGTAAAAATGTGATTCACTATGAGGCCTGCAGAAGGTCCGTAATGCAGCCAAAGGTAGAGGAGAAGCCTCTTCGATGAATGTAGCGAAAAGAAAGTGGAAAAATACTGGTGTGAAGGTGCAACCCTCTAAGCTACTAGGAGATAAAGGTCCGATATGTTATAGTGAAAGCACTTCTTTTTTTATTATTTCACAAAATAAAAACCAGCAATTGAAAACACGTTTCGGGGACCAGCCCCTTTGTCAGTTCAGCTGGATTGCACACAACAGGATGCCTGGGGGTGACACAATTCCAAAGGTGTTTTGGGTGTGCCAGAGGTCTTGCATGAAGCACTTCTTTCTTCCCTGTCTCCCTGCCACATACAGGACCTCTGGCACACCCAAAACACCTTTGGAATTGTGTCACCCCCAGGCATCCTGTTGTGTCACAAAGAGAACATGGAAACTGTACAGATGCTACCCTTAGATAAATCTGAACCTTGCAGTGCTGGGGTTTCTCAACGTTTATGAAGATGTTGTGCTTCATGAGATTTGAACCCAGGACCCCAGCAGTGCAAGGCAACAGTGCTGACCACTGAGCCACATTCATTGCATTAGCTCTTCCCTGCCCCCCCCCCCCCATTTTCCATTATTTTTTGCTAAAAATCAGGTCAGACTGACCCAATCCAATTCTATTGCCCAGCTGATCACAACAAGCAACACTAATCACCAACTCCCCTGGTCCATTAGCTACAGAAACATGCAACCCTATATCATACATGGTTGGGGAAGTTTTCTTCAGGCAGTCATCTTTATATATTTCATTAGAATCGCACCAGATAAAATGTCATTATCGCCTCCTTGGACAATATAGATTCATGATTCATCACTGAATATCAGTTTATTCCAATCATCCGCATTTTCTGTTTCCTTCTATTCAGTCCACTGTAATTTTGTTTCCTTTTGTTTAGATGTTAGTGCTGGATTTCTTTTGTATATTCTATATGTAAATCTGATTTCATTCAGCATTTTTTTTATACAATAGCTCTGTCACAAACATTGACTCTTGTTTCCTGCCTTTTGTGCACTTTTTCTTTTCAAGACATATTCTTTGTGTTGTCTATCCGGATACTTTGGCATCTTCCTTGGTCTAACCATGTGTTTTACTTTTTAACCTTCCCATTTTGTTTATACTTTGTTTATACATGCAACAAATTTAACCCTTTCCAATCCACTGTCTGACATCTAAAGACATTTTAATTTAAAGCTGTACAGTTCCGATGTCAGAAGACGTCCAGCAGGGTACTCTTACTGTAGATTACTGGCCCCTCTGTTGTCAGGGGCCTCTCCAGCATGTCCCATCACGCAGTACTGGCTCTAGCCAGCAGATGGCACCATTGTATAACAGCAGAAAGAGAAAACCCCCTAGGAAGTATTGAATCCAAAATTGGATTGCAAAGAGTTAAAACAGAACTCTCTTGGAACAGCCAAGATCTTTTGACATACTGACTAATGAAGAGTTTTAGAACATTTTCTATTATTTCAATTAACAACTTTTTTGTTGGGATCATGTTTTCTTTTGAATATCCAAGTCCAATAGTGTGGTAAGGTTAAGGTGACTTTACATGAGCATTTTTCTACAATGGTTCTGTGTAAATACAAGACCCACCATTGTACTGAACAAGATCAGCTCACTGAACCAAAGAGACTATCTAGTGAGTCCTTGCTCAGTGTAAACAGCCAGTTGTTCATCTTTGAGTATCTGCCTCTTCACAATGAATGGAAGTCGGTAGCTGAAAGGGATCCACCGCCATTCACTAAAAAACTGTTACTCCTGTGTGAAATCACAAATGATAAGTCCTGGCACAATTGCCTTGCACTTTTGCGCCCAACAGTGATCCCATGTTAAAACCACCCTAAGTAAGCACTCCTTTTCAACTGCAGAATAATTAGCATTTTTAGACTAGTTACAATATTTGTTAGAAATGTGATTTCATATTTTTCCCTTTGCTTGATATGCAAAAAAAAAAATTTTTCAGCAACTAAAATAATTGGGTTTTATTTGTTTGAAGTATACATCACAAAGCGATAATGGACTGGTACTGAATATTGTTTTTTGTCATACCTATAATTTGTGCATTTGCTACGAAGTAAATATATTGGGTGAACATTCTCCGAGGGGCTGTTCACATCATGATTTTTGTGTATGTTTAGCATGTAAGTTACATGTTTATGCAAAAATATATACAATATAGCCAAACATTTATATACACTTGTGTCTATTTTTCATGTTAAAATGTATACATTTTTACTGCAAAGTGTTTATTTTAAACAAAGTTTTGTAGTTGAACATTTCAAGTCCTTTTTTAAGGCATTAGAGAACAGTCAGGTATGCATTAAACTTATGGAAACGTAACATTAGGCATACGTATTTGAGATGCAGAAAAGCATGGAAGGTAACACTATTCTATTTCACAAAGAAAGCATAGAAAAACATGTTAGGTAAAACACAGTCAACAGTATGCACTCTTAGGCCTTAGTCAGACGGGCGTTTTTTCGCGCGATTTGTGCATGCGCATGCGTCCGGTGATTTTATAAAACCATTGCTTTGCAATGGTATCGGACACATGAGCGCTTTTTATGCGCTCGTCCGATAAATTATAGAACAGAAATCGCAGATCGCACCTATCTGCGATCTGCGATTCCTGTTCTCTTCTCTATATGCGCTCAAAGGGGCCGGCGGCAGCAGCGCCGACCCCATTGAGAACATATAGAAGACAAATCATTCTTCTCTGCCATAGCTGTAACAGCTGTGGCAGAGAAGAACGATGTTTGCCCATTGAACTCAATGGAGCCGGCAATACAGCCGGCTCCATTGAAAGCAATGCGCTGCGGGCGATCGTGGGATGAATTGTCGGGAAGGGCTTAAATATCTCTGATTGGCTCAGCGCAGGGACCAATCAGGGGCAGATCTCACTCACACCCATTCATGAATTCATGAATGGGTGTGAGTGAGTGCTGCCTCTGATTGGCTCAGCGCTGAGCCAATCAGGGGCAGCTCTCACTCATACCCACTCACACCCACTGCCGGCCGGCCGCGCTGAACTCCGTCTGCCGGGACAAGGTGAGTATATATATTTTTTTTATTTTTACACATTTCTGGATGAATTGCAGGAAGGGCTTATATATTTAAGCCCTTCCCGACAATTCATCCCACGATCGCCCGCAGCGCATTGCTTTCAATGGAGCCGGCTGTATAGCCGGCTCCATTGAATTCAATGCGCTGGACAGCTCCGGCCCATTTCTAATGAAACGCGGCTAGAAGCAGATTTTTCGGGCAATTTTTTTGGCCCCGGTCACGCGATTTGCGGATGCGCATCCGTCATGCGATCCGCAAATCGCGCGAAAAAATGCCCGTGTGACTAAGGCCTGAAACTACATTTTACCCAATTATAGTCTATGGGTACATTGAGCCACACATCTGAATACATCTTTTTAAAACTCAAACACATACAATATGGTTGACAGACAGCTAAAATGCAATGAGAATATTATATATATAATAACCCCTTAGCGTTGTGATTCTTGAGTTTTTGCCAGGGGCTTAATAACAAACCCTTACTAATGTTTCAAAGTTTGAATCACATACATAAAATACATCTCAAAAATGCATAAAGCACAAAAATAGCTGCGACTCAGTCTCATGGATAACTTTGTGATAAAGCTGTCATTCTATAGCAAAGGCCTGAACAAGCATAACTACTATAAGTATTAGATAATCAGTTACGGTTTCTTTCTGCAAAATAAGACCTCAATCATGCCCAAACAATGGCACATGTGTCAAGTTATTAGCAATAGTATTATACAATCTTATAAAGGATTATTTTACGCTTTCATCCATATTAAAAATTGCTTTTCCATTTGTGATTTCCAGTCTATTTTCATTATATCCAATGCATTGAAAAGCATTGTAAGATATACATGGCACAGTTCTTTGTAAAAAAAAAAAAAACAAATAACCAAATATACATTAAAGATAAAAACAGTAAGATTAAAGTAAGTGTTTTATTAGAAAATAACCTATTGCTTAAATCAAGTGTTTATACGTTTAACACGCTTCCGTGATTTTGTTAAGTTTTTCATATCTCCCTTTAAAAAAATGATATACAAATAAAAGATGGAAAGTACCTGCACAGTGCCATCTATTGGAAGGTGATTTTCTTATAAGTCAATGTCTGGCCTTTCAACAGGCATTGACAACATGACTAAGGATATAAGCCAAACCAGAGTGTTCTCCAGAAGGAAAAGACACCCATCTGCAAACCGCCGGTTTTGGGTTGTTTGCCTCTCGCTAGTGCAGAGCAGAGGCAACCTAGTTGGCTGGATGAAAGGCCTCTAATGTGGGTCTGGGGAAATAATTAGAGTTGAGCGAACGTACTCTGCCAAGCTCGATGCTCGTTCGAGTATTAGCATACTCGATGGTGCTCGCTACTCGAGCGAGCATCACGCCGTGTTCGACCCCATCCCATTTTTTTGCCCCTCCCAGCTGTGACGTGTCCGTTTTGGCCCCTCACCGCTGCGACACAGTGCACGTCAGCAGCAAATTTTTTGGCTGGCTGGCTGCCTGGCTGGGAGGAGAGAGAGTGAGAGAACACGAACCACAAAAAAAAAAAAAAAAGCTCGACACCCGGCAGGCCCCATACAAAAATGCTCGAGTCTCCTATTGTAGTCAATGGGGTTCATTATTCGAGTAAAGCTCTCGAATTTCACAAGAAGCTCAACTCGAAAAACAAGGACTCCAGCATTTGGCTGCTTGCTCATCTCTAGAAATAATGTTTCTCTGCCAAACACCAAGTTGGTGTAGGGAATCATATAGGTCAATGATGGTGAACCTTTTAGAGACCGAGTGCTCAAACTGCAACCTAAAACCCACTTATTTATCGCAAAGTGCCAACATGTCAAGGGGCGGGCTTATCACAATATATAATTTTATCTCTGTCGTTATCAAAAGGACAGGGCTGTTTCAAAATATACTGAGTGCAGATTTTGAATGCTTTTTGGATGCGAGAATGCTGCAGAATTTGCTATGGAAGTTTCCACTGAGGACATTCTGCAGCATTTCCACCATGTGTAAACATACCCCAGTAGTAATAGTGCCCCCCAAAGTGGCCTCAGTAGTTATAGTGACCTCCACAGTAGCCCCAGTGATAATAGTGAGCCCCACAGTGGTTTCAGTAGTAATAGTGTCCCCCACAGTGGCCCCAGTAGTAATAGTGACTCCACAGCAGACTCAGCAGTGATAGCGATGCCAAAAAGTAGCCCCAGCAGTAATAGTGACCCCCACAGTAGCCCCAGTAGTAATAGCATTCCCCACGGGGGGCCCAGGACTAATAATGTCCCCATAGTGGCCCCAGAAGTAATAGTGGCCCCCACAGTGGCCCCAGTAATAATAGTGACCTTCACAGCAGCCCCAGTAGTAATAGTGACACCCCACAGGGATCCCTGTAGTAATAGTGACCCCTACAGTGGCCTCAGCAGTAATAGTGACCCCTACAGTACCCCTAGCAGAACTAGTGACCCCCACAGTGGCGCCAGTAGTGACCCTCACAATAGTGACCCCCACAATAGCCCCAGTAGTATAATAACCTTCCCATAGCGACCACAGTAGTAATAGTGACTCCCACAGTAGCCGCAGTAGTAATAGTGACCTCCACAGTAGCCCCAATAGTAATAGTGACCCCCACAGCAGCCCCAGTAGTAATAGTTACCCTCACAGCAGTCCCAGTAAAAATAGTGACCCCCACAGTAGCCCTAGCAGTAATACTAACCTACCACAGTAGCCCCAGCAGTAAGTGACCCCCACAGTGACCCGAGTAATAATAGTGTCCCCCAGAGTAGCCCCAGCAGTAATACATACCCCACACAGTAGCCCCAGCAGTAACACTGACCCTCCCCCCACAGTACCCTCAGGAGTTCTAGTGACCCCTCTAGCAGTCCTAGTACTAATAGAGACCCTCACAGCAGCCTCAGTAAAAATAATGACCCCCACAGTAGCCTCAGCAGTAATACTTACCCCTCACGGTAGCCTCAGCAGTAATACTGAACCCCCCACAGTAGCCTCCACAGTAATACTGACCCCCATAGTAGCCCCAGAAGTAATAGTGACCCCCACAATGGCCCCAGTAGTAATGGTGCCCCCACAGTAGCCCCAGTAGTAATAGTGACCCCCACAGTAGCCTCAGTAGTAATAGTGACCCCCACAGCTGCCTCACTAGTAATACTATTACTACTAGGACTGATATAGGGGACACTATTACTAATAGTATCCCCCATATCCGCCCCAGTAGTAATAGCACCACCTGAGACCTATATACTTTCCTTCTCTTCCTTGTCAAAGCACCGCTGCTTCTCTGCTTGGTGCTGCTAGCAGCGCTGATCCAAGGTGCACACTGTGATGTCAGTGTGTGCATCCAGACACCTCCTCCCCTCTGCTCTTGCAGAACCAAGGAGCAGGCGTCAGGGGAGGAGGATCCCGGATGCACACTGAAGTCATAGTATGTGCCTGGGATCAGCGCCGCTGAGTGAATACCCACAGGGGAGCCACTGCCTCGGCCAGTATTCTCTACCGTAGTGAGCAGCCGTTGGCATGTGTGCCAGCAGGGAGGGTTTGGCATGCTTCCTCTGGAACACGTGCCATAGTTTAGCCACCACTGATATATGTAGATGGGTGTCTTTTCAGTCTTAAGAAGACTCTGGTTTCCCTTATAAACTTAATCATGTTGTCGATTCTTGTTGAAAGGTCAAACCTTGAATTATAGGGAAGTTAACTTTCAATAGGTGGCACTGTGGAGGTACTTTTCCATCTCCTATTGGCATAGTTCTTTCCCAAGGAGCATTGCATGGCTCATATAAGACTCCCTGTGACAACTTAGCAGTCTCCTTAACATAGTAACATTGTATGTAAGGCCGAATGAAGACAATGTCCATTGGCCTTAGGAGAAACATTATCTCCTCAGACCTTAAAAATTCTGAAATCAATCAGTTTTTACAATGATCACTGAGCCTCATAATAATTCATAACAGAATCCCTTCTCAGTAGTCAGCTTATCATCACAGGCAGGATTACAATGAAAGGTAACTCCTATATATACAACCCCAATTCCAAAAAGATGTGATGCTGTGTAAAATGTAAATCAACCTTAAGAAAAAAAGAATACAATGATTTGGAAATCTCATATAACCATATTTTATTCACAATAGAACATAGAATACAGATCAGAAGTTGATAGTGATATCTTTTTCTATTGCATTTTTTTTTAAAAATCAACTCATTTATAAATTGTTGCCAGCAACACATCTCAAAAAAAGCTGGGGAAAGGTTAACAAAAGGCTGGAAAAGTAAGTGGTACTAATGAAAAACAGCTAGAGGTTCATCATTCTACAAATTCATGTGACTGTGTATAAAAAGAGCATGTTAGAGAGGCAGAGTTTCTCAGAAGTAAGGATATGCATAGATTCACCAATCTGTAACAAACTTCATCTAAACCTTGTGGAACAATTTCAGATAAATGTTCCTCAACTTTAAATTGTGAAGACTTTGAATATCCCACCATCTACAGGATATAATATCATCAAAAGATTCAGAGAATCTGGAGAAATTCATGCGCACAAGGAACACAAGGCCGACGGTCAATATTAAATGCTCAAGATCTGCGAGTCCTCAGGTGTCACTGCATTAAAAGCAGGCATGAATATGTAGTGCAAATCACTGCATGGGCTCGGGAATACTTCCAGAATTCATTGTCTGTGAACACAGTTTGATGTGCAATCCACAAATGCAATTTAAAGTTGTATGATTCAAAGAAGAACCCATATATCAACACAACTGTAGGCCAAAGCTCATCTAAAATGAGCTGAGGCAAAACAGGAAACTGTTTTGTGGCCAGATTAATCAAAATTTAATATCATTTTTGGAAAACACTAGCATAATGTCCTACGAACTCAAGAGGAGAAGAACCGCCCAGCTTATTATCAGCGCACAGTTCAACAGCCTGCATCTCTGATAGTATGGGGTTGCATTAGTGTCTATAACATGGGCAGCTAACACATTATGAAATGCCCTATCAATGCTGGGCAGTAAATAGAGGCTTTTGAACAACATATCCTCCTATACAGAAAATGTCTCCTTAGGGAAGGTCTTGCATATTACAGCAAGACAATGCTAAACCACATACAGCATCTATCACAACAGTATGGTTTCACAGAAGAGTCAGGTGCTGAACTGGCCGCTTGCAGTCCAGACCTTTCACTAATAGAAAACATTTTTTGCATTATGAAATGAAAATTCTAGCAAAGAAGACCCAGGACTGTTGAGCAGCTAGACTCCTACATCAGACAAGAATAGGAAAACATTCCTCTTCAAAAACTCCAGCAATTGGTCTCCTCACTTCCCAGACATTTACAGACTGTTGTGGAAAGAAGAGCAGATGCTACACAATGGTAGACATGGCCCTGCCCCAACTTTTGTGAGATGTGTTGCTGCCGTCAATTTCTAAATAAGTTATTTTTTTTAAATGAAATGGGAAAATGTCTCACTTTCATCTTCTGATATGTACTCTATTGTGAAGAAAATATGGTTATATGAGATTTCCAAATCATTGCATTATTGTTTCTTTACATTTATTTACATTTTACAGTGTCTGAACTTTTTCGGAATTGCGGTTGTAGATAACTCAGGATTTTCCATTCAAAATACGTGATAGTTACAGCTAACCTCTTCCTCTTCCGCCCTGTACAATGACCTCTGCAATATCACAGAGCATGCCTACAATACTCTCCCATGGAAGACAATGAAATATCTAGTCTATAGAATTCAATGTACAATGTGGCTTCTCTAAAGCAGGGGTCCCCAACCACCGGTCCGTGGACCGGGGCCGGGCCGTTAGGTGTTTAGCTCCGGTCCGCGGCACCGCTGGGAACCTTTCTTCTAAACAGAAGGCCAGCGGGCCAAATCCAGCCCGCTGCCTCGTGTTATGTGGCCCGCGGCGTGCCGATGCCGCTCACCACTGAAGCGATTACCAGCGGGGGCGCCGCAGCTCCCCGCTTGTAATCGCACTGATCCCGGCACACACTGACGTCAGTGTGCAACCAGGATCCTCCTCCCCGAGTCCTATGCTCATTAGTTCCGCAGGAGAGGACTTGGGGAGGAAGCATGCCGGGCTGCACACTGACGTCACGGCAAGCAGAGAAAGAGCGACACTGACAGCAGGGAGGAGGTAAGTATATGGGTTGGGGGGAGGCTGTTTATTTCTGGGGGGGGCTGCTTACTACTGGGGGGGCTGCTAATTACTGGGGGGGCTGCTTAGTACTGTGGGGGGTTGCTTAGTACTGACAGGGCCTGCTTAGTACTTGGGGGGGCTGCTTACTACTGGGGGGGCTGCTTATTACTAAGGGGGATGCTTACTACTGGGGGGGCTGTTTATTACTGGGGGCGCTGCTTATTACTAGGGGGGGGCTGGTTATTACTGGGGGGGACTGCCTATTACTGAGGACTGAGGGCTGCCTGTTACTTGGGGGGCTGCTTATTACTGGGGGGGGGGCTGCTTACTACTGGGGGGGCTGCTTATTAGTGGGGGGCTGCTTATTACTGTGGGGGCTGCTTACTACTGGGGGGCTGCTTATTAGTGGGGGGCTGCTTATTACTGTGGGGGCTGCTTATTATTGGGGAGGCTGCTTATTAATAGGGGGGGCTGCTTACTACTGGGGGGGCTGCTAATTGCTGGGGGGGCTGCCTGTTACTGGGGGGGCTGCATACTACTGGCGGGGCTGCTGCTTATTACTGGGGGGGCTGCTAATTACTGGTGGGGGCTGGTTATTACTGGGGGGACTGCCTATTACTGAGGGGTGGGGGCTGCCTGTTACTGGGGGGGATGCTTATTATATGGGGGGCTGCTTACTACTGGGGGGGCTGCTTATAAGTGGGGGGGCTGCTTATTACTGGGGAGGGGCTGCTTACTACTGTGGGGGCTGCTTATTACTGGGGGGGCTGCTTACTACTGGGGGGGCTGCTTATTACTGGGGGGGCTGCTTATTACTAGGGGGCTGCTTACTACTGGGGGGGCTGCTAATTACTGGGGGGGGCTGCTTATTACTGGGGGTGGGGACCACTTATTACAGGGGAAGGGGCTGGTTATTACTGGGGGGGAGGCTGCTTATTTCGGGGGGGGGGAGGCTGCTTATTACTGGGTGAGGGGAAGATGAATTATATGCTGCCCTATGTGTGTGCTTGGGGGGGGGGGAGATAAATTATATGCTGCCATATGTGTGTGCTTGGGGGGCGGGGGAGATAAATTATATGCTGCCCTATGTGTGTGCTGGGGGGGGGGGGATAAATTATATGCTGCCTTATGTGTGTGCTGGGGGGACCGGGGGGGGAGTAGATTACATACTGCCCCATGTGTGTACTGCCAGGACATTCTAAATGTCATAATTAAATAAGTATGCACTAAACTCCAACCCCCTTCATAACCCCGCCCCATAAAACCAAAGCCCCGCCCATGTCCCGCCCCACCCTGCCGGGCCTTGTAAAAATGGTCTTGCTTGAAGCCAGTCCCTGGTGCCAAAAAGGTTGGGGACCACTGCTCTAAAGCATATCTCTCCATAGTGTTAATACTAGATCAAGCAATATGGCTCACCCCTACAATCATGTGCAGAAAATTAAATTTTACAAATCTATAATCAGAATATAAAAACAGATTAGAAGAAAGAATGTGTTTCAGTATCTGGTTTAAATCGGCAAAACTATAGATACATTCCCTTTAATCATCAGCTCAGTGTAAGTTGATAAAAGTAAAAGAATTTGATTTAAACCTGCTATGGTTTTTATATTTGAGTCCATCATTGCCTATCTACTCATGAATAATTGAGTAGTAGAGATGAGTGAACCTTTGAGAAGTTCAGTTGGCTCACCTAATTACAGTTGGTAGTTGTGGTCCTGTGATAGTACTGTTGCTTGCAGCGATAGGGTCCTATGTTCAATTCTGACAACATTTTTGAGTGTGTGAGGAAACCCACGCAAAAACAGGGAGAACAAAGAAAATCCATGCTGATGTTGTTCGTGATCAGATTTAAACCTAGAACCCCGGCACTGCAAGGCAACAATGCTAACAACTAAGCCACCATGCTTCTTCGTCCTAGTTTGGTTTACTCAGTGGTATTCAATAGGCTTCAGTATTTCCAAGTGCTATTTTATTGGCATCATCTCAAAGGATATACCGTGTTTCCCCAAAAATAAGACACATCACTGAAAACCGGGGTAGGTCTTATTATCTGGGTAGGTCCTATTTTGGGGGAAACATGGTACAAACATCACGTAGCAACATCTCTTGCAGATAGGCGCAATCTCTCTGTGATGCTGCCACCCACTTATTGGGGGAAGGATCATGGAAAAGGTATGTTTCTTATGGTGGACAGTAGTTATTATGGTTATACATGCTTGGTACTACTCTTAGATGATATAGCTGTCACTGGTATATGGGATGTGACTGAGACTTTTATGCAGGATTGTAAGTTTAACAGTTATAGAGGCTCTTACAGCCAGTGTTATGGGGGCTTGGGGCTGCCATTGTCATAGGGTGCTGAGCTGTTACTATTGCTATCACTGTTGTTAGCAGATTGTGGCTCTCTATGTAATGAAAGGTTTTGGCTGTCACTTCTGGGGAAAAAAGCAAAAGATAGACCTACAAAAAGGGTTGCTTGCTACATAGTTCAATGTACCTTTCATCAGAAAGAAAGAACATTGATTGCTAATATTGATGCCAATGGACATCAAGAGAGTAGAGAAGCACAACTCCAATCATTTCTTAAAAATCTACCTAGGAAGAATACTCTAGGTTCACTTTTATTGAACCGTATGTTGCATATGAGTTAATTGAGACCTTGTCTTTTGGCTCACAATCAACATGTCAAGCGACACAAAAAGGTGGTTTTCTTGAGTGCAGATAATTTCAGCTTTCTCCATGAACCTGACAAATGGCTTCGGGAAACTTTAAAATCAGCCAGCAGTTCTGTAGACAAAAGAAATATGTGATGGCAGTGGGATATTTTACAGTAACAGGAGGTATAGTGTTTAATAAGACAGATGATAATTTCAAAACTGAAATTCCTAGCAGTGGTGAATGCAACATGTGGTTTTCTGTTTTTGGCAAACTACAGTTTTTATCCTGCCCTTATTAAATCAGAACAGCACTCTGTAAAACCTAACTGGCAGGAGATTCACCGGTGTGAAGAATATCCCCAGAGCTGTTACCCCGAGCAAGGAGACAGTGTGGCGCCCCTCTCCCACACACACATGCAAAGACACACTTAGAACTTAAAGAGACTGTCACTATCTTTTTGCACCGCTGTCTGAGGGCAGCACAAGGTAGTGACAGTCACATTGATTGCAGTTATATGTCTGCTGTGTATCAGTGCAGAAGTTTTGGAGAAACTTGCATTTCATCAGTAGCAGCAAATACATAGAGGATTACTTAAAGTAGTCCTGGATATTCATGAGCTGCAGGGTAGCTACACCCACCCCATCTTGCAGACAGTAATTGGCTTCTATCTGCTTATTACTATGCATAGTAAGAGAACTGTCAATCGTTGGCTAGAGGGCGGGATGGGTGCAGCTCATGAATACTAGTACTATAAAATGTATGTTTCTGCAAAACTACTGCACAGATCCACACAGCAGGCATCTTATTGTAATCAGTGTGACAGGCACTACCTTTATGATGCTCTCTGTGAAGGCTACCAAAACATGGTGGCCGTGTCTCGTCAACTTAATTTATCCCTCTTCATAAAATGTAATGTAATATATTTATACTGCTATTTCACACACATAACACCACTATACAACACAGATATATATCACTGCTATACATATGCATACATTGTTTAAACATATACACGTGCACATTTCACCTATGTACAGATAGTTCCCTACTTATGAACAGGTTTCGTTCCAGGAAGCTGCCCGTAAGTGCATTTGTTCTTATGTCCGAACAAAGGCTTGTATGGAGTGAGATCAGTGGGCGATCTTGCTCCATACAACATTGGGTGTCGGCTGATTCTCACAGCCTGCATCCACCTGCAACAGCTCTCATAAGCCTTGCCGCTCATCTGAGCTGTTAATCCTTTAAATTCTACTGTCAGAATTGACAGCAGTATTTAAAAAGTTAACAGCTCTGATGAACGACGCGGCTTATCGGAACTGTTAGAGGTGGGTTTAGGCTGTAAGAAACAGCCTACACCCGACGTTTGGGGGTCCCGCGATAAGATAGTGGGTTGCCATGTGGTTGCCACGGCAGTTGGTGGCCTTCTGAGAGGCACCAGGGCTGCCTTTGCAGAGTGCATATCAAGCCATGAGGGGGACCTACAGTACACAATACAAGGCAAATGGTTTAAGGCTGAAAACACACTGCTGTATGTGCAACTACGCTCGGCAGTACTGAGCGTAGTTGCATCCGAACAAGGGAGCGTTGGCCTTGGTATTAACGACTGAGAAATCCCTGCAGTGAAAACGAAATCACTGAACCCTATTGAGATCAATGGTTTTGTTCTTGTCCCATTATACAGCGGTGATTATCACTGCTGTATAAGGTTAGAAATTCACACTGATGTGTTCAAGCCCTTAAAGTTATGGTTAATCCATGTATACATACACATTACAGATACATATTACACATACTTGTACACATTTCATTACACATAACACATAATACACGTACTTGCCTTTCCTACAGCCCTGTTACATTTCAACAATGGAGAGCTGTAGCAGGCAGGTGATAGAACTGCTGCTTGGATCAGGTTACAACAGCTGGTAAGAAGCTCCAAGCTGCTGTAACCCAGAAAAACACAGACTGGAGAAGAAGGATGTAGGCAAGATCTCCACACCCATCTTATACTGTTCCCCCTTCACATCTCTACTTATAGTATTTAGGCCAGTGGCAATTGCCACCCAGTTACACCGCTGAATATCACCCATAGACTAATAGCAGAATCTGAAAGGACTAGTTTGGAAAAAGAATAGATTTCGATAATCATATATTGAAAGCAGATGCATTATCTTTACCCCGAGTTTAGCCTTAAGGCCCATTTACACAAGCCAATGATCACTAGAAAATCACTAAAAGGCAATCGTTTTAGCTATAATCATTGTGTCTAAATGTGCGCCCATCGTGCATTTTTCGTAGCTGATCGTTAAATTTAGGCCTCCCTAAAAATCGGCGTTCAGCCTTATCAGCAGTTCTCTACGGGGAGTACTAATATCACTATTTCCCCCTGGAGAACAAAGAAGCTGAATGGAGATAAGAGCCCTTGCGCTATTAACTGCATCCAGCTAAGGCTTCATTTGCACATTTAATTGCTCTTAAGTAGCTGAGTAGCTACTTAATAGTTTATGCAAAATGATCGCTCAAAGCTGTCACTTAAACTGTCGTTTGAGCGATCATCGGCTCGTGTAAATGGGCCTTAACATAGGTAGTTGATTTACCATTTCAATAACATTTAAAGGTGCACACATCTCATACTGTCACTAATTTCAGAAGATGCAAATAAGGGAGATGGAATAATACTTCTACAGTGCCACCTATTGGAAGGCAGCATTCCTTCAAGCCAAAGTCAGACTCTTTATATAAGCCTTATAACAATTACTGGAAATTAAAAGCAAAGCCAGACTCCATGCACAGACAAGGTATTTGCCCTTCATCAGTGTACAATAGGAGTCTGGCTTTGCTAGTGAGAGGCCTGGGATGGGGGTCAGAAGCGCTATCTTTTTTCCTTAGGGATAGCACCTTAGCGGTAAATGAGGAGACTCAAAAGGCCATTCATGCTCCTCTGGCTTTGCTTTTAATTCCCAGTTATTGTTATAAGGCTTGTATAAAGAGTCTGACTTTGGCTTGAAGGAATGCTGCCTTCCAAAAGGTGGCGCTGCATAGGTATTGTTCCATCTCTCAGAAGAGCATGAATTGCTTTTTGAGTCTCTTCACTTACCACTTAGGTGCTCTCCCTAAGGAGAAAGGATATAATTTCAGAATATTTACTCTAGTAGAGTAAGAGCAATAAAACCTTTTGTCTTATAGACACTGACCATAATTGAGGCCAACAGGCTTCCAGCATGCTATCCAACATTTTGCGCTAGATCGGGCTGCAAATTAAGTCACTGACACAGCTGTGAACAGAGCCATAAAATGTTAGAATATAAGACTGTGTGGTGGAGCCCTTAACCAAGTACTGTATTTGTTTTCTTCAGTCCTGAGAATACCCAAGATACTGTATGTTATGTGTAACATGAAATTGGATTTATCCTCAATGTAATGAACACAATATTGAGCTTATTACTGAATGCTAGAGAAAATGAATGAGCATTTTCTAAAGAAGTGTTCTAGTAATTCTTTATTGAATGAGCCTGATTTTTGGTCCACTTCACTTCAATAAATCAGTTTAGCCAGTGTAGCAGTAAATAAAAAGGAACAATCTTGTTCTTTCAATGGGACTTTCTATTGTAGTGTAAGAGTAAGTATATCAATCATATCTTCAAGGCCTCACCAACGATTTTTATATTGGATACAAATCTTTATGATTCTGCATGTTGTGAGTCTCGCTCAATAATATCAGTTTTACTTTAGGGCTCACACCCATTTGCGTTTTTTTTAACGCTGCGATATCGCTGCATGTTTTCAACGCGATTGTCAGTGGGACTTTCTAATGTTAAAAACGCATCGCATTGCTGCTTTGCAATTTTTGTGCATTTTTAACATTAGAAAGTCCCATTGACAATTGCGTGAAAAAAATGCAGCGATATCACGTGAAAAAAACATGCAAGAAAAACGCAAGTGTGCAGGAGCCCTTATATAGGAATTCTTTGCAGTGCTTTGTTAGCTTGTTTCCCAAGGTAAAAGAAAGGGCAAACAATTATATAAAGGCCTCTTTAATATAATACACCATACCAGGCCATTGAAAAGCCTTTATTGCTACATTCTTGTTGTTACATTTACTTTTTTGGTATTTTTGGTTGCAGACCTCCATTGGATTTTGGGAGTGTAAAGGAGCACCATTGCCTATACAAGTGGTGGCGAACCAATGGCACGCGTGCCAGAGGCGGCACGCAGAGCCCTCTCTGCTGGCACGCGCCACCGTCGGCCGCTCACCACGTTAGTGAATACCGGAGGGGGTGCCCTGTCTCCTCTGCCAGGATTCACTCAGTGGCACTGTTAGCGGCGCTGATCCTGGTGCACACTGTGACATCAGTATGCAGCCAGGATCCTCCTCCCCCTTACCTGATGCTTTCTCTTAGGTTCGGCAAGAGCAGAGGTGAGGAGGCATCCGGCAGCACACACTGACATCACAGTGTGCACCTGGAATCAGCGCCAGCAGCATCGCTGAGCAGAGAAGGAGCGGCACTTCGACAAGAAGGAGGAAGGCTTAAGTATATCGGTCTCAGGGGGGCACTATTACTATGGGGGGCCAGTGTGGGATGTCACTATTACTACTGTGACTGCTGTGGGGTGTCACTATTACTACTGGGGCCGCTGTAGAATGTCACTATTACTACTGGGGGCAGCTGTGGGATGTCACTATTACTAATGAGGGCCACTGTGGGGTATCACTATTACTATTGGGGCCACTGTGGGGTGTCACTATTACTACTGAGGGCCACTGTGGGATGTCGCTATTACTACTGGGAGCCGCTGTGGGATGTCACTATTACTACTGGGGGCCACTGTGGGATGTCACTATTACTGCTGTGGCCACTGTGGGATGTCACTATTACCGCTGGGGCTGCTGTGGTATGTCACTATTACCGCTGGGGTCACTGTGGGATGTCACTATTGCCACTAGGGCCACTGTGGGATGTCACTATTACCACTGGGGCCACTGTGGAGGGTCACTATTACCGCTGGGACCATTCTGGAGGGTCACTATCACCGATGTGGCCGCTTTGTGGGGGGGTCACTATTACCGCTGGGGCCGCTCTGTGGGGAGTCACTGTTACCAGTGGGGCTGCTCTGTGAGGGGGTCACTGTTACAGATGGGGCCACTGTGGGGGTCACTATTACCACTGGGGCCACTCTGGGGGGTCATTATTACCACTGGGGCCGCTCTGTGGGGGGGTCACGATTACTGCTGGGGCTGCTGTGGGGGGTAACTGTTGCTGCTAGGGCCAGTGTGAGGGGTCACTGTTACCACTAGGGCTGCCAAGGGGGTCATTATTACCGCTGGAGTATGTTTACACATGGTGGAAATGCTGCAGAATGTCCTCAGCTGAAATTTCCTTGGCTAATTTCCGCATGCAAAAGGCAGTCAAAATCTGCACCCTGTCTATTTTGAAACAGCCCAGTCCTTTTTATAACGTTGGAGGTAAAATCATATGTCATGATAAGCCCCCCCCCTGACGTGTTGGCACTTTGCGATAAATAAGTGGGTTTTGGGTTGCAGTTTGGGCACTTGGTCTCTAAAAGGTTTGCCATCACTGGCTCATATCATTTTTTTCTTTTGGAGCTTCCACCTCTCCTGAACCTTTCTGATTCCATACAGGAGTGTGAAAAATAAAAATAACACATGAAACACATCACAGGCTTAGCTATATAGAGAGCCTCGGCAGTACACGGTCCATGGATATTCCTAACCATGAATTTCCATACCAAGTTGGAGCTTCTTTCTGTCGGCAAGATTTAGTAATATCATCAAGCTGCTGCGCTGAGCTGCTGACATCTTCCATCTGCTCCTGGTGTCTTATAGGGAGGAGGCCTAAATGCCAAGAGTATGTGCCTGGATATGAAGCCGACATGTTCTTACCTGTCCAGATCCAGCATGGGTCTCCTCCCTGCTGACCAGATCTTCTATCTTCAGCACAGCGGATGCATCCGGCGCCATCCGATGTGCCAGTCACATACGCAGTATTTTTTTCCCTTAAATCTCCTGCTTTCCGTGGATCCATGGCATATCCACAGTAAAAACTATGGCTGTGCCACAGATCGGTTGGCTTCCATTGACTTCAATGAAAGACGTCCCTGTGGGATCCGCAGAAAAATGGAGCATGCTGCGATTTCTTCCCGCCGGGAAAAAATTACATCTGCATGCTTTTAACTGTTTTGCCGATGCTGATGCATCCCCATGGGTGGCTTGATTTGGGGATCTCCCGCGCAGGTTCCACAAATCAGATCCGCCCGTGGACATTGGGCCTTAGGCAGCCATGGGAGATATTAAATACTACCCCTACCAAGAAAAAGCCAAAATATACTAGGAAACAGTCAAACTGGTAGCAGACACAAGTCTTTTTGCTAATGTGTAATATGAATTATACCATATAATTACCTTACTGCAGTTATTCCTCTGTTTGTGTTAATGCAGATAATCTGATGTTGTGTCCCTTCAAGTGCATGAAATTAGAGCAAATTCATAAAACTTGAGATATTGTTCCATATCTATGTAATTACTTCTCATAGTGAACCATACAGTTTGAAACGGCCCCTCTAGACATTGGGATAAACAAATAAGAAAATGTCAACATTGTGCTTGTTTTGACATTTGTAATAAAATGAAGACCCCAGCAGGAGTGCAATGTTTATTAAACCTGCATATCAGTAGCAATGAAATGTATTGATTTCGGCTCAAAGTAAATGTAATAATGAAATGTTTCCAATGCCACCTCCTCGTGTGTCTATTTCCACTTGTCAACTGCAGTCACTAATGGAGTGGATCAGATATCAAAGTCATTTTTAGAGTTGTTTTGATCAATATCTTGACATAATGAACTGAAATTCAGGTCCTTCAACATTGAGCTTGCAGTAAGAAGCTATTGATATTGTTGTGGAGTGTCATTAATAAAGAACACAGTGATACTGAAACAAGTAGAAAACTATTTTGGAAAACACAGACCCTTTTTCCGGTGATTATAACATATTGTACACTATCAACCATAAGTATAAACAAATGGACTAATTGTTAGTGATCTGTAGATTTGTATGAGTTGTAGTACAAAAAATAGTTAAGGTGACATAATATGAAACAAATGCACTGTAAATAGGACATTCGTAAAATGGTACTATTGTACCTTGACGCCACAGGAAGCCCCAAAACCGGAGCACCACCAGCACGACGATTCACAGCACAGCGGCAGCGACGGTACAGTGCATAGCGCCGGGGGTGAGTGACAGCTGTGGGACAGACAGTAGCAGCGCAGTAGCACCGACCGGAGTAGGCAGAGGGCTGGGTATGAGTGATGGCAGGAGCACTGACGGTACCAGCCAGAGGGCCAAGGCTGAGTGATGGCAGGAGCACCGACTGGAAGGATATCGACTTGGCCAGTGTATAGAAGCGAGAGAAGGGGAACAGGGGGCCGGAACAGAGTTGCCGGAGAGCTCCCACAGCCAATCAGAAGCTGGGGGCGTCAAAAAAATTTAACACTGCTGTATTATGCCCCCACCCCTAACTTCCAGTGGTGACATAATACAACAGTACCTCGTAAAACATGAGTAAAGGGTTAAATCAGTGGTGCTTAGGGTGTATTCACATAAATGATTTTTCCGTCTGTTCTACAGACTGAAAAATCGTGTGTATTCACATGGACATGTATTTTCAACATGTCCTATTTTGGTGCAATTTTCATTCAAAAGTGTGTGTGAGCTTTAGATAGATTGTACTTGCATAATGCGAGTGTGATCTGATGAAATATATGTAACCATGGCAGCCAAAAGCAAAAAAAAAGAGAATCGCAGCACATTTTTTTATACGCGTGCAAAAATCTGATGCAGAACAGATGAAAATCACATTGGAAAATCACATAAATGCATTGGAATCACAAAAATTGCTTCAATTTTTCAAGACCAAAAAATGAATATATACCGTCAATGTGCTCTATTTAGATATTTCCTAGTTTCATTGTTTTTGAGAGAGTTGACTCACAGAGAGTATGGAGAGTATTTGCGCATAAACAAGTTGTAAGTGTTCGTATTTTTTTTTACTGCTCAAACCCAGCGCTATTGTGCATGTTGAAAAAAAGAAAGCAGAAAGTTAGGGCAAGGCCCCTCTTTTCCCACGCATAGGAATTGCACAAAAGAAGCACGCTCATGAGAACTAAACCATTGAGATTAATGGCTTTGCTTCCTCACGTTTTGGTGGCGTGATTTTGATGAGCGCAAAAAGCTTTGCAAACACGTTTATCTGTTTAACCCCTTCCCGCTCCTGGACGTACCTGGTACGTCATGGCAGCCTGGTACTTCCCGCAACATGACGTACCTGGTACGTCCTGGAGATAGCACGGGATCACATGTGATCCCGCGCTATCCCGCAGCGGGAGCCGGCTGTCAGTCACAGCCGGCGTCCCGCTCCAACAGCGGGGGGGCATCGGAGATGCGCCCGCCGCTGTTAACCCCTTCCCTGCCGGGGAAAGAGTTCACAGAGGGATCGCGATCCCTGTGTGTCTCCGGCCGGAACTCGCGATGTTATCGCGAGAGCCCGGCCTGTCACCATGGCAACAGGACGCCAGACACTGGCGTCCTGTATTGCCTGTGCCTATTATCGCTGTACAAGCGATAAGGCATGGCAGAGCAGTAGCTCTGCCATGCCTTATGACAGCGATCATAGGCACAGTGATGTAAGTCCCTCAGAGGGACTCAAATAGTATTAAAAAAAAGAAAAGAAAAGTGTAAAAAAAATAAAAATGTAAAAAAAAAAATGTAAAAAACCCCTTTTTTATGCTTTTTCTAATATTAGCATAAAAAAAGGGAAAAAAAACTAAAACCCCACATATTGGGTATTGACGCGTCCGTAACGACGTGTACAAAAAGTTGAACATGCTTTTTATTTTGTACGACAAAAAGCGTTAAAAAAAACGCTAAAAAACAGAGGCAAAATGCTAATATTTAGCATTTTGCCTCACAAAAAATGCAATAAAAGTGATCAAAAAAGCCGTACATTTCCCAAAATGGTACCAATAAAAACTACAGCTCGTCTCGCAAAAAATAAGCCCTCATAGAGCTCCGTACATAGAAAAATAAAAAAGTTACAGGACTTTGAATGCAGCTATAGAGAAAAAAAAAAGATTTCCAAAAAAAGGGGGTTTTATTGCAAAAAAGTGTAAAAACCTAAAAAAAATATAACAATTTTGGTATCGTTGTTACCGTACCGACCCGCAGAAAAATTTTAGTGTGTCATTTATGCTGCATGATTAACGCTGTAAAAAAAAAAAAAAATCTATGGCAGAATTGATGCGTTTTCTCTCCCTGTTATCATTAAAAAAAAAAAAATAAAAATTTACGATATTGTCTATATACCCAAAAGTGGCACCGATAAAAACTACAGATCGCCACGCAAAAAACAAGCCCTTACACGGCCGCGTCCACGGAAAAATAAAAAAGTTATGGCTTTTGAAAAATGGAGATGGAAAAATACCAAAAAATCGCTTGGTCCTCAACGCCAAAATAGGCCATGTCATTAAGGGGTTAAGCTCCTTAGGTTGCTCTTAGGTTGTTTTGTTAAAAAAAAACCTGCACCAAAAGCATACTCTGAAAAACACATGTAAAAATGTATGCGTTTTTATAAAACACGTCTTTTGCATTTTTCAATCATTGTTAATTTTTTTCAATGGTGTAAAATTCTAAATGCATGTGGTTTTTCAAGTGTATTTTTGGAGCATTATTTAATGCATACAAAACACAAACATCTGATGCCTGTATAGCAAGTTGCACCCCAGAATCTCAGGTCAACTTGCATCTGACATCTGCCCATGTGCTGTCCGATCTCCAAGGACAGTGCACAGTGTATGTGTTATTCTAGTCCATGAATAAGAACCAGAATAGGGCATGCAGTGTTTTTTTTCTTCCACACGCACCATTGGTCAGAGTGAAAACTCACCCATGTATATACCTTCACAGGCTTTAAACCTTTCCAATCCACTGTCTGACGTCTTCAGACATCCTGATTGAAGGCTGTACAAATCCGATATCCGAAGACGTCGGGCAGGGTATTCTTACTGTATATTACTGGCCGCTCTGTTGTCAGGGGCCTCTCCAGCATGTCACATACTGCAGTACTGGCTCCAGCCAGCAGATGGCGCCATTGTATAATGGCAGAAAGAGAAAGCCCCCTAGGAAACCCTGAATCCAAAATTGGATTGCAAAGGGTTAATAGGTTTGCATGCTGTCCGTGACATACACAGGCAGTGCATGGATATAAAATACGAATGTCTGAATAAAGTCTTAGGGTTGCCATTGTGATTATCTTCAAGCTCTGATAGGCTGCTAAACAGCAATTCTGCTTGTTGTGTAAACCGGGGAAGAACAAACTGTATGTGCAGCTGCACAAGGGCCCTGTGGACAAGGGTGTCCACTGTTTCTTACATAAAATGATAGTGCTCCTCGCTGTCTATTAGATTTCATCTAGGAGATACATATCTTCCTATCTATGTGTCAGATATGCTAGTGGATTTGCACATCACTGTGAACCTTTCGGGAAAGCCACGAATGAGGTCATCTGTAGCTTGCACGCAATGCCATGTATGTGCAAACATACTCTAATAGCAGTCATATACACTCTATGGACAAAAGTACGTGGACACCTGATCGTCACACCTATATTGTTGGAAATACTATTCCAAAACCATTAAAGTAAATATTAAGTTGGACTTTCTTCAGCAGCAGCTACGGTATAACAAGATGTTGAAGAATCTCTATGCATATTTGTGCACATGCAGCCTAATGATCATTTGTGATGTCAGGTACTGATGTTGGACGTGAAGACTTGGCGTGCAATTTGTATTGCAATTTATCTCAAAGGCGTTTGATTGAATTTGAAGCTGTCTGCCAGACACTTGATATCATTAACAGCAAACTCATCAAACCATGTCTTTATGGACTTTGCTTTGTACACGGGGGCACAGTTATGTTGGAACAGGAAAGCACTTTCTCCAAACTGTTGCCACAAAGTTGGGAGCATACACTTGTCTAAAATCTCTTTGTATACTGTTGCATTAACATTACCCTTCACTGGAAATAGCAGGACGACCCCAAACTCTGAAAAACAGCCCCTTACCATCATCCCTCCTTCCCAAAATTTTACAGGAGGCACTATGCATTCCAGTAGGAAGCATTCTCTGGGCAGCTGCCAAACCCATATAAGTCCATTAGATTGCCAGATAGCGAAATGTGGTTCATCTCTTCAGAGAGTACATTCCCACTACTTCTGAATCCAGTAAAGATGTTCTTTATACCTTTCCAGCCATATTGACAGTATTCACAGAAAAAGCTGATGACACTTTGAAAGAAATTAACAGAAGAGGAAAATTCACATCAGTTTGTTGTTGCTTTTTTAATTTTATAGAAATATTTTGTAGACAAAAGTCAGTATATTGGCATCTGGTATAAAATATCGGAAATTCCAGCAGAAAATCTTAAGACTGGTTAGGTTCATATGCTTTTTTTTGTAATTAGCATTCAAACAACACGTACAAAAATGCCTACAGTTTTATACAGTTGTAAACATTTTTAATGGGCTTTTCTGGCACGTTAGTGGGTTTTTTATATCTTTTTGTATATGCATTTTCTAAGGCATCTTAAAAAGCCTATTGAAATCTATGAAGAAAACAGCCTTAAAAAAAAATCATACCCAGAGCATACTGAGTTTTAGAAAAAGTGACACTAACAAAACTCCATAAACTAAAATTCTATGTATAGGCATATTCATATGTTCTTTGGACTCTAACATAACAACTGTTTTTTTAGTTTGAAAAATGTTTTTAAAAGTACTGCAAAAGAAGTAACTTAATATGTGTGAAACTGGCCTCTGCATACTTTTTGGTGCCATTTTTATGGCTGTTATGTATGACTGTCATGTTGTGTTAATGGGACCTGTAGTTCTATGGGTTTCCAGTAGCACACTTCCACAGGCGTGGGATGATTGAGCTGGCTGGGTGTGTATTGCTTCAGCCAGCCAATCACTAGCAATATTCTGCACATAAATACCTGCCACTATAGGGATGGCCCCATGCTGGAACCTAGAGGCCTGGCTAGCCCTAGAAGGTAACAGGCAGGAAACAAGACACACACAACGAACAGGACAGTTCACACCTAATGTCTAATGATATACAAACAGACACTAAACACATCACTGTTCACACCAACAGACAAGGGAATCCCACCCAGAACCTCACGCATTCAGCAACACCAAGCAAAATATGCATGACTCCAAACACCAGGGTTCTGGAGGGGAATGAGGAGAAAGATAAATGACCAGCGCCCTCTAGCAAGACGGACTGGTATTTATATGCAGCAGACCAGTGGTGATTGGCTGGCTGGAGCAATACACACGCAGCAAACTCAATCGTCCCACATCTGTAGAAGTTTGCTCCTGGAAACCCATAGAACTAGAGGTCCCAGGAGCACAATGTGACAATGACATTTCTTTTGTTTCCATATATTTGATGTGTGATTTTTTTTTCATGCATTTTGTTTCCTATAAAGAAAAATATGCAAAAATTGTGACTCGATCCCATGCTATAAAACATGGATGCTGGCTGTTTCTTACAGCCGACATCCACCCACAACAGCTCCAATCAGCATTCCCATTGATTGCAGCTGTTAACCCTTTAACCCCTTGAGTGGCGGGTTTCCTACCACCCTGTCGTGCCCACCAGGGCAGGTTTTTTAAAATGGTCTAATCATTGAATTTCAACTAATTTTGCAGTTGCGCCTCAAGAGCCATAACTTTTTCATTTTTCCATTGACATGGCCATCTGAGGGCTTGTTTTTTGCGGGACAAGTTGTGATTTTTTAAACAGGGGGAGGAAAAAAAGAAATGGGGGGAAAAAAGAAAAAAAGGGGCCATGTCATTAAGGGGTTAAATAATGCATTAACTTTCTTCTCTGGGTCATTACGACGCATGGATATCACATGTGTGATTTGTATTTTTGATTTTTTTACAAAGTAAAGGGAGACAAGTGTTTTTATAATTTTTTTTATAATTTTTTAACTTTTTTTTTTTTTAGGTTTTTTTTTTTTTTTTGTCCCTTTAGGGGACTTCCACAGGGACCCATCAGGACCCCTGATCACATTCCGGGGGTCCGATGGTGACAGCCCTTTACATGCTGCAGTGACAGCCCTTTACATGCTGCAGTCACATAGACTGCAGCATGTAAAGGGTTAACACAGCAGAGATCGGAGGTTTTCTCTGATCTCTGCTGTAAGAGCTAGTACCTAGCTGTCTTCTGACAGCTAACAACCAGCTCTCCCTGCCACAGAGACCATGGGCTTGCTTCTAACAGCCGGTGGTCTCTATGGCAACCTGTAAACAAAGCAGGAGGTTGCCGACATATCGGCAATATCTTCTGCTGGTTTTTCAAAGCCCTTGCACTGCTCTGTGTGGGTCTGTGCAGGCAGAGCACAGTGTCACAGCTTGTGGCATTGTGCTCTGCAGCTCCCATAGTGATACATAGCCCGGAAATCTTCCGGGCTATGTTGCTATGAGCAGTGGAGCTCGTCCCGGAAATTTTCCGGGCGTGCCACTCAAGGGGTTAAGTGCTTATGTCAATTCTGACAGCGACATTTAAATGCCCAGACCAATGTTCAGGGGTCCTGAACAGTCCCCCACCACCATGGCAACCGGGTGCCTTCTGCTATAATCTGATGCAATCCATGCTGTGTTGGTGTAAACCGTGTCCTGTCCTGCTGGAGTCATTACCATCTAGGGCTTGGCAGGCAGGATTTGTAGTAAGCTGTCTTGTGAGAGTAGGAACCCATGAGTTCCATTTGCAGCTTACTTATTCAGTTCAGTTGGATGTAGTTGCAGCAGGTTGCAACCTCTATCTTGGGTGAAAGCTTTCCACATTCAGTTAAGTGCTGGTTTTCTTTTCTTTTGCTTTTGTTAGTCTTTACACAGTGTCTTTGCCTTCTCAGGGATAGCCAGGTCCTAAGTGAAGCCCGTTGGTCTGTCCTTAGCAGGACACCTACCCCTTGTTTAGACAGGGGTTCCCAATCTCCCTAATTTGTAAAGGACAGGTTCCTCCATCTAATTTTGTCTGGAGTTGTGTACTCTGTTTCAGCATAGTATTGTGTGTGTTTTTTGTGTTTCAATGTGAACACTGCCCTTTGTCCATGCTGGGTATGGTGCTCTTGTGCCGCACGGACGTGGCAGATAATAAATGATACTTCAGAAGCGATCAAACCATCGCAAGTTCTTGTCTCCTATAAGGACTAAAAAAATGTAAAAATCTGTTTAAAAATTATTACACTAAAATTTAATAAAAGCACCCCCCCCCTCTTTTTACCATATTTATGTTAAGAAAATCTAAATTAAAAAACTCCTAAACATGTTTGGTATCGTTGCATCCATTAAAGTCTGAACTATCAAAGTAATACATTATTTACCCCGCATCGCAGCATTTTGTTTTTTTCGACTTCCCTCGGCTTTGAATTTTTTTTAAAGCTTTTTATTGCATTCTATGGTACATTAAATAGTACCATTGAAAAATAAAACTCATCTTACAAAAAACAAGACCACAGACAGCTACGTTGATGGATAAATAAAAGAGTTGTGATTTTTTTTAAAGTGGGGAGGAAAAATGGAGGGGGTTAAAGTTTCGAATAAACGCTATAGAATTATTTCTTGTACTTGCATTTTATGTAAGCAGTGTAGCAAGGGTACTAAGTTCAGGGGACTTTTCAGTTCAACTGCAAAGAATTTCTCAAATGAAATCAGCTACAGTTTATTGAAACTAAGCTTGTTGCTGTTGTGGCACTCTGACCTTAATATCTATCATGTACATCGGTAGGAAATATTTCTTAATGGAAGTCAGATGTTACCAGTATGTAAAATGAACCTTTTAAAAGTTTCCAACACAGATGAATCCTAATATACCCAGACTATTATATAACAGCAATTGTCAAATGGAATAGTAATGTCTCTGCAACCTAATACTTTAAGAAGCCTACAGAGATTTTTTTTAATTTCATCCATCATACAGTTAAAAATAATCCACTTTAGCTATTAGTTCAGACACATGATTTCCCATGGCTGCCAACTCAAGGGCGTTGATATAATTGCTGGCCAATTAAAGCATATATGCAATTTACAATTTATATATAGATTTTATATCAGGTTTAACAGAAGGTTGAGGTGCCATTGTATACAGAATACTGTTTTTTTTATTGTTTCATTCTTGGATTTTATGGTAGTCACAGGCTCAAAACTGAAGGCCCTTTTACATAGGATGGGTGTCGGGCAAACGATGCCCAAAACTCATCCCTGTGATGCTCGCTCTGCACACGAGCTAGTATCACTGGATTGCTCACAGTGTGGCCATCAGGGAGGCAGGGTGGCTGGAGGAGAGTTCTCTCCCCCTGCCCCTCTCCATTCACTTTAAGCAGCGGCCATTTGGTACAAAACGGTTGCTGATTACACTGAACGATCGTCATTCAGGATTTTAAGTATACTTAAGACTGAACGATTGGACTATTCTCATCCAGTCATTCAGCTCCTGCATGCTTTTACATTGTACAATTATCCTTCGAAACCCCGCAGGAGCCTGAACAACCAGAATGATAATTGTTCTGTGTAAAAGGGCCTTACTACTGGATACAGAATTTCAATTCTGAAAAAAATAATACATAAAATCTTCCCATCATTGTGCATAGTGTTTTTTTTTCATTTGAGAATTTGCTTAAAAGCTATGGAACCCATTGTGCATCAGTACACACATATCTTACTAATCCATGCAGAAAAAAACAATGCACATATCTGTTTTTGTATTTAGTTTTGCTTCTCATGCATCTAGAAGGCCTCATACTTGGTTTGCAGGTTCTGCTACATTTAATTCTCTGGCTGGGGGATAGGGATGGGGGGGGGGGGGGTCCCAGGACCAATTAGCTGGCCTTACTCATGACAGTTTATTTTCACTGACAGACTTTGCTAATATTTCAGTCCCCTGGTCTGCATTGCCTTGGAAATCAATGCAAGCAAACAATCAGAATTATTTTATGAAATTAATTTACAAAAGGTCTTAATTTCCCAAAACACACCAGTTAAATAAAGAGTGCAAAGGTATATATAGCCTTTACATTTGCAGTATTTTGAAAATGATTGATAGTGATTAAATTACAAAGAAATGGAGTGCAGCAAAGGCCTCATGCACGCAACAGAGTTGTAGGAACTTTATGTGCCACTGTATGATGCCCCTCCACCACGACCAAGCCAATTTAGACATTATAGTTAAAGGTGTACAAACATTTGCCTTATGTATTTGTACAGCCACAACTACTGCTTCTCAATTGTAATGCAAATCATAGTAAAGATGTATAGTTTGGTGATGAGATAGTAAAGAGGTTTTCTTTCAGTTCTCAGTATTTATTTCACTGAATACTACTGAAGATATTTTGTAATATACTTTATTTGCAAATTCAGTCCCTAAACTCAACTCTCAGAAACCACTTTTGTCAGGGTAGTTGACTATTAATTTCTTAATTTCTACAATATTTCATTTACTTTAAGTCTCATTGGACTATGAATGTAAATCGGATTTGTATTTCCAAAGATGTCAATATTCAAAAAAAATATTATTATACAGTCTTACATTATTTTCTATTTTATGTTTCCATGTAAATAGAGATCAATTTTTGTGGTAATACCTGAGACCTACCTAGCTGTGACTGGGTATTGAATTTACAGGGTTACAGTCTGTAAAAACCTGAAATAGGGAGGGGTTTGTCTTTATGTAAAATCATGTTAAAAACCCACATTAAAGGAAGATATATGTGAGGGAGATGAACATTTGGAGTCTCTATGGCTAGAGATACATTGAGAGTAGAGATGAGCGAACGTACTCGTCCGAGCTTGATACTTGTTCGAGTATTAGCGTGTTCGAGATGCTCGTTACTCGAGACGAGTACCACGCGATGTTCGAGTTACTTTCACTTTCATCTCTGAGACGTTAGCGCGCTTTTCTGGCCAATAGAAAGACAGGGAAGGCATTACAACTTCCCCCTGCGATGTTCAAGCCCTATACAACCCCCCTGCAGTGAGTGGCTGGCGAGATCAGGTGTCACCCGAGTATATAAATCGGCCCCTCCCACGGCTCGCCACAGATGCATTTTGACATAGTTCAGGGACAGTGCTGCTGGTGCCGGAGCTGCTATAGGGAGAGCGTTAGGAGTTATTTTAGGCTTCAAGAACCCCAACGGTCCTTCCTAGGGCCACATCTAACCGTGTGCAGTAGTGTGGAGGCTGCTTTTTGCAGTGTTGCACTTTTTTTTTTTTTTTGTATATCGGTCGTGCAGAGCATTGCGTCCTGCAGTAATTTTACATTGTCCAGGGCCAGTAGTGGTGAGGCAGGGACGGAAGACATATTTAGTGTATATAGGCAGTGGGCCTTTCCAAAAACATTTGGGGAAAAAAATCTATTTGGGCTGCCTGTGACCGTCCTCAATGTACTGGGTCTCTGCTGGGGGTAGTTGTCCTAATTCATACACAGCCAGCTAAGTGTTACAGCAGGCTTGCGCAAAATTCTTTCCTGCCTCTGTGTTGCCTCTTACATCACCGCTGTATTCCTGTCCACAAGTGTACTGGGTCTCTGCTGGGGGTAGTTGTCCTAATTCATACGCAGCCAGCTAAGTGTTACAGCAGGCTTGCGCAAAATTCTTTCCTGCCTCTGTGTTGCCTCTTACATCACCGCTGTATTCCTGTCAACAAGTGTACTGGGTCTCTGCTGGGGGTAGTTGTCCTAATTCATACGCAGCCAGCTAAGTGTTACAGCAGGCTTGCGCAAAATTCTTTCCTGCCTCTGTGTTGCCTCTTACATCACCGCTGTATTCCTGTCCACAAGTGTACTGGGTCTCTGCTGGGGGTAGTTGTCCTAATTCATACGCAGCCAGCTAAGTGTTACAGCAGCCTTGCGCAAAATTCTTTCCTGCCTCTGCTGTGCGTTCCGTAAGCAAAGTCAGCCTCCAACCACAGGCCAATAAGCGGCACATTTAATTACAGCGTTCTGTTTCTGCACTACTGGTAATACAGCATGCTGAGGGGTAGGGGTAGGCCTAGAGGATGTGGACGCGGAGGCCCAAGTCAGGGTGTGGGCACAGGCCGAGCCAGTGCGGTGGCCAGGGGTAGAGGCAGGTGCGCCGGGTCAGCGCACATTTCCGCAAGTCCAAGACGGACGCTGCCACCCTGCGGACCCTGCAACACCGGTTTAATCTGCCAGTGCACCGACTGCTGTGCGACGTGCCCACACGGTGGAACTCTACACTCCACATGTTGGCCAGACTCTATGAGCTGCGTAGAGCTATAGTGGAATACCAACTCCAACATGGGCGGCGTAGTGGGAGTCAGCCTCCTCAATTCTTTACAGAAGAGTGGGCCTGGTTGGCAGCCATCTGCCAGGTCCTTGGAAACTTTGAGGAGTCTACCCAGATGGTGAGCAGGGATGCTGCAATCATTAGCGTCACCATTCCTCTGCTATGCCTCATGAGAAGTTCCCTGCAAAGCATAAAGGCAAATGCTTTGCGCTTGGAAACGGAGGCAGGGGAAGACAGTATGTCGCTGGATAGTCAGAGCACCCTCATGTCTATATCTCAGCGCGCTGAGGAGGAGGGGGAGGAGCATGAGGAGGAGGGGGAAGAGACAGCTTGGCCCACTGCTGAGGGTACCCATGCTGCTTGCCTGTCATCCTTTCAGCGTGTATCCTTTCAGCGTGTATGGCCGGAGGAGGAGGAGGATCCTGAAAGTGATCTTCCTAGTGAGGACAGCCATGTGTTGCGTACAGGTACCCTGGCACACATGGCTGACTTCATGTTAGGATGCCTTTCTCGAGACCCTCGCGTTACACGCATTCTGGCCACTACGGATTACTGGGTGTACACACTGCTCGACCCACGGTATAAGGAGAACCTTTCCACTCTCATACCCGAAGAGGAAAGGGGTTCGAGAGTGATGCTATACCACAGGACCCTGGCAGACAAACTGATGGTAACATTCCCATTCGACAGCGCTAGTGGCAGAAGGTGCAGTTCCGAGGGCCAGGTAGCAGGGGAGGCGCAGAGATCAGGCAGCATGTACAGCGCAGGCAGGGGAACATTCTCCAAGGCCTTTGCCAGCTTTATGGCTCCCCAGCAAGACTGTGTCACCGCTCCCCAGTCAAGGCTGAGTTGGCGGGAGCACTGTAAAAGGATGGTGAGGGAGTACGTAGCCGATCGCACGACCGTCCTCGGTGATGCCTCTGCCCCCTACAACTACTGGGTGTCGAAGCTGGACACGTGGCCTGAACTCGCTCTGTATGCCCTGGAGGTGCTTGCTTGTCCTGCGGCTAGCGTCTTGTCAGAGAGGGTGTTTAGTGCGGCTGGGGGAATCATCACGGATAAGCGTACCCGCCTGTCAACCGACAGTGCCGACAGGCTTACACTCATAAAGATGAACAAAGCCTGGATTTCCCCAGACTTCTCTTCTCCACCAGCGGACAGCAGCGATACCTAAGCAATACGTAGGCTGCACCCGCGGATGGAAGCATCGTTCTCTATCACCATCAAAAACGGTGACCTTTTTGCTTCATCAATCTGTGTATTCTATTCATCCTCCTCCTCCTGCTCCTCCTCCTGAAACCTCACGTAATCACGCCGAACGGGCAATTTTTCTTAGGCCCACAAGGCTCAGTCATATAATTTTTCTAAACAATTTTTATACCTTTCAATGCTCATTAAAGCGTAGAAACTTTCACCTGAACCAATTTTTATTTTAACTGGGCTGCCTCCAGGCCTAGTTACCAATTAAGCCACATTAACCAAAGCGATTAATGGATTTCACCTGCCCTCTTGGTTGGGCATGGGCAATTTTTCTGAGGTACATTAGTACTGTTGGTACACCAATTTTTTGGAGCCCTCGCCTACAGTGTAATCCAATTAATTTTTTGCCCACCTGTATTAAAGCTGACGTTACATCAGCTGTGATGGGCAATGCAATAGGATATATTTATGTACCGCCGGTGGCTTCCTGGCACCCACCCATGCTGTGGGTCCACAGGGAGTTGTAACTGCATGTGTCTACTTCTAAAGAACCCCAGTCTGACTGGGGCATGCAGTGTGGGCCGAAGCCCACCTGCATTTAATCGGACGTTACATCAACTGTGATGGGCACTGCAATGGGATACATTTATGTACAGACGGTGGGTTCCAGGGAGCCACCCATGCTGTGGGTGCACACGGAATTCCCATTGCGGAGTTGTACCTGCCTGTGACTATTTATAAAAAACCGCGGTCTGACTGGGGCACGCAGATACCTTGACAAAATGAATAGTGTGTGGCACATAGGTTCCCCATTGCTATGCCCACGTGTGCAGCTCCTGATGGCGGTGGCGCAGGATTATATTTCTCATTGCTTCTGTACAGCATTGTGGGCTATCGCCCCGCCCCTTTTAAAGAGGGTCGCTGCCTAGCCGTGCCAACCCTCTGCAGTGTGTGCCTGCAATTCCTCCTCATGGCAGACGCACTTATAAATAGACATGAGGGTGGTGTGGCATGAGTGCAGCTGAAGGCTGCGCAGGGACACTTTGGTGTGCGCTGTGGACACTGTGTCGTGCGGGGGGGGGGGTTGGGCAGCATGTAACCCAGGAGAAGTGGCAGCGGAGTGTCATGCAGGCAGTGATTGTGCTTTGTTGGAGGTAGTGTGGTGCTTAGCTAAGGTATGCATTGCTAATGAGGGCTTTTCAGAAGTAAAAGTTGTTGGGAGGGGGGGCCCACTCTTGAAGCTATTGTGGCTTAATAGTGGGACCTGGGAACTTGAGATGCAGCCCAACATGTAGCCCCTTGCCTGCCCTATCCGTTGCTGTGTCGCTCCCATCACTTTCTTGAATTGCCCCGATTTTCACAAATGGAAACCTTAGCTAGCATCGGCGATATACAAAAATGCTCGAGTCGCCCATTGACTTCAATGGGGTTCGTTGTTCGAAACGAACCCTCGAGCATCGCGAAAATTTCGTCCCGAGTAACGAGCACCCGAGCATTTTGGTGCTCGCTCATCTCTAATGGAGAGTAAAACAATAATAAAATCCTCATAGAGGTTTTCTATAAGCCACCAAATCTAACAGAAGCTACTGAGAATCTGTTACTGAGGCAAATAGCGGAAGCAGCAAATCTAAATGAGGTAATTATTATTGGAGACTTTATATGGATATAAACTGGGAAGCTAAAACCTGCGGATCTCTTAAAGGTAACAAATTTATGTCAACAATAGAGATGAGCGAACGTACTCGTTTCGAGTAATTACTCGATCGAGCACTGCGATTTTCGAGTACTTCAGTACTCGGGTGAAAAGATTCGGGGGGGGCGTCGGGGGGCGCCGGGGGGCGGGAGGAGGCGTGGCGGAGCGGGGGGTAGCAGCGGGGAACAGGGGGGAGCCCTCTCTCTCCCCCCCCCACTCCCCGCTGCAACCGCCCACTCACCCACGGCGCCCCCCGAATCTTTTCGCCCGAGTACGGACGTACTCGAAAATCGCGGTACTCTGGTGAAAAAGGGGCATGGCCGAGTACTCTCGCTCATCTCTAGTCAATAACTAAACATAATTACCTTACTGAATTTGCTCAGGACCCAACTAGAGGGACGGCCATTTTGGATCTAATATTTACAAACAGACCGGACAGAATAACAGAGGTGCAGGTCAGGGAACACCTCGGACCATGTCCTCAAAAATAAGAGAAATGTTTAAAAGCATCCTAAATACTTACTGTGAGTGGTTCATACCTTCAGGAATAAAATAGTTAGAAGTAGGAGAACACCATTGTGACTCAATAAATATAAAACAGCGATCCGCGCCACCACATATAAATCCAATGGAGTGAATAGTTTAACTCACCTGGTGCATAGCGGGGCCCCTAAGATGGAAATGGGGCACCCCGTCTGCACCGATGCTCCCAGAGTGCCTGTAGGAAAATATGTAGAGATCCCCAGATATCCTCAAAAATAGAGGAGAGCAGCAGGAGGAGATGACCCCAGGCGGTTTGAGTGAACCCGAATGGGGGGTAATGAAGCAATTACAAAGAAAAGCTTTTCTTCCACGGTCATTCCTGTGAATCTTCACTGGAGGTAGTTTACCAAAGTCCTCAAGTCATATTCCATAGAATAAACTGGTAAACTACCTCCAGTGAAGATTCACAGGAACGAGCGAGGAAGAAAAGCTTTTCTTTTTAATTGTGACTCAATAAAGATGTAAAGGGGGCAATAAAAAGCAAACAAAGCATTTAAATTAGTGAAACAAGAAGGTAGCGAAGAAGCACTAAAAACCAATAAGGAAAAAATAAATTATGTAAAAAGCAGCAGAGTTGGAAACAGAGAGAATTTTAACCAAAGAGAGTAAAACGAACTCTAAACTGTTCTTCAAAAAAGCTTTACACTGAAAAATCGTAGAGATTGACGAGGAGAAAGCAAATCTATTAAATAGTTCTTTCTCCAGTGTATTCACAGTGGAAAATGAAATGTCAGATGAGATGCAGAGTGATAATGTAAACTCTCCACTAAATGTCACCAGTCTAACCCAGGAAGAAGTGCAGAGCCATTTTAAAAAGATTAATTCCATAAGCAAAGCCGTAACAAATGAAAGATGGTGAGAAACTTTCTTTAAAATTATACATGGCGATATATGGCTTTGACATCTGTATAGATAGTTGTATAAAGTGATTTCTTATATCATTAACTTTGGATAAAACTAATGTGAACTGTGATTGACCTGAGCCTGTAAAACTCGTTTAGGTAGGCTCCAATGTGTAACCTGTAAACTAATGGAACTTTGTAATCAACTGACAATGAGCCATCAATATTGAATGGTCTTGTGACCTTTGACTCGTAGATGCCTGAGGGATTGGCCACCCACAGGTGTGTAGGACTCAAAGTTCTCAATAGCTGCACGTACACATTTTTCTGTGTATATAAGCTGGGGCAGAACGAGGATGATCAGAGCAAACTGGACCTGCACTAGGGACGCCTTATGCAGTGATGAATCCCCAGGAGAAACTCTGATCCACTTCGCTGGTGCTCTCCCAGCTGAGGGTAAATTGGACAGATGATGGAAAAAGACTCCAAGGTGAGGAAACTCTGTTCAGTAGTGGGTATCCAGCTGAACAGATGTAGTTTATGTGTTGTAAGTATGTTCATGTGTAATGTTAATGTGTTCATGTATTTTACTTGGTGATACCAGTATTTAACCTTTGCCTAAGAAATAGTGTAAAAGTATGCAATATCACCTATTTTATGTAAATTAGTTTCATTATATAATTTTGTTCATTTATAGAGATGAGCGAGCGTACTCGTCCGAGCTTGATACTCGTTCGAGTATTAGGGTGTTCGAGATGCTCGTTACTCTAAACGAGTACCACGCGATGTTCGAGTTACTTTCACTTTCATCTCTGAGACGTTAGCGCGCTTTTCTGGCCAATAGAAAGACAGGGAAGGCATTACAACTTCCCCCTGCGACGTTCAAGCCCCATACCACCCCCCTGCAGTGAGTGGCTGGCGAGATCAGGTGTCACCCAAGTATTGAAATCTGCCCCTCCCGCGGCTCGCCACAGATGCATTCTGACAGAGATCAGGGAAAGTGCTGTTGATGCCGGAGCTGCTATAGGGAGAGCGTTAGGAGTGATTTTAGGCTTCAAGAACCCCAACGGTCCTTCTTAGGCCATAGAAATCGCAGATCGCACCTATCTGCGATCTGCGATTCCTGTTCTCTTCTCTATATGCGCTCAATGGGGCCAGCGGCAGCAGCGCCGACCCCATTGAGAACATATAGAAGACAAAATCATTCTTCTCTGCCACAGCTGTAACAGCTGTGGCAGAGAAGAACGATGTTTGCCCATTGAATTCAATGGAGCCGGCAATACAGCAGGTTCCACTGAAAGCAATGGGCTGCCGGCGTGTGCGGGATGAATTGTCGGGAAGGGCTTAAATATATAAGTAAGCCAAAAAAAGAGAGATATGGGCTCACCTCACCAGCAGTAACTTTCAGTGTTGCAGGAAGGTCTGAAATCCAACAGGAGCTCCATCCTCAAGTAGCCAACGGAAAACGGCCAGATTCCATATGAGCAGAAAATAGAGATGGAGGGGAGCTACTACCGTTAAAATTTTTCTTCTTTATTATTCTTAAATATATAAGCCCTTCCCTGCAATTCATCCAGAAATGTGTTAAAATAAAAATATACATACATATATATATATACTATTACTTACCTTGTCCCGGCAGACGGAGTTCAGCCGCGGCGGCCGGCAGTGGGTGTGAAGGGGGTGTGAGTCAGACTCAGCGCTGAGCCAATCAGCGTGCAGGTCTGACTCACACCCCCTTCACACCCACTGTAGGCCGGCCGCGCTGAACTCCGTCTGCCGGGACAAGGTAAGTATATACCGTATATACTGGCGTATAAGACGACTTTTGAACCCCGAAAAATCTGCTCTGAAGTCGGGGGTCGTCTTATACGCCGGTAATACAAAAAAAAAGAAAGTGTCAAAAAAAAAATTCATTACTCACCTCCCCCGGTGTTCTGCAGCGCTGCTGCAGGCTGTCGCTCCCTCCTGGTCCCTGGCAGAGCATTGCTTTCTGGACGCAGGGCTTGAAATCCCCGCCTCCAGAAAGCTACTGTGATTAGCTAACACACGCCGTCAGCCAATCACAGCCATTCAATGACATCATTGTCATTGGCTGTGATTGGCTGAAGGCACGTGTGTTTTCTGGAGGCGGGGATTTCAAGCCCTGCGTCCAGAAAGCAATGCTCTGCCGGGGACCAGGAGGGAGCGACATCCTGCAGCAGCGCCGCAGAACGCTGGGGGAAGTGAGTGATGATTTTTATTTTTTGCTCCGCTGTATGCCCGGCGTATAAGGTGACAGTTGGGGGGTCGTCTTATACGCCCCGTCACCTTATACGCCGGTATATACGGTATATTTTTTTTATTTTTACACATTTTTGGATGAATTGCAGGGAAGGGCTTCTATATTTAGGCCCTTCCCGACAATTCATCCCGCGCACGCCGGCAGCCCATTGCTTTCAGTGGAACCTGCTGTATTGCCAGCTCCATTGAATTCAATGGGCTAACATCGTTCTTCTCTGCCACAGCTGTTACTGCTGTGGCAGAGGAGAACGATCTTTATGCTGACAGTGCCGGGGGGAGGGGGGGCACTCTTGCCGCTATTGTGGCTTAATAGTGGGACCTGGGAACTTGAGATGCAGCCCAACATGTAGCCCCTCGCCTGCCCTATCCGTTGCTGTGTCGTTCCCATCACTTTCTTGAATTGCCCCGATTTTCACAAATGAAAACCTTAGCGAGCATCGGCGATATACAAAAATGCTTGGGTCGCCCATTGACTTCAATGGGGTTCGTTACTCGAAACGAACCCCCGAGCATCGCGAAAATTTCGTCCCGAGTAACAAGCACCCGAGCACTTTGGTGCTCGCTCATCTCTATTCATTTATTATCTTATCAAATAAATTGTGTTGTATCAACCCAATTGTCCTTCTTTAAAGCCGTATCCGAACTTGTTGCCTTTCGAGTTGGCAATACATAATTTGGCGCTGTGAACAGGATACGCAGAAGGTTCAAGGGTTGATTTGTTGATAAATTCTGATAATCTGAAATTTTAAGAACTCCGTCCAGTTCTCGAGAAAATAGTGTGATATTGCATAGAACATGTCTATTTTTAAGGAAAGTGTTGTTTTGAATGAATCTGTTGAGATTCCAGGTTGGGAGCAGGCTCCTTATGATATTCTGGCCACTGAGTGGTCGCAATGTGTTGGTTTAGGTGAATCATGGGAAGAGTGTTTGAAGGATGCTGAACCAGTGAATGTGATGGCATGTTTGCAAAAAGTAAAATTGAGGAAAGAAAAAGATTTTTTGAATGTGTGTAGATGTAGTTGGATTTTATTAGCAGCCTATTGTTTGCAACAAGAAGAGAAAGAGCGAATGTTGTTGCAAGTCCAAGAATTAGAAAAACAGCTGTGTGAGGCAAGAAGTGCTTTGACAGTTGTGCAGTGTCAAAATAAGTTGCTTATGGACAAATATGATAGGTATCAGAATATGGCTGAGAAGGCAGCAGTACAAGTGACTCAGAACAAGTGTAAGAAAAGACAAAGAAGAGTAAATACAAGAAAAGTTGCTTTAGCCATAGCTGAAGCAGGGATTAAATGTCATCCTGATAAGTGTAATGGGGATTCTAGCAGCAGTGAAGAGGAAAGGGGAGGAGAAGAGGATGATGAGGGTTGTAATGAGCAAAGAGGAATAGATTCCTTATCTGTTGAGTCTATATCAGCTGTTAGTCATGGTAATGGTCAACTAGCTACTAAAGTTAATAATGCAATAGAAGATAGTTTTCAACAAGAAATAACTGACCTTATTAGTAGATTTCAGCAGAGGTCAGGAAAAAGTTTAATAGAATGGATTTTACACCCAAATGATCAGAGAGTGTCAGAGGTTAACTTGGATGAAACAAATGCCTCTTGCATTATTGATAGATAGGGTCATGAGGGACCCAATAGATGTTTAAATCAGAAAAAGGAGGAGTCACAACAAAATCAAAATCCCAATTATAATAGAAGAACTTGGGTGACTCGACATAGAGTAAGTAGGAAAGAGATGTTTCTAAGATTATTGAAAGATGGGGTTCCATGGGAGAAAATAGATGGGATCCGTACAGATGAGATGTGGAGAATCTATAAGCAGAGGGGGTTATATGACCCTGGGGGAGAATTATAAAAGGAAAACAAAACCGTTATAAAAACCACCTGATAGAACTCCAGATTCTCCAATATGGGAATATATAACTGTGTAATAGCATTTCAGGAATTGTTCTAATTTTTTGTATCTTTTGTTTGATATTGTTGTCTCACTTTGTATGTTTGTTTTTATTTTCCGCTTCAAGGTAACGTGATAAAAAGTATTCTGGTAATGATGGGCTGGCTGAGATCTTTGGTCTTGAAAAATAAATGTTTTTTACCTTTTACTAATGATATGTTTATATTTTGCAGAGCAGATGTCAAGACTGTTTGATTGGGGGAGGGAAATGCTAATAACCCTTTTGTTTGTTTGTAGGAATACAAGAGCAGTACCTTGGTAATTCATTGACATGTGATATCACCCTACAATACATAGTGTTAGCTATGCTTTTATTTAAAAAAAAAACATAGATGCCTAAATTCAGACAAGGTTTTTGTATTTTTATTTTTTTGGAGCTCCCAGTGCATATTGAGTTCAGAAGAACTCATATGTTGCAAAGACAGGCAGTGTCTGTCTTATGCATATTATCTGCAGGAATACCCTTGCTCAATGTCTAATGTTTGTCTGTGTTCAATACATGGTAAATGTTCGTCTATATGTTAATTGTTTATAGGCAATGCTTGTTTGTCAAATGTATGGTTCTTTGTACCTAATTAAGAAACTTTTATGCATATTGAATAGATAGATTAGTGAAGATAGGGAAAGTGTAGGCATGAGATACAGGTGATTGATATTGTAAAGTCATGTGCATGAATTGGTATGTCTATTTGTGTTTTGTTTTGGGAGAAACTACAAAAATCATATGAATGTATATTGCATAATAAGCTATTTGTTACAAATCTAAAAATGGAAAAATTATGTGAATATATTACATAATAATTTACTTGTGAAAAAGTGACAAATTTGGGAATGGGATGTGGTAAATACATAACTGCTGATGAAGATGATATTGACAAATCTAAGACTACTGTGTTATGAATTGATTAACTTGGTTTCTCGGGTTTGATAACATATTTGATAAACCCATAATTGTGCTGCTGATGATTATAAAACTAAGATTATGCTTGAAAATTGATCGATTTGATTTGCATTGCTGTGTGACATATTATCAAGGAATTATAGGTACTGTATTTGTTTAAATGTCTAATAATTCACGAGTTATATGTACACGGTATATAGTCCAGAGCAAACTGGACCTGCACTAGGGACGCCTTATGCAGTGATGAATCCCCAGGAGAAACTCTGATCCACTTCGCTGGTGCTCTCCCAGCTGAGGGTAAATTGGACAGATGATGGAAAAAGACTCCTAGGTGAGGAAACTCTGTTCAGTAGTGGGTATCCAGCTGAACAGATGTAGTTTATGTGTTGTAAGTATATTCATGTGTAATGTTAATGTGTTCATGTATTTTACTTGGAGATACCAGTATTTAACCTTTGCCTAAGAAATAGTGTAAAAGTATGCAATATCACCTATTTTATGTAAATTAGTTTAATTATATAATTTTGTTCATTTATTATCTTATCAAATAAATTGTGTTGTATCAACCCAATTGTCCTTCTTTAAAGCCGTATCCGAACTTGTTGCCTTTCGAGTTGGCAATACAGACATCCCCCAACATCCCAAAGGCCCGGCTAGTTTACAGTCGTGTCCTTGGTGCTCCCAACCAAAGACCAATTTTCTACATGGTATATAGCATTGCCCTAAAATAAAAACATTTTGGGCGGAAATCCAAACGCTTCTACAGGCACTTGGGGGATTGACTATTCAGTTAACACCACAAGTGTATGTATTTCATTCTCTCCCTAATTGCACTAGAAATTCTAACATGATACATACTGTCCTTCTAATAAGCAAAAGGTGTCTGTTGACAAACTGTCTGCAAGCCAAACCCCTGACAATATTGGATATAATACATCAAATGAAATATCTTCTGAGGGTGGAAAGATTGGAGAGGCAAATATGTGCAGAATCTCAGGCCTCAAAGTTTTTTGAGAAATGGCATATTTTATAGACCCAAACGAGATCATTGAGTGTTTGCGCCTGTTTACCAATACAACTTGTTACTATATCCAAGCAGATGCGAATTGGTTGCGGAGATTAAGAATAACATAAATCAATAATTTGTGATCGTAGAGGAAAGGCCTTTACCCAGGGGAAAACTGTTAATTTGTAACCTAAATCAATATAGTCCTAAATCTGTTAAGGAAGAACCAAGGAAGATATTTGATCAAACGCCAGTCATTTCCACCTTCATTTATTAAGTTGAGTTCATTCAGCTGCATTTTTTAGGTTTAAAGGTTGATTTGTTGGTAGATTACAATTTTGAGTGTACATGTGTGTATATGCATATATATGTGTATACCTGTTAATTGACTTATACGGTACAAAAATCTAGAAAATACTGTCTGCACAATATTTACTTCTGCTCCTTTACCCAAGCCTATTGGCAATACGCATAGTAAGTTTAACATGCATAGGAATATTGGTAATTGGCAGTAAAGATAACATGAACAACTGTTTCTCCCTTGTGCAAGAATGTATAACAATTGTGCTGTACGTCAATATGTGATATTCTATTTTCGAATGTTTTATATTGTTACTATAGAAAAAAGACAATTAAAAAAAAAAAGATTTAAATAGACAAATTGCCGGGCCATGATGGCATACACCTCTGAGTTTTAAGGGAATTAAGTGAAGTAATAGAAAGACCATTGTTTCTTATATTTAAGGACTCTATAGTGATGGGGACTGTTCCACTGGATTGGCACATAGCTAATGTGGTGCTAATATTCAAGAAGGGGTCAAAAAGTGAACCTGGAATTTACAGTCCAGTAAGTCTTACTTCCATTGTGGGTAAAATGTTTAAAGGGTTTCTAAGAGACGCTATCCTGAGTATAACTCAGTATCAGCATGGTATTATGAGAAGTCACTCCTTTCAAATCAATCTGATCAGCTTCTACAAGGTGGTAAGCTCTAGACTGTACTGTGAAGAGTCATTGGATCATATGTATCTGGACTTTTACAAAGCGTTTGATACGGTGCCACATAAAAGAATGCTTGGTCTGGGCGACAATGTGTGTAAGTGGGTAAGTAACTGGTCAGTGACAGAAAGCAAAGGGTGGTTATTAATGTTACATACTCTGAGTCTCTGTTACTAGTGGGGTACCACAGAAGTCAGTACTGGGCTCTATTTTTTTTATATATTTATTAATGACCTGGTAGACGGATTACATAGTAAAATAGCAATATTTGAAGATGATATAGAACTATGTAAAGCAATTAACTAACACAAAAAGTACAAGTGGATCTGGATAAGTTGGGGACTTAGGCAGAAAAGTGAGAAATGAGGTTTTACACTGATAAATGTAAGATTCTGCACATGGGCAAGGAAAATACATGTCACCATTACACACTAAGGGCTCAGTCAGACGGGTGTATTTTCGCGCGGAGTCAGACGGAGTTCAGCCGCGGCCGGCGGCAGTTCTCCCGAACTGCTCAGAGTAGTATTCAGTAGTCGGGGATTTAAAATCCCCACCTGCTGAATGAGCTGCCTCTGATTGGTCACAGCCTGACCAATCAGAGGCAGCTCTCACTCACACCCATTCATAAATTCATGAATGGGTGAGTGAGTGCTGCCCCTGATTGGTCCCTGCGCTGAGCCAATCAGAGGCAGCACTCCCTCACCCATTCATGAATTCATGAATGGGTGTGAGTGAGAGCTGCCTCTGATTGGTCAGGCTGTGACCAGTCAGAGGCAGCTCATTCAGCAGGGGGGGAATTTAAATCCCCGGCTGCTGAATACTACTCTGAGCAGTTCAGGAGAACTGCCGCCGGCCGCGGCTAAACTCCGTCTGCCGGGACATGGTGAGTATATATATATATATTTTTGTTTTTACACATTTCTGGATGAATTTCAGGGAAGGGCTTATATATTTAAGCCCTTCCCGAAAATTCATCCCGCGATCGCCCGCAGCGCATTGCTTTCAATGGAGCCGGCTGTATTGCCGGCTCCATTGAATTCCATGCGCTGGACAGCTCCGGCTCGTTTCTATTGAGGAGCAGTATTTTCAGGCGATTTTTCGGCCCCGGTCACGCGTTTTGCGGATGCGCATCCGTCATACGATCCGCAAATCACGGGAAAAAACGCCTGTGTGACTAAGGCCTAAATGGGGAAACCACTGGGCAAAATTGACATGGAAAAGAACTTGAGGATTTTAGATAACTGTCATCTTCACTAGAGCAACCAGTGTCAGGCAGCTGCTTCCAAGGCAAATAGTATCATGGTGTGCATCAAAAGATGTATAGGGGCACATGACGAGAGAATTGTACATCCTCTTTACAACTCACTGGTCAGACCACACATGCAATATTGTATACAGTTTTGGGCACTGGTACTTAAAAAGGACATATCACTGCTTGAGCGGGTTCTAAGGTGGGCAACTAAAGTAAAAAAAATTCAGTGTGCAGACTACAATACTCAGGGAGATTATCAAAATTGGGGCTATTTAGTTTAGAAAAAAGATGGCTGAGGGGTGATCTAATAACTATGTATAAATATATCAGGGGACAATACAGAGATCTCTCCCATCACCTATTTATACCCAGGACTGTAACAAGGGGGCATTCTCAACGTCTAGAGGAAAGAAGGTTTCTACACCGACATAGAAGGGCGTTCTTTACCGTAAGAACAGTGAGTCTGTGGAATTCTTTGCCTGAGGATTTGGTGATGGTAAATTTGTTAAAAGAGCTCAAAGGGGGCCTGGAAGTCTATCTTGAGTGTTACAATATTATATGCTATAGTCACTAATTACTTCAAATGGTTGTTGATCCAGGGATTATTCTGATTACCAGATTGACGTTCTTTTCTTTAAATGGGGAAAATTGGCTTTTACCTCGTTGTTTACCTCATAGCATGCTACTAGCATTGACCACTGCTAGTTTTAACATAAGGTAGCGCACCTCGGCCCTGTTGAGTGTCAACAGCCACACAAATGAGACAAATGTCAGTAATGCTTAAGGGCTAGGGGGCTTCACAGTGAAGGCCAAATCTTGCTTGGATGGGTCAAGGGTAAAAGTCATGGTTCCCCAAGTGCCTCATGCAGTTTTATATAAATTAAGTTTTCCTATTTACCATTTAGCTACACTATATACTAAAAGCACAAACATAAATTTCAAGGTCAATCAACTGCCCAAATTTCGGATTACTCAAGGACATCAAATAAACGTTTAGCAATATGTTTTCAAAAATGTAATTGTTGTGAAGGGACTTGACTCATTCTGCATTAGAAACTTGACCTCGAGGAAAGAGGATACATTTTCCTTGACTATATATTTTTTTTGCTGTGTTCCAAAAAGAACAGAGAGTGTAGATGGGAACATTCGACCAGCATAGTGGTATCAATAATAACAAACATGTATCAATGCAATATCAGTCCACAAGCCAATCTTTATTTAGCAATCGGAAAGACATTGCAATATGGTTTATTAAAAATATACATACGGTATGTATTTGTGAGCTGTAATTAGTGGAAAGCTCGAGCTTGAAGCATAATCAATAGAACCAGCCTTTAAAAAAGATAAATAAATTACTCTGATTGCCTCGGTTAAAAATAGCTTGCAGCCATCAGTTACCCATAGCATGTGAAATGTTTGCTTCCCAATCTGTTTGATGTCTTCCTCGTCTTGTAATGGCTGAGATAATCATGAAGCAAAATTTAAATGTTAATTTTCTGCATTTATTTGCATTTACTGAACCATTTTTTACTGTAATTTCATGTAAATGTTAAACGTACTGAATAAACATTAAGGTTGCTCATGAAGATTTTAGTAAGTGAGATCATGTTATAAAAACATTATATGTGCAAAGCATATGCAATACATATATAGAATTATAATATTTGGGGCTTATTCACACTGTCCTGATTTTGCGCCTTGCACTGTCCATGTATTCCATGGACAGCACATAGCTTTATTATATGAACATGAGCGCCTGATGACCTGTGTGAAAAGATCACAGCATGTCTTGTCCTTTATCATAGATGAAAATAGGACGTGTGATGTGCACGGTCCATGCAGATCAGACAGAACAAGGAAAGGGTGTCCATGTGCTGTCCAATGTGAGTTATACCAGCGGTTCTCAGGCACAACTCGGAATAAGGCCTTGTCAATCCAGCCTACTAATCATAACCAGTGTTAATGGAATAATTGTAAAAAAAACTAAAGCTTGTTAAAAATTGTAATATATACACTAAGAATATTTATAGGAATGCAGATATATAGATTTGGAGCACAAAAATCATATAAACACGCAATATACTTACTGTAGTTTAAGGCCTCAGTCACACGGGCGCATCAGCACCCGTACACCGGCGCTGATGCGCCCGTGTGACTGACACCAGCAGACGGCCGTCTCTCTGCAGCGCCGCAGGAAAGAACATGTGACCGGCTTCATTGCCAGTCATGTGTTCTTTCCTCTGGCGCTGCAGAGAGATGGCCGTCTTTAGGTACGTCCGTCTCCTTCCTGCAGTCACACGGGCGCATCGGCACCGCTGTACGGGTGCCGATGCGCCCGTGTGACTGAGGCCTAACCCCTTAATGACATGGCCTATTTTGGGCTTAAGGACGCAACGATTTTTGGCGGATTTTCTTCTCCATTTTTCAAAAGTCATAACTTTTTTATTTTTCCGTCGACGCGGCCGTATAAGGGCTTGTTTTTTGCGTGGCGAACTGTAGTTTTTATCTGTGGCACGTTTGGGTACATAGGCTATATTGTAAAACTTTTATTATTTTTTTATGATAGCAGGGAGAGAAAACGCATCAATTCTGCCATAGATTTTTTATTTGTATTACAGCGTTGATTAGGAAGCATAAATGACAAAATCCATTTTTTCTGCGGGTCGGTACGGTTACAACGATATTAAAATTCTTACTTTTTTTTAGGTTTTTCCACTTTCCTGCAAAAAAAAACCTTTTTTTTTTTTTAAACTTATTTTTTTCTAAATCGCTCCATTCAAAGTCCTGTAACTTTTACATTTTTTTATGTACGGAGCTCTATGATGGCTTATTTTTTGCAAGACGAGTTGTAGTACCCTTCTGGAGTACATGCGGCTTTTTTGATCACTTTTATTGCGTTTTTAGGGAGGCAAAAGCCTCGTTTTTTTTGCGTTTTTTTTTACACTTTTTTCCGTGCACAGTCAAAAGCATGTGCAACCTATTGTACACATTGTTATGGACGCGACAATACCAAATATATGGAGTTTTAATTTTTTTTAAACCTTTTTTTATGCTAATATGAGAAAAAGCATAAAAAAGGTTGGTTTTTTTACTTTTTTTTAGACATTTTTCTTATTTATTCATTTTTAAATTTTTTTTTTACACAATATGAGTCCCTCTGAGGAACTTGCAGCACAGCACTGATGATCGTTGTGATAAGGCATGGCAGGGCTACTGCCCTGCCATGCCTTATCGCTTATACAGCGATCATAGGCTATGGCAATACAGGACGCCAGTGTCTGACATCCTGTTGCTATGGCAACAGGCCAGGCTCTCTGTGATTATATCGCAAGAGCCCGGTGACATCACAGAGGGAGCACGCTCCCTCTGTGAACCCTTCCCATGCCGCGATCTACATAGAACTACATAGATCGCGGCAGGGAAGGGGTTAACAGCGGGGGGGGCACATCTCCAATGCACCCCCACTCTTGCAGCCGGAGGCCGGCTATGTCTGACAGCCGGCTTCCGCTGCCAGATAGCGCAATATCATAAGTGATCTCGCGCTATTCCCAGGACGTAAGTTTACGCCCTGTTGCGGGAAGTACTCTGCTGCCAGGATGTAAACTTACACCCTGGAGTGTTAAGGGGTTAAAGGGCTTTTCTGTGAATTTACTATTGATGACCTATCCTCAGGTTTGATCATCAATAGTAGATCAGTGGGAGTTCACCACTTATGATTCCCGCCGATCATCTCATCCTCCACTCCACTGTTAGTGCAGCCCAATTGGACATCCACATTGGGGTTGGAACCAGAAGTGTGATAGAATGCTTTGCTCTCATTAATTTCAATGGGAGCAATGCTTCTATTGCACTTACGCTCTGACCCGAACGCGGATGTCCAGCTCGGCTGTCAAATGATCAGAGAGTATCCCAAGCTGTGGAACTCCACCGATCAATTATTGCTGACTACTTCTAAGGATAGATTACAATAGTAAATTCCCAGAAAACCCTTTTAACTCCTTAACACTACAGGACGTATACTTACGTCCTGCAGGTTTGTTCGGTATTAGGGCTCAGTCACATGGGCATTTTAACATCCGATTATTCGCGCATTAAAAAAGATTGCACTATATAGAAGCAATGCTTTCCAATGGCAGTGGTCACATGTGCAAATTTTACATGCGCAAAAATGCCTGCAACAAAAATTATAGGTCACCGTTTGTTAAAACACAGCTATCTGCATTGGCAAACTGCTTATAAGTATCTGTTTCCATGTCTGCACCCCACCTCCCCCACCCTAGGTTAAGTGGCTGTGCAATTAGCCTGCACCTGAACATTTTTGCTCCTCTATATAGCTATCTAGCTTACTGCATGATATCAGGTTAAATGGCGAGTGTGCATTTCCTGTAGTGGCTGACATTTCTTTGAGTAATGTCTCTTAGCATTTTGTCTCACCTTTGTGATTTACTGTTCATTAATAGAGCTTTATAAAAAGTTTAGCCTATGTAGATACTAGTGCCCCCCCCCCCCCCTTATGTTCTTAGGAGATACAGCAATGTGGCAGAAGGTTCATGGGAGGAGGATTCTTCTGAGGAGGACCCTGATATAGCAACCACACGGTCAGACACATCATCTACTCTGGATTGTAAGTGCCCTGTGTTTGAGAGGTGGCCTCAGCAGTGGCCCTCACATATTGGAGCCAATTCTCCCCGTCAGAGTCTACAGAAGCATCGCCCTAGGAGTCCAACCAGGAGTCCCCTTAGGTCTCCTGGTTGGACTCCCCCTCAGGATTCCTCTCGGTGGTCCCCTCGGGCTCCCCTTAGGAGTCCAACCAGGAGTCCCCTTAGGTCTCCTGGTTGGACTCCCCCTTGGGATTCCTCTCAGCGGTACTCTAGGGCTCCCCTTGCCATCAATCCAGGAATCCCCTTAGGTCTCCTGGTTTGACTTCCCCTCGGGATTCCTCCCAGCAGTCCCGAAGGAATCCCCCTAGGTGGAGCCCTAGTAGGCCACCAAGAAATCCCCCTCAGGTTACTCCTCGGCATCAACAATCACAGCAGCCCCATCATCATGTGCCCGGAGATACAGAGCGTTCAGCATTGCAATATTTGAAATCCTGGGCAGATGAGGATTGGGCTGATTTATTCGGTTGTTCGATTGCCGCCTGCTTGTGGCAGCTGCCCAGGAGGCTACAGGGGAGAGCGAGGATTGCTGTGGAGATGGTGCTTGATGCCACGCTCGATGGGCATCCAGCTATGGAGGTGTTTTGGTTTTTAGACCACTGGCATGTCCACGGTAGGGGGAGGCACCTCGATAGTGCAATATATGAGAATTGGCTGCAATATCCGACGTCCGGTGCCCGTGCCTATTCCCACCATCAATCTGGCTAGTGAGCCCCTCGTGGGGATTCCCCGCCATTACAGAGGATTATGGAATGCAGTTCACCAGATCAGGGGTGTACGTCAAGGGGAGACACAAGGAGGCAGACATCCCCCTCTCCAGTTCCTACTGCTGAGGCTGCCTCTCATACACAGGGTTCTGCAGGCAGAGTGACCCCCCTCTCCTGCAACCTTCTTTCACCCAAAGTGCGGGTGATTTGTCAGCCGGAGCAGGCTGCAGCCATTTTGGCCGCAGGCCTTTTTGGGTGGGCAGAATGCTTGTGTGACGTCCCATGATGTTCTCTCACCACCTCTTGGCCCACCTGACGCGTCCAGCGAACTTCAGTGGGAGGCTAAGTTGCAGCAGCAACCGCCATCACCACCCTCTTTGGGTATCATCAGGCACCATGGGCGGCCGCCCAGGGCAGGAAGGGGTTCGGTCCTAAGGTGCACAAAATTGTCCCGCCCTGGGACCTAAAACATTGTGTGGTGTCCTTTTGTTTTATTGTTGTTTACTAGAGATGAGCGAGCACCAAAATGCTGGGGTGCTCGTTACTCGGGACGAAATTTTCGCGATGCTCGAGGGTTCGTTTCGAATAACGAACCCCATTGAAGTCAATGGGCGACCCGAGCATTTTTGTATATCGCCGATGCTCGCTAAGGTTTCCATTTGTGAAAATCTGGGCAATTCAAGAAAGTGATGGGAACGACACAGAAATGGATAGGGCAGGCGAGGGGCTACATGTTGGGCTGCATCTCAAGTTCCCAGGTCCCACTACTAAGCCACAATAGCGGCAAGAGTGGGCCCCACCCCCCTCCCAACAATTTTTACTTCTGAAAAGCCCTCATTAGCAATGCATACCTTAGCTAAGCACAACACTATCTCCAACAAAGCACAATCACTGCCTGCATGACACTCCGCTGCCACTTCTCCTGGGTTACATGCTGCCCAACCCCCCCCCCCCCCCCCCTGCACGACCCAGTGTCCACAGCGCACACCAAATTGTCCCTGCGCAGCCTTCAGCTGCCCTCATGCCACACCACCCTCATGTCTATTTATAAGTGCATCTGCCATGAGGAGGAACCGCAGGCACACACTGCAGAGGGTTGGCACGGCTAGGCAGCGACCCTCTTTAAAAGGGGCGGGGCGATAGCCCATAATGCTGTACAGAAGCAATGAGAAATCCAATCCTGTGCCACCTCCATCTGGAGCTGCACACGTGGGCATAGCAATGGGGAACCTATGTGCCACACACTATTCATTCTGTCAAGGTGTCTGCATGCCCCAGTCAGACCGCGTTTTTTATAAATAGTCACAGGCAGGTACAACTCCGCAATGGGAATTCCGTGTGCACCCACAGCATGGGTGGCTACCTGGAACCCACCGGCTGTACATAAATGTATCCCATTGCAGTGCCCTGGACAGCAGAGCTAACGTCAGATTAAATGCAGGTGGGCTTCGGCCCACACTGCATGCCCCAACCCGACCGGGGTTTTTAATTCATAGACACAGGCAGGTACAACTCCCTATTGTGAAGTCCCTGTGGACCGACAGCATGGGTGGCTCCCTGAAACCCACCAGCAGTACATAAATATATCCCATTGCAGTGCCCAGCACAGCTGAGGTAATGTCATGTTTAATGCAGGTGGGCTTCGGCCCACACTGCATGCCCCAGTCAGACTGGGGTTCTTTAGAAGTGGACACATGCAGTTACAACTCCGTGTGGGCCGACAGCATGGGTGGGTGCCAGGAAGCCACCAGCAGTACAAAAATATATCCCATTGCAGTGCCCAGCACAGCTGAGGTAATGTCATGTTTAATGCAGGTGGGCTTCGGCCCACACTGCATGCCCCAGTCAGACTGGGGTTCTTTAGAAGTAGACACATGCAGTTACAACTCCGTGTGGACCGACAGCATGGGTGGGTGCCAGGAAGCCACCGGCGGTACATAAATATATCCCATTGCAGTGCCCATCACAGCTGATGTAACATCAGCTTTAATGCAGGTGGGCAAAAAATTAATTGTATTACACTGTAGGCGAGGGCCCCAAAAAATTGGTGTACCAACAGTACTAATGTACCTCAGAAAAATTGCCCATGCCCAACCAAGAGGGCAGGTGAAACCTATTAATCGCTTTGGTTAATGTGGCTTAATTTGTAACTAGGCCTGGAGGCAGCCCAGTTAAAATAAAAATTGGTTCAGGTACGTTTCAACGCTTCAATGAGCATTGAAACGTATAAAAATTGTTTACAAAAATTATATGACTGAGCCTTGTGGGCCTAAGAAAAATTGCCCGTTCGGCGTGATTACGTGAGGTTTCAGGAGGAGGAGCAGGAGGAGGAGGATGAATATTATACACAGATTGATGAAGCTAAAAGGTCCCCGTTTTTTATGGTGATAGAAAACGATGCTTCCATCCGCGGGTGCAGGCTACGTATTGTTTAGGTATCGTTGCTGTCCGCTGGTGGAGAAGAAAAGTCTGGGGAAATCCAGGCTTTGTTCATCTTTATGAGTGTAAGCCTGTCGGCACTGTCGGTTGACAGGCGGGTACGCTTATCCGTGATGATTCCCCCAGCCGCACTAAACACCCTCTCTAACAAGACGCTAGCCGCAGGACAAGCAAGCACCTCCAGGGCATAGAGCGCGAGTTCAGGCCACGTGTCCAGCTTCGACACCCAGTAGTTGTAGGGGGCAGAGGCGTCACGGAGGACTGTCGTGCGATCGGCTACGTACTCCCTCACCATCCTTTTACAGTGCTCCCGCCGACTCAGCCTTGACTGGGGAGCAGTGACACAGTCTTGCTGGGGAGCCAGAAAGCTGTCAAAGGCCTTAGAGAGTGTTCCCCTGCCTGTGCTATACATGCTGCCTGATCTCCGCGCCTCCCCTGCTACCTGGCCCTCGGAACTGCGCCTTCTGCCACTAGCGCTGTCGGATGGGAATTTTACCATCAGCTTGTCCGCCAGGGTCCTGTGGTATAGCATCACTCTCGAACCCCTTTTCTCTTCGGGTATGAGAGTGGAAAGGTTCTCCTTATACTGTGGGTCGAGCAGTGTGTACACCCAGTAATCCGTAGTGGCCAGAATGCGTGTAACGCGAGGGTCACGAGAAAGGCATCCTAACATGAAGTCAGCCATGTGTGCCAGGGTACCTGTACACAACACATGGCTGTCCTCACTAGGAAGATCACTTTCAGGATCCTCCTCCTCAGGCCATACACGCTGAAAGGATGTCAGGCAAGCAGCATGGGTACCCTCAGCTGTGGGCCAAGCTATCTCTTCCCCCTCCTCCTCATGCTCCTCCACCTCCTCCTCCTCCTCCTCAACACGCTGAGATATAGACAGGAGGGTGCTCTGACTATCCAGCGACATACTGTCTTCCCCCGCCTCCGTTTCCGAGCGCAAAGTGTCTGCCTTTATGCTTTGCAGGGAACTTCTCAAGAGGCATAGCAGAGGAATGGTGACGCTAATGATTGCAGCATCACCGCTCACCATCTGGGTAGACTCCTCAAAGTTTCCAAGGACCTGGCAGATGTCTGCCAACCAGGCCCACTCTTCTGTAAAAAATTGAGGAGGCTGACTCCCACTGCGCCGCCCATGTTGGAGTTGGTATTCCACTATAGCTCTACGCTGCTCATAGAGCCTGGCCAACATGTGGAGCGTAGAGTTCCACCATGTGGGCACGTCGCACAGCAGTCGGTGCACTGGCAGATTAAACTGATGTTGCAGGGTGCGCAGGGTGGCAGCGTCCGTGTGGGACTTGCGGAAATGTGCGCAGAGTCGGCGCACCTTTTCGAGCAGGTCTGACAAGCGTGGGTAGCTTTTCAGAAAGCGCTGAACCACCAAATTAAAGACATGGGCCAGGCATGGCACGTGCATGAGGCTGCCGAGCTGCAGAGCCGCCACCAGGTTACGGCCGTTGTCACACATGACCATGCCCGGTTGGAGGCTCAGCGGTGCAAGCCAGCGGTCGGTCTGCTCTGTCAGACCCTGCAGCAGTTCGTGGGCCGTGTGCCTCTTCTCTCCTAAGCTGAGTAGTTTCAGCACGGCCTGCTGACACTTGCCCACCGCTGTGCTGCCACGCCGCGCGACACCGACTGCTGGCGACGTGCTGCTGCTGACACATCTTGATTGCGAGACAGAGGTTGCGTTGGAGGAGGAGGGTGGTTTAGTGGAGGAAGCATACACCGCCGCAGATACCACCACCGAGCTGGGGCCCGCAATTCTGGAGGTGGGTAGGACGTGAGCGGTCCCAGGCTCTGACTCTGTCCCAGCCTCCACTAAATTCACCCAATGTGCTGTCAGGGAGATATAGTGGCCCTGCCCGCCTGTGCTTGTCCACGTGTCCGTTGTTAAGTGGACCTTGGCAGTAACCGCGTTGGTGAGGGCGCGTACAATGTTGCGGGAGACGTGGTTGTGCAGGGCTGGGACGGCACATCGGGAAAAGTAGTGGCGACTGGGAACCGAGTAGCGCGGGGCCGCCGCCGCCATCATGCTTTTGAAAGCCTCCGTTTCCACAACCCTATACAGCAGCATCTCCAGGCTGATCAATTTGACTATGTGCACGTTTAACGCTTGAGCGTGCGGATACGTAGCGGCGTACTTGCGCTTGCGCTCAAACACTTGCGCTAGCGACGGCTGGACGGTGCGCTGAGAGACATTGGTGGATGGGGCCGAGGACAGCGGAGGTGAGGGTGTGGGTGCAGGCCAGGAGACGGTAGTGCCTGTGTCCTGAGAGGGGGGTTGGATCTCAGTGGCAGGTTGGGGCACAGGGGGAGAGGCAGTGGTGCAAACCGGAGGCGGTGAACGGCCTTCGTCCCACCTTGTGGGGTGCTTGGCCATCATATGTCTGCGCATGCTGGTGGTGGTGGCTCCCCGGCTGATCTTGGCGCGACACAGGTTGCACACCACTGTTTGTCGGTCGTCTGCACTCTCAGTGAAAAACTGCCAGACTTTTGAGCACCTCGGCCTCTGCAGGGTGGCATGGCACGAGGGGGCGCTTTGGGAAACAGTTGGTGGATTATTCGGTCTGGCCCTGCCTCTACCCCTGGCCACTGCACTGGCTCTTCCAACCTGCCCTGCTGCTGCACTTGCCTCCCCCTCTGAAGACCTGTCCTCAGTAGGCTTAGCAAACCAGGTGCGGTCAGTCACCCCATCGTCCTGCTGCTCTTCCTCGGAATCCTCTGTGCGCTCCTCCCTCAGACTTACTCCAATTACTACTACCTGAGTGATAGACAACTGTGTCTCATCGTCATCGTCCTCCTCACCCACTGAAAGCTCTTGAGACAGTTGCCGGAAGTCCTCAGCCTCATCCCCCGGACCCAGGGAACTTTCCAAAGGTTGGGCATCGGTCACGACAAACTCCTCCGGTGGGAGAGGAACCATTGCTGCCCATTCTGGGCAGGGGCCCGAGAACAGTTCCTGGGAGTCTGCCTGCTCCTCAGAATCTGTCATTGTAATGGAGTGAGGAGGCTGGGAGGAAGGAGGAGCAGCAGCCAGAGGATTCAGAGTTGCAGCAGTGGACGGCGCAGAACTCTGGGTGGTCGATAGATTGCTGGATGCACTTTCTGCCAGCCACGACAGGACCTGCTCACACTGCTCATTTTCTAATAAAGGTCTACCGCGTGGACCCATTAATTGTGAGATGAATGTGGGGACGCCAGAAACGTGCCTTTCTCCTAATCCCGCAGCAGTCGGCTGCGATACACCTGGATCAGGAGCTCGGCCTGTGCCCACATCCTGACTTGGGCCTCCGCGTCCTCGCCTGCGTCCACGTCCTCTAGGCCTACCCCTACCCCTCAGCATGGTGTATTACCAGTAGTGCAGAAACAGAACTCTGTAATTAAATGTGCCGCTTATTGGCCTGTGGTTGGAGTCTGACTTCGCTTACGGAACGCACAGCAGAGCCAGGAAAGAATTTTGCGCAAGGCTGCTGTAACCCTTAGCTGGCTGCATATTAATTAGGACTACTACCCCCAGCAGAGACGCAGTACACTCAGGACGGTCACAGGCAGCCCAAATAGATTTTTTTTTCCAAAATTTTTTTGGAAAAGCCCACTGCCTATATAGACAGTATATGTCTTTCACCTTTTTCACTGTCCCTGCCTCAGCACTACTGGCCCTATACTATGTAAAATTACTGCAGACTGTTTCCCTCTGGACAGGATGACAGCGGTGATGTAACGGGCAACGCAGAGCCAGGAAAGAATTTTGCGCAAGCCTGCTGTAACACTTAGCTGGCTGCGTATTAATTAGGACTACTACCCCCAGCAGAGACGCAGTACACTCAGGACAGTCACAGGCAGCCCAAATAGATTTTTTTGTCCCAAATTTTTTTGGAAAAGCCCACTGCCTATATAGACAGTATACAGTATATGTCTTTCCCCTTTTTCACTGTCCCTGCCTCAGCACTACTGGCCCTATACTATGTAAAATTACTGCAGACTGAGGACGCAATGCTCTGCACGGCCGATATACAAAAAAAAAAAAAGTGCAACACTGCAAAAAGCAGCCTCAACAGTACTGCATACGGTCAGATGTGGCCCTAAGAAGGACCGTTGGGGTTCTTGAAGCCTAAAATCACTCCTAACACTCTCCCAATAGCAGCTCCAGCAAGACAGCACTTTCCCTGAGCTACGTCAGAATGCATCTGTGGCGAGCCACGGGAGGGGCCGATTTATATACTCGGGTGACACCTGATCTCGCCAGCCACTCACTGCAGGGGGGTGGTATAGGGCTGGAACATCACAGGAGGAAGTTGTAATGCCTTCCCTGTCTTTCTATTGGCCAGAAAAGCGCGCTAACGTCTCAGAGATGAAAGTGAAAGTAACTCGAACATCGCGTGGTGCTCGCCTCTAGTAACGAGCATCTCGAACACGCTAATACTCGAACGAGTATCAAGCTCGGACGAGTACGTTCGCTCATCTCTATTGTTTACAAAACTTCATGATGTCAATGAGGTTTTTTGTTCAAAATGGGTTTTTTTGCAAAGGCTCCTTACTAAAAGCCTTGTTTTTGTGTAATAAAAACACATTTTTGCATTGACGTGTTGTACTGTGTGTTCAATTTATTTATTATATTTAAACTTGGATAAGTAAGCACATGTGTAGCTAGGCTCAAAGGCAGTTAGTCATCCTAGCTTGAATACATTTGTTGAAGGATGGTGCACGTCTAGGTTGCTTTTCATTCTCTCAACAGTGTAAGTAAAGTAAAGATGAAGGAACAAGCGGACAATAGGCTCATCCTGAAAGCCTCTCTCAACATCTAAATAATGTTTGTGGAGCTCAGTGCTCAAAGCAACGGGTATTTTGGTAAGGCTGAGTGCCCTTTTGTTTTATTTTGGTTTTGAGCGCCATGGTTAACACACACCTACAGTCAGTATGTTATGGGTAACAAGCAAGCATTAAAATGTTTGCTTACAAACATCACACAACCTGTCCCTACTGCGACACTTTAGCCATGGACACAATACTCTGCAGCGAACATTAGAGAATGTCCAGACAGCTCAAAAGCTTAAGTAATATTGTAGAGATAGGTGTTGGTTACTTTGGACATGTCCTCGTAGTCCTCATTTGTTTTAAAAACACATAGCTTATTATGAAGGTTGTTGTGGTCCGCCGGTGTTAGTCACCTTCGTCTATCCACTTGTCCGCCCATGAAGCATGTTGCATACTTTTTTTTTTAAGTAAACTGTTGAGGCACGTTTGGTTTGTATGGTTCACATTATAATCTATTCGCCATTATTTTCTGTGATCTAATTTTTCGCATAAATTTTCTCTTATACCTACGGACAAACATGCAACATAAATGTACGCGAGTTGGAGGTTGCAGTCAATTATTGTCTAGGAGACAAATGCGATAGGAGGAGTAAACGTTGCATCTCACGTCATATGTGCGTGCCCCACCCCTGTGCATCCCCTGCGTGCCTGTTATGCTGGATAGTGCCTGGGCAGCGCCATCTTGATTCATAAGACACAAAAGCAAAACATGACTAGGCGAACCTCACTGCTGGGATGGTGCGATTATGTTGGAAAACATGGACCCTACCTGCACCCCCACAAGCATAGAAAAAAGGTATTGAGGAAGATCCGCCGGGCGATGGCGCAGAAGTATGGGACTGTGTGGAGCTGGATCCAATTACAAAAGAGGTGGAGCAACCTAAAATTAAAGGACTCCCAGCATCTGCAGACAATCTGGCGCAACCTTCATCGTCGGGAAAGAGGTAACATGAGTGTGTGTTTGGGTGTGATCGAAAAGTGTTGGCATATATTGATGTTGGGCATGGCAAAAGGCAGGGATTTTTTTTTCGCCTGATCAGGAGAGCATTTAGTGCGTGGCTTATGCACCTTTAGTGCTGCACATAAAATGTACACTTTAGCGACAGGAACATACTGGCGCAGACTTGCACCTTGAACTCTGTGGCATGGAGTCTAAAGTGTGGTATGCCATGGAGTGTGTATGAAGCACATCATAGAGCCAGAGGTCACACGACTGTCCCATGGCCGAGCCCATCAGAGTTTATTTTAAAAGTATGTATATGTGTTCTCCATTTTAAAATGTGTAAATATTACAGGTGTCAAAACAATGTGTCTTCCTGACAGCCTTTGGCAATGTGGTAGAATATTTTAAAACGTCTATGCCACATAGTCTGTACCCGTTGTTGATTGGATATTTCAAGGTCTTACTTCAACACGTTATTACAAGCATGCTGCTCTTGCTGGGTTTGTGCCTAATTTAGTGTTCACTTTAATGTCCCAACAGATGAGACACAAAGTCACAGGGTGGAATCTGGGCAGGCCTCTGGTAGAGGTGGAGAGACCTGACTTGGACCCGTCCCGCCCTGTGACAGGTAATTGCAACACACTGGTTACACACTGGAGCCAGAACAAATAACCATCTGGGATAATAGTAGGATAGGCAGCCAAATGTCTCCTTGAATATTTGGCTCAGACAACGCTGCACACAGTTGAAATAATAAATGTGGTTTCCACTCACAGTGGGTGAGCAAGGGACACATGCCTTCTCTGATGTTTCCTGCTTTTGAGGCAAATTCAAATAATAACAGCTGAAACAAATGTGTATTTGTTGCTAGGACTGATTAGCACTAATTTTTCTTTTTTGTTTGACCTACAGCATGGAGAGATGTTGTCCCTGATGAGAGAGTGGCCTGGTTCTTCAACGAGATTCATCTATGTCACCTGCAGATCGAATTTCTGTGGAGTGGCCTAGACGGAGTCCGTGAGCGCCTGGCCAACCTCCATCAGTGGGGAGTCCATCACTTCCGATGATGGAGCAGAGGTCGCTCCACCCACCTTCCACCTCCACACAGTCCCCATCCACGCCATCGCCCATGGATCTTCCATTGCCATATTGACTTATGCTTGAGGGCGTGCAGAAAGGGCCCTGCATTGCCATAGTTCCGGCTTGTCCATGATCTGGATACAGCAGCAGGGTTTTGTGCTGTCCCAGAAATGTTATATGTTTATAAATAGATCTATATTTGAGCCATGTTGGCTCGCTATTTATACCTGCCAGTTTTGCACAATTTTTTCACCCCCCCCCCCCACACACACACACACAAAAACAAAAAAAACAATTTTGTCGTGTTTTTATTGCAATCTTTTAACAAATTAACACACCAGGACCCTTTTTGCCAAACACAGGGAAGTTTTTCATTCAGATGTCAGAGGTAAAATGCTTGCTGCAGCACACATCAGGTGAAGTACACATATTTCAGGGGAAGTATATTGGCCCTTGTGAACTACATTACTAGAAAAACTAAGAAAACTAAAACAATAAAACACAATATGCTGAGTTTCACTCCTAGACACAACTTGTGCACCTTGTTAGGCCCTTTTTTATTTCCTGGAAAGGTACTATGGTTTTTAACATAGACAGAATTTTATGGTGGGTGAGTGCTTAGAGCTGCCAAGCTTTTTTGCCATGGAACTATAATGTACGCAGGTCAATACATATAGTTCACATAGAAATAAAAACATAGTTTAGAGGGGACACAGAAGGGCAGCATGTAGGGCACAATAGTCACTGTTAACACATGCTTACAATGGTGGTCCAGGCGACAATACTTGAGATTCTATATATGCAAGGTGTGGTTAGTCTGGGCACTTCACCTAGGAATTAACGAGCATACATTCCAACATCTGTAGACCTGATTTTGGTTACAAAACCAGTAAGCCAACGCAACACTCCGGTTAGACCTATAAAAAAAAAAAAGCACATATTTGAAATCCCTCCACCGACAAACATTTCTATCAAACATATCTCTAAAACATATATTCTCGTTTAGCGAATATTTGAAAAACACTATTGGTAGGAGGAAATTTTGGAAATGATATATGAAAATCTTTCTATCAGCCAACATAACTAGAGCGGCAACAGCACCAGATATGCTCATATACATGATTGTTTGGAAGGGGTCATATTGGCATCTCTTACAAACACAATGAATTTGTGGCCTTGCCGTTTACCTGGACAACATTCACATGTCTTCTATAAAAGACAGTGCTGCTGCAAGCCTAGTCTGATGGCGCTCCTTAACCACACCAGAATACCTATAGAGATTGAAAAAAAAAGGTATCAACACTCAGACATATATCTTAGGCAACACAAAATATGCCCTTCTAACTTTATAGAATGTAATGCTTGATAAGGTTTGTGTTTATGGTCCACAATGGCACAAGCATCTGCAAGCCCATTGTAATTTTTCAGGTAAAAAACTGCAATCACAGCCTGCCAAATTTGCACTACATACACACAAATGGTGAGCTGATTTCCTGGGAGAAAAAAAAATAACCACACTTAGCAACAAAATGTGACGAGGGCCACAGTTGAAGGAGAAAAACATCACATGTCTCATTTTTAAAGGGGGTCCCTTGAATGAGGCAAAAATTAGGTATTGGTTCACTACATTGGCCACAATATCCAAAATAGGCCCCAAGTGGGAGATAACACTTGCTATATCGAGCGGAAGGTGGCCAATTTAGTACAAGCTCGCAACCCACGTCAAGGGTCTTCGTCATTTGCGAGTCCCTAACTACCAAAAAGTTCCAATAATAATCTAACTAATAAAAAAGGTGGGCACTGGCAGCTTTAAAAAAAACAAAAAAAACACTATCTTGAGAAACCAACTCATCAGCCTCCTGGCACATGGTCCAACTGCCACGGAAACACTCCCTGTGGAGGCTCCTCCAAAACGTCACCCCCAAAAGCAGTGGGTAAAGCATCCACAGTATTCAAAACAGTATCATGTTGCCGGCAAAAATTTTGTAGAACCACGCAGGCACTAATTACCGCAGACACGTTCTAAGAAGCCAGCTGAATGGCACTTACTTAATAACACTCACCAACGATTAGCGAGAATCCCAAATGCACACTCCACATAGGAGGGGGGGGGGGGGCAGCACTAACAAAGGGCCTTGGCAACAAAGTGTGGCTTATTATTAGGCATTAATGCCTGTAAAAAGGGAATCTTAACAGCTACACAGTTAGCCTCTTTATTTAATTAAAAGCAAAACCATATGTTCTGTGGGCATGGATCCTGTGATGGTGTTTCTGGTGTAGGTGTTAGGTTTGCTAATGTGCAGGGAAATCAAAACGCTGCCTAATAGCAAAACATGTATAGTCAAAGATACAAAGCCAACACAGGGAAGGGATCAAACATAATTACATACAGAATGTGACCTACAGACAGATGTTAACTTACCGCAAAGTGACCAGGAGTCTTTCCTCAGCAGAGACATACTCACGTATGTTGGTATTTCTGTGGGTAATCCCAGAACAAACCACTTCCAGAAGTTCATCGAACATGGCGACCGACAAATGACAAAAGGCGATGAACCAGGCCGGGTAACACCTCAGGTCCGCGTACAGGGAGTAAAACTGCCCAATACGTTCACACTGCGACACCATCAGATGCACCCAGTACCTCCTAGTCCTCCTCCTCATCCTGACCAGCCTAGGACTCTTGGTAGCACTAGGTTGGTCACTAGCAAGGTAGCCAAACACATCCTCTGGCATGCAGCAAGAAAGCCTACATACGCGCAATATAAACCAACCAAAGAAAATATCATTCCCCAACGACATGTCTCCAAGTCTAGTAATATCTTGCACATCCAGGTCGAACCAGAAGCAGAATAAAGCGGAGGCCTCGTTATAGCCAATTTATAACACCTTGTAGTGGGCTGGACCGTGAATAGATGCATGAGGATCAAGTTCCAAATGCTCAAAGATTCATGCGCATTTTTCTGCGCATTTCGAATTTATGCAGTGGAAAAACGCTGCTAGGTGCTGTTTTTTCCAGTGTGATGCACGCTTTGGTCACAAATTTTTGAACGCATGCGTTTTGCGCACAAAAATTTGCACGTTAAAACGCCTGTGTGACTGAGCCCTAAATGCTAAAATATCATTTACCATTCATTTACTATTCATAATCGCTGACTTTCAGTCAGCATAAAAACCATCGCTGGATCGCGAGCTTCTCATTCAGTGTAAATGCACATAGAAGGTGAAGCGCTAAGTAAGAAACCAGCAATCCAGCATTGAATTCTATCTGTCTAAACACTCTGCATGGTTCAGCAAAAGTAAGAGTAGTGGCAGCAACAACTGTGTAGATAATAAATTTAAAAAAATCTTTATTGCTCCATGTTAAGAAGCAGGCAACGTTGAAAGCCGAAGGTCTTTCTCAAGCCTGCACAAATATCACAATGCCAAACTTATATACAAATTACACATACCTCAACACCAATACAGAACAAGTACACACCCCCACATTAACACCTGTAGGTTAAAACATACCATGAAGTCCATCCTTCAGATCGCCGACTCCATGTCTGTACTGACACTGTCCGCGTCTCAGGCTATAAAAGCGCATGCGCTAGACAACAGAGGGTCTTGCGCGATTAGAGAGAACTACAAACTGACTGTGCATGCCCTGATGGCCAGAGATCTGAAGGATGGACCTCATTGTATGTTTTAACCTACAGGTGTTAATGTGGGGGTGTGTACTTGTTCCATATTGGTGTTGAGGTATGTGTAATTTGTATATAGGTTTGGCATTGTGATATTTGTGCAGGCTTGAGAAAGACCTTAACATGGAGCAACAAAGATTTTCTTTTATTTGTTATCTACAATGTTGTTGCTGCCATTAGTCTTACTTTTGGTGGACTGTGGAAGGAGCTGTAGGTCCATGACTCCTGGAATGTGGCTTTGCAATATTCATTATTCCTCTCCTTAAAAAGGATACTAAAAAGAGTGCTGCTGCATTATTTTGCTGTACATTGTAAACGTTCTGCACGAGCGCTAACAACCTTAGCAGAGACGACAGTGCTTGTGCAGTCATTTAGACGACTCTCGTCCCATTAAAGAGGAACATAACTTTCACAAAGCGTTGTTAAAGGGGTTGTCTCGAGGAAGCAGTGAAATTTTTTTTTTGCCCAGTCCCCTTTATTAAGCATACATTACTAATCACCCATGTAAATGACTTTTCTAGCTGGTTTGTACTTACAGTTCCAGCGTTTCAGCAACTTGTAAAAAGTTTCCCCAAGATGGCCGCCGGCTCTTTTCCCGTCGCTTGCTGTAGCCCGGCGTGCGCGCTCCCGAGACGCTACCAGCTGTGTCTCCCTGACAACCAGACGCCCCGCAGCCGCCGACCGGACCCCGGAATTGAACGCGGCCGACCAGTCACCCACCGCCAGGCAACAGGTAACCGGCGCTAGGCCCCGGCTCCCCCGCGCTAGCCCCCAGCTCCCCCGCGCTAGCCCCCGGCTCCCCAGCGCTACGCCCCGACTCCCCAGCGCTACGCCCCGGCTCCCCAGCGGAAGGCCCCAGCTCCCCAGCGGTAGGCCCCGGCTCCCCAGCGGTAGGCCCTGGCTCCCCAGCGGTAAGCCCCGGCTCCCCAGCGGTAGGCCCCGGGGCCCAGCGGTAGGCTCCGGGGCCCAGCGGTAGGCCCCGGGGCCAAGCGGTAGGCTCCAGGGCCACAGCGGTAGGCTCCAGGGCCACAGCAGTAGGCTCCAGGGCCACAGCGGTAGGCCCCGGGGCCCAGCGGTAGGCCCTGGTGTCCAGCGGTAGGCTCCGGGGCCCAGCGGTAGGCTCCGGGGCCAAGCGGTAGGCTCCGGGACCACAGCGGTAGGCTCCGGGGCCACAGCAGCAGTCCCTCACGCGTCACCCCCGTCAGTCCGTCACCCATCACTTACCTGGGCGGCTGGGCTGGGCGGGTGGGCGGCTCTGCACCTTCCTCTAAGAGAGGATGGTAGCAGAATGGCCGCTCCAGTGCGCTCCTGAGAAGATACAGCTCATCTGCGCATGCACAGAAGAGCTGTAGCGGCGAGCACACTGAAGCGGCTCGTGCTCAGAGCAGAAGACCGGACTGCGCAAGCGCGTCTAAAAAAGCAAGCCGCCAGCGAAATTAGACGGAACCTTGGAGACGAGGACGCTAGCAACAGAGCAGGTAAGTGAATAACTTCTGTATGGCTCATAATTAATGCACAATGTATATTACAAAGTGCATTAATATGGCCATACAGAAGTGTATAACCCCACTTGCTTTCGCGAGACCTCCCCTTTAAGTATTGTTTTTATCTTATCACTTGTGTTAAAAACTGAGTTTGTGCAGACAACATTAAGTATCTATAGGGCAAGAGTCAGGCTGTTTATTTGTTCTCATACTGATATTATTTACATTTCTGTATTCTTAAACAAACCTTGTATATTTTTGGTAACTCCATTGGCTGCATCATATCATGAAACTATGTATGATGTGCCATTTCCCTGCTACATAAGTATTGTACTGTTTTCATTCTTAAAGGGTAGAAAAAATGAATTAAAGTTGGATTTTTTTACAACCATTAACCCACATTCATGGCAATCTGCAACTCATTTAATTCAATGTGAGTGTGAGGTCAAAGGTGACTATGGGGCTGCCTCTTGTCTTCACTGTAGAGATATGCATTGCAGTAGCATTTTTTAGATATATACTTTACCATAGCCTCTTGGGATATTCACACAATAGACAAGAGCTAATCCAGTAATTGTTTATGGGAGACATTTCTATGCATGTTCTGTAATCCATACAGAGGTTGTTGTGCAGGGAGGGGGAGGGGGAGAGCTATGACCATTATATACAATATATGGTGGATCATGCATTATCTAAATGTAGGTGTTACCTGTCATTGTAAACCTAACTGTGATGATGAGATTATTGCTGAAAAGTTTTCTCCACAGAAAAAGGAAGTATCGGATTATTATTAGTTTTAGCAGTCAGTGTGGAAAATGCAGGATTTTATTATCATTTTTTAATACAGATTGTAACATAGAAAAAAAAATCACTAAAAAATTATTTAAAAATATGTTAAATATGAAAACCTAATTTATACAATAGCTTATTTTCTGCTAACACATTTCCTTTAAATTTCTAGAATCCAGTTGTGAAGGAGCAGTAGTAGACTATTGTATTATAAATAATAATGTGCGCATCCCTGTTTGCAGGGATATATGTGAATACAAATGATAAATGATTTGCAGCTAATCTCTTTGTTACTTTGATAGCCTTCTTGCTGTTTGATTTTTTGACCTGGAATGACAGGCAATTATCTGTCATTGTAGTCCGCATCTGCCGTATCTACCAACAAAGCAGTTCTTTTATGCATGGATTACTTGCTACCAATTAAACTAGTAGTAAATTCTTCTACTTAAAGACTTGTTTATGAAGAAATCAAGAACAGGTATAAATATTACTGCTTTGCTCGGTATTAAGTATGGTTTCTTTGAGTCAGACATTACAGGCCCCCTATCCACGGCCAAGGCAGAATATTGCTAGCGATATTCCGCCGCTGGGGACGAGGGAGAAGAGTTGACAGGTCTCAGCAGCATGCCGCGATTTAAATCCCACGAGCGGAGAATCACTATGATTCTCCGCTCATGGACGTGGGCGCTGCGCTTTCCATAGCAGCGCTATGGAAAGCTATACAGAGTATGATCATCACCCATGGACAGGCAGCCTTAGCACAATTGTATATGACTCTTTTGAGATTATACATTGGAATATGGTTTGGTTTTGTCCCCTTATACGGCCGTGATTATCATTTTATTATCATCCCTATTTACATACCGATTTTCCAAGATTTGTGTTTTGATCGCGAATTATCACGGTTGGACAATGAATTTAAAAAAAAATCCTGCTTAGTAAGCCTTCACAATGTGAACATAGTGTGTGTGCAAAAACTCATCTCCCTAGGCTTTATGGTTTCTGAGAAAATAACTATCTCATGTATCACGGATTTTGACACTTTGAATTGAATAATCAAGTTGCAACCCCTTTACTTTTCCTATTTAGGACCTGCAGAATGTTAGTGGTAGAGTTCAAGTTTGTACGACATCGGGAAGTTAGAGAATTAGTAATGAATAAGTCAGTCAGTGAGTGAGCGCTTTCGCCTTTATCTATCTATCTATCTATCTATCTATCTATCTATCTATCTATATGGAGGTCTCTTCATTGTCTCATTCTCTTTGCTTGCACAGCTTAGCACTCCTCTTTGCTGTAATATGTTATATATTCAAGGATGTACCATGATTTCACAGGATTTAAGTAATGAAGGATGTAATTTTGTTGTAGATAAAGGGGGTCCTAAAATTTAAAGCATACCAATGTTTGTAGAAAAAAAGCCATAGACACTCTTTGGGTGGCTGTAAATGTAAATTAGATATAGTGAGTCACAAAGGCCTTGATTGAGCCCAATTTACATGCAAAGATGATCACTCAAAATTTGTTTAAAAGATAGCTTGAATAACAGTTTGAGTGATCATTTTGTACAAACTACTAATGGGTATTAATGCCCATTAGTAGTTTAGTAGCTTAATTTGCGTGCAAATGAGCCTCCCTTTGCTGTATGTGGATAACAGCGGGTGGTCAGTTATCTTCATACAGCTCCTTTTGTTTCCCAGTGGGACAGCAGCTGAAAACAATGTTATCAGCATTCCCCTAGAGAATCACAGTGTGTGGTCGCTGCTATTAGCTCACCGCCCGAACGATGGTTTTTATGCTGTACTAAAAATCATTGTTCGACAGAAAAACAAATGATTGTAGCATTTACACGCAACAATTATTGCCCAAAAGCCATCACTTAAAGGAATTTTGGGCGATAATCATTGCGTGTAAATGGGCCTTTACTTGCATCAGGTATTTTTGAGAAAGAGAGAGATAATACGTTTGCAAATCAGGTGTTGTCTCAAGCATACCTGATGCAACTAATCAAGGGATTTGATTGAGATAAAACACATCAAATACTTGGAGTGGCTAGAGCGTTGGTGACTGTAATAGTGGGTGTATTAGCAATGCCAAAAAACACAATAAAGCAGTCACTTATTATGTATCCCCCTTAAACTCCTGTTGTTCCCCTTTCCATATCCCATTTACTCAAAATATGTGTGCTGTTAACCAGTAAATATAAGATAAAGAGTTAGGAGGTGGAGGGGCATACAGATGCAGCATCTCCCACAGTGAGTTGTTGTAAGAGGCAAAGGAAAGTACAACTCATACATCACACCAGGGAAAGCCTGGAAAGAGAAAAAGAGAATGTGTATTTACAGAAACCAGCAGAAGGGAGAAGAGACTAAAATATGCAAATTTCAGAGTCACTATATCTAATTTACATTTACTGAAAGAGTGTTTCTGGCTTTTTTTCTGAAAACGTAGGTATGCTTTAAACTGTAGGTCCCCCTTAGTATACAACAAAATTACATCCTTCATTACTACACAAAAACCAAGTTGCATATTTTATTGTTGAACATCATGTTCACAATTCCTCCAGCTTCATATCTGACAATGTATTTGTAATACCATATACAGTCCTCAGCCTCCATGGTGAGCGGATTATGAATCCTCTGTATCTCATGCTTTCTGTGTTATATCATAATGTGCCTTAAGAATGAAGTACAGTAGTAGCAGGCCTTCTAAGAAAGTATATTATTAACATTTTATGTGATTAGGCCAGAATGTCATCCAGCACAATTATAATGCAACGTGACTTTTCAGGTTCTACAGTATGATTAGTTTGTCTTTGACTTTGGACTGAAAGCCAGTGCTGAATAATGATAAGGCGTTACAGAAAACCACATTGAGAATTTGACCAAGATTCTCTTCAAAGAAAATACGACAATATATTTTTTACTACAATGTAATATCCATATTCCAGTACACTAACCTGCATAATAATAGCTTACAGATAGCTGTTAGGACATGGCTAAGTAAAGGCCCTTTTACATGCAATTATCATTACAATGGCCGAATGACTGAGAAATTGATGACTTTTTTATATAAAATTAACATACAGATAATAGCTTGAAATCATCTCTATTTCCCTCATTAGGTAAAGTAGACTCAGTATTAGTTGTTTGCTCAGGCCGACGTTTGTTTATACGAGGGATTATTTGTTATGCGAGGGATTATTCATCACCAATATAGTATGTCTAATATACCTATGCTATATTAAGGACTAAAAATAAAATATTCAAGGTGTAGTCAAAAAGACTGATCCAGTGCTATAGCTCAATACTGGTGTCCTATATTGAAATAACAACAGCATATTTGGATAGGAAGGCATGGATGCTCTGACATGGAACATTAACCCATGGGAGCTCCTGGATTTCAATTTTGTGTTGTGGCCGCAGTAAGAAAGAGAGAGAAAGAGTAAAACCCAATTGGAAAGTGAAAAGCAGAAATCCACTTTCCACGACTCTCTAGTCCCATGTGACCACTGCTATGACTGTCTTGAAGTGGCCTCCTTCTGCTACGATACATGCATGGAGAATCACGAACAGTGGCAACCAAAATTTTGAATTGGAATCACTGAGAGAACAAATATATATAATACAATACTTAAGGCCGGCTGCACACAGCCATGACGGTCTCCGCTGCGGAATTCCACATCGGAGCCCGTCACAGCGCCCCCCAGAGACCCCAATACTTACCTCTGGATCTGGAGTCTTCCCTACCGCATGACGCTTCATCGCGCATGCGCAATAGAGCGCGTGGTGCGCCGGCCGCGTCATATGACACGCCCACAGCCTCACATGACGCGCCGGCCGCGTCATATGACGCGGCTGGCGGTGGGCGGGGAAGCGGTTTCACACTATCTTCCACTGTGCTACAGCGGTAGATAGCGTGACGGACGGCTTCCATTGACTGCAATGGAAGCTGTCCGCGCGTACACTGGCGGCAAATAGAGCATGCAGCGGGTGAGGTCAGGTGATTTCACGGTGCGGAATTCCATCATGGAATTCCGCACCGTGAGCATTGAGCTATTAGGTTCAATAGAACCTAGGTAATAGCTGCGGGCAACGTGGCGAAAATCCGTCCGTGGGAAGGAGCCCTTATTGTGATAATTTAAAATATATCAAGCACCAGCTCAGTGTTGCATACTCATACATATGGCCATACATCAACAAATATCTCCTTATATGGGAGTATTCAACACTGAGCTGCTGCTTAATATATTTTAAATGATCACAATAAAGTATTGTATTTTATGTATTTGTTCTCTTAGTGATTAGGATACATGTATGGAGCCATCGTTGGACTCGTGTTCATTCCAGGGAGTCTCAATGCAGATTGGTACCTGAATCTCCTGCAGATGACGGTGGATGACTTCTCAGATGATCTGCCCCTACGGTAGCTGAAGGAGGCCACTTCAAATACGCTTACCTTACTTCAGTCTTTTTTACTACACCCAGTACAGTATAGCTGCTATTTTAGCATGCACTTATAGCAAGGAGTAGACTACTCATGCAAGCTTTTTGGTTTAGAAAAATGAATGTTTCTTTGTGGCTATTATAGTTCTTATTTTGCATTTATTAGCAAAGAGCGTAGTATTTGTATTGCTCAGACTTGGCCATCCTCAGGGTGTATGTATTTCATTTTTCTCTTTGACAATTGTTTGGAATCCTTTCACCACATTTCAGCCTTTGTTATCTAAATCCTGCTCTGTGTGGGAGTATGTTTTGTGCTATACTGATGTTCCACTTATTAGGTGAGTTAATATGTCATTTTGTCTCTGACAATTGCCGCTGTCCACAAAAATAATCTTCTACTCATCCACAAAACCAATGTGACAGAAGCAATTGTTGTTTTTGTTAGAATTAGATAGACAACAAGGGATCTGTGCCCCATATTACTAAACCTCTGCGCCTGAAAAACTTGTATAATGTGCCATGGTAATAATATATTTTTTCACTATTAACATTAAGCATACTAATGGACCTATTATGCGGGAGAACAAAAGATCTGCTCAGAAGTATAACATTCTGCCCATCATTATCACTTCAATCTCAGTTAAATCACATTTACTTGTCTATTTTAATTGATTTATTACTTATGATATCTGTGTTTTAGGTACAATTTTCTTTTAAATGAAGCCTTGGCATCCTTTTTTCTTGATGAAATAGAGCTGGAATATTCATTACAATAATATTCATACAAAGTTCTTTAAAAATGCAGTAAGTCCATGACCTCAGGTTCATTAAAATACATAACTCCTAGTCCACAACTTCAAGTTCTTTATGTTACATAGTAAGCGCATTAATCTAAGTTTAAATATATGTAAATTGTCGCAAGCCCATTACAAAATGTATTATAGCTTGCTATAGCTCCAAAGAATAGAAAAAGAGGTTATAATTGCATCACCCTATGTTCATTAATATAGAGTAAGAGAAAAAAGGGATAACTGTTTTCAAATTACATTGCAAAGTCTTTGAGGTTAAGTAGATCCTTAATGCTCAGGCACAACATAATGCTGTTAAAATGAATGCTCATTTTTCTGGTTGTTTTTCTCAAGCAACCCAGTGTTGTACCTTCTAAGATATAGGGATCCTAGTTCACATGGGGATACCTATCAGTGTTGTCCTCCGATTGATTTCTTAGAAGACATTTCATAATAGGGAAGTGCACTATAGCTTTCCATTCCCCTTAAATAATAGATAAGTGCAGGGTTATGAGATATGGTGAGTTGTAGCGTATCAACATCACCAAGCTCTGTTGTTGGTCAACATCAGGCACTTTTTGAACCTAGTCGGTCCATCGGGGCTCCACTGCAAAAGTCACCCAAAAGATTTGTATTCCTTGATGCAGGTTGTGATACTAGAGTACACCAAGGCTTGTCAACATGAAAAAAACAAAAACAACATATATACAGTGCAACATAACATACATATATGTGCATAGTCCAATATATTGGCATCTGAACTATCTCTCAGCAAAAGGTATAGTTCATCTAAAGAAAAAAAGACCTAAAAAAGATGCTTTATCTCAAAATTAGGGCACTCCGTTCATCCCTCATGCCTCTCAAGACCTCATTTTTTTTCATCGTGCTACTTTGTTACTCAGGGAAAGAAAATCACTTGTGATCATATATCTGAAAAATGAAAGTGTCAAAATTAAAAGAATACTTGAAATAAGGTGATACACTACTACATTTCTGAAAAATGTTTTTATGAGACCAATTTGGCAGCATTAAAAATGTCCCAAAATTAATAAATGTGTATCAGATTCTCAAAATTGTCAGCCAGATGTATGTCCACATGGTGTAAATGCTAGTTTTTGGAGCATGCTCACTGAAGGTTTGTGCTGCATGTGCTTTATAAGTATGGTGTGTGCTCAAGACAAAAGGCTTTGAAACATGATAAAACATTAAAACATAGTCAGAAATGTTTTTTACACAAGTGCCCAATGGTGCTCCTAGTTTATTAAATCCTTTTTTTCAGTGATGATTTTCTATTTAGTTTTTACACAGTTTGTCTATTTAATTAAGAAAAGGTTTGCCCAATCACAGATTAAACTATGTAGTGGTTCAATCATAGGCCTCGCAAAAAAATTGTGACCTTCTGAAGCATTGGTTTCCAATGTATTTATTCAGACATACAATTTTTAGCAACGCAAAGTAGTCCAATCAGAAAAAGTAGCATATCGGCGACCAAAACCAACAACCAAAATTTCCTACTGACGAAAAATATAGGTCTTGCCCTATCTTTGGACGAAAAAACACTAGAGGCTCCATAGACTCCCATGGGAGTCTATGGAAAAATTCTGAGAAAAGATGCCAGGTGCCTCTATTTAGTCATTAGAAATCCATTGGGGGAATTTCTGCAGACCAAGGAAATTCCAATCAGCAATGCATTTTTTTGGCAATGTGTCGCACTCGGCCATGTGAATGCACGAGAAAACGCTCATTAAGCTCGGGACTTCATCACAGAAAATCGTCCATTCCCGTGATTCTCAGCCGCAATCTGCTGAGCGTAAAATCAAAACACTCATGTTAAAGAGGCTTTAGAAGCCCAGTCCTTTATATCTATGATCTGAGTAATCAGTACACGGAAATGAAGAGGAAACTGAATGCGATCAGCACATTATGTTCATTTATTTATCGTAAGGCCCTTTCACATGGCAAAATAAATTGGAAGGAGCATACAACCAGCGTTGATGTAGCAATCGTATATCGCTTGCTAGGCATGCATTTACACTGAACAATAGTTGAGTAGTTTCAATCGTTCATTGGATCACAGCCACACCTCTAGTCAACCCTTCTGCCTCTGCTTTCTATTTAGTAAATCGAACGATGCCTATTTAAAATAAAAGTAAAAATTACGATCACTGATAACCTAACAATTTATTGCTGACCATTCATTTGCTTCATGCATTAACCCTAACAATTATCGTGCAACCTACTCGATCTAATGATTATTCGCATGATAATCGCTACATGTAAAAGGGCCTATAGAAGCAGAACTGAAAAGTTAAAACTTGAGACTTGAAGAGATGGGTTAACCAATGCTAGACATTATATATTAACCTTTTCCAATCCAAGTTGTATCCTGGTTTTCCTAGGGGGCTTACTCTTTTTCTGCTGTTATACAATGGCCATATATGCTGGCTAAAGCCAGTACTGCATGAGGTGACACGTTGGATAGGCTCCAACAGCAGATAGGCTGGCAATATATAGTAAGAGAACCCCGACGGATGTCTTCCAACATCGGAGCTGTACGGCCTTAAATCATAATGTCTTCAGAGGTCAGACAGTGGACTGGAAAGGGTTAAACCTTCTACCACAAATCCCCAGGAAAATTGCCATTAACTCTTCCATTACCCTAGACCTTCAAAGAAGAATGCCTTAACCTCCCCCCCCCCCCCCTCTACACCACAAGAAAAGGAAGTGTTAAGCTCTCTACTGTGTTTTTGTTATAAACATAACCTATACCTTCTCATACAGTTTACTTAAACTTTGCTACAGTTAGTTTAAAGTTGCTGTAAATATTGCTAATAGTCTAAAAACAATTTATAGGGCAATAAATATGTTTCTTTGCTGTCTCCTTCGAAGCCAAACATCATTTGATTTGACCCATTACTTTGAAAAACTCGAACAGCGTAATACAATTACAAGTGACACAATTGGTCAGGCTCTATATGATAGTGATTTCACTTTCTTACAAATGTGTTGCAGACTTGCAGAGGGGCCTTTTTGATATATCCACAAGGGTTTTGTAGTCCATGTATTGTTTTCATAGACCTCATAGAAAAGATAATAGGGCAAATGTGGAATTATTTTGGGTAGAGGATGTCAGCAAAGAAAAATGGAAATGTCATCTTGTAGGTTGAAATATTACTAACGGTTGAAAAGAAATGATGAAATGATCTACAAAAGGCTTTTATGGTGAGTTCAGAAGAAAAAGTAAATTGAAATCTTTTCTGCTTTTATATTACTCAAAATATCTGACAGTTAAAATATTAGTTTGATATTTATGATCTGGAACCAACTTCAAAAATAATAAGAGAGCGTGACCAAAATTACTTAGATCAGTAAGAAACGGCATAACAAGGCAACTTTGAGGGCTGTGCACTCTTCCTTGGTGTGCTTTTTGTGCTTTTATCATGTCAACTATGATATTAAAGTACATACTACTTTAGTCCTAACATGGGATTGTTTGTGCCCCTTCTTTTGACACATAGCTGACCTCGTATGCTATAAATTGGTCTTTTTTGTCAAAGACAACTGTAAGAATATATCCAACCTTATTTTTTAATAGTATTGATTTTAACTAGCCCAAAGTGTCACAAAAATACAATGGACCACTATAGTTCAGTGATATGTACACAAAATAAAGTTCAATTTGTAGGCTTTACAAAGCAAAGTATGAATTCAGGGGGGTAATGTTTCTCCTTTGGAGAGCACAACAGGAGAAATCATCGCAAGGGTGTAGGGAGTCGTATATAACCCAGACAACGCTCCCTGGGAAAAAGCCATGCAAATGATTCATGGACTATTCCTCCGCAGTACCACCTATTGTAATCATAACTACCCTAAGAGTCAATTTCCAACCTTTTAACAGGCCTGTAATAGGACTAGTGATATAAACCAAGCTAGAATATCCATCTACTGAAAGCTGGTTTGGGGTTATTGAGGGGCAATAATCCCGAAACAGCTATATGTTGCAGATTGTGTCCAAATTTGCTGCTGATATCACAATTACAATACAAAGGATGTCATATGCTGCAGTGTCTCCTTTAAAATCCATGTCACACATCTGGATTTTATCTCAGATTTCAGGCCATTTCTACAGTGGAAAATATTTGCTATTCCTTGATGTGCACATGGTCTTATTACTAGGCAGTAACACTAAGCTAATGGTCGAAGTACTAAATGGCTTTGTCCATGAAATCCGGTTACATGTATTTGTGGTTAACATCCATGACCTGGGTATTTCCAAACACGGAAAAATTAACTAAGCTTCAAATGATTATTAGTGTATTGTATTGTATTACACGTCATTAATGTTATTTCCCACAGTTAAAGAGTATTTTCTTCACTAGCACATTACTTTTACGTTTATGCTTTATCTTTATCCATAGTGTATTTGCATTTTAGGCAGTTATGTGGTACTTAAAGGATCTTAAGACGGAGCATGGGGACATATATAATAAAATGCACATTAAAGTTAATACAGAATCACTTAGGGTAGAGTGGGGAATTCATGTTAACACAATGACGTTTTTATTGATGGAGAAATCAGCCATATAGTCTTTTGATTGAGTTATGTATATAAGGTGTTAGCGAAATCGTACTTCACAGAACTATGAGACGCCACACTTGATTCTCAGTGTAAATCAAATAGTTCCTTCTTATTTAACATCGCAACAGACTTTTATAGTAGCAAACAAACAAGGGAGTGTCCAACATGCGCAATGATTGCAAGAGATATATTGTAAACATATACAGTTCTGTTTCTTCCTATTGAAGAGCTCGTCATCAGTCTATAGGCAAAGTTTAATTCCAAGTTGCTTATTTTTTTAACAATCAACGGACATGTTCATTAGTCTGGAAATAGCTTTTATGACTCATACAACTTGTGATCTGTGTCTGGCTTTATAGTCTATCTTTGTGCAGAGATAAAATAAAAGTAGTTACATTTTATAACCAGAGAGCAAATTGTTTCTTTATTTGCAAAAGTTTAGCAAAGATCCTTTAACTCATTTATAATAAGTTATAGATTAACCCCTTCCTGCTCTAGGACGTACATTTACGTCCTGAATAGAGATGAGCGAACACCAAAATGTTCGGGTGTTCGTTATTCGTAACGAACTTCCCGTGATGCTCGAGGGTTCGTTTCGAACAACGAACCCCATTGAAGTCAATGGGCGACCAGAACATTTTTGTATTTCGCCGATGCTCGCTAAGGTTTTCATGTGTGAAAATCTGGGCAATTCAGGAAAGTGATGGGAATGACACAGTGACGGATAGGGCAGGCGAGGGGCTACATGTTGGGCTGCATCTCAAGTTCCCAGGTCCCACTATTAAGCCACAATACCGGCAAGAGTGGGCCCCCCCCCCTCCCAACAACTTTTACTTCTGAAAAGCCCTCATTAGCATGGCATACCTTTGCTAAGCACCACACTACCTCCAACAAAGCACAATCACTGCCTGCATGACACTCCACTGACACTTCTCCTGGGTTACATGCTGCCCAACCGCCCCCCCACAGCGCACACCAAAGTGTCCCTGCGCAGCCTTCAGCTGCCCTCATGCCACACCACGCTCATGTCTATTTAGAATTGCGTCTGCCATGACGAGGGACCGCAGGCACACACTGCAGAGGTTGGCACGGCTAGGCAGCGACCCTCTTTAAAAGTGGCGGAGCGATAGCCCACAATGCTGTACAGAAGCAATGAGAAATAGAATCCTGTGCCACCGCCATCAGGAGCTGCACACGTGGGCATAGCAATGGGGAACCTATGTGCCACACACTATTCATTCTGTCAAGGTGTCTGCATGCCCCAGTCAGACCGGGCTTTTTAATTCATAGACACAGGCAGGTACAACTCCCTATTGTGAAGTCCCTGTCGACCCACAGCATGGGTGGCTCCCTGGAACCCACCGGCGGTACACAGAAATATCCCATTGCATTGCCCAACACAGCTGAGGTAGTAATGTCGTGCTTAATGCAGGTGGGCTTCGGCCCACACTGCATGCCCCAGTCTGACTGGGGTTCTTTATAAGTGTACAGATGTAGTAAAAACTCCGTGTGCACCTACAGCATGGGTGGGTGCCAGGAAGCCACCGGCGGTACATAGAAATATCCCATTGCATTGCCCAACACAGCTGAGGTAGTAATGTTGTGCTTAACCCTTTCCAATCCAATTTGTATATGGTTTTCCTAGGGGGCTTACTCTTTTTCTGCTGTTATACAACGGCGCTATATGCTGGCTAAAGCCAGTACTGCATGAGCTGACACGTAGGATAGGCTCCGACAGCAGAGAGGCTGGCAATATACAGTAAGAGAACCCCGACGGACGTCTACCAACAACGGAGCTGTACAGCCTTAAACCCTAATGTCTTCACAGGTCACACAGTGGACTGGAAAGGGTTAATGCAGGTGGGTTTCGGCCCACACTGCATGCCCCAGTCAGACTGGGGTTCTTTACAAGTGGACACATGTAGGTTTAACTCGCTGTGGACCCACTGCCTGGGTGGGTGCCAGGAAGCCACCGGCGGTACATAGAAATATCCCATTGCATTGCCCAACACAGCTGAGGTAGTAATGTCGTGCGTAATACAGGTGGGCTTCGGCCCACACTGCATGCCCCAGTCAGACGGGTTCTTTAGAAGTGTACAGATGTATTAAAAACTCAGTGTGCACCTACAGCATGGGTGGCTCCCTGGAACCCACCGGCGGTACACAAAAATATCCCATTGCATTGCCCAACACAGCTGAGGTAGTAATGTCGTGCGTAATACAGGTGGGCTTCGGCCCACACTGCATGCCCCAGTCAGACTGGGGTTCTTTACAAGTGGACACATGTAGGTTTAACTCCCTGTGGACCCACTGCCTGGGTGGGTGCCAGGAAGCCACCGGCGGTACATAGAAATATCCCATTGCATTGCCCAACACAGCTGAGGTAACGTCAGCTGTAATGCAGGTGGGCTAAAAATTAATTTGATTACACTGTAGGCGAGGGCCCACAAAAATTGCTGTATCAACAGTACTAATGTACATCCCAAAAATTGGCCATGGCCAGCCAAGAGGGCAGGTGAAACCCATTAATCGCTTTGGTTAATGTGGCTTAAGTGGTAACTAGGCCTGGAGGCAGCCCAGTGTAACGAAAAATTGGTTCAAGTTAAAGTTCCAATGCTTTTAAGCGCATTGAAACTTATAAAAATTGTTCTGAAAAATTATTTGAGTGAGCCTTGTGGCCCTAAGAAAAATTGCCCGTTCAGCGTGATTACGTGAGGTTTCAGGAGGAGGAGCAGGAGGAGGAGGAGGAGGAATATTAGACACAGATTGATGAAGCAGAAATGTCCCCGTTTTGGATGGTGAGAGAGAACGTAGCTTCCATCCGCGGGTGCAGCCTACGTATTGCTTACGTATCGCTGCTGTCCGCTGGTGGAGAACAGAAGTCTGGGGAAATCCAGCCTTTGTTCATCTTGATGAGTGTTAGCCTGTCGGCACTGTCGGTTGACAAGCGGCTACGCTTATCTGTGATGATTCCCCCAGCCGCACTAAACACCCTTTCCGACAAGACGCTAGCCGCAGGACAAGCAAGCACCTCAAGGGCATACAGGGCTAGTTCAGGCCACGTGTCCAGCTTCGACACCCAGTAGTTGTAGGGGGCAGAGGCGTCACCAAGGATGGTCGTGCGATCCGCTACGTACTCCCTCACCATCCTTTTGCAGTGCTCCCGCCGACTCAGCCGTGACTGGGGAGCGGTGACACAGTCTTGGTGGGGAGCCATAAAGCTGGCCAGGCCCTTAAAGACTGTTGCACTGCCTGGGATGTACATGCTGCTCGATCTACGCACATCCCCTGCAACATGGCCCTCGGAACTGCGCCTTCTGCCACTAGCGCTGTCGGCTGGGAATTTTACCATCAGCTTGTCCGCAAGGGTCCTGTGGTATAGCAACACTCTCGAACCCCTTTCCTCTTCGGGAATCAGAGTGGGCAGGTTCTCCTTATACCGTGGATCGAGCAGTGTGTACACCCAGTAATCCGTAGTGGCCAGAATGCGTGCAACGCGAGGGTCACGAGAAAGGCATCCTAACATGAAGTCAGCCATGTGTGCCAGGGTACCTGTACGCAACACATGGCTGTCTTCACTAGGAAGATCACTTTCAGGATCCTCCTCCTCCTCCTCCTCCTCAGGCTATACACGCTGAAAGGATGACAGGCAATCAGCCGGTGTACCGTCAGCAGCGGGCCAAGCTGTCTCTTCCCCCTCCTCCTCATCCTCCTCATGCTCCTCCTCCTCCTGTACGCGCTGAGAAATAGACAGGAGGGTGCCCTGACTATCCAGCGGCATACTGTCTTCCACCGCCCCCGTTTCCGAGCGCAAAGCAGCTGCCTTTATGGTTTGCAGGGAATTTCTCAAGATGCATAGCAGAGGAATGGTGACGCTAATGATTGTAGCATCGCCGCTCACCACCTGGGTAGACTCCTCAAAATTACCAAGGACATGGCAGATGTCTGCCAACCAGGCCCACTCTTCTGAAAGGAATTGAGGAGGCTGACTCCCACTGCGCCGCCCATGTTGGAGTTGGTATTCGACTATAGCTCTACGCTGTTCATAGAGCCTGGCCAACATGTGGAGCGTAGAGTTCCACCGTGTGGGCACGTCGCACAGCAGTCGGTGCACTGGCAGCTTAAAGTGATGTTGCAGGGTGCGCAGGGTGGCAGCGTCCGTGTGGGACTTGCGGAAATGTGCGCAGAGCCGGCGCGCCTTTACGAGCAGGTCTGACAAGCGTGGGTAGCTTTTCAGAAAGCGCTGAACCACCAAATTAAAGACGTGGGCCAGGCATGGCACGTGCGTGAGGCTGCCGAGCTGCAGAGCCGCCACCAGGTTACGGCCGTTGTCACACACGACCATGCCCGGTTGGAGGCTCAGCGGCGCAAGCCAGCGGTCGGTCTGCTGTGTCAGACCCTGCAGCAGTTCGTGGGCCGTGTGCCTCTTATCGCCTAAGCTGAGTAGTTTCAGCACGGCCTGCTGACGCTTGCCCACCGCTGTGCTGCCACACCGCGCGACACCGACTGCTGGCGACATGCTGCTGCTAACACATCTTGATTGTGAGACAGAGGAGGAGGAGGAGGAGGAGGAGGGTGCTTTAGTGGAGGAAGCATACACCTCCGCAGATACCAGCACCGAGCTGGGGCCCGCAATTCTGGGGGTGGGTAGGACGTGAGCGGTCCCAGGCTCTGACTCTGTCCCAGCCTCCACTAAATTCACCCAATGTGCCGTCAGGGAGATGTAGTGGCCCTGCCCGCCTGTGCTTGTCCACGTGTCCGTAGTTAAGTGGACCGTGGCAGTAACCGCGTTGGTGAGGGCGCGCACAATGTTGCGGGAGACGTGGTCGTGCAGGGCTGGGACGGCACATCGGGAAAAGTAGTGGCGACTGGGAACTGAGTAGCGCGGGGCCGCCGCCTCCATGATACTTTTGAAGGACTCCGTTTCCACAACCCTATACGGCAGCATCTCAAGGCTGATGAATTTTGCGATGCGGACGGTTAACGTTTGAGCGTGCGGGTGCGTGGCGGCGTACTTGCGCTTGCGCTCGAACACTTGCGCAAGCGACGGCTGAACGGTGCGCTGAACTACACTGCTGGATGGGGCCGAGGACAGCGGAGATGAGGGTGTGGGTGCAGGCCATGAGGCGGTATTGCCTGTGTCCTGAGAGGGGGGTTGCATCTCAGTGGCAGGTTGGGGCACAGGGGGAGAGGCAGGGGTGCAAACCGGAGGCGGTGAACGGCCTTTGTCCCACCTTGCGGGGTGCTTGGCCATCATATGTCTGCGCATGGTGGTGGTGGTGAGGCTGTTGGTGTTGGCTCCCCGGCTGAGCTTTGCGCGACAAAGGTTGCACACCACTGTTCGTCGGTCGTCAGGCGTCTCTGTGAAAAACTGCCAGACCTTAGAGCACCTCGGCCTCCGCAGGGTGGCATGGCGCGAGGGGGCGCTTTGGGAAACACTTGGTGGATTATTCGGTCTGGCCCTGCCTCTACCCCTGGCCCTGGACACCGCACTGCCTCTTGCAACCTGCCCTGCTGATGCCCTTGACTCCCCCTCTGAAGACCTGTCCTCCTGAGTAAGCGTTGCACACCAGGTGGGGTCAGTCACCTCATCGTCCTGCTGCTCTTCCTCCGAATCCTCTGTGCGCTGCTCCCTGGGACTTACTGCCCTTACTACTACCTCACTGCAAGACAACTGTGTCTGATCGTCATCGTCCTCCTGACCCACAGAAAGTTGTTGAGACAGTTGGCGGAAGTCCCCAGCCTCTTCCCCCGGACCCCGGGAACTTTCGAATGGTTGGGCATCAGTGACGATAAACTCCTCTGGTGGGAGAGGAACCGCTGCTGCCCAATCTAAGCAGGGGCCCGAGAACAGTTCCTGGGAGTGCTCCCGCTCCTGAGCAGGTGTTATTGTAGTGGAGTGAGGAGGCTGGGAGGAAGGAGGAGCAGCAGACAGAGGATTCGGATTGGCAGCAGTGGACGGCGCAGAACTGCGGGTAGACGATAGGTTGCTCGAAGCACTTTCTGCCATCCAGGACAGGACCTGCTCACACTGCTCATTTTCTAATAACCGTCTCCCGCGTGGACCCATTAATTGGGCGATGAATGTGGGGACGCCAGAAACGTGCCTCTCTCCTAATCGCGCAGCAGTCGGCTGCGACACACCTGGATCAGGAGCTTGGCCTGTGCCCACACCCTGACTTGGCCCTCCGCGTCCTCGGCCGCGTCCACGTCCTCTAGGCCTACCCCTACCCCTCAGCATGCTGTATTACCAGTGATTTGATTTCACAGGCAGGAAATAAATTGGCGCAAGACTGCAGGCCAAATATAATTTTTGCCCTTTTTGGAAAACGAAAGGCCCCACTGCCTCTAGTGAATGAATTATCTAAGTTTAATAACTGTGCTGTGTCCCTGCTTATGTGTCACAGAACGTGAGGGTAGCAGAGTTATTATAACTCTGGCAGAGCAGGTATTTTTTTCCCAATTAAGGAAAGCAAATGGCGAAGCCAGCTGTAAAGCGTAGCTGGGTGCGTATGATTTAGCAATGTTTTTCACGCAGCTCACACGTCTCCACAGGCGTAAGGACGGACAGAGGCTGGACAAATAGATTTGTTTTCAGTTTTTTCCCACCAACAGGCAGCACTGCGTATATTCTATGAACATGAGAAGTTTAATAACTGTGCTGTGTCCCTGCTTATGTGTCACAGAACGTGAGGGTAGCAGAGTTATTATAACTCTGGCAGAGCAGGTATTTTTTTCCCAATTAAGGAAAGCAAATGGCGAAGCCAGCAGTAAAGCGTAGCTGGGTGCGTATGATTTAGCAATGTTTTTCACGCAGCTCACACGTCTCCACAGGCGTAAGGACGGACAGAGGCTGGACAAATAGATTTGTTTTCAGTTTTTTCCCACCAACAGGCAGCACTGCGTATATTCAATGAACATGAGAAGTTTAATAACTGTGCTGTGTCCCTGCTTATGTGTCACAGAACGTGAGGGTAGCAGAGTTATTATAACTCTGGCAGAGCAGGTATTTTTTTCCCAATTAAGGAAAGCAAATGGCGAAGCCAGCTGTAAAGCGTAGCTGGGTGCGTATGATTTAGCAATGTTTTTCACGCAGCTCACACGTCTCCACAGGCGTAAGGACGGACAGAGGCTGGACAAATAGATTTGTTTTCAGTTTTTTCCCACCAACAGGCAGCACTGCGTATATTCAATGAACATGAGAAGTTTAATAACTGTGCTGTGTCCCTGCTTATGTGTCACAGAACGTGAGGGTAGCAGAGTTATTATAACTCTTGGAGAGCAGGTATTTTTTTCCCAATTAAGGAAAGCAAATGGCGAAGCCAGCAGTAAAGCGTAGCAGGGTGCGTATGATTTAGCAATGTTTTTCACGCAGCTCACACGTGTCCACAGGCGTTAGGACGGACAGAGGCTGGACAAATAGATTTGTTTTCAGTTTTTTCCCACCAACAGGCAGCACTGCGTATATTCTATGAATAATAACTGTGTTGTGGCCCTGCCTATACAATTCTTTCCCTGCAGTATCAATGGAGGGTGGAATGCTCTGCAGAGGCGATTTTGAGAAGCCCAAAAAAAATGCAGCACAGCCAACAGCAGCCTGGACAGTACGGCACACGGATAAATATGGCCCTAGAAAGGACCGTTGAGGTTCTTGAAGGCTACACTCACTCCTAACACTCTCCCTGCCTATGCAGCACTTCTGTCCCTAATGCCAGGTGCAACGGTCTGCAGAGGCGATTTTGAGAAAAAAAAAAATCCCACTGCTAACAGCAGCCAACACACAGCTATCAGTGGCCCTAATAAGGACCTTTGGGGGGTCTTGAAGCCTACACTAACTACCAATTCTTTCCCTACAGCAGCTCCGGTATAAACAGCACTGTCCCTCATCTAACTCACACCGCATCTGAGGCGAGCCGCGGGAGGGGCCGACTTTTATATTAGGCGAACACCTGATCTCGCCAGCCACTCACAGCAGGGGGGTGGTATAGGGCTTAAACGTTGCAGGGGGAAGTTGTAATGCCTTCCCTGTCTTTCAATTGGCCAGAAAAGCGCGCTAACGTCTCAGGGAAGGAAGTGAAAGTAACCAGAACACCGCATGGTGTTCGTTACGAATAACGAACATCCCGAACACCCTAATATTCGCACGAATATCAAGCTCGGACGAACGCGTTCGCTCATCTCTAGTCCTGAAGCATCAGGGTATGTTTACTACAGCTGACACCCGCAGGCAATAGCTGCAATCGGCCGTCCGGCTGATCGCGGCTATTAACCCTTTAAATCTAGCTGTCAATTATGACAGCAGCATTTAAATCCTCAGAACGATGTTTGGGGTCCCGTACAGCTCCCCCCCCCCCCCCCCCGGCGCTGAGATCAGGGGAGCCGTGCAGGTGTCATGGCAGCCGGGGACCTTATGAAAGGCCCCAGGGCTGCCTTAACAGACTGCCTATCAAGCCATCCCCGTTGGCTGGCTTGATAGACTGCCTGTCAAAAAGCAGTATGACGTAATGCTATAGCATTATGTCATACTGCAGGAGCGATCAAAGCATCACATATTGTATCAATAAGAAAAAAAAAAGGAATAAAAGTTTAAAGCCCCCCCCCCCTTTTTGCCATATCTGTAATTAAATATATTACATATTACATATGATACATATTTGGTATTGCTGCATCCGTAAAAGTCCGATCTATCAAAGTTGCACATTATTTACCTCGCACGGTGAACGTTGTCCGAAAAAAAAAAAAGAACGCCAGAAATGCACTTTTTCAGTCACCCTGTCTCCCAGAAAAAAATCGCAAAAAAAAGCGATCAAAAAGTTGTATGTATTCAGAATTAGTACAGAAAATACAGGACATCCCGCAAAAAAAATGAGCCCTCGCTGAACTAAGTTGATGGAAAAATAAAAAAGTTATTGCGTGCACAAGATGACCGCTAAAAATAATTGAAAAAAATTAAAGGGGTTGTCCAGCTATAAAGAATGAATCTCATTACTTCTGTTTGCCCAATACAATGCACTTTGTAATATACATTGTGCATTGTAAATTAGGCAAACAGAAGTTATTCACTTACCTTTTGGGGTGCCCCCCCTGTGTTGCTCCTCGGTTGCCATTGGTTCCGACAAGTCTCTTGTCCTCTTCTTGTCGGGCCAGCTCCAGGTGTTCTCTGCACGGGGACGCGCTTCTTCTACTCCGCGCATGCGCAGTAGATCTTCTTCTGCCGGCTGCTTCAGGAAGCTCTGGTCTGCCTGCAGGGGCCGCGCAGCCGTGGGATCTTCAGCTGACAGGTAAGGGGAGTGGAGGAGGGGGAGTGGAGTGCCGGTCTCTCATGGGGGAGGGGTGCTGCGAGCTGTCAGTAGTCAGGGGTGGGGGTGGGGAGGTGTAGGGGGTGACAGACCTGTCAGTCAGTAGTCCCGGGATGGGGGTGAGGGGGAAGGTGGGGGAGCTGCTGGTCGGAGCTGTCAGCCAGTGCGGGGGGCGGGGCTTCTGGTCGGAGCTGTCAGCTGGTGGCTTGCGGGCGAGGGGGGGGGGCACTGGAGGGGGAAACTGTGGGGTGCATGTGTGTGGGGGCAGGGTGGAGGGGGCGCTGTGTGTGGGCACTGTGAGGGGGGCATGTGTGTGCGTGTAGGGCATGCTTGGTGCTACTTTCACTTTCAATGGCCGCCTGCACACGGGCGGAAATGCCGCGGCGGGATTTCCCACGGGATTTCCGCAGCTCAAAGCCTGCATAGGAGTGCATTAAAATATGCACTCCTATGCAGACGGCCACGGTTTGGCCGCGCAAAATTTCGCGCGGCAAACAAACCGCGGCATGTCCTATTTTTGTGCGGGGCTCGCAGAGGCAGCCGGCACATGAAGGAGACGGGGCCGCCGGGCGCGGGTGAGTACGCGCTCGTCCCTGCAGGTGCTCGGGTCGGGTCTCGCGGCGAGAATTCTCGCCGCCGGATCCGACCCGCTCGTCTGCAGGTGGCCAATAGCAGAGAATCGCGATTCTCTGCTATTGAAAGTGCTGCTACAGATCACGATCTCCTGCTAGAGCTCTGAAAGCTGTATGAGGAGATTCCTTCATCTCCTCATCATGTCCCCTCATTACTGGACACTGTGACACTGTGTCCAGTGATGAGAGGACATGCCGGGGAGATGAAGGAGTCTCCTGCTACTGCTGTCACAGCTCTAGCAGGAGATCACACTGCTCTCCCTGCCCTCTCATTGTTCTGAATGGGGCCGGGCGGCTGCCGGCTCCATTCAAAGCAGTGAAGCGTGCGTTTGCATTATGACGCCAGTCCTCCAGTCATGTGACCGGTGTCATCGGGAGCGCGCACGCTGAGGAGAGAGAGGCAGCAGTGCATCATGGGAACTACCCAGCGGCGCCATCTTTGAAAAATTCTTCAGGCAAGCTTTATAAAAGGAAGAAAAGGAATAAAAAGGTAAGCAGAATATCGATTTTTATTTCAAAAGGCTGTTGTGTGTGATGCTTCTATTCTACAGGGCATTCATGGGGGGGGGGGGAATCAGTTTGGGCGGCGGACAACCCCTTTAAATGTCTTTGAAAAAAAAGAGTAGTATAGTAAATAGAATAAAGTTAGCATGTAGTTTTTGTTGCAGTTTGTGCGCCGTAGAAACAAGATGCACTAAAAGATGACAGAATGTCGTTTGTTTTTTTCATTTTACTCCCTTAAGAATTTTTTCAGTACATTATATGGTACTCTAACCTCTTAGTGACGGAGCCTGTTTGCGTCTTAGTGACGGAGCCAAATTTTGGAAATCTGACGTGTCCTTCAACATAGCATAACTCCGTAAAGGCTTTGCATATCCAAGTGATTCTGACGTTGTTTTTTCGCCACATGTTGTACTTCATTTAGGTTGTAAAAATAGTCCAATATAATTTGTGTATATTTATTAAAAGTACCAATATTGAGAAAATTTTGAAAAAATTGTCATTTTTTCACATTTTCAACTGTAATGTCTCAAATATGTGCAAACATACTGTACAAATTTTTGATAGGTTATATATTTCCATGTGTTTACTTTATTCTGAATGCACATTTAAAAAACTTTTGTGGTTTTTTTTTAACCATTTAGATGACACACAAATTTAACATTACTTTTCAGCATTTTGAGGAAGACTTTACTTTCTTACAGCAAGCCAAGTTTGCAAAGGCTCATAGGTGTCAGAATGATAGATACCCCCTGCCCCAAATGACCCCATTTTAAAAACTGCACCCCTTAATGTATTCACTGAGGGGTGTCATGAGTATATTGACCCCACAGTTTTTTTCAGGAATTAATTCAATTTAGAGGAGAAAAAATAAAATTTCATATTTTTGCAAATATGTCATTTTAAAGACATATTTTTTCCTATAATGCACATAAAAATGAGGATTGACACCCCAAAATGGATCCCCCTGTTTGTCCTTTGTTCAGAAACATACCCATTGTGGCCCTAATATTATGTCCGCATGCACAACGGAGCTCAAAACGAAAGGAGTAGTCGGTGGCTTTTAGAACATAAATTTTGTTTGAAAGCCTTTTAGGTCCCATAGCAATCTTGTAGAGCTTGAGCGGCCAAAACCATAGAGAATCCCCACAAAATACCCCATTTTAAAAACTAGACCTCTTAACGAATTTATCTAGGGGTGTGCTGCCCATTTTGACTTCACAGTTTTTGAATGAATTAAAGCAAAGCAAAAGGAAAAAATTGTGATTTTAGTTTTTTTGGCAATTCTGTCATTTTAAAAACAGCTTTTTTGTACAGCACACGCATGAAAGAAGACTTGCACCCTAAAATAGATACCCCTATTTGTCTCGTGTTCAGAGACATACCATTGTGGCCATAATCTTATGTCTGGATGCACAACGGGGCCCAAAATGAATGGAGTAGTCTGTGGTTTTCAGAACATAAATTTTGCTTGAAGGCCTTTTATGCCCCATAGCACATTGGTAGAGCTCTTGAGCGGCCAAAACCATAGAGAACCCCCACAAGTGACCCCATTTTGAAAACTAGACCCCTTAATGAATTTATCTAGGGGTGTACTGCCCGTTTTGACCCCACAGTTTTTGAATGAATTCAAGCAAAGCGAAAGGAAAAAATTGTGATTTTCGTTTTTTTGGCAATTCTCTCAGATTTCTTTGGACAGCACACACATGAATGAAGACTTGCACCCCAAAATGGATACCCCTGTTTTTCCTGTGTTCAGAGAGATTTTTACCCTACAATTTTTTAATAAATCTAAGCAAAGCAGTAGGAAAAAATTACAATTTTCATTTTTTTTGGCAGTTGTATCAATTTAAAACAGTTTTTTTTTGTATAGCACACAAAGGAATAAAGACTTTCACCCCAAAATAGATACCCCTGTTTGTCCCGTGTTCAGAAACATACTGCTTGTGACCCTAATCTACTTAAAGGACACATGGCTAGGCCTATAATGGAAGGAGCACCCGTTGGATTTCAGGGTACAACAGAGTAAATTCCAGGCCCCATTGCCCACTTGTAGAGCCCTTGAGCAGCCAAAACAATAAAGAACCCCCACAAATGACCCCATTTTGAAAACTAGACCCCTTAACGAATTCATCTAGGAGTGTACTGCATATTTTGACCCCACAGTATTTGAATGAATCTAAGCAAAGCAGAAAGAAATAAAATCATTTTTTCGGCAATTTTGTCAATTTAAAAACTGGGTTTTTTTGTACAGTGGGCATAGAAATGAAGACATTCACCCCAAAATGGATACCCCCGTTTGTCCTGTGTTCAAAAACATTCCCGTTGTGACCCTAATCTACTTATAGGACACACGGGAAGGCCTATAATGGAGGGAACACCCGCTGGATTGCAGGGCACAACTGAATAAATTCCAGGCCCCATTGCTCACTTGTACTGAATAAAAATTGACACCTTAAAAAAATCCCCCCTCCGTGCGCTTTTCGGCGTTCCCCAAATCTTAGATAAAAGTAATAATGTGAACTGTGTGGTATTTCCGAAGACAGGGGTAATTACGGAGGCTGGTTGGGATGGGTACATGGGGCAATAAAACCGGTATCCCCCCTCCTCTCATGCTTTTTGGGGGTATTTCTTGACCTCAGTAGCGGGTATGGGGTGTAAAAAGTGGCGCTCTGCGAGTCTCCGTAAGCTTGATGAGGTACGGCGGTCTCACACAGAAGACGCTCAACGAGCTGCTCTTGAAACTGCAGGAAGGCAAGCGTTCCCGGGGCTTCTTGTAATTACGTATTACAGGTAGCGGTCTGAATAACGCCGGGCTCACGCAGCCGTAGGTGGAATCCTCTTGCGGAGGCCTGCAGCGGATCCCAGCTGTGAGCCCGGCTGTGACACTGCGTAAGGCCAGGTAATGTACTGCGCATAACTGCCTACTCACACAGGCGGTCATGCGCAGTACATTTTTTTTTTTTGTATTTCCCGCACCATCGCTTAGCGATGACGCGGGTACCCGCAGCCCATACACAATGTAGTAGCGTATGGGCTGCGGGTATATCCATCAGCGACCATGGAGCACAATGGGCTCTATGTTGCGGATATCCGCAGTAAAATAGAACCTCCTGCGTTCTCTTTTCTGCGAGTGGATTACGCAATTCCAACCCGCTAATGTGAGTGGAATTGTGTAATCCAATGCGATTGATCTGCGTATTACCACAGATCAGATGCATGCAGAATCCGTAATTCCTATCCGGTCATGTGAGACCGGCCTAAGGTAGATTGCTACCTTTTTACCACGTGACCGGCGAACGCTCAACAAGGTCACTGCTCCAGGCTATCAGCGACCATTGGTTGCTGGGAGCAAGGAGATTTTAAATTGTGCATATGTCCGGTGTTTTGCCAGCTGTCGCATGTGCAGAATCCGGGAAAGTTCATGGAGGCAGATCGTGTCGGGGTGCAAATACAGAGGCCTCCAGTAAAAAGTTTCATCTCCTCTCACCGATTGCATCAGTGAGGGGAGATGAAGCTTCACTTTTTTTTTACTTTGACATGATCGCCATTATCCATTAGATAACAGCGAACACGTGATCAGGAACCGCTCACCGCGGCCTCCTGTGAAATCTCCAGGCTCTCGGCTAAGTTTTGTAGCCAGAAGCAGGGAGATTTTAAATTACCCTGGCAATCCACGGCTTTTGCACATGCGCCTGCCATTTTGGCGACGGGCACCTGCGCAGAAGCTGGGGTAATGTCCGCGGATAAATCGGGGGGCCTTAGGTATGTCATTTCATCCTCACGGATATGATCCGTGGTGGGAGATGAAACGTAAGCTTTTTTAACTTTTTTTTACTTTTTTAAACTTTTTTTAAAAACTCTTTAAAACTTATTTTTTTACTTTTTAAACTTTTTTTTTACTTGAAATGATCACTGTTATCCATTGTTATCCATTGGATAACAGTGATCATGTCCCCGGTGAAATCTACACATGGCAGCCAGGAGTAGAGGGATTTTAAATTTCTCGGGGCTAGAGCCCCTCTGTGCATGCGCCCGATGATTGACATCGGGCGTGCATGCGCAGAGGGGGACTTAAGGTCCCGGAAGACCAGGACATGGCGGAGGACCCGAGGTGAGTATTTTCACCTCCCCTCATGGATCCAATCCATGAGGGGAGGTGAAACTTGCACACTTTTTTTTTACATTTTTGAACTTTTTCGCAATCGCCGCGATTCACTGGATAGCAGCGATCATGAGCCCAGGGACCACTCACCGCGGTCCCCGGTAACATCTCCTGGTTCGTGGCTACCTTCAGGAGCCAGGAGATTTTGAATTTGCCGGGGCTCCCGGCCTTCTGCGCATGCGCGTGACGTCATACATCTGGCGAGCATGCGCAGAAGAGCGGCGCCGCGTCCCGGAGGACCCATTCATTGCGGGATACCTTGATCCAGGCGGGTGAGTACTTTCAGATGCCCTGATGGATCCGATCCATCAGGGCAGCTGAATATCTAACTTTTTTCACTTTTTTATTTACTTTATTGCGATCCAGATCAGATGACAACTTCCCTTTAATAACTTTTGTCATTTCTATGAGTTAACCATATACTTATTTTATATCCATTTTTTCAGCATTTACACAAAACCTATCAGCTTGAAAAAACAGTTCTATTTGCAGGCAGCATGTTATAAAGCAGGAGGAGCTGAGCAGATTGATATATAGTGTTATGGGAAAATATTCTGTAAGGCCGCCTGCAGACGGGCGGAAATTCCGCGGCGGGATTTCCCGCGGAATTTCCGCTCCTAGAAGCTGCCATAGGATTACGTTAACAAACGCAATCCCATGCAGACGGCCTTACGAAATCTCACGCGGCAAACAAATCACGGCATGCTCTATTTCTCGCAGAGCTCTGCACAGAAACGTCACTCACCGGCCGCTGGCTCCGCTCTGCGCATGCGCCGGCTGCCCAGGCCGGGGCCGCAGGAGCAGGTGAGTGTCACGCTGCTCCCTGCAGACGCTTGGGTTGGGACCCGCTGCGAGAATTCTCACAGCCAGATCCGACCCGGCCGTCTGTAGGCGGCCTTAAATGTGAGTGTTATTCATTTGAATCTCTGCTTGTTTTGAGCTTAGAAGTCCAGTTGGCAGTTGTTTCAATACTGGATAGTTATCTGTGTATATGACTGTGCATACAGAAGAAGCTGTCAATCACTAATAGGACCGTCCACTGAACCTGTAAATCCAGAATAAGCAGAGCTTTGAATGAAAACGTTCTACATTCTCCCCTGCTCCTCCAGCTCTATAACATGCTGTCTGCAGAATGTGACAGCATCCATTTAAATACAAAGGAAATCTCCCCTGGGTTTGTTTAGTTGGTTGCAAATGTTTTCAACTCTCTTATCTTTTTTTTTCAAATTTTCATCCCAAAACTGTACCACTGCATCGCTGCAAGAGAAAAATCGCCCATGTGCAATTCCTGTGCATTTTGCAATCCACAGAAATAAGGGAGATGGAATAAATCCTCCACAGTGCCACCTATTGAAAGGCAGCATTCCTTCAAGTCAAATTCAGACCTTTTATACAAGCCTTGTTACAATGACTGGGAATTAAAAGCAAAGCCAGACTCCATGTACATACAGCTGTTTCCGGGTTATTGCCCTTCATCAGTGTACAGTAGGAGTCCGGCTTTTGCTAGTGAGAGGCCTGGGATGGGGGTCAGAAACGCTCTTTTCTCCTTAGGGAGAGCAACTATATACTATAAACTAAGTGAGGAGACTCAAATGGCCACGCACGCTCCTCTGGGTAATATGCAAATAAGGGAGATGGAATAAATCCTCCACAGTGCCACCTATTGAAAGGCAGCATTCCTTCAAGTCAAAGTCAGACCTTTTATACAAGCCTTGTTACAATGACTGGGAATTAAAAGCAAAGCCAGACCCCATGTACATACAGCTGTGCGTGGTCATTTGAGTCTCCTCACTTAGTTTATAGTATATAGTTGCTCTCCCTAAGGAGAAAAGAGCATTTCTGACTGCAATCCACAGAAATCATGCGTGAAAATCGCACATGTAACTACAACCTAAGTAATAAAAAGGGGCTTAAAACAATATTACACAAGTATATGTCACTCTCCATATCATAAAAGTTATGTCAATCACTGTCAGTAGAGCTCAGAGTTTATTACTGCCAGTCTTTTATGATACCACTAATACTTTTATTCCAGAGCAACAATTTAGCTCAGAGCAGGGAATTCTGTATGTGTACTGAGCTCCAGTACAATGTGCTACAGATGAAGCAATCATTAACATGACTGGTGCATCATGATAAATCAATTTACAGAATTGTAATACATTATAGTTGCGTTTTCATAACGTGCTAAATGTCAAGTTAACACAGCTGAAAGCACAGCCAAGGCTGCTGATAAAAGAAAAAAATCAATACTCACCTAGCTCGTGAAGTCGCTGTCCCTGGCGCTGCTGTTGGAACCTTGTGAAGCCGTCCGATTGCTCTGATTGGCTAAGCACCGCTGAGTGACACCCGGCTGAGCCAATCAGAGCCAGCACGGGATGTGTCAAATTAAAGAGTGTGTATGGTTTGGTATCTCCAGGGCCACAGACCCAAAAATAATACAACTGCTCAGCAGGACAATTGACATAGAAACACAAGTTAAGAAAATGGTCAATCATTTTATTTGGCCTAGTAAATATAGGAGCTCTATCTGATTTTTTCCAAACTGAGATTGGGCATTTTTTTCTTTTCCTCCCCTACATATAAAGAGTGATAAACATGGATGGTGGTTATCCTACAATAATTAAATTACATTTGTTGGAACATTAAATAGAGCAAACAAAAAAATGTCCCGCAGATGAAAGAACAGCAACCATTTAAAAGAACCCAAGAGATTATCTCAGACTGAGTAAAATACTGATATCTCACTACATTTAGTATTAATTGGGTTGCTAAGCGAATATGTGCTTTGGTAGTTCACCACAATATGGCAGCTCCAGAACGATGTTGAGCTTCACCCATATTCACTCTCAGCTGTCTAATCAGGCTGTGGTCATTAGCTGTACTTCTAGCAGTAGAGGCTTTGAGCTGGCTACCTCAATCTTTCTGGCAGGTAACTCTCTCAGATCAAAAAGATATTACAACCACTTAAGTCCCTGTATACTGATTTAAATTCTTACATTTGGATTTTTCAGCCCAAAGAAAAAAATGGCTCGATGCATCTTTACTGCTAAAGTTTCCTCAGAAACTAGTTGTGTTTTTGAGAAAACGAGAAATTTTGGCACACTATGAAGGAAAGCGTGCCAAGCCAGCAAAAAGGTGCCGTTTAAAACTACTGCCAACCCTGATGGTGGACTGGTAGCAACATTACTGATGGGGGCAGGTAGGATGAAAACACTACCAGCCCTGATGGTTGACTGGTAGCCTTTAGTGCCACCCTCCATGGTGCTCATCTCCTCCAACTAATACCACACTACTCATCTGTCTTGTCTTGCCTCCTTAGAGGTGTGGATTGCTAACACTGAACTGTGAAGCCTGCTGTCAATAAGCCACGCACACATATTTGAATCAATCATGTGTCACTATGGAAGTTCCCCTCAGGTTCAGTGAATATGCCACCCATAGGGGCAGCAAGCCAGTGCCGCCCAGACATGTCTCCACTTCATGATGTCAATGAATAGTTAATGTGGATTGCTAAGATTTCACTGTGAAGCCTGTGGCCGATAAGCCACGGCAACACGTTTTGATCTATCATGTGACACAATGGGAATTCTCTTTAGCTTCACTGAATGTGCCCATAGAGGCAGAAAGCCAGCAGAAAAAAGGGAGGAGGGGGAGGAATCCCACTGGCAAAGCAGAGATAAAACTCTGTACTTGTATTTTAAGGTGGACAGAGTAGACATTAGCACTGGATAGTGCAGACAAATAGAATTAGTGATTCATGTGCACATCTCATACAATCTGATAAGCCATGATGTTAAAGATCTCACATAGAACAACTTGTAATAATTTATTCTCACTAGAGACACCCAGTGATTGATATCACTATATAGTATGGTTATTGACAGTAAATCAAATATGTAAATCAGTCTCAGTATAGACAGATTATTCACCTATTTGAACAACAGGCACATTCAGACATATACATCCCTCATTCGTTGTTAATCCTCGACAGGAGAGTCCATATTTGATGTTCCATGTCTCTATCTTTATATAGCAATGTCCAATAATTTTCAGAGAAAAGAAGTGAAGGATAGCACCTCTCTAGTCTAAAAATCCAAGATGCTTCCTTCTGCAGTAAACATTTATCAAGGTCACTTTTCCTAACGTTAGGACAGAACACCTCTAATCCTTGGAATTTCAGGACACCCACATCATTGTTATGATGGGTTTTGATTTGTGCAGCAAGTAGAGTTGGCTCTTCTCTTGCCACATTGCCCATGTGAAAAATGATTAAAAAAAGCACTCCTGGGATAGGAAAATAGATAAATTTATGAATAAAATGAAGGTGACTTACGTGGCTTGATAGGCTAGACTTACGTGGCTAGAAAGGGCAGTCCATCACAGCTGAAGTTCCCGTTTGCTTATAGATTAGTTGATGGTTTTTGGTCATACAACCTCCCAAGGAGGAGCGCGTCAATGCGACCCCAATGTAGATCTCAGAAGCATAAAGTACATGACAAAGATAAGTGAGGAATATCCAGCGCTCCAGGGAATATGACCATGTGTATATAGAGAGTAGGAGTAAGGAAAATGTACTTACTTTACAGGGGGTCTCAGTTGAGAACAGACCCTAGTCCTGGTTGGCGACCTACCACAATGGTATTCTCAAAGGCTTGGAATAATAGATCCACCAGGAATGAAGTTTCCAAGGTTTATTTATAAAATAATATTTGAACCTTACAGTTTTAATTCGTTATAAAAATAATAAAGATAGGCTAAGTAACTAAGAGAAGTGTGCAACACATTATGGGGGAAACCGTGACCCCTTTTCTCAAGCACATAACACAGTGTCTAGCCAGGTGGTGTATTTATGAAATTTAGATAACTAGTAGATATGTTTTTGCAATGTCTCGCTATTGCAGTCATTACCTGCAAAGTAAGTGAATTTTCCTTACCCCAACTTTCTGTATAAATATGGTCCTGTTCCCTGGAGCGCTTGGTATTGTTAACATATCTTTATCCTGTAAATTACCCACATGGGCCAGAATTAATCGCCTGAATTCTTGTGTTCTCTTGCTCACATAATTATGTGGGCAGGGGCAGGTGATCAGGTAAACCAAATTACATGTTCTACAATTTACAAATTCTCTGTTTTCAAATTGCTCCTCTGCAGTTGTGCTCACAAAGAAATTCTGCTTTTGTATAAAAGATTCGGGTGTCAGCAGGGGAGAGTGGCAGTGAGCAGGGAGGAGCGGGGGGTGGGGGTGGAGAGAGTGAGAGAGAGATCTCCCATCCGTTCCTCCCCGCTCTCCCCCGCCGCCCCCTGCCCCCGCCAGCACCCGAATCTTTAGAGACGAGTGGGCAGTTACCCGCATAAGGCATTACTCGCTCGAGTAGTTTGCCTTAGCGAGTACGCTCGCTCTTCTCTAGTTGTAACATAAATCTGTATTCATCTATTGAGTTGACTTTATCATCCTTTGCTTGCCATTCGGACATGAAGATGTCAGTTGGATCCCTAAACAGATGTTGATAACTCTTGGTATCCACATTCATACACATTTGGACGTAAACATCTCTTCTTAAGATGACAACATTGCCACCTTTATCGGACAGTTTAATCATCGCTGTGATCTCTTTTAAATAATCACTGTGATCTCTTTCAAGGGTTTGAACGCTACACATTTCATCCTTAATAATGTTGCTAAAGGGCATTTGTTTCTTTTTTAGTTTTTTGAGTTTGTTTGAACTACATGTTCAAATATTTCTACATAAGGACAGTAAAAGGGAGGTAGAGATTTGTTACTCTTGGGTTTTAAATTAGTAACAAGTCTGAGTCACTCTTTTCTGTCTGATAAATGAATCACCTGGGACTGATAGTTGTTTTTCTAGGACTGGTTACAGAAAGTCTCAGTCATTCTCTGCGGGTTCGCAGGATTCCTGCTGATGTAGTTGTGTTATTTTTGGGTCTTTGGCCCTAAAGATACAAAACGATACATGGTCAGGGCCAACCTACTCTTTCTAATAAACAGCTTTTTCTGTGCTTTTGACTTGGCTTTACTAATCCATTATTTTATTTGGGAAATAAAAGTTATGTTTTACGGGAACTTCCCAGTGAAAAAATGGTATGTAATCTACATCCAAACACATTTATGCAGGTATAAATGTCTCTGCCAAACAAATTACTTTGAAACCTCTAAGGCTTTAGTATATCCATTGCTTTGTTCATAAGGGCATCATAGCTTCTTTTTATAATAGAGCAATGAGAGCTATATTGGATCTATTTACAAACAGATACCTGTAAATCTCAACAGACCCCATTGACTTTAATTAGGTCTGTTAAAGTGACATTATTTTTCATGGCAAGAATGGCACTACGGACTGTGCTTATTCTTATCATCAGAAATAGTGGAAAGTACAACACACTCCACAAAAGAGGCTCAGAATTCAAATATGAACAGAGCCTAACATTCATTCTAGTGGCATCATGTTCAGTGATATAAGCATTAAGCATGTGTAAATTACTTGTTCCCATTTTCAGAAGAGATGAAGCCTTGATCATAAAAAGCATACGAAAGATTCTGATTTGGAGAAGCATGTAGAGAAGATGTGCCAAAAAATTTAGAACAATGACTTCGCATAAGTTAACATATTACTGTTATTGGTAATGGAACAGTCTCAGCATGTAGTAATTTATAGACGAGAAACCATAAAAACAGAAACTGAATATGTTTCAGTCTACAACAATAGTATTTCCATATTGTTTAATCCTTTTTCTAACCTTGACACAAATAGACAATAAGCCATTAATTATAAAAAGAGATGTTACCTTTCTATAGTAAAACCCAATGGCTGCTATGTGCAACAGTACAATAATGGGAAAGACCAGTGTACCACGTATCTCCCACAGCTCAATCTCTTCTAGTAGAACTAGGCAATTCCATTTAGAAATACAAGGAAGCTTTTATGTTTCACATTTCTGAATTATACTTACAGTATGTCTTTGGCTATTATATTGTACCTCATGTTTGGCATTTTATATGCTTCTACAATCATCTTACGTGTATCCTGCCTGACTTTAAAATGCATTTAACAAAAAAATAGTATACTAGTCTTGAATTCGAAATACCAATCTTTATTGTTCCATATGAGCAAGATAATAAACATACAACATGTTGTCTGTGCAGGGTCTTTCTCCGGCTTGCCTTAAGAGAGCTTTTTTTTTGGCAACATTTTGAATTCTGGACTGATGGACTGTCATTTCTCTTCATTGTTGTATTGTTTAGGAGTAGACAATTTCTATACAGCAGTCCTACATGTTAAAAGCAGTGCTTAGACTCTATTTTCTTCTATTGAAAATGCATGTAAACAGAATATAAAATACAATATAAAAAGGCAGAACAAAAACAAAGTGTTCCCTATGAAAAAATATGAAGTTCGGTTTGTCTAAAATGGTTTTAATATAGCATAAGAAATCTTTCCAGCCATGTAAAGCTACAAGCCAGTCCCAAGTCCAGATAAATAGGGAGGGGTGGAGAAGGCAATGACAAAACTACTCTACTACTACTGCCAAAATACTTTATGGATCACAACAAAATGCTTTCCGAAATGTGACCAGGGAAGGACAAAGACAAGTTTCAAATTCCTCAGGCACCTATGATACAGGCGGATAAATCCTTTAGGACTCCAAAATTCTATGCAGATCTACAGGAAACAATTGACCAAATTCCAGCCAAAGACACCATCTTCATTGCTGGGGACTTCAATGCAAAAGTAGGTGCCAGAGAAGAATCACCAGCTGTAGGCAATCGCAATGAGTCTGGTTATTGCCTGATTCAGTGCTGTCAAGAAAATCGACTTGCGATTATGAACACATGGTTTGAGCAACCAAAGTGCCATTTATACACATAAATAGCCCCAAATGGAAAGCACCACAACCAGACTGACTATTACCTATGCCAGCAACAGTGGCAGAGATCAGTACAAGAAGCTAAAACCCTCCTTGGGGCAGACTGTGGCTCTGATCATCAACTACTTGCAAAAGTCAAAATACATTTCAACACGATTCAAAGATCACCCGCAACAAAAAGCTTTGACACCAGTAACATCCCAATCCAATATGCAGTCGATGTTAAAAATAGATTCCAGACACTTAGCACATCTGACTAAGATCCAGATGAACTATGGGAACAAATGAAATCAATCATAATTGAAACATCAAAATAATCCATTCCATACACAAAAACAACAAAAAGACCACAATGACTCTCAGATGCGACGATCAAAATTGCAAAAAAGAGACAAGCTGCCAAAGCTGCAGGCAAGAACATCAAATTCAGATTGCTAAAGGCAGAATTTCAGAGAGAAGCCAGGCACAGGCACCTTTTGCACTTTGGAAAGCAACAGCCACCAAAGATCAGAATGGTAAAAGCACTACTGAAAGGCACCCAAATTAAACAACGGTGGCAAGAGTACAAAGCAGAGCTATATGCGGATAATCAACCACACCAATCAGCCAGCCAGGAATATCTGACAGAACAAGAACCTGATATTCTTGAGGAAGACGTTGACTGGGTGCTAAAACAATTGCAAAACAGGAAAACCCCAGGCATTGACTGCATACCAGCCGAATTACTTAAAGGGGTTGTCTCGCGAAAGCAAGTGGGGTTATACACTTCTGTATGGCCATATTAATGCACTTTGTAATATACATCGTGCATTAAATATGAGCCATACAGAAGTTATACACTTACCTGCTCCGTTGCTAGCGTCCCCGTCGCCATGGATCCGTCTAATTCTGATGTCTTCTTGCTTTTTTAGACGCGCTTGCGCTGTGCGGTCTTCTTCCTGGTGAATGGGGCCGCTCGTGCCGGAGAGCTGGTCCTCGTAGCTCCGCCCCGTCACGTGTGCCGATTCCAGCCAATCAGGAGGCTGGAATCGGCAATGGACCGCACAGAGCCCACGGTGCACCATGGGAGAAGACCCGCGGTGCATCGTGGGGGAAGATCCCGGCGGCCATCTTGGTGAAGGAAGAAGACGGAAGAAGGAAGACGTCGCAGAGCGGGGATTCGGGTAAGTAATAAATTTTTTCTTTTTTTTAACACACCCTTTGGGGTTGTCCTGCGCCGAACGGGGGGCCTATGGAAAAAAAACAAAACGTTTCGGCGCGAGACAACCCCTTTAAACCAACTTCACTGATACCAACTTCAATGCTAACAACCCTTTGTAGACAGATCTGGAAGGCCAAACAATAGCGCAAGGACTGGACAAGGTCAGTTTTTGACCTAATTAACAAACAAGGTGGTGCACAAGAGTGCAGCAATTTTTGGACCATCGCCACACATACAAGCAAAATTCTGCTAAAGACCATTCAAAAGCATATGGCCTCTTTCATTGAAGCGGAACTCCCTGATGCTCAAGCTGGTTCCGCAGAGGGCATGGAACCAGAGACCAAATTGCAAACTTGTGCTGGGTCATGACGAAGACGCATGAACACCAAAAGGACATATATCTGTGCTTCATCGACTACAACAAAGCTTTTGACTGTGTCGAACATGACAAGCTGTGGAAATACCTAAAGCAAATGGGAATATCAGAACATCTGGAAGAATTGATAAGATCACTTTAAGAGAAACAAGAAGAGACAGTCAAGACTGCCTTTGGTAACACTGACTGGTTTGAAATCAGGAAAAGTGTACAGCAAGGCTACATGTTAGCCCTCAGCCTTGTTCAATTTGTATCCCAAAATGATTATAAGGTGATGCAATCTGGTTGAATCCCCAATTGGAGTGAAAATTGGTGGAATAAACATAAACAATCTTCGATATGCTGACAACACAACTCTACTTGCTGAAAATGAAAATGACCATGAATACCTCATTTGAAGAGTCAAAGAAGAAAACAAACACATAGGACTGTATCTCAATATTAATAATGCAAAGGTGCTGACAACAGCAAGCAATTGCTACATCCAAGATTGAATGCAGTGGCGAATCAGGGCCTGAAATCAAACTAAGAATTAGCCTTTGCTGTAGTGCAATGCAAGGAATGGCAAAGATATGGAAAGCAAAGACATCAACATTACAACAAAGATCCGAATATTCAATGCAATCATTTTCCCAATAACTACATATACATTTGAAAGCTGGACACTCAAGAAAGTAGATAGAAGAAGGATGCAGGCCTTTAAGTATGGTGCTGGTGGCATATGCTGCACATACCATGGACAGAGATGGTCACAAATAAGGCCATCCTAGACTGTGCCAGACCAAAAATGTCACTAGAAAGCGAAATCACTAAACAATGGCTTTGGTCATGCCATAGAAGCCAATTCTCTTGAAACTACATTAATGCTCAGAACAGTCAGTGGGTCCAGAAGAAGAGGACGCCAAAGAACATGCTGGCCAGACACAATCAAGTTTGACACGAACATAACTGGAAAATCTGAAGGAAACGGCCAAAGGCAAGGAAACATGACGTATGCTGATCCACAAAGTGACCGAAAGACAGTAACAACTGAACGGGTAAATCATCATCAAGAAGTCTGGCCATAAAATACCTTAATTGGTTATATAGTCTGTCTCTATTCCTATACTATATATTTTTTTTTAAATTAAGACCCCCCCCCCCTCGAAAAAAAACCTATAAAAAGTACTTTATTCCTTTATCATTCACACATTGTCTCATATTGTGCCTGATGGTACAGAACAGAATGATTAAACCTTGTTGTAGTGTTTTACCAATCATGTTATGAGTATATGCCACTTCTAGAGATAAACAGCATTACGGAACATTTAAAGATTATATCTATGAGATCGATTAATAAATATCTATGCTTCAAAACAAAACAGAATGTTATATCTATTAAGCTAGCAAGAAATATGATCTAGAATTAACCTTTCACAGATACTTAATTAAATAGCATAATGAAGATTTCCATTCTCCAGTGGGGTTTTCTTTTCACAGAAGAATCCCTCAATCAAACATTCTGAAATAATAATTGTCAGAAGGTGATTTAAAAGCTCGCTGGGAGATAATTCATTTGAAGGAAGAATAGCTTCTTTATTGTTCAGAACGAGCACAAGCTACTTAAAGAAACATGTGTTGAAATAAAAGATAACATTTTATATTTATTCATTCTATTGGACAGATAAAACAAGGTTTGATGTGCTGTAAAATTCATATGGCTATCCATCTGAAATAACATGGAGTCATTGAAGCTACCTAACATGAGCTCAGAAAGGAACAGTCATCTATACAGGCAACGAAGCATGTCACTTGTCATAAAAAGCCCAAAACGTTTTACTTTTCTACGTCAATAGTCAGTTCAATACCTCAAGACAAAAGTAAAAACTTGTTCCTGTATCCTTATTTGCCATAATTTTCTGTAGTCTTAGGGCTCAAACACACTATAATATATAAGGTGTCTTTACATCCTCATAGTTGCATAGCAATGTAATACAGAGCCCTATAAATATCTGTGGAGCCCTACTCTACCCCCATATGCCTCTAATATATAGAGATCTAATCTAGTTTTTACTTATTTTGTGTCATGTTCCATTGGATGGTGTAATACAGAGTTGTTCTCCACTAAAAAAGCATTGCTTTAAAAGGAAAATGTACCTCTAAGGGGAGTATGTAATATTAGTGGTCATTGTTTCATGGTTTGTTCTAATAGTTCTGTTGCTTGAAGAGGAGGCGAGGGCAAGAAAATAGGACTGCAAGGCAGGAGTAGCCAGAAGTGGTAGTGTGTTGGGCAGCTGTGCTATGGACAGAAGCAGAAAAAGGAGTCTCTCCGGATTCAGTCTGCAGGTGTTGCAGTACTTGTCCAATGGGCAGACTCTACTCCGGTGAACGGAAAAGAAGAAACGAGATAGTGGACTTTGAGTCAAATGCTCTTCTGCTCCCACTTATCTTACAACATCAGCTTGTCTTCCCTGAAGTTAATACCAGTAAGCAGATACAAACAATTGCTATTTCACTGCTAATGTGGATTTTCAAGACTGTGCTAGTTACTTTACCTAAAAAATTGAGTTTTTCCCGTGTCCAGGATCCTGGTTGAAATTTGTTGTTATAGTTTTTTTTAAGTCGCTGTTAAGTGCAGCAATGACAGCTCCTTAATTATGTGTGTCTCCTTCAAAACCCCCAGGCAGTGGCTGCCAACAGGCCTTACTTCAATACCATCCCTCTCCCGAACCAGCATTTCCGGAACCTGGTCATGAATCTCTAATGTTCCATCTGCCCACATAGAAAGACGAGAGAACCATGACTGCATTCACGGAGTTCGGCCTGGTTCTCCCTGTTCCAGAGACTTGTCCACTCATGGCCCATCAATTTGACACCTACCTTGAGAACCTTGGAAGTCCTGAGCATTCCACTTGTGCCCTCTCACATATCTATAATACGGAATTGTACCAAGTCACCATACAGCATCATTTGGAGTGTCTACAGGTCTATAGTTTGAAATTGTGCTTTTGTACAGCTTAGCTTTCATACACATAAATCTGCCATATGCGTGAGGCTTTAGACTTCTAAGCACAGCCAATGGTTTGATAGATATCTTCTGCTTTCAGCTACTGGAAAAAGTAACTGTCAACTACCATTGTCTGTCAACCATTCACCCACATCACTTGCTCTCTCACGTTTCCCTGGCGCTCAACTACAGACAATTCTTCTACTTCCAACCTTACTACTGTTCGGAGACATGGTTGATAGAGTCCTCATCTCTAACACATTTATAGTATAACCATAGAATATACAATAAATGTCTGATAAGTAAAGATCCAGCCTTTGGGATCCTAATATTTTATGACAATGGAAGTTCTCTACATGACAGCGCCATTCAAGTTGGCTTCACTTGCTCATTTGCTTCCATAGCTCAGTGGAGATACACACAGATGCAAGCACCTGTCCACTGTGGATATGTCAACAGTATCTAAAGTAGCAAAGCGCTTTTAACTTGCAGATCTCCCAAAATGAAGAAGTTTTCTTTTAAAAGATGTATTAACAAAGTTTGGCATGCCAAATTGATAAATATATAACAATATGACTATTTAAGTAATAAATGCAACCTTTATTAGCTGTTATCCTAGACTGTGTGTATGCTTTAGAAATCGTATTGTGAGCAGAAGAGATAGAAGTAAATAGCTATTTTGATGGGTGAGAAATGCAATGCAAAGGAAATGATTGATCTTGCACAATTGCAATGCTCATCTGCAGAACAGCCAATACCTTGGAGAAAAATCAATTCTGCTATTATAAGATGTTGACTGCAGTTTCAAACAACAGCCATCTCTAAATCTCTTTGTTCTAAATGTAGTAGAAGGCTGGTTATAGCATACAATCGTATTAGAAGAACAAATAGCAGTAAGAAAGGAATTCATGATGAAGTATGGGCGGCATGTATTGCACATATGCAAGGATCAAGACCAATTTTTCAGAGTTGACGTTAACAACTAAAGTGACACTTTGTATTGATCAGACAAGTTTGAATTCACAACTTACTGTTCCTTTTTAATATATTCTTCAAATATAATGTTGCTCTTTAAACAATAAAATATTACAAGTATTGTATTTGATGTGATCGTAATCTTACTAAAATAAATTCTATACAGCAAGCTAAATAGATTCCTATTTCCTGCCCACTGCCTTTAACAACGCTGAAGAAATAGTATGTGTGAAGGAGCCCTAAAAGCCATTTTAGTAATGAGAGTACCCAACTCTTGTATTTATAATAAAAGGAAAATCATACTTTAATAATATTGCAGTATCTCAGGTTTTATGCTTTGTGAATTGATTATCTACCTACAGCCAGAACTGGAAAAAAGGAAAAGGGAGATTAACCCTTTCCAATCCACTGTCTGATGTCTAAAGACATTCTGATTGAAGCAGCTGCAATGTTGGAAGGTGTCCGGCAGGGAATTATTACTGTAGATTACAGGCCGCTCTGTTGTCGGGGGGGGGGGGGGGGGGGGGCTCTCCAGCATATCCCATACTGAAGTACTGGCTCTAGCCCGCAGATGGCGCCATTGTATAATGGCAGAAAGTGTAAGCCCCCTAGAAAACCCTGAATCCAAAAATGGATTGCAAAGGGTTAAGAGACACATGGATATCATATGGGGAAGTCCATCTATGAGCCAGTCTTGAGAACTGGTTTCTAAGAACTAGTTTCTATTCAGGTCAGATCTTCCATGCATTACATGAAAACCATTTATTTAAATAACCAGCATGCAATGCTATGTTTGTCCAATATTTGGCCATGGGCAGCGATTAATAGTAGATCTTCAAAAGTCACACCTGTTAGACAAACCACATCCATGGGCATGCTACCATTGTGCAGATCACACCAACTGGCATAAGCATCTGATGACTAACCATGCCAATAAAAAAAATTTCTTACTTAGGCTACCTACATGTGGCCGAGCGAGATATCGGGCCATGAAACTCGGCCTGATATCACACTCATGAACGTGTGATGTACCTGTGGGTGTGAGGCGTTTTTCTTTCAAAACCTCCCCCCATCACTTAATTAAAATAGTGATCCTCTGGCGTGGTTTTCAGCCGTATCAGAAGATTGGCAAGTGTTTCCTACTCGCTTGCACATCGTAAAAAGGTATACTTCCAACAGATGCCTTCACAGATGCTGTCTATTGGATACCCATAGGCAATCTCCTACAATAGGCTACCATGTTTTTAAAAAATGTATTTATTTAATATACACTTTTTCTTTACTGGATAGCAGTGATGGACTCCATATGTGGATGCCATATGTCTGTCATCTATCACCAAGTATCTCCCATGCAAAAAAAAAGGTATACATTTAATGTATTTTTCATTAAATGGCATGAGATTGTATTGAATTGGCATCATTCACGAATTATATAACTTAGGTCACTAAGTTATTTGGGGCTAGTGTATTTGGGGCTGTGTGCTGTCTGTTAATCCACAGATAGCACACAGACCCATTATAGGGCTATGAGAACATGCATACTGAAGATTTTTCATGTGGTAAAAGGCACACCTTGATTTTTTTGCAGTGGTAAAAGGCACACCTTGCTTCAGTATAAGGGGCCTTGTGTGCCACAGAGTGTTAAAGCAGCAGTATGCAGTCCTAAGCTCTTGCTCACAATCTGAAGGCTGCGAGCTCAATCCCCAATCAGGTAGCCAGCTCAAGGTTGACTCAGTCATCCCTCCTTCTAAGGTCAGTAAAATGAGTACCCAACTTGCTGGGGGGGGGGGGTAATAAATAAATCAACTGAAAGTGCAGCGGAATAAATTGGCGCTATACAAATAACTATTCCCTTTCCATTTCCCCCCTAACATAAGCTACAATAACCTTTGTGATGGAAATGTGGCAGGGAACTTTGGTAAATACGGTATTTTCGCAAAGCAATTACATAAATTGCATAACTTAATTTATAAATCTCCTCTAAACTGTGAGAAGTCAGTGGCAAACATTTACTAGTATAATGCCACAATGCTATCATACTGTTTCAGTACATGGTATAGAAAATAACATAAACTAATAAGCTGCTTTTGTCATATAGAATTTTTATCTTAATAGCTAGCATTTAAAAATGGAAAACATCACATTTGTTTTCTTCATATGACTGCTTATATGTCCTTAGAGTCTTCACTTTCAAACTTTGCTTTTAGAACTCAATTACCCTTGAAACTATTATTTATTCCCGTATAGAAAATGTTCACATAATGCCTGGAGTACATGATTGTTGCCATATAATGGAAAAAAAATACCTTGATAAAGCTGTACTATAATGTTTCAATTTTCCATAGCATTAATATTGTTAATGTGTATAGAAATTAATGGAGATAGTTCTACTGAAATTTGAAAGACTATTCTTATTATGTGCATTACAAAGGGCAAAGTCAATGTTGCAGAGGAAAATGTTCTTTGCACTATGAGAAGAAGTGTGTACATTGTTAAAGTAAAAATTAGATGTGGCAATAATTTTCTCTTTTCTCTCTCAATCTGTATTGCATAGATGATATTGAAGCAGAAGAATATCCTTTTATGCTTTACAATGGCATATTTAATTACTGAGCTATCTATTTTATATCTCCGAGGAGTATTATTTCAAATCCATCATACTTCCAAAACCATCATTTTCAAGCGGCGCTGTTTAGATCATTTGGAAGATATTCTGAAGCTGCAAGGTAGAGTTGAGATCTTATTATTTTGTATTGTACTTTTAATAATCACTTTTAAGTAAGTTACACACAGTAAAGTGAAAAATAATTTTCTTATCACTTAAGTCAGATTAATAAATGTAATCTCTTCTACAAGATATTAAATTCTAAATATGTATTGGGAACAGAAAAGTAAATTATGTTAGCGGACATGTACATCATAAAGTGATACTCTGCTGTTGGGAAACCAGCACACTGTATGGAAGACTATAAACAAGGACATTTGGTAGTACTGGATAGTGATAAAATGCTTATTTTCATCTCGTTGGTCCTAGTGAACATCATTAAAATACTAAAGGACTGCATGAAGAAACCAATCAAAACCTCTGATTTTTGTGAGTCCTTCCGGAGTTAAGTCCGGACATTTTAAGCACCTATTGGCTAATTGTGCAGCTCTTCCTGTCCCTTTGATGCACAGTACAAAGGATACAGCATGTTCTTGCTAGAAAGGGGTCTATTCAAACTGACCATGTGATGTAATTGGACCGCAATAGGGCTTTATAATAGAGACACATTATCCAGTTAGAAGACTTGGTCAAATATAGTACTGTGACTGTTAGTGCCCCGTTACACAGAGTGAGTAATCGTTTAAGCGAGCGAACAATGACGGAGTCGTTTGCTTTAAAATGTTGTTTAAAACCATTTACATTTTTTTCGGCATTCGCTCGCCGGATCATTTTAAGTTTTCAGGGGACTGTGCCAGGGAGTGACTGTACAATCGCTTTTTACATGTAATGACCTGTGAATGACAAGCAATGTGTTTATGCCTGCATAAAATGAGCAGTGAAGGTTAAGTAAACAAATTATCGTTTGTCGTTCAATTGTTGGCCATGTTTACACTGAACAATTAATTAAAGCAAGGTCAGCGCTCCAAAGATAGTGGTGTGTTAAGAATAAGTAAAATTTTAAGTTAAAGATGACTCAGCCTGGCATGAGCAGCCACTCCCATTCGGGGATGGCTTTGACACCTATCATTCGATTTCGCTTTGAGACTCAAATTTTGAACTACTGCCAAGGGTCCCCGGTACTTACTGGAATTTCACGAAGTGGAGAGTGTCTATGGAATTTTGGCAGGCAGGATACAACCTAGATAAGCAGAGAGATAAGTCGATCAGAAGAAAAACAGTTCTCGCGCTCTAGAGGTACAGTATAAGGCCTTAGTCACACGGGCGGTTTTTCACGCGATTTGCGGATCGCATGACGGATGCGCATCCGCAAATCGCGTGACCAGTGCGCGCAAGTCGCCCGCAAATCGCCCGAAAATCTGCTCCTAGCCACGTTTCATTAGAAACGGGCCGGAGCTGTCCAGCGCATTGCATTCAATGGAGATGGCAATAGAGCAGGCTCCATTTAAAGCAATGCGCTGCGGGCGAGCCCGGGATGAATTGTCGGGAAGGGCTTAAATATATAAGCCCTTCCCTGCAATTCATCCTAAAATGTGTAAAAATAAAAAATATATATATACTCACCTTCTCCCGGCAGCCGAAGCTCCGCGCGGCCGTCCTGCAGTGGGTGTGAAGGGGGTGTGAGTCAGACCTGCCCCCTGATTGGCTTAGCACTGAGCCAATCAGAGGCATGTCTCACTCACACCCATTCATGAATTCATGAATGGATGTGAGTCAGACCTGCCCCTGATTGGCTCAGCGCTGAGAGGCAGCAGTCACTCACCCATTCATGAATTCATGAATGGGCGTGTGAGTGAAACCTGCCTCTGATTGGTCAGGGCTGTGACCAATCAGAGGCAGATCATTCAGCAGGCGGGGATTTTAAAGCCCCGCCGGCTGAATAGTGCCGAGAAGCAGTTCAGGAGAACTGACAGCGGCCGCGGCTGGACTCCGGCTGCAGCGGAAAGGTGAGTATACAATTTTTTTTAATTTTAACACATTTTAGGATGAATTGCAGGGAAGGGCTTATATATTTAAGCCCTTCCCGACAATTCACCCCGCGCACGCCGGCAGCCCATTGCTTTCAATGGAGCGGCTGTATTGCCGGCTCCATTGAATTCAATGGACAAACATCGTTCTTCTCTGTCACAGCTGTTACAGCTGTGGCAGAGAAGAATGATTTGTCTTCTATATGTTCTCAATGGGGTCGGCGCTGCTGCCGCCGGCCCCATTGAGCGCATATAGAGAAGAGAACAGGAATCGCAGATCGCAGATAGGTGCGATCTGCGATTTCTGTTCTATAATTTATCAGACGAGCGCATAAAAAGCGCTCATGTGTCCGATACCATTGCAAAGCAATGGTTTTATAAAATCGCCGGACGCATGCGCATGAGCAAATCGCAGCTAAAAACGCCTGTCTGACTAAGGCCTAAGACAATCAATTTATAGACAAGAGTACCATTCTTTTGGAACATTCCCATTTTTTGGTACTATTCTATATAAATTGAACTTTTTTTCTGATCAACTCATCTCATTACACAGAACGATTGTCGTTCAGTTTTACAAGATTTTTTTTAACTAATAATTATTTTTTTAACTATAATCATTCCATGTAAAAGGGTCTTTATAGGGAAACACAATGTGGCATATTTATAATACTGGCATACAGTGGTACACTAGTATGCAACTATACATAATACCATACACATATGTCATCCCTTCACTTTTCATGAATTTTGTTAAGGACTCCAATTTCTCAGGATACAAACTCTATACAATCTTGTGCCATTCAGTAAAAAGGTGAATGTTAATATATATAGATTTTTTTTAACATGGAAGTATGTGTCCGATAGATGGCTGATGGATGGCATCTGTCAGAGGCATCTGTCAGACATACAAGATTTTTTTCATCTCACACCACACATCTCAATATATATTGACTTCAGGGAAAAGCTAAGGGAGGACATATCTGTATTTACCAAGGTTGAACATTACACAGTCCATTAAGTTCTTCCTACACCTCAGTGTAGTGCTCACCATATTCATCCATATAGCACTTTGCAATTCTCAGTGAAGAGAAAAAGTTGCAGGGGAAAGAGATCTTGCTAAATATACCATTGTGTGTGAATGACAATCTTCGTAATGCAACAGCACCAGAAAATTGGCACAAGCACAGAGATAAATATGTCCCCAATGGAAACAACACCAAAGTCTAGTCCCTTTAATCCTACCATCCTTCTGCTTCTTTTATACCCAGCACAGCCTGCAGTGTTGCCCTAGAAGAAAAAGACAAGCCAAATAGAAAAATATATTAATATTTTAATTAAAATGTGCTAATATGTGATTACAAGTTGTATTACATAATGATATTAGAAATTATCTATAAACGAGGCTTACCATTTTAATAAAAAAAAATATCACCGAGGTTGCTCATGGTGTTTAATGGTATATGATATTCATTTTTATTCTTAATATGTGCTAATGAGCTTGGATTGTATTTAAATTTCCATTTTATAGCTTGTTTGTTCTAAGCAGAAAATGTGTGCTGTTAAGGGACCGCAAAAAGTTAACTAGTAAGGAAATCATAATTGAGTAGAAACCTAGAAGGGCTGCAGACCAGCTGCCACATCTGCTGTCACTTCAACAGAATATATTCAGTCCATTATAACAGCATTATCAGCACAACTGTCCCAGGATGATATGTAACTGTGTGGGGATATTGCCGAACAGAAATAGCTTCAGAAAGTACTCCATTCATCCTATTCTAAATGCTTTACAATATTTTCAGATTAGCTATTCTGAGCAGATTTGCAATGTGAATCATGTTCTGAGCATCATTAAACCATTCAGCTCCACCTTTCCAAAGCATCTTCATTGCCTAAAACATGCATATTACAATTCACTTCAGAGTGTTTATAGGGTGGAGGTCCTATTATTGATGGTCTATGTGTAAGGATGGGTAATGCAAATTGTCAAACATATTCAATTTCAATATTATGTTTCATATAAGATAGTTAATATGTATCATTTCTTAAGACTTTAACAATGCACGACTGCAGTTATTTTTTTTTCCCCCGGCATGAGCATTTTTTACAATACGGTTTTAACAGATATTATGTATTATAAGCCTAAAATAACTATAATGAGTTCTTACGCTTATTTTACTTAACATCTTTTTACCTCGGCTAACAGCAGTATAGGGAGGGGGGGCTTCAGCAACCTCCAAGAGAAATTGAACAGAAATAGAATCACAATGTCACCTATTCTTTTGGTAGAATTGCAGTAAAATACAATGACTGCGAGAACAGACTACACAGGATTTGTACAGTATATAAGGTTTATACAGAAGCTGTTGATATGAAATTGTAGAATATTTTTGATCAAGAATATTTGCAGTTACTTCATTATCATTATCTTTTTCATTTTAGATGCATTGGAGCCATTGAAAAAAATGTAGTTGAAAGCTGGACTTTCCTTCTTAGGGCAAAAACACATGGCCGTATGCGGGACTATGCTTGACGCTACTGTGCGTTGTTGCGCATGAGAGGTGTTTTTTTTTCTACTTGGAGTATTCAAACTCTGCGCTATAGCACGAAGGTTTGAATAGAATAGTATGAACAACGTGTGGGAAAGATAGGGCAAATCCTATCTTTTCTCACCTGTACTAATAATGGACAAGAATATAGGTAGTGAAAACAAAACCATTGAAATAAATAGTTTTGTTTCGGCCCGTTATGTAGCTGCAATCACAGATGCATAACAGGACTAAATCATGCCCATCTGTTTAAGCTCTCATGAAAACCCTTTTTGTTCCCACTTTCTATGTAACAATGTATTTACAAATATATTATGCAATATTATACTTTGTTAGCAAGTGAATTACTAGTTTTTGGTAAATATTAATCATCAATAACTAAGTGAAAATGGAGCAGATTTATTAACCTTCTCTAATAGTTAAAGGGGTTGTCCCGCGCCGAAACGGGTTGTTTTTTTTTTCAACCCCCCCCCCCCCCCGTTCGGCGCGAGACAACCCCGATGCAGGGACGTACAGAAAGCTCACCGGAGCGCTTACCTTAATCCCCGCGCTCCGGTGACTTCTATACTTACCTGTGAAGATGGCCGCCGGGATCCTCTGCCTCCGTGGACCGCAGCTCTTCTGTGCGGTCCACTGCCGATTCCAGCCTCCTGATTGGCTGGAATCGGCACGTGACGGGGCGGAGCTACACGGAGCTACACGGAGCCCCATAGAGAACAGGAGAAGACCTGGACTGCGCAAGCGCGGCTAATTTGGCCATCGGAGGGCGAAAATTAGTCGGCACCATGGAGACGAGGACGCTAGCAACGGAGCAGGTAAGTATAAAACTTTTTATAACTTCTGTATGGCTCATAATTAATGCACAATGTATATTACAAAGTGCATTAATATGGCCATACAGAAGTGTATAGACCCACTTGCTGCCGCGGGACAACCCCTTTAAGACAATATAAACTGCCCCTTTTCTGCTTAGCCAAGTCACCTTGTCAAGCCACGCATAGTGAATTATTCTTTTTGCTACATTTGCTTCATAAGGGCTCAGTCAGATGAATGTTCTTTTTTGCACACATGTGTGCGCAAAAAAAAAAAGCGCTCCACGGATCTTCAAAATGCCCACGACTGAAGTTCTGTGCAGTGGCAGAGGACCACGATGCTATCCAATTGCTTTTAATGTGGCTGTCGTTGCTGCCACCCCATTGAAAGCAATGGGATGAAGGCAATCCCCACATGAATTTTCGGGGAAGGGCTTGAAATTTAAGCCCTTCCCTGAAAATAAGCCTTAAGCTGCTTAAAAAAATAAAAAATATACATACATCACCTCTGCGGCGTGTCTTCTCCTTGGCTCCCTGGCACTCTTCTGGAGCATTTTCTCCTGGCCAGGGATTTAGAAATCTCTGTCTCCTAAAAGCGCTGGGTCTGATTGGCTGAGTGCTGTGACCAATCACAGGCAGCGCTCAGCCATTCATCAAATGACAGCTGAGCGCTGCCTCTGATTGGTCATAGCGCTCAGCCAATCAGAGGCAGCACTCAGCCACCCATTGAATTCAGCAGCGTTGGCCATATTAAAAGCAATGGGATGGCATGTCGGGCCTCTGCCACTGCACGGAGCTTCAGTCACATGCATTTTCCAGATCCGTGGAGCAAAAAAAACGCTCTTCTGACTGAGCCCTTAAATAGGTCTTGATTAGAGATGAGCGAGCACCAAAATGCTCGGGTGCTTGTTACTCGGGACGAACTTTTCGCGATGCTCGAGGGTTCGTTTCGAGTAACGAACCCCATTGAAGTCAATGGGCGACCCGAGCATTTTTGTATTTCGCCGATGCTCGCTAAGGTTTCCTTGTGTGAAAATCTGGGCAATTCAAGAAAGTGATGGGAACGACACAGCAACGGATAGGGCAGGCGAGGGGCTACATGTTGGGCTGCATCTCAAGTTCACAGGTCCCACTATTAAGCCACAATAGCGGCAAGAGTGGGCCCCCCCCCTCCCAAAAACTTTTACTTCTGAAAAGCCCTCATTAGCATGGCATACCTTTGCTAAGCACCACACTACCTCCAACAAAGCACAATCACTGCCTGCATGACACTCCACTGCCACTTCTCCTGGGTTACATGCTGCCCAACTGTCCCCCCTCCCCCCCACAGCGCACACCAAAGTGTCCCTGCGCAGCCTTCAGCTGCCCTCATGCCACACCACCCTCATGTCTATTTAGAAGTGCGTCTGCCATGAGGAGGAACCGCAGGCACACACTGCAGAGGGTTGGCACGGCTAGGCAGCGACCCTCTTTAAAAGGGGCGGGGCGATAGCCCACAATGCTGTACAGAAGCAATGAGAAATATAATCCTGTGCCACCGCCATCAGGAGCTGCACACGTGGGCATAGCAATGGGGAACCTATGTGCCACACACTATTCATTCTGTCAAGGTGTCTCTGCATGCCCCAGTCAGACCGGCTTTTTAATTCATAGACACAGGCAGGTACAACTCCCTATTGTGAAGTCCCTGTCGACCGACAGCATGGGTGGCTCCCTGGAACCCACCGGCGATACACAAAAATATCCCATTGCATTGCCCAACACAGCTGAGGTAGTAATGTCGTGCTTAATGCAGGTGGGCGTCGGCCCACACTGCATGCCCCAGTCAGAATGCGGTTCTTTACAAGTGGAAACAGATGCATTTATAATTCCCTGTGGACCCACAGCATGGGTGGGTGCCAGGAAGCCACCGGCGGTACATAGAAATATCCCATTGCATTGCCCAACACAGCTGAGGTAGTAATGTCGTGCTTAATGCAGGTGGGCTTCGGCCCACACTGCTTGCCCCAGTCAGACTGGGGTTCTTTACAAGTGGACACATGTAGGTTAAACTCCGTGTGCACCTACAGCATGGGTGGCTCCCTGGAACCCACCGGCGATACACAAAAATATCCCATTGCATTGCCCAACACAGCTGAGGTAGTAATGTCGTGCTTAATGCAGGTGGGCTTCGGCCCACACTGCATGCCCCAGTCAGACTGGGGTTCTTTACAAGTGGACACATGTAGGTTAAACTCCGTGTGCACCTACAGCATGGGTGGCTCCCTGGAACCCACCGGCGATACACAAAAATATCCCATTGCATTGCCCAACACAGCTGAGGTAGTAATGTCGTGCTTAATGCAGGTGGGCTTCGGCCCACACTGCATGCCCCAGTCAGACTGGGGTTCTTTACAAGTGGACACATGTAGGTTAAACTCCGTGTGCACCTACAGCATGGGTGGCTCCCTGGAACCCACCGGCGATACACAAAAATATCCCATTGCATTGCCCAACACAGCTGAGGTAGTAATGTCATGCTTAATGCAGGTGGGCTCCGGCCAACACTGCATGCCCCAGTCAGACTGGTAATATGTACCTTAACAGTAACCGCGTTGGTGGTAATGTGGTGGTGACTGCGGACCTAGTAGCACGGTTTTATTTTGTTGGTTTTCGGAATGTGGCCAGGATTAAGTGGGCCGTGGCGGGGGATGTTTTGGAGGCACTACGTGTCCTCTCCACGTGTCCATGGTTATATGCACCTTAACAGTAACAGCGTTGGTGGGAAATGGCCTCGCCGCCATCATGTCTTTGGGAAGCCTCTGTTTCCACACCCCAGAGACATACCATTAGCAGCGGTATAGGCAGAGCCCAGAATTAGTAACATTTCAGCCGTAGCATTAGCGACAGGCCCCACTAACATATCACTAGCAGCATTATAGGGGGAGCACAGTCTTAGTTCCATTTCAGTAATAGTAGCAGCCTACACAGGCCCCAGGAACAATTCCGAAGCAGCAGTATAGGAGGAGCATAGTCTTAGTTCCATTTAAGTCATTGTAGCAGCCTACACAGGCCCCAGGAACAATTCCGAAGTAGCAGTATAGTGGGAGCGCAGTCTTAGTTCCATTTCAGTAGCTGCAGTATAGCCAAGGCCCAAGTTACATTTATGTAGCTAAAGTGTAGGCAAACCCCACACACACTTCTGTACCATGAGTGCAGGCGAAGAACATACAAATTGCTATGATTACACTGTAGGTGAGGGCCCCAAAACATTGGTGTACCAACAGTACTAATGTACCTCAGTAAAAATTGGCCATGCCCAACCAAGATGGCAGGTGAAACCCATTAATCGCTTTGGTTAATGTGGCTTAAGTGGTAACTAGGCCTGGAGGCAGCCCAGTTTAACTAAAAATTGGTTCAAGTTAAAGTTTCAACGCTTTTAAGAGCATTGAAACATATAAAAATTGTTTAGAAAAATTAGATGAGTGAGCCTTGTGGCCCTAAGAAAAATTGCCCGTTCAGCGTGATTACGTGAGGTTTCAGGAGGAGGAGCAGGAGGAGGAGGAGGAATATTAGACACAGATTGATGAAGCAGAAATGTCCCCGTTTTGGATGGTGAGAGAGAACGTAGCTTCCATCCGCGGGTGCATAATACGTATTGCGTAGGTATCGCTGCTGTCCGCTGGTGCAGAAGAGAAGTCTGGGGAAATCCAGGCTTTGTTCATCTTGATGAGTGTAAGCCTGTCGGCACTGTCGGTTGACAGGTGGGTACGCTTATCCGTGATGATTCCCCCAGCCACACTAAACACACTCTCTGACAAGACGCTAGCCGCAGGACAAGCAAGCACCTCCAGGGCATACAGCGCTAGTTCAGGCCACGTGTCCAGCTTCGACACCCAGTAGTTGTAGGTGGCAGAGGTGTCACGGAGGACGGTCGTGCGATCGGCTACGTACTCCCTCACCATCCTTTTACAGTGGTCCCGCAGACTCAGCCTTGACTGGGGAGCGGTGACACAGTCTTGCTGGGGAGCCATAAAGCTGGCAAAGACCTTGGAGAATGTTCCCCTGCCTGCGCTGTACATGCTGCATGATCTCTGCGCCTCCCCTGCTACCTGGCCCTCGGAACTGCATCTTCTGCCACTAGCGCTGTCGGATGGGAAGTTTACCATCAGTTTGTCCACCAGCGCCCTGTGGTATAGCATCATTCTCGAACCCCTTTCCTCTTCGGGAATGAGAGTGCAAAGGCTCTCCTTATACCGTGGGTCGAGCAGTGTGTACACCCAGTAATCCGTAGTGGCCAGAATGCGTGTAACGCGAGGGTCACGAGAAAGGCATCCTAACATGAAGTCAGCCATGTGTGCCAGGGTACCTGTACGCAACACATGGCTGTCTTCACTAGGAAGATCACTTTCAGGATCCTCCTCCTCCTCCTCTTCCTCCTCCTCAGGCCATACACGCTGAAAGGATGACAGGCAAGCAGCATGGGTACCGTCAGCAGTGGGCCAAGCTGTCTCTTCCCCCTCCTCCTCATCCTCCTCATGCTCCTCCTCCTCCTCCTCAACACGCTGAGATATAGACAGGAGGGTGCTCTGACTATCCAGCGACATACTGTCTTCCCCCGGCTCTGTTTCCGAGCGCAAAGCGTCTGCCTTTATGCTTTGCAGGGAACTTCTCAAGATGCATAGCAGAGGAATGGTGACGCTAATGATTGCAGCATCGCCGCTCACCACTTGGGTAGACTCCTCAAATTTTCCAAGGACCTGGCAGATGGCTGCCAACCAGGGCCACTCTTCTGTAAATAATTGAGGAGGCTGACTCACACTGCGCCGCGCAAGTTGGAGTTGGTATTCCACTATAGCTCTACGCTGCTCATAGAGTCTGGCCAACATGTGGAGCGTAGAGTTCCACTGTGTGGGCACGTCGCACAGCAGTCGGTGCACTGGCAGATTAAACCGATGTTGCAGTGTCCGCAGGGTGGCAGCGTGCGTGTGGGATTTGCGGAAATGTGCGCAGAGCTGGCGCACCTTTCCGAGCAGGTATGACAAGTGGGGGTAGCTTTTCAGAAAGCGCTGAACCACCAAATTAAAGACATGGGCCAGGCATGGCACGTGCGTGAGGCTGCCGAGCTGCAGAGCCGCCACCAGCTTACGGCCATTGTCACACACGACCATGCCCGGTTGGAGGCTCAGCGGCGCAAGCCAGCGGTCGGTCTGCTCTGTCAGACCCTGCAGCAGTTCGTGGGCCGTGTGCCTCTTCTCTCCTAAGCTGAGTAGTTTCAGCACGGCCTGCTGACGCTTGCCCACCGCTGTGCTGCCACGCCGTGTGACACCGACTGCTGGCGACGTGCTGCTGACACATCTTGATTGCGAGACAGAGGTTGCGTTGGAGGAGGAGGAGGAGGAAGGTGCTTTAGTGGAGGAAGCATACACCGCCGCAGATACCAGCACCGAGCTGGGGCCCGCAATTCTGGGGGTGGGTAGGACGTGAGCGGTCCCAGGCTGTGACTCTGTCCCAGCCTCCACTAAATTCACCCAATGTGCCGTCAGGGAGATATAGTGGCCCTGCCCGCCTGTGCTTGTCCACGTGTCTGTTGTTAAGTGGACCTTGGCAGTAACCGCGTTGGTGAGGGGCGCGTACAATGTTGCGGGAGACGTGGTCGTGCAGACCTGGGACGGCACATCGGGAAAAGTAGTGGCGACTGGGAACCGAGTAGCGCGGGGCAGCCGCCGCCATCATGCTTTTGAAAGCCTCCGTTTCCACAAGCCTATACGGCAGCATCTCTAGGCTGATCAATTTTGCAATGTGCACGTTTAACGCTTGAGCGTGCGGGTGCGTGGCGTCGTACTTGCGCTTGCGCTCAAACTGTGGCGCTAGCAACGTCTGGACGCTACGCTGAGAGACATTGCTGGATGGGGCCGAGGACAGCGGAGGTGAGGGTGTGGGTGCAGGCCAGGAGACGGTAGTGCCTGTGTCCTCAGAGGGGGGTTGGATCTCAGTGGCAGGTTGGGGCACAGGGGGAGAGGCAGTGGTGCAAACTGGAGGCGGTGAACGGGCATCGTCCCACCTTGTGGGGTGCTTGGCCATCATATGCCTGCGCATGCTGTTGGTGGTGCCTCCCCAGCTGATCTTGGCGCGACAAAGGTTGCACACCACTGTTCGTCGGTCGTCAGGCGTCTCTGTGAAAAACTGCCACACCGTAGAGCACCTTGACCTGTGCAGGGTGGCATGGCGCGAGGGGGCGCTTTGGGAAACAGTTGGTGGATTATTCGGTCTGGCCCTGCCTCTACCCCTGGCCACCGCACTGGCTCGGCCTGTGCCCACACCCTGACTTGGGCCTCCGCGTCCTCGCCAGCGTCCACGTCCTATAGGCCTACCCCTACCCCTCAGCATGGTGTATTACCAGTGATTTGATTTCCCAGGCAGGAAAAAAATTGGCGCAAGCCTGCAGCCAAAATAGAATTTTTTCCCTTGTTTTTCAAAGGACAAGCCACACTGCGTGTATTCAATGAATACTACTAAGTTTAATAACTGTGTTGTGGCCCTGCAAATGTGTCACAGAACTGCAGTGATGCAAAGTTATTCGCTACAGCAGATCAGGGATTTCCCATGCAGGAAAAAAATTGGCGCAAGCCTGCAGTAAAACGTAGCTGGCTGCGTCTGATTTTTTTTAACGTTCTGCACGCAGCACACACGTACCCAGAGCCCTGAGGACTGTCAGAGGCAGGCGAAATATAATTTTTTGCCTTGTTTTTCAAAGGACAAGCCACACTGCGTGTATTCAATGAATACTACTAAGTTTAATAACTGTGTTGTGGCCCTGCAAATGTGTCAGAGAACTGCAGTGATGCAAAGTTATTCGCTACAGCAGATCAGGGATTTCCCATGCAGGAAAAAAATTGGCGCAAGCCTGCAGTAAAACGTAGCTGGCTGCGTCTGATTTTTTTTAATGTTCTGCACGCAGCACACACGTACCCAGAGCCCTGAGGACTGTCAGAGGCAGGCGAAATATAATTTGTTGCCTTGTTTTTCAAAGGACAAGCCACACTGCGTGTATTCAATGAATAATGTATGTCTTCTGGCCCTGCCTACACAATTCTATCCCTGTAGTATTAATGCCGGGTGCAATGGTCTGCACAGCCGGTTTTGAGAAAAAAAAAAAAAAATGCAACACTGCTAACAGCAGCCTGGACAGTACTGCACACGGATAGATGTGGCCCTAGAAAGGACCGTTGGGGTTCTTGAAGCCTACACTCACTGCTAACACTCTCCCTGCCTAACCACCACTTCTGTCCCTATTGCAGGGCGCAATGCTCTGCAGATCCAATTTTGGAAAAAAAAATAAAAATACAGTGCTAACACAGTACTGCACACTATTAGATGTGGCCCTGAGAAGGACCGTTGGGGTTCTTGAAGCCTACACTAACTCCTAACGCTCTCCCTACAGCAGCTCCAGCACGATACCACTGTCCCTCAGCTAACTCACAAGGCATGTGTGGCGAGCCGCGGGAGGGGCCGACTTTTATACTCGGGTGACATCTGATCGCCCCAGCCACTCACAGCAGGGGGCTGGTATAGGGCTTGAACGTCACAGGGGGAAGTTGTAATGCCTTCCCTGTCTTTCAATTGGCCAGAAAAGCGTGCTAACGTCTCAGAGAGGAAACTGAAAGTAACCGGAACACCGCGTGGTACTCGTTACGAGTACCGAGCATCCCGAACACCCTAATATTCGCACGAATATCAAGCTCGGATGAGTACGTTCGCTCATCTCTAGTCTTGATGCAACACTGTGTGCAAAAATGCGCCAAAATTTGGAGCATTTTATGACAAGGTCTCAGCACAACACATTAGTGAATATGTCCAAATTTTTTCTCTTCTATTGCCACCAATAAGCATGGAGCAGCAATAATCATTTGTACACACCGATCTATACAATGGATATAGACAAGTTCTTTTTTCTTTTCTGTTTTTCACCTTCCTGCAGCTTGAGGCTTATATTGCTTGTTTAGAGCTATATTTTCTTGTACTACATAATCTTGAATGTGAACTGTTAATCTGATTTAATGTTTATTGTCTGAAGGGTACACTGTTGTGGGATTTCTTTCCTTGGTGCGCTGCTTTGTAGTGTATTCAACAGATTATGACGAAGGTTCCAACGCTTGTAAAAATACTGATCAATAAACTACTAAAGTGAAGACATGCAGTATTTTTAGAACACACTAGGCTGGCCTTCAATATTTGCTATTCCATTTTCTAAAAAAAAATAGTAAATATAGAAAAGTAACCATTCATGATACAAGGTGGTTTGGTACCTCAGGCATAAGTATTTGTACTGTAGTGCACACAACACATCAAATGATGGCGTGATTGCAGCTCAAAGCTTTTTTTCAGCTTTTGTATGTTTTGATGGCTTTTAAAGAATTGATTAAGACACTAAATTCTTCTAATTTGAAGCAAAGAAAAAAATATTCAAAGCTGTATTATATTTTAACTTAACTGTACATTCCATACGAATACAACTATAAGGACATAGCACAGGCAGTAATGCAGCATGCTTTAGAATACCATTATAATATAAAATGTTATAAAAGAATACTTCACTAAAACTATATATGTATATTTGGTCTTATGCACAATTCTTGTACCAATCTCCAGTACAAAGCCAATAGAAATCTATGAGCTCATATTGTACCTCTTAATGCCTATGGCTTTATATGTGTTATTGTGACATGTTCCAGTCCATGCTTGATTATGGAGTTGTAGTATTCTCAGTGCCATAGCAAAGTACCATAGAGAGCACATGGACTTCCTACACCTTTCTAATACCATGTTGATGAGCACATTATGCTTTAGTCAGTGATCATGCTTTGTATAACAAAATTCTGCACTTAAAATGCACGAATAGATGTTTTAGTGGGACAAAATACGATAAATGTATAGGACTAGTCCTCATCACCGGCTCATGAGAATTTTTGTCCACACCAGAACACAGGGTAAAGGAAATCCCCTAAAAAGTACTCTATTCCATTATGAGAAGCTAATTTATGACGTATATGTTTAATTCATCAAATGGAATATTATTTGTCATATCAAAGCAGGAGTGACTTTGCAAATGATTCATATCTGTCTAATTTCCACTAAATTTGGGGTGCACAGCCTATGGCCTGAGATCAACATGCAGCTCACGGTGCCATTTTGAATCCCCCAATAATCTGAAAAGTCGTTCATATAGCTCAGATGAAGAGGAAAGAATGCTGTCATTAGACAGCAATTCTATTCTCTCTTCCTTAGGCCTCTTTCCCACGAGCGTATATCGGCCAGCTGCTTTCACGGCTGGTTGATATTGCATTGGATTCCAATGCATCAGATCACATGGCCGTATTCCCAAGACATAAAAGCGCCTGGCCAGGCCAATATAGCACTGGGCGTTTTTACGTCAGGCACAAAAGATAGTCCTAGAACTTAGATCTTTTGAGCCGGAATACGTGGCTGCTAAACTCCCTCCCTCTGCTCTCCTCCCCCCATCGCAGGCTCACCTCTGCTCTCCTCCCAGTTCAATCTTTGCAATGGGAGGGGGCAGGGCATGGGGTGGAGCTAAGCACACACCCCGTCCCACCTCCTCCCATTGCTGGTTACTAAGCTCCCCTCTCCTTGTCCGTAGCCATCAATGGGAGGAAGCGGGATGGGGCGGCGCTTAGCTCCTCTCCATACCGCCCCCTCCCATTGCAAAGAACAAGTGGGGAGGAGAGCAGAGGTGAGCCTGCGAGGGGGATGGAAGGGAATGGGGCGATAGAATGGTGACCTAGGCGTATGTATGCACTGGGGCCTATGCTATGCGGTTGTTTGTGCACCGTTCATGAGCTTCTATGCCCCAGATAGTAGCATATATCGTCCGGCCATGAAAACGCCGGCCGATATACGCTCATGGGAATAAAGCCTTACACTGATGATATATTCACTGAAAAAGCCAAAAATACAATACCTGAAGGTCTGCAAAGCAGACACGGTCGCCATAGGCACGATCGCCATAAGGCAGGCACAATCGCCACCGGCACAATCGCCGTAGGGCAGGCGCAATGGCCTTAAGCCCTGAAGATATGTAGTCAGCCAGATAATAATGTGTGGAGGAGCAGCTTGTTCCTGGCAGGCTAATATGCAGTCACCCACTCAACCCAGCCCAAATTGGGGAGGAGTGACTGCATATACTAATAGCCTGCACATGTGAACGATACCAAGGATGTCAGCCATAGATGGGTGGTGACCCACCATACAGGATATCAACCCTGGCTGATATGACAGCGGGTTGCCCTGTATCTCCAAGGTGGGCCACACTGGCTGACATCTTGGGCTCCCCCACCAACTAGCAAACTACATACAAAGATACTAATGCATACTAATAAAATGCGGGTGTTGGTACTGCATTTTGGCCAAAACGCATAGGCTGACGGACCGCGTCGAGGTCACACCGCTTCCGTCAGTACCTACGCTAACTCACAATAAATTACATAAAATCACAGAGGTGAGGAAAAAGAAAAAAAACACATATTCACTGAAAAAGCCAAAAATACAATACCTGAAGGTCTGCAAAGCAGACACGGTCGCCATAGGCACGATCGCCATAAGGCAGGCACAATCGCCACCGGCACAATCGCCGTAGGGCAGGCGCAATGGCCTTAAGCCCTGAAGATATGTAGTCAGCCAGATAATAATGTGTGGAGGAGCAGCTTGTTCCTGGCAGGCTAATATGCAGTCACCCACTCAACCCAGCCCAAATTGGGGAGGAGTGACTGCATATACTAATAGCCTGCACATGTGAACGATACCAAGGATGTCAGCCATAGATGGGTGGTGACCCACCATACAGGATATCAACCCTGGCTGATATGACAGTGGGTTGCCCTGTATCTCCAAGGTGGGCCACACTGGCTGACATCTTGGGCTCCCCCACCAACTAGCAAACTACATACAAAGATACTAATGCATACTAATAAAATGCGGGTGTTGGTACTGCATTTTGGCCAAAACGCATAGGCTGACGGACCGCGTCGAGGTCACACCGCTTCCGTCAGTACCTACGCTAACTCACAATAAATTACATAAAATCACAGAGGTGAGGAAAAAGAAAAAAAACACATATTCACTGAAAAAGCCAAAAATACAATACCTGAAGGTCTGCAAAGCAGACACGGTCGCCATAGGCACGATCGCCATAAGGCAGGCACAATCGCCACCGGCACAATCGCCGTAGGGCAGGCGCAATGGCCTTAAGCCCTGAAGATATGTAGTCAGCCAGATAATAATGTGTGGAGGAGCAGCTTGTTCCTGGCAGGCTAATATGCAGTCACCCACTCAACCCAGCCCAAATTGGGGAGGAGTGACTGCATATACTAATAGCCTGCACATGTGAACGATACCAAGGATGTCAGCCATAGATGGGTGGTGACCCACCATACAGGATATCAACCCTGGCTGATATGACAGCGGGTTGCCCTGTATCTCCAAGGTGGGCCACACTGGCTGACATCTTGGGCTCCCCCACCAACTAGCAAACTACATACAAAGATACTAATGCATACTAATAAAATGCGGGTGTTGGTACTGCATTTTGGCCAAAACGCATAGGCTGACGGACCGCGTCGAGGTCACACCGCTTCCGTCAGTACCTACGCTAACTCACAATAAATTACATAAAATCACAGAGGTGAGGAAAAAGAAAAAAAACACATATTCACTGAAAAAGCCAAAAATACAATACCTGAAGGTCTGCAAAGCAGACACGGTCGCCATAGGCACGATCGCCATAAGGCAGGCACAATCGCCACCGGCACAATCGCCGTAGGGCAGGCGCAATGGCCTTAAGCCCTGAAGATATGTAGTCAGCCAGATAATAATGTGTGGAGGAGCAGCTTGTTCCTGGCAGGCTAATATGCAGTCACCCACTCAACCCAGCCCAAATTGGGGAGGAGTGACTGCATATACTAATAGCCTGCACATGTGAACGATACCAAGGATGTCAGCCATAGATGGGTGGTGACCCACCATACAGGATATCAACCCTGGCTGATATGACAGCGGGTTGCCCTGTATCTCCAAGGTGGGCCACACTGGCTGACATCTTGGGCTCCCCCACCAACTAGCAAACTACATACAAAGATACTAATGCATACTAATAAAATGCGGGTGTTGGTACTGCATTTTGGCCAAAACGCATAGGCTGACGGACCGCGTCGAGGTCACACCGCTTCCGTCAGTACCTACGCTAACTCACAATAAATTACATAAAATCACAGAGGTGAGGAAAAAGAAAAAAAACACATATTCACTGAAAAAGCCAAAAATACAATACCTGAAGGTCTGCAAAGCAGACACGGTCGCCATAGGCACGATCGCCATAAGGCAGGCACAATCGCCACCGGCACAATCGCCGTAGGGCAGGCGCAATGGCCTTAAGCCCTGAAGATATGTAGTCAGCCAGATAATAATGTGTGGAGGAGCAGCTTGTTCCTGGCAGGCTAATATGCAGTCACCCACTCAACCCAGCCCAAATTGGGGAGGAGTGACTGCATATACTAATAGCCTGCACATGTGAACGATACCAAGGATGTCAGCCATAGATGGGTGGTGACCCACCATACAGGATATCAACCCTGGCTGATATGACAGCGGGTTGCCCTGTATCTCCAAGGTGGGCCACACTGGCTGACATCTTGGGCTCCCCCACCAACTAGCAAACTACATACAAAGATACTAATGCATACTAATAAAATGCGGGTGTTGGTACTGCATTTTGGCCAAAACGCATAGGCTGACGGACCGCGTCGAGGTCACACCGCTTCCGTCAGTACCTACGCTAACTCACAATAAATTACATAAAATCACAGAGGTGAGGAAAAAGAAAAAAAACACATATTCACTGAAAAAGCCAAAAATACAATACCTGAAGGTCTGCAAAGCAGACACGGTCGCCATAGGCACGATCGCCATAAGGCAGGCACAATCGCCACCGGCACAATCGCCGTAGGGCAGGCGCAATGGCCTTAAGCCCTGAAGATATGTAGTCAGCCAGATAATAATGTGTGGAGGAGCAGCTTGTTCCTGGCAGGCTAATATGCAGTCACCCACTCAACCCAGCCCAAATTGGGGAGGAGTGACTGCATATACTAATAGCCTGCACATGTGAACGATACCAAGGATGTCAGCCATAGATGGGTGGTGACCCACCATACAGGATATCAACCCTGGCTGATATGACAGCGGGTTGCCCTGTATCTCCAAGGTGGGCCACACTGGCTGACATCTTGGGCTCCCCCACCAACTAGCAAACTACATACAAAGATACTAATGCATACTAATAAAATGCGGGTGTTGGTACTGCATTTTGGCCAAAACGCATAGGCTGACGGACCGCGTCGAGGTCACACCGCTTCCGTCAGTACCTACGCTAACTCACAATAAATTACATAAAATCACAGAGGTGAGGAAAAAGAAAAAAAACACATATTCACTGAAAAAGCCAAAAATACAATACCTGAAGGTCTGCAAAGCAGACACGGTCGCCATAGGCACGATCGCCATAAGGCAGGCACAATCGCCACCGGCACAATCGCCGTAGGGCAGGCGCAATGGCCTTAAGCCCTGAAGATATGTAGTCAGCCAGATAATAATGTGTGGAGGAGCAGCTTGTTCCTGGCAGGCTAATATGCAGTCACCCACTCAACCCAGCCCAAATTGGGGAGGAGTGACTGCATATACTAATAGCCTGCACATGTGAACGATACCAAGGATGTCAGCCATAGATGGGTGGTGACCCACCATACAGGATATCAACCCTGGCTGATATGACAGCGGGTTGCCCTGTATCTCCAAGGTGGGCCACACTGGCTGACATCTTGGGCTCCCCCACCAACTAGCAAACTACATACAAAGATACTAATGCATACTAATAAAATGCGGGTGTTGGTACTGCATTTTGGCCAAAACGCATAGGCTGACGGACCGCGTCGAGGTCACACCGCTTCCGTCAGTACCTACGCTAACTCACAATAAATTACATAAAATCACAGAGGTGAGGAAAAAGAAAAAAAACACATATTCACTGAAAAAGCCAAAAATACAATACCTGAAGGTCTGCAAAGCAGACACGGTCGCCATAGGCACGATCGCCATAAGGCAGGCACAATCGCCACCGGCACAATCGCCGTAGGGCAGGCGCAATGGCCTTAAGCCCTGAAGATATGTAGTCAGCCAGATAATAATGTGTGGAGGAGCAGCTTGTTCCTGGCAGGCTAATATGCAGTCACCCACTCAACCCAGCCCAAATTGGGGAGGAGTGACTGCATATACTAATAGCCTGCACATGTGAACGATACCAAGGATGTCAGCCATAGATGGGTGGTGACCCACCATACAGGATATCAACCCTGGCTGATATGACAGCGGGTTGCCCTGTATCTCCAAGGTGGGCCACACTGGCTGACATCTTGGGCTCCCCCACCAACTAGCAAACTACATACAAAGATACTAATGCATACTAATAAAATGCGGGTGTTGGTACTGCATTTTGGCCAAAACGCATAGGCTGACGGACCGCGTCGAGGTCACACCGCTTCCGTCAGTACCTACGCTAACTCACAATAAATTACATAAAATCACAGAGGTGAGGAAAAAGAAAAAAAACACATATTCACTGAAAAAGCCAAAAATACAATACCTGAAGGTCTGCAAAGCAGACACGGTCGCCATAGGCACGATCGCCATAAGGCAGGCACAATCGCCACCGGCACAATCGCCGTAGGGCAGGCGCAATGGCCTTAAGCCCTGAAGATATGTAGTCAGCCAGATAATAATGTGTGGAGGAGCAGCTTGTTCCTGGCAGGCTAATATGCAGTCACCCACTCAACCCAGCCCAAATTGGGGAGGAGTGACTGCATATACTAATAGCCTGCACATGTGAACGATACCAAGGATGTCAGCCATAGATGGGTGGTGACCCACCATACAGGATATCAACCCTGGCTGATATGACAGCGGGTTGCCCTGTATCTCCAAGGTGGGCCACACTGGCTGACATCTTGGGCTCCCCCACCAACTAGCAAACTACATACAAAGATACTAATGCATACTAATAAAATGCGGGTGTTGGTACTGCATTTTGGCCAAAACGCATAGGCTGACGGACCGCGTCGAGGTCACACCGCTTCCGTCAGTACCTACGCTAACTCATAATAAATTACATAAAATCACAGAGGTGAGGAAAAAGAAAAAAAACACATATTCACTGAAAAAGCCAAAAATACAATACCTGAAGGTCTGCAAAGCAGACACGGTCGCCATAGGCACGATCGCCATAAGGCAGGCACAATCGCCACCGGCACAATCGCCGTAGGGCAGGCGCAATGGCCTTAAGCCCTGAAGATATGTAGTCAGCCAGATAATAATGTGTGGAGGAGCAGCTTGTTTTTTTTTTTTCTTACACTGATGATAGATTTAAAGGAGATGTCCCGCGCCGAAACGGGTTTTTTTTGTTTTAAACCCCCCCCCCGTTCGGCGCGAAACAACCCCGATGCAGGTGTTAAAAAAACCACCCGCACAGCGCTTACCTGAATCCCGGCGGTCCGGCGTCTTCATACTCACCTGCTGAAGATGGCCGCCGGGATCCTCTGTCTTCATGGACCGCAGGGCTTCTGTGCGGTCCATTGCCGATTCCAGCCTCCTGATTGGCTGGAATCGGCACGTGACGGGGCGGAGCTACACGGAGCCCCATAGAGAAGAGGAGAAGACCCGGACTGCGCAAGCGCGGCTAATTTGGCCATCGGAGGGCGAAAATTAGTCGGCACCATGGAGACGAGGACGCCAGCAACGGAGCAGGTAAGTATAAAACTTTTTATAACTTCTGTATGGCTCATAATTAATGCACAATGTACATTACAAAGTGCATTATTATGGCCATGCAGAAGTGTATAGACCCACTTGCTGCCTCGGGACAACCCCTTTAAATGCAGATTCTGGAAGATACATATGTAAGCTGTGAGTCAGTGCAGCTGGCAACTTGAAGCAGACAATTCAGTTACTATGTTATGCCTAGTGTAAGCCTAATATAAATATTTGATAGCTGGGGGTTCCATCTCTGGATCTTCTATGTGAGACAACCCTTTTAATTTGAAAGAAAACAAATGAAATGGTTATATCATAATGGCTACATTAAGTTAAATTAAGTAATGTTATAAAATATAATGAAAGTAAGAATATTTAACTAAATTATTTCATATTATATTTTATAATGTTAGCAGTTATGTGAAAAAAAACGAATTCATGTGTGTGATTGCAACATTGATATAAGTAATAGCAGAGCAAAAGGATAATTTATTGTGGAAAGCAACCTGTAACTGAGCAAACTTATAGGCTATTAAAGTTGGCGTTCAAGATGGTCCCATAAATGTTCTATTGGCAATCAATCTTGCAATCAGGCAGGCCATGAAAGTGGGACAATGTTGTGGGGATATTTCTGTGACACTCTTGCTGTGTGCGGCCGAGCATTATCCTGCTGGAAAATGCCTCTTGGAAGCCGCCATGGGTGGAACACATGTCGCTGCTGGAAGTCCTGAACATATCGCTGAGGTGTAAGTGTCCCTCATACTACTACTAGGGGTGACTGACTGACATATACAATGGCCTGCAGACCATCACACCAGCAGTGGGGGGGTGTTCTGCTTCACTGAAAAGGAAGAATTGAGGCACTCAACTTTAGGTCTCCAGACATGAACGCAGCCATTAGCAGTGCCCAAACAAAGCCTGAATTCTTTGCTGAAGACAACCCGGTTCCACATTATAGAAGTCTAGTTTCATCGTTCATGACACCATTGCAGCCCAGCTCTTACAACCCAGCTCCTGATTAGCTGTACCCTGCACTGATTAGCCACACTATATAAACCTGACCCTGTCTCTTCCTCAGTGCATGATTATTGTGCTCCCAAGCCTGTAGTCAAGCTTTGCCACCAACTGCAACCCGATACTGCTACCTGACATACCTACCTGTTTATTGACATTTGGCGCCAATGACTATGCTACCCACCTGTTTCTTTTGTACCACAGCTGATATGTACCTGTGTATTGACCTCTGGCTTCCCTGACTACGCTACCTGCCTGCTCTTCTGTACCACAACTGATACCTACTTGTGTACTGACCTCTGGCTTCCCTGACCACACTACAAATCTATATTGGTTAAAACAAAGTGACTCCAACCCTTATCTGAATTGTTGCATTCTGCTATAAAGCCTGAGAGGTAACTGTAAGGTCACTTAACCTTGAGCATTCAGTTCCAATCCAACTCTATGCTGTTGATATAATATTAATAGAGATGAGCGAACACCAAAATGTTCGGGTGTTCGTTATTCGGAACGAACTTCCCGCGATGTTCGAGGGTTCGTTTCGAACAACGAACCCCATTGAAGTCAATGGGCGACCAGAGCATTTTTGTATTTCGCCGATGCTCGCTAAGGTTTTCATGTGTGAAAATCTGGGCAATTCAACAAAGTGATGGGAATGACACAGAAACGGATAGGGCAGGCGAGGGGCTACATGTTGGGCTGCATCTCAAGTTCACAGGTCCCACTATTAAGCCACAATACCGGCAAGAGTGGGCCCCCCCCCCTCCCAACAACTTTTACTTCTAAAAAGCCCTCATTAGCATGGCATACCTTTACTAAGCACCACACTAGCTACAACAAAGCACAATCACTGCCGTGACGACACTCCGCTGCCACTTCTCCTGGGTTACATGCTGACCAACCGCCCCCCCTCCCCCCCACAGCGCACACCAAAGTGTCCCTGCGCAGCCTTCAGCTGCCCTCATGCCACGCCACACTCATGTCTATTTAGAAGTGCGTCTGCCATGAGGAGGAACTGCAGGCACACACTGCAGAGGGTTGGCATGGCTAGGCAGCGGCCCTCTTTAAAAGGGGCGGGGCGATAGCCCACAATGCTGTACAGAAGCAATGAGAAATAGAATCCTGTGCCACCGCCATCAGGAGCTGCACACGTAGGCATAGCAATGGGGAACCTATGTGCCACACACTATTCATTCTGTCAAGGTGTCTGCATGCCCCAGTTAGACCGGGCTTTTTAATTCATAGACACAGGCAGGTACAACTCCCTATTGTGAAGTCCCTGTCGACCCACAGCATGGGTGGGTGCCAGGAAGCCACCGGCGGTACATAGAAATATCCCATTGCATTGCCCAACACAGCTGAGGTAGTAATGTCGTGCGTAATACAGGTGGGCTTCGGCCCACACTGCATGCCCCAGTCAGACTGGGGTTCTTTAGAAGTGGACACATGTAGGTTAAACTCCCTGTGGACCCACTGCCTGGGTGGGTGCCAGGAAGCCACCGGCGGTACATAGAAATATCCCATTGCATTGCCCAACACAGCTGAGGTAGTAATGTCGTGCGTAATGCAGGTGGGCTTCGGCCCACACTGCATGCCCCAGTCAGACTGGGGTTCTTTAGAAGTGTACAGATGTATTAAAAACTCCGTGTGCACCTACAGCATGGGTGGCTCCCTGGAACCCACCGGCGGTACATAAAAATATCCCATTGCATTGCCCAACACAGCTGAGGTAGTAATGTCGTGCTTAATGCAGGTGGGCTTCGGCCCACACTGCATGCCCCAGTCAGACTGGGGTTCTTTAGAAGTGGACACATGTAGGTTAAACTCCCTGTGGACCCACTGCCTGGGTGGGTGCCAGGAAGCCACCGGCGGTACATAGAAATATCCCATTGCATTGCCCAACACAGCTGAGGTAGTAATGTCGTGCGTAATACAGGTGGGCTTCGGCCCACACTGCATGCCCCAGTCAGACTGGGGTTCTTTAGAAGTGTACAGATGTATTAAAAACTCCGTGTGCACCTACAGCATGGGTGGCTCCCTGGAACCCACCGGCGGTACATAAAAATATCCCATTGCATTGCCCAACACAGCTGAGGTAACGTCAGCTGTAATGCAGGTGGGCTAAAAATTAATTTGATTACACTGTAGGCGAGGGCCCACAAAAATTGCTGTATCAACAGTACTAATGTACATCCCAAAAATTGGCCATGGCCAGCCAAGAGGGCAGGTGAAACCCATTAATCGCTTTGGTTAATGTGGCTTAAGTGGTAACTAGGCCTGGAGGCAGCCCAGTGTAACGAAAAATTGGTTCAAGTTAAAGTTCCAACGTTTTTAAGCGCATTGAAACTTATAAAAATTGTTCAGAAAAATTATTTGAGTGAGCCTTGTGGCCCTAAGAAAAATTGCCCGTTCAGCGTGATTACGTGAGGTTTCAGGAGGAGGAGGAGGAGGAGGAATATTAGACACAGATTGATGAAGCAGAAATGTCCCCGTTTTGGATGGTGAGAGAGAACAATGCTTCCATCCGCGGGTGCAGCCTACGTATTGCTTACGTATCGCTGCTGTCCGCTGGTGGAGAACAGAAGTCTGGCGAAATCCAGCCTTTGTTCATCTTGATGAGTGTTAGCCTGTCGGCACTGTCGGTTGACAAGCGGCTACGCTTATCTGTGATGATTCCCCCAGCCGCACTAAACACCCTCTCCGACAAGACGCTAGCCGCAGGACAAGCAAGCACCTCCAGGGCATACAACGCTAGTTCAGGCCACGTGTCCAGCTTCGACACCCAGTAGTTGTAGGGGGCAGAGGCGTCACCAAGGATGGTCGTGCGATCCGCTACGTACTCCCTCACCATCCTTTTACAGTGCTCCCGCCGACTCAGCCGTGACTGGGGAGCGGTGACACAGTCTTGGTGGGGAGCCATAAAGCTGGCCAGGCCCTTAAAGACTGTTGCACTGCCTGGGATGTACATGCTGCTCGATCTACGCACATCCCCTGCTACCTTGACCTCGGTACTGCGCCTTCTGCCACTAGCGCTGTCGGCTGGGAATTTTACCATCAGCTTGTCCGCAAGGGTCCTGTGGTATAGCAACACTCTCAAACCCCTTTCCTCTCTCGGGAATCAGAGTGGGCAGGTTATCCTTATACCGTGGATCGAGCAGTGTGTACACCCAGTAATCCGTCGTGGCCAGAATGCGTGCAACGCGAGGGTCACGAGAAAGGCATCCTAACATGAAGTCAGCCATGTGTGCCAGGGTACCTGTACGCAACACATGGCTGTCTTCACTAGGAAGATCACTTTCAGGATCCTCCTCCTCCTCTTCCTCCTCCTCAGGCCATACACGCTGAAAGGATGACAGGCAATCAGCCGGTGTACCGTCAGCAGAGGCCCAAGCTGTCTCTTCCCCCTCCTCCTCATCCTCCTCATGCTCCTCCTCCTCCTCCTGTACGCGCTGAGAAATAGACAGGAGGGTGCCCTGACTATCCAGCGGCATACTGTCTTCCCCGCCCCCGTTTCCGAGCGCAAAGCAGCTGCCTTTATGGTTTGCAGGGAATTTCTCAAGATGCATAGCAGAGGAATGGTGACGCTAATGATTGTAGCATCGCCGCTCACCACCTGGGTAGACTCCTCAAAATTACCAAGGACATGGCAGATGTCTGCCAACCAGGCCCACTCTTCTGAAAGGAATTGAGGAGGCTGACTCCCACTGCGCCGCCCATGTTGGAGTTGGTATTCGACTATAGCTCTACGTTGTTCATAGAGCCTGGCCAACATGTGGAGCGTAGAGTTCCACCGTGTGGGCACGTCGCACAGCAGTCGGTGCACTGGCAGCTTAAAGTGATGTTGCAGGGTGCGCAGGGTGGCAGCGTCCGTGTGGGACTTGCGGAAATGTGCGCAGAGCCGGCGCGCCTTTAAGAGCAGGTCTGACAAGCGTGGGTAGCTTTTCAGAAAGCGCTGAACCACCAAATTAAAGACGTGGGCCAGGCATGGCACGTGCATGAGGCTGCCGAGCTGCAGAGCCGCCACCAGGTTACGGCCGTTGTCACACACGACCATGCCCGGTTGGAGGCTCAGCGGCGCAAGCCAGCGGTCGGTCTGCTGTGTCAGACCCTGCAGCAGTTCGTGGGCCGTGTGCCTCTTATCGCCTAAGCTGAGTAGTTTCAGCACGGCCTGCTGACGCTTGCCCACCGCTGTGCTGCCACACCACGCGACACCGACTGCTGGCGACATGCTGCTGCTAACACATCTTGATTGCGAGACAGAGGAGGAGGAGGAGGAGGAGGGTGCTTTAGTGGAGGAAGCATACACCTCCGCAGATACCACCACCGAGCTGGGGCCCGCAATTCTGGGGGTGGGTAGGACATGAGCGGTCCCAGGCTCTGACTCTGTCCCAGCCTCCACTAAATTCACCCAATGTGCCGTCAGGGAGATGTAGTGGCCCTGCCCGCCTGTGCTTGTCCACGTGTCCGTAGTTAAGTGGACCGTGGCAGTAACCGCGTTGGTGAGGGCGCGTACAATGTTGCGGGAGACGTGGTCGTGCAGGGCTGGGACGGCACATCGGGAAAAGTAGTGGCGACTGGGAAATGAGTAGCGCGGGGCCGCCGCCTCCATGATACTTTTGAAGGACTCCGTTTCCACAACCCTATACGGCAGCATCTCAAGGCTGATGAATTTTGCTATGCGGACGGTTAACGTTTGAGCGTACGGGTGCGTGGCGGCGTACTTGCGCTTGCGCTCCAACAGTTGCGCAAGCGACGGCTGGACGGTGCGCTGAACTACACTGCTGGATGGGGCCGAGGACAGCGGAGGTGAGGGTGTGGGTGCAGGCCAGGAGACGGTAGTGCCTGTGTCCTGAGAGGGGGGTTGCATCTCAGTGGCAGGTTGGGGCACAGGGGGAGAGGCAGGGGTGCAAACCGGAGGCGCTGAACGGCCTTCGTCCCACCTTGCGGGGTGCTTGGCCATCATATGTCTGCGCATGGTGGTGGTGGTGAGGCTGTTGGTGTTGGCTCCCCGGCTGAGCTTTGCACGACAAAGGTTGCACACCACTGTTCGTCGGTCGTCAGGCGTCTCTGTGAAAAACTGCCAGACCTTAGAGCACCTCGGCCTCTGCAGGGTGGCATGGCGCGAGGGGGCGCTTTGGGAAACACTTGGTGGATTATTCGGTCTGGCCCTGCCTCTACCCCTGGCCACCGCACTGCCTCTTGCAACCTGCCCTGCTGATGCCCTTGACTCCCCCTCTGAAGACCTGTCCTCCTGAGTAAGCGTTGCACACCAGGTGGGGTCAGTCACCTCATCGTCCTGCTGTTCTTCCTCCGAATCCTCTGTGCGCTGCTCCCTCGGACTTACTGCCCTTACTACTACCTCACTGCAAGACAACTGTGTCTGATCGTCATCGTCCTCCTCACCCACAGAAAGTTGTTGAGACAGTTGGCGGAAGTCCCCAGCCTCTTCCCCCGGACCCCGGGAACTTTCGAATGGTTGGGCATCAGTGACGATAAACTCCTCTGGTGGGAGAGGAACCGCTGCTGCCCAATCTAAGCAGGGGCCCGAGAACAGTTCCTGGGAGTGTTCCCGCTCCTGAGCAAGTGTCATTGTAGTGGAGTGAGGAGGCTGGGAGGAAGGAGGAGCAGCAGACAGAGGATTCGGATTTGCAGCAGTGGACGGCGCAGAACTGCGGGTAGACGATAGGTTGCTCGAAGCACTTTCTGCCATCCAGGACAGGACCTACTCACACTGCTCATTTTCTAATAACCGTCTCCCGCGTGGACCCATTAATTGGGCGATGAATGTGGGGATGCCAGAAACGTGCCTCTCTCCTAATCGCGCAGCAGTCGGCTGCGACACACCTGGATCAGGAGCTCGGCCTGTGCCCACACCCTGACTTGGCCCTCCGCGTCCTCGGCCGCGTCCACGTCCTCTAGGCCTACCCCAACCCCTCAGCATGCTGTATTACCAGTGATTTGATTTCACAGGCAGCTAATAAATTGGCGCAAGACTGCAGGCCAAATATAATTTTTTCCCTTTTTTGAAAACGAAAGGCCCCACTGCCTCTAGTGAATGTATAATCTAAGTTTAATAACTGTGCTGTTTTCCTGCTAATGTGTCACAGAACGTGAGGGTAGCAGAGTTATTAACTGTGGCAGAGCAGGTATTTTTTTTCCCAATTAAGGAAAGCAAATGGCGAAGCCAGGAGTAAAACGTAGCTGGGTGCGTCTGATTTTTACAGGTTGCACACGCAGCCGACACGTGTCCACCGCCCTTAGGACGGACAGAGGCAGGACAAATAGAATTATTTTCCGTTTTTTTGCACCAAAAGGCAGCACTGCGTATATTCTATGAACATGAGAAGTTTAATAACTGTGCTGTTTTCCTGCTAATGTGTCACAGAACGTGAGGGTAGCAGAGTTATTAACTGTGGCAGAGCAGGTATTTTTTTTCCCAATTAAGGAAAGCAAATGGCGAAGCCAGGAGTAAAACGTAGCTGGGTGCGTCTGATTTTTACAGGTTGCACACGCAGCCGACACGTGTCCACCGCCCTTAGGACGGACAGAGGCAGGACAAATAGAATTATTTTCCGTTTTTTTGCACCAAAAGGCAGCACTGCATATATTCTATGAACATGAGAAGTTTAATAACTGTGCTGTTTTCCTGCTAATGTGTCACAGAACGTGAGGGTAGCAGAGTTATTAACTGTGGCAGAGCAGGTATTTTTTTTCCCAATTAAGGAAAGCAAATGGCGAAGCCAGGAGTAAAACGTAGCTGGGTGCGTCTGATTTTTACAGGTTGCACACGCAGCCGACACGTGTCCACCGCCCTTAGGACGGACAGAGGCAGGACAAATAGAATTATTTTCAGTTTTTTTGCACCAAAAGGCAGCACTGCGTATATTCTATGAACATGAGAAGTTTAATAACTGTGCTGTTTTCCTGCTAATGTGTCACAGAACGTGAGGGTAGCAGAGTTATTAACTGTGGCAGAGCAGGTATTTTTTTTCCCAATTAAGGAAAGCAAATGGCGAAGCCAGGAGTAAAACGTAGCTGGGTGCGTCTGATTTTTACAGGTTGCACACACAGCCGACACGTGTCCACCGCCCTTAAGACGGACAGAGGCAGGACAAATAGAATTATTTTCAGTTTTTTTGCACCAAAAGGCAGCACTGCGTATATTCTATGAACATGAGAAGTTTAATAACTGTGCTGTTTTCCTGCTAATGTGTCACAGAACGTGAGGGTAGCAGAGTTATTAACTGTGGCAGAGAAGGTATTTTTTTTCCCAATTAAGGAAAGCAAATGGCGAAGCCAGGAGTAAAACGTAGCTGGGTGCGTCTGATTTTTACAGGTTGCACACGCAGCCGACACGTGTCCACCGCCCTTAGGACGGACAGAGGCAGGACAAATAGAATTATTTTCACTTGTTTTACAAGCAAAAGGCAGCACTGCGTATATTCAATGAATAATAACTGTGTTGTGGCCCTGCCTACACAATTCTTTCCCTGCAGTATCAATGGAGGGTGCAATGCTCTGCAGAGGCGATTTTGAGAAGCAAAAAAAAATGCAGCACAGCTAACAGCAGCCTGGACAGTACTGCACATGGTTAAATATGGCCCTAGAAAGGACCGTTGAGGTTCTTGAAGGCTACACTCACTCCTAACACTCTCCCTGCCTATGCAGCACTTCTGTCCCTAATGCCAGGTGCAACGCTCTGCAGAGCCGATTTTGAGAAAAAAAAAAATTGCCACTGCTAACAGCAGCCAACACACAGCTATCAGTGGCCCTAATAAGGACCTTTGGGGGGTCTTGAAGCCTACACTAACTACCAATTCTTTCCCTACAGCAGCTCCGGTACAAACAGCACTGTCCCTCATCTAACTCACACGGCATCTGAGGCGAACCGCGGGAGGGGCCGACTTTTATGTTCGGGTGACACCTGATCTTCCCAGCCACTCACAGCAGGGGGGTGGTATAGGGCTTGAATGTCACAGGGGGAAGTTGTAATGCCTTCCCTGTCTTTCAATTGGCCAGAAAAGCGCGCTAACGTCTCAGGGAAGGAAGTGAAAGTAACCAGAACACCGCATGGTGTTCGTTACAAATAACGAACATCCCGAACACCCTAATATTCGCACGAATATCAAGCTCGGAAGAACACGTTCGCTCATCTCTAAATATTAATGCTACAAATATAACCTAATTTAGGAGAAAACCTGTTTTGTAAAATTAGATCTCTAGTCTGTCTTATGTTTTATATTACCTGTATGGAGTAAATTTATTTGTAAAATGGAGCTCAGTCGATATGTCAGGCTGAATGCTACTGATATATAATTTGCTAAAGCGAATAAAAATAGGTTTTTCATTCTAAGCATTTTCTCAATAGAATGTTAAAATTCTCAGACAGCCATCAACAAATGGGCACAATCACATTTCTTAGGGAGTGATCAAAAAAAGTATGTGACCTTTACATTGCAAAGCCAACTTACTTTAATGTTTTTTGTTGTTCTAGCCAGCATGATTTGCACTCTTCCTTTTCAATGTCCATTATCACTGAAAAGGTTATCTGTGAGATGAGAGGCATTGGTTAACTACTCAGTTCTGTTCTGTGTCCTTCTGAGGTCTTGGTGATAGAGGCAAAGCAAAATGCACAACTGTGCTTTTAAAATGCAACGCAATTACATTTCCACTCACTATCCTATAATAGTGATAAAAGGAAATAATCAAAAAATATGATTCTACTTTCCAAGGATAGTATTTGCTTTCTAAATTCTTAACTAAAAGAACAAGTAGAATAGATATGGAAATATATCCAGGTAATCAGAAAATGTAAAGTACCCTTGTATATGTACACTTTTCTTCTTTTAGCCATACAAGGGCTATTCTGTACACATTGTAATCAAAATTTGTATCACCATATGAGCAAAGTCGAGTATGAAAACATGGTCAAACAAGAACTTTGAGCTGTCCATAGTGAGCATTTGGAATTCAGCTTTTCTAAACCCCTTAGTTTTATTCCGTTTTTGGATTTTAGTTTTTTCCTCCACGTAGCTGTATGAGGGCTTTTTTTTGCAGGTCGGGTTGTGCTTTTCAATGGTACTATTTAATATACCATATAATTTACTAAAAAACTTTTAGAAAATTCTAAGTGGAGAGAAACTGAAAAAAATTAAATTCTGCCATCTTTTGGTGCGACTTGTTTCTACGGTGCACAAACTGTGACAAAAATGACAAGATAACTTAATTCTATGGGTCAGTACAATTACTACAATACCAAACTTATATAGGTTTTTTTGCTGTTCTACTGGTATTTTTTTCATAGATAATTCATACTTAGCCACCTCTCCCCACTGCTCCTGACCTCCCTACTACTCACTTCCAGCTGCATAGTGATGATCGGGACATGTGACCATTGCAGTGAATCACCTGTTGATATGAGCTGGTGATCTGCTGCAATGTTCACATGGCCCTGGTGTCACTGACATCATTGCTGGCCCACTGTGGCTGGAAGTGAAGTGCAGCAGGGGATCGAAAACTGGAGGAATGGCAACAACAGAGACTGCTAGTGAGGCAAGTATGACTTCTTTTATGTTGAAAATTATGGTGAGAAAATTTTAAAAAAATTATCACAGGATAACCCCTTTAACCCACCTAGAGAGGAGCTAGAGAGGAGCTTTTCTCTTGCGCTGCACAGGCCAAGGGCAATTTGTGTGCAAAAGTGAATGCTCTCTCCCAATCAGAGTCCTGCAGCTCCAACGACAAGTCCCTTTCCCATCCCTTGATGTACTGTGGGAGACCCTGCGTGCGCTGACCCAGTATAATACTATAAATTCTGGAGAGGACCCGGTCCGGGGGGCTAGCTGACAAAAACAGTTCTTCGATGGGTTCAGGGGGGCTCTGGAGGTGGCATGACCCCAACCGAGTTCTCCAGAAAGAAGACAACTGGAGATATTCCATCCACAGTAGTTTCTCATCAGATCAGGATGCCTGTAGCCTATTAAATGATGGAAGATCCCTAGAGCTCGGTATCTGACAACAACGTGTATCTTCCTCCTCCTTCCAGAAGAGGAAACTCTGTCTCTCCTGTCCCAGGGGAATGCATGGTTGTGGAAAATGGGGGACAGGGCCCACTTACAGATCACAACATCCCCTCTAGCAGTCAGTCTGTCCCACATATACAAACAGTTCAGGGTCACTGGTGTGTGAGGTAGTGTTGTGGGTCTATCTATGAGGGGATCCATGGCAGCAGGCGCAAATGAGGCCATGCCAAAGCTGTCTCCAGGCCCACCCATTGTTTTTAGGCTGCGTGGTGGTGCCAATATACCAGCCTGGTGAGGACCACAGGCGAGTAGTAAATTTTTAGGTCATGTAGTCCCACTCCCCCCTTGGGTTTTGTGAGAGTCATGGTCTAGTAACTTTATATATATATATATATATATATATATATATATATATATATATATGGTTATTCCTTCTTCCCCACACAAATCTGCGAAAAACCTGTTGGATCTGTTTAAAGTATTGTGCGGGAAGCTTAATTGGCAGGATCTGAAAAAGGTAAAAAACTTTTGGGGCCACGTCCATTTTCAGGACATTTACTCCTCTGAACCAGCTCAGCTGTTTTGTAGCATAACCATTCAGATTACGTGTCACCTTCTCCAGAAGAGGAACATAGTTAAGATGGTATAGAGAATAAATATCTCCCACTATCTGCACCCCAAGGTGCAGATGTAGATCTCCATTTAAAGTCAAATTGGTCCGCTAGGTGGGCTACCTCACCAGATGGAAGAGAGACATTCATTGCTTCTGATTTGTGGAGGTTTACTCTGAAATTACTCAGGTGCCCCAAATTAGAAAACTCCCGAAGGATCGCCAGGAATGAAGTGCGTGGCTGGGAGACAAATATTAGAAGGTCGTCTGCATATAATGCCATCTTATAGGTCTGGGTCCCAATCTGCAAGCCACGCACATCAAGATAATTCTGCAGTGCCACAGTCAAGTGTTCCATAACAATGGAGTAGAGAAGGAGGGACAGCGGGCAACCCTGTCTCGTCCCATTCCTATTAGGAACCGGGCCAGACAAGAGGCCATTCATGCAAATTTTTGCCAACGGTTTCCTGTATTCAAAAACTTGGGCCCCAGACCCAGGTGCATTAGAGAAGGACTCAGGAAGTCCCAACTAACGCAGTCGAAGGCCTTCTCTGTATCCACCGAGAGGAGACAGAATGGCAAGAGCCACCATTACCTCCACTCTCATCCAGGGAGTAAGCAGTGTAAGAGTGAAAGGGACTCTGGTCTGTGGTCTGTTGCGTGCAGCTCCACCTGAGCGTCGCTTGCCGGCGGTGCCTCCTCCTCCCCCCTCCTCCCCCCTGCTGTTGGCGCCATATTCCTCTGTTTTTCGGACAGACCCTGTGCTCCCAGGTTCCGCTGGGAATGGAAATTTCATGTTAAAAATATAGAAAGCTTAGCTAAAATTGCTAATTTTACCAACCTGCCTCATAAAAAACAAAATAAAAAGGAATCAAAAAGCCATATGAACCACAGAATGCTATAATTAAAAACTACATCTTGTTCCACAAAAATGCCCTCATACAGTTCCATCGACAAAAAAAAAAAATGCTGTGCGCCTTTGGAAGCAACAGTACAAAAAAAAACAATTTTCTAAAAACTTTTTCTGTAACATAATGTGTAATCAAACTAATTGTACTGAGCTGAAGAATTAAATTAATATGTCATATTTACTACTCAATGAATGACATAAAAGATACAAAAAGGTAAAAAACAATATCACAATTGCAGTTCTTTCCCCTAAAAAAGGTGTTTGAGTGCAAAAGTAGCAGAATATTTTTTCAAAAGCTAAATAAATTTGTTATCAACACAACTATAATTGTGCTGACCTAGAGAATAATGCTATCATATTATTCATAACATAAGATGAATACCGTAAAAACAAAACCCAAAAATCATATTGGAGTTTCAGTTTTTGTTAATTCTTTCTTCCCCCTTAAACAGTTCCTAAACATTATATACATTATATGTACCCCAAAATGATGCTTTTAAAAATACAACTTGTCCTTCAAAAAGCAAGCCACCATCCTGCTATATTGACAAAACGATTTAAAAAGGTTATAGCTCTTGGAAGGCGATGATGAAAAAAAAGAAAATTGGTTGGGTATTAAAGACTGAAATGAGTTGATCAAAAAAAGGGGTTATTTAACCTTTTAAAATTGATGGCCTATCCTCAGTTGATTGGTGAGCATCCAATGTCTGAGATTCCCGCTGATCACCTGACTGAAGGGGCCCAGCACTCGTGCGAACACTGCAGCCCCTTTAATGTTTACATCTGAGCATCAACTAGTTTGTACTCAGAATGCTATTAACTTCAATGAGACAAGCCTGTAGTACTCAGATTGGCCGTTATAAAAAATACGGCACTGTGAGTATGAACTTTTAATGGTTGCAACTGTAAGGTCAAGACATAAAAGGCGCCATGTTAACTTTGCAACCATGGACTGCAGTGATAACACCTCCGTATGGGTCAGACTGTTCTTTATAATGTTTCTCTTGATATGCAAAATGCCTTTAAATATCATACTTATTTTTAATTATGCTTTGAACCTGAGAACCTTTTTGTGACTTATTGATCTATTCTATTGACTTCAATCATACATATTAGTATAGGATTTGTTAACATTTTGTAGCAATGTTTACACAAGTTTGGTCATCACCATATATGAATCTTTGTCACTAAATCTATTGTCTAATTGATCTCAGCCAGTGTTTGTATTGTCATGAAATTGTTATTTGTAAAGGATGAACTATACAGGCCATACAGATCAATAACAGATCAATAACATACATTTACTAATACTGTCTAAAGTTAGACAGTGCAAACTTAGACAATCTTTAAAATGCAACAGATTTATCAAAGTAGCTTTGCTGAATGATAAATTTGTTGAATTTTTAAGTCTCTCTGGTCTAAATTTAGACTGCCTATTAGAGATGAGCGAGCACCAAAATGCTCGGGTGCTCGTTACTCGGGACGAAATTTTCGCAATGCTCGAGGGTTCGTTTCGAGTAACGAACCCCATTGAAGTCAATGGGCGACTCGAGCATTTTTGTATATCGCCGATGCTCGCTAAGGTTTTCGTTTGTGAAAATCTGGGCAATTCAAAAAAGTGATGGGAACGACACAGCAACGGATAGGGCAGGCGAGGGGCTACATGTTGGGCTGCATCTCAAGTTCCCAGGTCCCACTATTAAGCCACAATAGCGGCAAGAGTGCCCCCCCCCCCACCACTGTCAGCATAAAGATCGTTCTCCTCTGCCATAGCTGTAACAGCTGTGGCAGAGAAGAACGATGTTTGCCCATTGAATTCAATGGAGCCAGCAATACAGCAGGTTCCACTGAAAGCAATGGGCTGCTGGCGATCGCGGGATGAATTGTCGGGAAGGGGTTAAATATATAAGCCGTTCCCTGCAATTCATCCAGAAATGTGTTACAATAAAAATATATACCGGCATATAAGGCGACGGGGCATATAAGATGACCCCCCAACTGTCACCTTATACGCCGGCAATACAGTGGAGCAAAGAATAAAAATCATTACTTACTTCTTCCGACGTTCTGCAGCGCTCCTGCAGGCTGTTGCTCCCTCCTGGTCCACAGCAGAGTATTGCTTTCTGGATGCAGGGCTTGAAATCCCCGCCTCCAGAAACACAGCCAATCACAGCCATTCAATGACATCATTGTCATTGGCTGTGATTGGCTGAAGGCACGTGTGTTTCTGGAGGCGGGGATTTAAAGCCCTTCGTAGAGAAATCAATGCTCTGCCGGGAACCAGGAGGGAGCGACAGCCTGCAGGAGCGCCGCAGAACGTCAGAAGAAGTAATGATTTTTATTCTTTGCTCCACTGTATTGCCGGTGTATAAGGTGACAGTTGGGGGGTCGTCTTATACGCCCCGTCGCCTTATACGCCGGTATATATTTTTATTGTAACACATTTCTGGATGAATTGCAGGGAACGGCTTATATATTTAACCCCTTCCCGACAATTCATCCCCGCGCACGCCGGCAGACCATTGCTTTCAGTGGAACCTGCTGTATTGTTGGCTCCATTGAATTCAATGGGCAAACATCGTTCTTCTCTGCTACAGCTGTTACAGCTGTGGCAGAGAAGAAGGATTTGTCTTCTATATGTTCTCAATGGGGTCGGCGCTGCTGCCGCCGGCCCCATTGAGCGCATATAGAGAGGATTTATGGCCTTAAGAAGGACCGTTGGGGTTCTTGAAACCTAAAATACTCCTAACACTCTCCCTATAGCAGCTCCAACACGATACCACTTTCCCTGAACTAATCTCAGAATGCATCTGAGGCGAGCCGCGGGAGGGGCAGATTTCAATACTCGGGTGACACCTAATCTCGCCAGCCACTCACTGCAGGGGGGTGGTATAGGGCTTGAACGTTGCAGGGGGAAGTTGTAATGCCTTCCCTGTCTTTCTATTGGCCAGAAAAGCTCGCAAATTTCTCAGGGAAGAAAGTGAAAGTAACTCGAACATCACGTGGTACTCGTTACGAGTAACGAGCATCTCGAACACCCTAATACTCGAACGAGTATCAAGCTCGGACGAGTATGCTCGCTCATCTCTACTGCCTATTAATTAACTTAGTTTATGCCAAAAATTGGCATACTTGGTTGAAATTTTTGGTAATATTTAGGAAACACAGCTTTTTCAGACTAAGGCCTTAGTCACACGGGCATAAATACGCGCGTATATACGCGCATAAAAACCCACAGGCGTTTTTACGCGCGTATATACGCGCGTAAAAACGCACCTACAAAAGATAGAACATATTGGTGGCAATGGACATGGTCATGCGTTTTTTTTACGCGCGTATATACGCGAGTATATACGCGCATATATACGCGTGTATTTACGCCCGTGTGACTAAGGCCTAACTTGAGAAACTGTCCAGAAATGTCAAGAAACAAATAGTAAATGTGGTGCAAAGCATATAAGATTTTTTGGAGTAATTTGCCCCAGAAATTTTTATTATTTTGAATAGTAAATAAGCCCCAGTATCGCTATGCATTTGCCTTCATATGATGCAATTATTGGAGTAGCAAAAAAATTGTATTCTGCTAGATCCAATGGGTAGAATTTTCTTAGACTGGTGTTTTATATGCCGGTCTAAATAAATAGTGCTCTGGAGTAAAGTATGCCAGGTTTATTAAGAGGCACATTCCTCTTAATAAACGTGGTACATGTCTGCCCAGTCCCATGACAAGTATGCTAGCTAAGATTTCTGCTTTAGCTTCTGCTAGCATCTGGTGCATGTGAGAGCAATTTGGTTGTTTCACTAAGCTGTTCAAACACTTTATTGAATGGGTTTTGAAGGAAGTGTCATGGGGAGCAACTGGTGAGCTAATTGGATAACCAATTAGTAGTCTAGGGCTCAGAAGGTCTGACAGTGGAAAAGGACAGCTTTCAGTGTATTGTATTGGCTGCCACTGAAATGGTAATGCAGCAATCTGGATCAGGGTTGGAGTCCCTTTGTCGTAACCAGTGGGGATTGGTAGCATGGTCAGGGAAGCCAGAGGTTGGTACACGGGTAGTATCGGATGCGGTACAAAAGGTGCAGGCAGGTAGCGTAGTCAGGGAGAAGCCACAGGTCAGTACACGGGTAATGTTATTTGCGGTACAAAAGGAACAGGCAGGTAGCGTAGTAAGGGAGGGGCCAGAGGTCAGTACACAGCAGCAACAATTGTCTTGAGAGGAGCAGTTGGTAGGGAAGCTTGACTACTGCCTGGGAGCAGAATAATCACGCACTGAAGGAGGGACAGGGACAGGTTTATATAGAGTGTGCAATCAGAAAAACATGGTGGAGCAATCAATGATACAGGGACTGGATATGACAAGAACAAGGGTTAGCAGGGGAGCATGTCAGAAGTCTGGATAGCTCAACAGGTAGAGCCACCACCTAGAGTACAGGAGCTCCTGGGTTTGAGTCCTGACAGGTTATGAATGAGTATATTGTCAGTTTGGGTGCAGTTAGTTCTGGGATAGTCTGCTGAGGCTGTGGAGAAAAACCTCTGCCCAGAGAGAACCAGTGAGGGATGAGCAGTGGTGGGCTCCTAACCAAAGGATTTTGTAACCTGGTCCAATGAACAATCAAGTAGTTGCAGTGAGGTTTGGTTGCTTTGAGGTCTGTTTGGCCTGGTTGGTTGGAACTAGAGTGTGTCCTGAATCATCAAGTCTGATGTATGGCCTGGTTTGGTCAGTTTTGTAAACTAGTACACTGAGCTAATGTATAGCAAGGAAGGGATCTGTCTTTCTACATGATGCAGACTTGGAGTAGCTAGTGCTGCACTACCTCCATGAGTCAAAGCACCCTTCCAAGTCAATTTTCAAAGTATGTTTACTCTGAAACTCTGCAGCATTTCAGAATAAAACATACACAGGCACAGTGTACATACCTTTCCCAGTTTATTCTGCCTGTGGTTTAGGCAGCATAAACCTGGTGACAGGTTCCCATTAAGCAACGATACCAGCATGTGTAAAATGTAACCACTGAAATGTAAAAATGTAACCACTGAAATGTAAAAATGTAACCACAATGATTTTGTGCTTCATAGAATTACTGTAACCATCAAGCTTGTCATACCACAGGAAGTAAAGAACTGTAAAGTTAAACAGTTTGTACTGAACTAGCTCTGCAATTACCATATATACTTGAGTATTAGCTGACCCCGAGTATAAGCAAAGTCAATAAGTTTTACCACAGAAAAACTGGTAAAACTTATTGACTCGAGTATAAGCCTAGCTAGACTCGAGTATATTGTGGGTAAAAAAAGAAACCGCAATACTCACCTCCCAGCCGGTGCCTGTGTCCCTGGCGGTGGTATGGAAAGCTGCTTCAATTTCTGTGTCCCCGGCGGTGGCACAGCAAACTACTTGAGTTCTTCCCGCTGTCATTCCCCGCTGTCCTCTCTGCTCAGCTTTGTAATCCCCTGCCGTAAGCGCTGTGATTGGATCAAGTGCCGACTGTTATTGGCCGGCGCTCGATCCAATCACAGTGCTTACTTACACAGTGCTGACGGCAGGGGATTTGAAAGCCAAGCAGGAAGATGACAGCAGGAAGAATTCTAAAGCAGCTTGCTGCATGCAAACTGCTTTAGAATTCTCTCCACTGTCATTTCCCTGCTTGGTTTTCAAATCCCCCCATCAGCACTATGTAAGTAAGCGCTGTGATTGGATCGAGCGCCGGCCCATCACAGCCAGCACTCGATCATTTCACAACCTAACAGCGGGGGATGACAAAGCCAAGCAGAGAGGATGGCGGGGGATGACAGCAGTTAGAATTTAAGCAGGTTGCCGCACCGCTGCCGGGAACACAGAAATTGAAGCAGCTTTTCGCACCACCGCCGGGGACACAGATGTCGGCTGGGAGGTGAGTATGGAGGGTTTTTTTTAACCCTTCCCTGATTCAAGCATAAGCCAAGGGGGCTTTTTCAGCACACAAAAATGTGCTTAAAAACTCGGCTTATACTTGAGTATATATGGTATTTTTTTTTTATAGGAGAATCTCTTGAAGAACTTGAAAATTGGCACAATGGGACATGAATATGATTACAAATATAACACTTCAATAAATTATTACAAACTGAATTTGTCAGTGTTTTTCTTCAGATACATCAACTTCAGATATGGTTATAATAAAGATTAACAATTGATATGACCACATTGTTAAAAAGATTTTAAAAGGGGAGTTTAGCTTTTCATATACAAATGGGAGATGGTACAGTGCCTCAATGGCACCACCTATTAGAAGTTAGCAATATCTCACCACTTCACATACTACATTTCCCAAGGACCATGTGTGGCTTCAAAAGTCTCCTTACACTTACTAGGTGATCTCCACAAGGAGAATCTATACCCCTCCCTACGTTTTCATATGACTGCATCTACTGCTGAACTCAAATGCAAGAAATTCATTGCTCAAAAATAAAAAATATATCATAAAGAAATTAATTAACTTTGACTGATGTACTGATGAAACCAATTGCTTAAAATAAATTAGTAAATGAAGTTTAACTGTATAATTAAACATTGATGTTGGCCATTCATATAGAAAGATTAAAAAGATTTATAGCATTAAAGATTACTTTTGCTGTTGTATTGATTAGCAGAGATAATTTGTAAAGACTACTTTAATTTAGTTCTAAATCAATAATGATAAGTTTATTGAATCAGGACAGATAGTGATATGGACACATATTTAACATGCTATGTTTATAAATCACTGGCTCATGTGAGATAAAGAAGAAAAGAAAGACAGTGCATCATAAATGCTATATTAGCGGAAGAATTTCACACAAAAGGAAATCTTTCAAGAATACATTTTGAAGAATTGATAGAATGACAGTAATATGAAGATAACTTTCCCATATAGTTTCAGAGTCAGTGCTAATAGGAAACAAATATATAGGGGCAGGCACTGGCAGAATAGGTTAATTGTCTCCATATGAAATTAAGTCAAGTTTAACTTGATTGTAATAGGTTTCTGTGACAGGTTATCTTATCTTAAGCCATTCAAAAGCTATTGTCATCTTATTTTAATATAACAAAAGCTATTATAAATTTGTTTAAAAAGTAAACAAATTGGCACAAAAAGGTATCTTTACTAGAGATGAGCGAACGTACTCGTCCGAGCTTGATGCTCGGGCGAATATTAGGGTGTTCGGGATGTTCGTTATTCGTAACGAACACCACACGATGTTCGGATGTTCGGGTTACTTTAACTTTCTTCCCTGAGAAATCATTTCTATATGCGCTCAATGGGGCCGGCGGCAGCAGCGCCAACCCCATTGAGAACATATAGAAGACAAATCCTTCTTCTCTGCCACAGCTGTAACAGCTGTGACAGAGAAGAACGATGTTTGCCCATTGAATTCAATGGAACCGGCAATACAGCCGACTCCACTGAATGCAATGGGCTGCCGGCGATCGCGGGATGAATTGTCGGAAAGGGGTTAAATATATAAGCCCTTTCCTGCAATTCATCCAGAAATGTGTAAAAATAAAAAATATATATATACTCACCTGGTGCCGACAGACGGAGTTCAGCGCGGCAGGCTGCAGTTCTCCTGAACTGCTCTGAACAGCTGTTAGTAGTATTCATGAATGGGTGTGAGTGAGGGCTGGCCTCTGATTGGTCAGGCTGTGACCATTCAGAGGCATCTTATTCAGCAGGCGGGGATTTTAAATCCCCGGCTGCTGAATACTACTAACAGCTGTTCAGAGCAGTTCAGGAGAACTGCAGCCTGCCGCGCTGAACTCCGTCTGTCGGCACCAGGTGAGTATATATATATTTTTTATTTTTACACATTTCTGGATGAATTGCAGGAAAGGGCTTATATATTTAACCCCTTTCCGACAATTCATCCCGCGATCGCCGGCAGCCCATTGCATTCAGTGGAGTCGGCTGTATTGACGGCTCCATTGAATTCAATGGGCTAACATCGTTCTTCTCTGCCACAGCTGTTACAGCTGTGGCAGAGGAGAACTTGCTGTGTCGTTCCCATCATTTTCTTGAATTGCCAAGATTTTCACACATGAAAACCTTAGCGAGCATCGGCGAAATACAAAAATGTTCCGGTCGCCCATTGACTTCAATGGGGTTCGTTATTCGAAACGAACACCCGAACATCGCGGGAAGTTCGTTTCGAATAACTCGAACCCGAACATTTTGGTGTTCGCTCATCTTTACACATTAAGGCCTCGGTCAGACGGGCGTTTTTTGCCGCGATTTGTGGATCGCATGACGGATGCACATCCGCAAATCGCGTGACCGGGGCTGAAAAATTGCCGGAAAAATCTGCTCCTAGCCGTGTTTTCTTTGAAATGGGCCGGAGCACAGGAGCGCTGTCCAGCCCATTGAATTCAATGGGCCGGCAATACAGCCGGCTCCATTGAAAGCAATGGGCTGCTGGTGAGCGCAGGATGAATTTTCGGGAAGGGCTTAAAAATATAAGCCCTTCCCTGAAAATCATCCAAAAATGTTTAAAAAAAAAAAAATATATATATATATATATATATACTCACCTTGTCCCCGCAGACGGAGTTCAGCCGCGGCCGGCAGTTCTCCTGAACTGCTCTGAGTAGTAATCAGCAGCCGGGGATTTAAAATCTCCGCCTGCTGAATGGGCTGCCTCTGATTGGTCATAGCCCTCACCAATCAGAGGCAGCACTCACTCACCCATTCATGAATTTATGAATGGGTGAGTGAGAGCTGCCTCTGATTGGTGAGGGCTGTGACCCATCAGAGGCAGCCCATTCAGCAGGCGGGGATTTTAAATCCCCACCTGCTGAATACTACTCAGAGCAGTTCAGGAGAACTGCCGGCCGGCCGCGGCTGCACTCCGTCTGCGGGGACAAGGTGAGTATATATATTTTTTTAATTTTTACACATTTTTGGATGATTTTCAGGGAAGGGCTTATATTTTTAAGCCCTTCCCGAAAATTCATCCCGCGCTCGCCGGCAGCCCATTGCTTTCAATGGAGCCGGTTGTATTGCCTGCTCCATTGAATTCAATGGGCAAACATCATTCTTCTCTGCCACAGCTGTTACAGCTGTGGCAGAGGAGAATGATTTGTGTAGTATATGTTCTCAATGGGGTCGGCGCTGCTGCCGCCGACCCCATTGAGCGCATATACAGAACACAAGGAATCGCAGATAGGCGCGATCTGCGATTTCTGTTCTATAATTTATCGGACAAGCACATAAAAAGCACCCATGTGTCCGATACCATTGCAAAGCAATGGTTCTATAAAATCGCCGGTCGCATGCGCAAATCGCGCGAAAAATCGCCCGTGTGACCGAGGCCTCAGAGGTAAGTTATCCTCAGTTACATCTGTATACCACACATCAGTGTTTCTAAACTCGTAGCTCTTGGCCCATTCATGTAAATGCTTATTTACACGCAAAGACAATCTTTCAAACAATTGAAAGAGTGACAGTTTCAGTGATCGTTTTGCATAAACTGTTAGTAGACACTAATGTGCATTAGCAGTTTGTTACTTAATTTGCGTGTAAATGAGCCTCCAGCAGCTGTTTGAAAATCCCAGCATGTGGTATGGACTTTTCATTCAGCTGCATTGTCTTCGCATGGGCTGCAGTGGGCTGTCAGCTGAATACAATGTAATCAGCTGCTCCCATGGAGAACACAGCATGTGGTCCTTGCTATCTTTCTCGGGCTGAACGCTGCATTTTATGCTCACCTAAAAAATCATCATTCAGCTGAAGAGTGAAAGATGGAAGCATTTACGCACAACCATTATTACTCAAAAGCCATGATTTGAACGAATTTTGAGCGATAATTATTGTGTGTAAATTGGGCTTTACTCTCCAGTTATTGGCAGCTGCAGAAACTAGAAGCTATTGTACACTAGTGATAGCGGGAATGTTATAGCATAGAAATTAGTAATAAGGTCATATCACTGGCACTTTAGGGTAAAAGTCATATCACTAGGTCATATGTAGAACAGGATTCTTTACTTTCACTAGTCATTGTAGCTAAACACCATCTGTTATATTTGAAGGTGGCTCACAACCTAAATAAATGGGAATCAATACCTTTTTTATCCCTATTGTAAAACCCTGTTTACTACTATCTCAACTAGTGCCAATTAACTCAAAAATTGAAATTTCAAAACTAGAATTATGAGTCAAACTATATTATTGAATGAACATACCCCACTTTGGTGTGTCCAATCAAAAACAGCCATTTTTTGATAAAGACCTATATAGATTTATAAGAACAAGAAGAGTATGATACTTTAGGAATATGATTAACCTTCAATGTCGGTTGACCAGATGTTCTCATTATGAGTGAACTAGGATATTTTTGGTACTCTGGATTCAGTTTGAACTCTCTTTGCGGATAGTCAAGGGAACTATTCTTGCAACAACAACTGACTAGGCTGAGAAATCAAAGCAACCAACAATGGCTTTAGTGAGAATCTTGATGATACAAAGCTCCATGTTGAATATTACAAATTCTTTTAACAAATACTTCACCACCATCCTGGAGCACTACATGGCACCTCAGGCAGCTCTTGAAGTTTATGAATTATTAAGGACATCCGAGAATTTTCAGTCACTTGTTTGGCAGCCAGATCTAGTTTAAAGGCATTAAGCTTTCCTGCTAGATTTTAAAACATATTGTACCATAATTCCAAACTTGCGCTGCTTCCTTGTGTTTACATACTGTGCTGTATATGAAATCTATGTCAACTTATAGGCCCAGTGAGGATGCATTGCAAAATTTTTACTATGTGAAACTGCAGAGTATTTGTTTTAGGGCCAAATTTTCTAAAAATGTTGTTTATTTAGTCCATTTTGTTTTATTCTATTTAGTTTTTGATTGATAACTAGGAATATATTCATACCGTGTTTCCCCAAAAATAAGACACTGTCTTATATAAATTTTTGCCTCAAAAGAGGCACAGTGTCTTATTTTCGGTGGTGTCTAATAATACTTACCTAGCAGCAGGTGTTCGGATCCATTGTGCTGGTCTCCATCGCTGTTGCAGGCTGCAATGTCCTCCTTCATGCCGACAGAGCAGTTCTTCCTGGTAGCATGGCTTGAATACCCCACCTCCAGTAAGCTAATGCTCTGATTGGTTAATCGAGCACCACGTCAGCCAATGAGAGCCGGCAATCAATTAACCAATCACAGCTATTCATTGAATGACATCATTGAATGGCTGTGATTGGTTAATCCAGCGCTGGCTTTTATTGGCTGATGCGGCACTGGATTAACCAATCAAAGTATTAGCTTGCGGGAATCGGGGTATTTAAGCCCCGCTACCAGGAAGAACTGCTCTGTCGGCATGAAGAAGGACACGGCAGCCTGCAGCAGCACTGCAGCCCAACGCGAAGTAACCGAAATCCGGCTGCTAGGTGAGAATTGTTTTTTTTTATTACATGTAACCTACCTAGGGCTTATTTTTGGGGGATGGCTTATATTTCAAGCCCCCCCCCAAATTGGGGTAGGTTTTGTTATTAGGGTACGGCTTATTATTGGGGAAACACGCTAGTAGTTATTGGTTTATCAATATATTTGTGTAACATTTTCTACCGACTCATGTAATTTTTCTCATCATAGAATTTTTTCTAATATCTAATTTGTCTCCTCCCTTTCAGTTTCATCCCATTGCAAGTTTTTCCTTGTGCAAATGAGAATAGGGCTGATCCCTCTGCAGTGTGACAACGCTTCAGATATTTGTAGACTGCTATTAAGTCTCCTCTCAGCCTTCTTTTTTGCAAGCTAAACATTCCCAGATCCTTTAACCGTTCTTCATAGGACATGATTTGCAGCCCGCTTACCATCTTGGTAACTCTTCTCTGAACTTGCTCCAGTTTGTCTATGTCTTTTTTAAAGTGGAGTGCCCAGAATTGGACACAGTATTCCAGATGAGGTCTCACTAAAGAAGAGTAGAGGGGGAGAATTACCTCACATGATCTAGACTCTATGCCTCTCTTAAAACATCCCAAAATTGTGCTTGCCTTTTTGGCTGCTGCATCACATTGTTGACTCATGTTCGGTCTATGACCTATTGGTATACTCAAGTCTTTTTCACGTGTGCTGCTGATTAGCTCAATTCCTCCCATTCTATATGTGTTTTTTTCATTTTTCTTGCCCAGATGTAGGACTTTGCATTTCTCTTTGTTAAATACCATTCTGTTAGTCGCTGCCCACTGCGCAAGCTTTTCTAGATCTTTTTGAATACTCTCTCTCTCTCTTCCCTAGTGTTAGCTAATCCTCCTAGCTTTGTGTCATCAGCAAATTTGATTAGTTTCCCATCAATTTCCTTCTCCAGATCATTTATAAAAATGTTGAACAACACTGGACCTAGGACAGAGCCTTGTGGTGCCCCACTTGATACCTTCTTCCACTTGGATGTGCAGCCTTTTAAGCCACTCTTTGAGTACGATCACTCAGCCAGTTCTGAATCCACCTAACAGTAGCCTTTTCAATCCCCTATTTGGTCATTTTTTCAATAAGTATAGTATGAGATACTTTGTCAAATGCTTTACTAAGGTCAAGAAAAACTATATCCACCGCGTTTCCCTGATCAACCCAGACAGTGATACTATCATAGAAGGAAATTAGATTAGTCTGGCATGACTTGTTTGTTACACACCCATGCTGGCTCTGGTTAATTACTCCATTTTCATCCAAGTACTTGCATACATGCTGTTTAATAATTTGTTCAAAGATCTTTCCTGGTATAGAAATCAGGCTCGCAGGCCTGTAGTTTCCTGGATCCACCTTCTTCCCTTTTTTGAAGATAGGGACAACATTTGCCCTTTTCCAATCTTCTGGGACTTCTCCTGTTTCCCAGGAATTTTCAAAGATTATGGCGAGTGGTTCAGCAATTACTTCTGCTTCCTTTAGTGTCCTAGGATGCAATTCATCTGGACCTTGAGACTTGAATTCATTTAAGTTAACTAAGTGTTCCCTCACCATCTCTCTGCTTACAGATAGCTTGCACTCTTTTATTCCCCTAATAGCACAGGGAAGATCAGTTAATGTTCCACCTACTTTCTGAGTGAAAACAAAAACAAAATAGGAATTTAAAAGTACGGCCTTCTCAACATCATTCTTAACCAATTCACCCTTTTCATCTTGTAAGCATCCAATAGCATCTTTGACTTTTCTTTTGCTTTTGACATACCTCCAAAATCCTCTTTTATTGCTTTTCGCCTCTGTTGCAAGCCTCAATTCATTATTAGCTTTAGCTTTTCTGACACTTGCCCTACAGTTTCTGCAGACCCCATTATATTCTTCTTAAAATATTTTCCCCTTTTTCCATTTGATAAACATATTTTTCTCAAATGGAAAGAGGGGAAAATGTCAGTGGCATTATGGTTATAACTATTCCCTTCCATCAGAAGTTTCAGCACTTATTAGGACAAAAATTGTACAGCCTGCAGCACTGTTCTGTCCATTAAAATTACTGAAACCCTGATTAAAACGTGCAGGGCCACATTATAAATTAGTGGGCTCTATCAGGATTAATCAAAAATGGTACAGGTGTGAACAGCAGAGGAATCAACATTGATGAACTCTGCTTGGCAGAAAATACACTTACCATCTATGTAGGTCAACTCAACTTTCCCCAGACCAGAAAGGTAGTAGATTGACATGGAAAAATGGGTGATGATTTACAAGTATTATTTCATCACAATCTTGAAGATATAATACCTTTTAATGGCTAACAAAACGAGATGACAATAAGGGACCTTTTACACAGGATACAATTGTGCTGCAGGACACAGCCAAATTCGTCCCTGCAGAATTCCACACCAACATCTGCAGGTCTAACTGCAGATTTTGATGTGGAATTGCAGGCAGGCTTTAAGCTTTTTTCAATTCTGCCGATTTTGGTGCAGAATTTATTGTGGCTTGCGATGTGTTGTGAGACCTATTCCATGCTTTAGAAACTATTTTGGTCTCTTCATAACACCATGTTTGATGAATGGACCTAAATAGAGATGAGCGAACGTACTCGTCCGAGCTTGATGCTCGGGCGAATATTAGGGTGTTCGGGATGCTCGTTACTCGTAACGAGCACCACGCGATGTTCGGGTTACTTTCCCTTTTTTACTCTCTGAGACGTTAGCGTGCTTTTCTGGCCAATTGAAAGACAGGGAAGGCATTACAACTTCCCCCTGTGACGTTCAAGCCCTATACCACCCCCCTGCTGTGAGTGGCTGGGGAGATCAGATGTCACCCGAGTATAAAAATCGGCCCCTCCCGCGGCTCGCCTCAGATGCGTTGTGAGTTAGCTGAGGGAAAGTGCTATTGTGTTGGAGCTGCTGTAGGGAGAGTGTTAGGAGTGAGTGTAGGCTTCAAGAACCCCAACGGTCCTTCTTAGGGCCACATCTAACAGTGTGCACTATTGTGGAGGCTGCCTTTTGCAGTGTTGCACTTTGGTTTTTTTTTCAAAATCGGCTGTGCAGAGCATTGCGCCCTGCAGTAATACTGCAGGGACAGAATTGTGTAGGCAGGGCCAGAAGACATATATTATTGATTGAATATAGTCAGTGGGCCTTCCCTTTAAAAAAAAAAGGGAAAAATTCTATTTGGCCTGCCTCTGACAGTCCTCAGCGTTCTGGGTACGTGTGTGGTGGGTGGAGAACGTAAAAAAATCATACGCAGCCAGCTAAGTTTAACAGCAGGCTTGCGCCAATTAATTTCCTGCCTGGGAAATCACCGCTCTGCTGCAGTTAATATAACACTGCAGTTCTATGACACACAGCAGGGCCACAGAACATATTTGTTATTGATTGAATATAGTCAGTGGGCCTTCCCTTTAAAAAAAAAAAGGAAAAATTCTATTTGGCCTGCAGGCTTGCGCCAATTTATTTCCTGGCTGGGAAATCACTGGTAATACAGCATGCTGAGGGGTAGGGGTAGGCCTAGAGGACGTGGACGCGGCCGAGGACGCGGAGGGCCAAGTCAGGGTGTGGGCACAGGCCGAGCTCCTGATCCAGGTGTATCGCAGCCGACTGCTGCGCGATTAGGAGAGAGGCACGTTTCTGGCGTCCCCACATTCATCGCCCAATTAATGGGTCCACGCGGGAGACCTTTATTAGAAAATGAGCAGTGTGAGCAGGTCCTGTCGTGGATGGCAGAAAGTGCTTCCAGCAACCTATCATCCACCCACAGTTCGGTGCCGTCCAGTGCTGCAAATCCGAATCCTCTGGCTGCTGCTCCTCCTTCCTCCCAGCCTCCTCACTCCACTACAATGACACATGCTCAGGAGCGGGAAGACTCCCAGGAACTGTTCTCGGGCCCCTGCTCAGATTGGGCAGCAGTGGTTCCTCTCCCACCAGAGGAGTTTATCGTCACTGATGCCCAACCATTGGAAAGTTCCCGGGGTCCGGGGGATGAGGCTGGGGACTTCCGGCAACTGTCTCAAGACCTTTCAGTGGGTGAGGAGGACGATGACGATGAGACACAGTTGTCTTGCAGTGAGGTAGTAGTAAGGGCAGTAAGTCCGAGGGAGGAGCGCACAGAGGATTCGGAGGAAGAGCAGCAGGACGATGAGGTGACTGACCCCACCTGGTGTGCAACGCCTACTCAGGACAGGTCTTCAGAGGGGGAGGCAAGGGCAGCAGCAGGGCAGGTTGCAAGAGGCAGTGCGGTGTCCAGGGGTAGAGGCAGGGCCAGACCGAATAATCCACCAACTGTTTCCCAAAGCGCACCCTCGCGCCATGCCACCCTGCAGAGGCCGAGGTGCTCTAAGGTCTGGCAGTTTTTCACAGAGATGCCTGATGACCGACGAACAGTGGTGTGCAACCTTTGTCGCGCCAAGATCAGCCGGGGAGCAACCACCAACAGCCTCACCACCACCAGCATGCGCAGACATATGATGGCCAAGCACCCCACAAGGTGGGACGAAGGCCGTTCACCGCCTCCGGTTTGCACCGCTGCCTCTCCCCCTGTGCCCCAACCTGCCACTGAGATCCAACCCCCCTCTCAGGACACTGGCACTACCGTCTCCTGGCCTGCACCCACACCCTCACCTCCGCTGTCCTCGGTCCCATCCACCAATGTCTCGCACCGCACCGTCCAGCCGTCGCTAGCACAAGTGTTTAAGCGCAAGCGCAAGTACGGCGCCACGCACCCGCACGCTCAAGCGTTAACCGTCCACATAGCCAAATTTATCAGCCTTGAGATGCTGCCGTATAGGGTTGTGGAAACGGAGTCCTTCAAAAGTATGATGGCGGCGGCGGCCCCGCGCTACTCAGTTCCCAGTCGCCACTACTTTTCCCGATGTGCCATCCCAGCCCTGCACGACCACGTCTCCCGCAACATTGTACGCGCCCTCACCAATGCGGTTAGTGGCAAGGTCCACTTAACAACGGACACGTGGACAAGCACAGGCGGGCAGGGCCACTGCATCTCCCTGATGGCACATTGGGTGAATTTAGTGGAGGCTGGGACAGAGTCAGAGCCTGGGACTGCTCACGTCCTACCCACCCCCAGAATTGCGGGCCCCAGCTCGGTGGTGGTATGTTCGGCGGTGAATGCTTCCTCCACTAAAGCACTCTTCTCCTCCTCCTCAACCTCTGTCTTGCAATCTAGATGTGTCAGCAGCAGCAGGACGTCGCCAGCAGTCGGTGTCGTGCGGCGTGGTAGCACAGCGGTGGGCAAGCGTCAGCAGGCCGTGCTGAAACTACTCAGCTTAGGAGAGAAGAGGCACACGGCCCACGAACTGCTGTGGGGTCTAACAGAGCAGACCGACCGTTGGCTTGCGCCGCTGAGCCTCCAACCGGGCATGGTCGTGTGTGACAACGGCTGTAACCTGGTGGCGGCTCTGCAGCTCGGCAGCCTCACGCACGTGCCATGCCTGGCCCACGTCTTTAATTTGGTGGTTCAGCGCTTTCTGAAAAGCTACCCACGATTGTCAGACCTGCTCGGAAAGGTGCGCCGGCTCTGCGCACATTTCCGCAAGTCCCACACGGACGCTGCCACCCTGCGGACACTGCAACATCAGTTTAATCTGCCACTGCACCGACTGCTGTGCGACGTGCCCACACGGTGGAACTCTACGCTCCACATGTTGGCCAGGCTCTATGAGCAGCGTAGAGCTATAGTGGAATACCAACTCCAACATGGGCGGCGCAGTGGGAGTCAGCCTCCTCAATTATTTTCAGAAGAGTGGGCCTGGTTGGCAGACATCTGCCAGGTCCTTGGAAAGTTTGAGGAGTCTACCCAGGTGGTGAGCGGCGATGCTGCAATCATTAGCGTCACCATTCCTCTGCTATGCCTCTTGAGAAGTTCCCTGCAAAGCATAAAGGCAAATGCTTTGCGCTCGGAAACGGAGGCGGAGGAAGACAGTATGTCGCTGGATAGTCAGAGCACCCTCCTGTCTATATCTCAGCGTGTTGAGGAGGAGGAGGAGGAGCATGAGGAGGATGAGGAGGAGGGGGAAGAGACAGCTTGGCCCACTGCTGACGGTACCCATGCTGCTTGCCTGTCATCCTTTCAGCGTGTATGGCCTGAGGAGGAGGAGGCGGTGGAGGAGGAGGAGAAGGATCCTGAAAGTGATCTTCCTAGTGAAGACAGCCATGTGTTGTGTACAGGTACCCTGGCACACATGGCTGACTTCATGTTAGGATGCCTTTCTCGTGACCCTCGTGTTGCACGCATTCTGGCCACTACGGATTACTGGGTGTACACACTGCTCGACCCACGGTATAAGGAGAACCTTTCCACCCTCATTCCTGAAGAGGAAAGGGGTTCGAGAGTGTTGCTATACCACAGGACCCTGGCGGACAAGCTGATGGTAAAATTCCCATCCGACAGCGCTAGTGGCAGAAGGCGCAGTTCCGAGGGCCAGGTAGCAGGGGAGGTGCGGAGATCGAGCAGCATGTTCAGCACAGGCAGTGCAACACTCTTTAAGGCCCTGGACAGCTTTATGGCTCCCCACCAAGACTGTGTCACCGCTCCCCAGTCAAGGCTGAGTCGGCGGGAGCACTGTAAAAGGATGGTAAGGGAGTACGTAGCTGATCGCACGACCGTCCTCGGTGACGCCTCTGCCCCCTACAGCTACTGGGTGTCGAAGCTGGACACGTGGCCTGAACTCGCACTGTATCCCCTGGAGGTGCTTGCTTGTCCTGCGGCTAGCGTCTTGTCAGAGAGGGTGTTTAGTGTGGCTGGGGGAATCATCACAGATAAGCGTACACGCCTGTCAACCGACAGTGCCGACAGGCTTACACTCATCAAGATGAACAAAGCCTGGATTTCCCCAGACTTCTCTTCTCCACCAGCGGACAGCAGCGATACCTAAGCAATACGTAGGCTGCACCGGCGGATGGAAGCATCGTTCTGTATCACCATCCAAAACGGTGACATTTCTGCTTCATCAATCTGTGTATAATATTCCTCCTCCTCCTCCTGCTCCTCCTCCTGAAACCTCACGTAATCACGCCGAACGGGCAATTTTTCTTTGGGCCACAAGGCTCACTCATATAATTTTTCCAAACAATTTTTATACGTTTCAATGCTCTTACAAGCGATGAAACTTTAACTTGAACCGATTTTTCATTAAACTGGGCTGCCTCCAGGCCTAGTTACCACTTAAGCCACATTAACCAAAGCGATTAATGGGTTTCACCTGCCATCTTGGTTGGGCATGGCCAATTTTTTCTGAGGTACATTAGTACTGTTGCTACACCAATTTTTTTGGGCCCTCACCTACAGTGTAATCATTGTAATTTCTATGTTCTTCGCCTGCACTCATGGTACAGAAAGGTGTGTGGGGTTGGCCTACACTTTTGCTACATAAATGTAACTGGGGCCTTGTCTATACTGCAGCTACTGAAATGTGAAAGACACTGTTATCTCCCTAAACTGCTGCAATGGGAATTGTTACTGGGGCTTGTCTTGAGTGCTACTATTACTGAAATGGAACTAAGACTGCGCTCCTCCTATACTGCTGCTTCGGAATTGTTACTGGGGCTTGTCTTGAGTGCTACTGTTACAGAAATGGAACTAAGACTGCGCTCCTCCTATACTGCTGCTTCGGAATTGTTACTGGGGCTTGTCTTGAGTGCTACTATTACTGAAATGGAACTAAGACTGCGCTCCCCCTATACTGCTGCTAGTGATATGTTAGTGGGGCCTGTCCCTAATACTACCGCTGAAATGTTAATAATTCTGGGCTCTGCCTATACCGTAGCTAATGGTATGTCACTGGGGTGTGGAAACAGAGGCTTCACAAAGACATGATGGCGGCGAGGCCATTTCCCACCAACGCTGTTACTGTTAAGGTGCATATAACCACGGACACGTGGAGAGGACACATAGTGCCTCCAAAACATCCCCCTCCTCCTCCAACAATGAAAACATTCTTGGCAAATACCTTTGCATTGGTCCGTCTGGTGGCAGTCCAAGAATTTCACCTTTAACGACACAACAAGAGAGCACCACCACCATCCCCCCGCCACGGACCACTTAATCATGGCCACATTCCGAAAACCAACTACATAAAACCGCGCTACTAGGTCCGCAGTCACCACCACATTACCACCAACGAGGTTACTGTTAAGGTACATATTACCAGTCTGACTGGGGCATGCAGTGTGGGCCAAAGCCCACCTGTATTGTATCTGACGTTAGCTCTGCTGAGTAGGGCACTGCAATGGAATATATTTATGTACCACCGGTGGGTTCCAGGGAGCCACCCATGCTGTAGGTGCACACGGAGTTCAACCTACATCTGTCCACTTCTAAAGAACCCCAGTCTGACTGGGGCATGCAGTGTGGGCCGAAGCCCACCTGTATTGTATCTGACGTTAGCTCTGCTGAGTAGGGCACTGCAATGGGATATATTTATGTACCACCGGTGGGTTCCAGGGAGCCACCCATGCTGTAGGTGCACACAGAGTTTAACCTACATCTGTCCACTTCTAAAGAACCCCAGTCTGACTGGTGCATGCAGTGTGGGCCGAAGCCCACCTGCATTAAGCACGACATTACCTCAGCTGTGTTGGGCAATGCAATGGGATATATTTATGTACCGCCGGTGGCTTCCTGGCACCCACCCATGCTGTAGGTGCACACGGAATTTAACCTACATCTGTCCACTTCTAAAGAACCCCAGTCTGACTGGGGCATGCAGTGTGGGCCGAAGCCCACCTGTATTGTATCTGACGTTAGCTCTGCTGAGTAGGGCACTGCAATGGGATATATTTATGTACCACCGGTGGGTTCCAGGGAGCCACCCATGCTGTAGGTGCACACGGAGTTTAACCTACATCTGTCCACTTCTAAAGAACCCCAGTCTGACTGGTGCATGCAGTATGGGCCGAAGCCCACCTGCATTAAGCACGACATTACCTCAGCTGTGTTGGGCAATGCAATGGGATATATTTATGTACCGCCGGTGGCTTCCTGGCACCCACCCATGCTGTAGGTGCACACGGAATTTAACCTACATCTGTCCACTTCTAAAGAACCCCAGTCTGACTGGGGCATGCAGTGTGGGCCGAAGTCCACCTGTATTGTATCTGACGTTAGCTCTGCTGAGTAGGGCACTGCAATGGGATATATTTATGTACCACCGGTGGGTTCCAGGGAGCCACCCATGCTGTAGGTGCACACGGAGTTTAACCTACATCTGTCCACTTCTAAAGAACCCCAGTCTGACTGGGGCATGCAGTGTGGGCCGAAGCCCACCTGTATTGTATCTGACGTTAGCTCTGCTGAGTAGGGCACTGCAATGGGATATATTTATGTACCACCGGTGGGTTCCAGGGAGCCACCCATGCTGTAGGTGCACACGGAGTTTAACCTACATCTGTCCACTTCTAAAGAACCCCAGTCTGACTGGGGCATGCAGTGTGGGCCGAAGCCCACCTGCATTAAGCACGACATTACCTCAACTGTGTTGGGCAATGCAATGGGATATATTTATGTACCCCCGGTGGCTTCCTGGCACCCACCCATGCTGTAGGTGCACACGGAGTTTAACCTACATCTGTCCACTTCTAAAGAACCCCAGTCTGACTGGGGCATGCAGTGTGGGCCGAAGTCCACCTGCATTAAGCACGACATTACCTCAGTTGTGTTGGGCAATGCAATGGGATATATTTATGTACCGCCGGTGGCTTCCTGGCACCCACCCATGCTGTAGGTGCACACGGAGTTTAACCTACATCTGTCCACTTCTAAAGAACCCCAGTCTGACTGGGGCATGCAGTGTGGGCCGAAGCCCACCTGTATTGTATCTGACGTTAGCTCTGCTGAGTAGGGCACTGCAATGGGATATATTTATGTACCACCGGTGGGTTCCAGGGAGCCACCCATGCTGTAGGTGCACACGGAGTTTAACCTACATCTGTCCACTTCTAAAGAACCCCCAGTCAGACTGGGGCATGCAGTGTGGGCCGAAGCCCACCTGCATTAAGCACGACATTACCTCAGCTATGTTGGGCAATGCAATGGGATATATTTATGTACCGCCGGTGGCTTCCTGGCACCCACCCATGCTGTAGGTGCACACGGAGTTTAACCTACATCTGTCCACTTCTAAAGAACCCCAGTCAGACTGGGGCATGCAGTGTGGGCCGAAGCCCACCTGCATTAAGCACGACATTACCTCAGCTATGTTGGGCAATGCAATGGGATATATTTATGTACCGCCGGTGGCTTCCTGGCACCCACCCATGCTGTAGGTGCACACGGAGTTTAACCTACATCTGTCCACTTCTAAAGAACCCCAGTGAGACTGGGGCATACAGTGTGGGCCGAAGCCCACCTGCATTAACCACGACATTACCTCAGCTGTGATGGGCAATGCAATGGGATACATTTATGTACAGCGGGTGGGTTCCAGGGAGCCACCCATGCTGTGGGTGCACACGGAATTCCCATTGCGGAGTTGTACCTGCCTGTGACTATTTATAAAAAAACGCGGTCTGACTGGGGCATGCAGACACCTTGACAGAATGAATAGTGTGTGGCACATAGGTTCCCCATTGCTATGCCCACGTGTGCAGCTCCAGATGGAGGTGGCACAGGATTGGATTTCTCATTGCTTCTGTACAGCATTGTGGACTATCGGCCCGCCCCTTTTATGGGGGGGTCGCTGCCTAGCCATGCCAACCCTCTGCAGTGTGTGCCTGCTTTGCCTCTGGCAGACGCACTTATAAATAGACATGAGGGTGGCGTGGCATGAGGGCAGCTGAAGGCTGGGCAGGGACAGTTTGGTGTGCGCTGTGGACACTGGGTCGTGGGGGGGGGGGAATTGGCAGCATGTAACCCAGGAGAAGTGGCAGCGGAGTGTCATGCAGGCAGTGATTGTGCTTTGTTGGAGGTAGTGTGGTGCTTAGCTAAGGTATGCATTGCTAATGAGGGCTTTTCAGAAGTAAAAGTTGTTGGGAGGGGGGGGGGCCCACTCTTGCCGGTATTGTGGCTTAATAGTGGGACCTGTGAACTTGAGATGCAGCCCAACATGTAGCCCCTCGCCTGCCCTATCCGTTGCTGTGTCGTTCCCATCACTTTCTTGAATTGCCCAGATTTTCACACATGAAAACCTTAGCGAGCATCGGCGAAATACAAAAATGCTCGGGTCGCCCATTGACTTCAATGGGGTTCGTTACTCGAAACGAACCTCGAGCATCGCGATAAATTCGTCCCGAGTAACGAGCACCCGAGCATTTTGGTGCTCGCTCATCTCTAGACCTAAATAGTCTTGAAAGCTTGTGTTATTAACAACATTTCTTTTTGTTAGCCAATACAAGGTATCACATCTACAAGATCATTTTGTTTGTCTTACTGAGAGAAATACCATATTGTTTGGTAACAGTGAATGCCATTCAATAATCTTGTCTGTTGAAAGGTAACCAGGATATTTACTTCAGAAATTCATTTTATTTATTAGAAATGTTCCACTTTTTATTGTTTGTTGATGTTATTATACACTGCTATTTACTTTTGAATGTTTTAGAAAAATCCTTGAAACCAACAAACCGCAGTAATATCTGGAGATTAGAAACTTATTACACATGCAAATGTAGAATAATAATTTAATACTGTAATTAAAGCAAATGTTCAACAAGAATTAATATATAATGTATATGTGTGACATAATAAATGGATTAATGTCAAAACTAACATTAAACAAATTAATTTGACAAGATAGAGATGATTTTTCCCATGGACATATTACCACTTACAAGGCATACTCATGAATTTAGAGTTACTTACAGTGCAAAAGATTAATTCTAGGTGACAATACCTCTATAATTCATTTTCTGTGCTGTGTTTACCTTTATCAGTCATGAATTTCTACACAACAGTGATATAGTGTTAGCAGTATCAAATTGCTACAGGTATATCCAGCTGAATATATTTTATTTCTTGTTGATTATATTGTGCCAACATATTTTACAGGGTTGTATGGTTGTATCATCATCCTTGTCCCTAATAGGGTCCACAATTTAATTTCCTCTTTCAGACACACAGTAGGACAAATTTCATATGGAGACAATTAACCTATCAATATATTTTTGGAGTTTGGCAAGAAACTCACATAAACTGATAGACAATATACAAACTCCATGTAGGTGCTGCCCCTGATTGGATTCGAAGCCAAGACCTCAGTCAAACAAGGTAACACTGATCGGTCTTTGATCAGATCTTTAGGATGGCAGTAGTGGATGAGGGTGTGACTTTGTGATGATGCAAGGTACAAAAGGTGTAGTGCTGCAATGTGAGAGGAAGCAAAGGCAAGTAGGCAGTTCAGATAGCAATTAATCATACTTGCGAAATTATAAATTTCAAGGTCAAATGTCCCTTTTGTCATTGTAGTTTACATGCGTTGGACCTCATTAATGAAAACTGCTGCAAGCAAGAACTGGAGTATTGCCCATATCAGCCAACCAATCTGATCAATGTTTTAAATTTCAGACTGCTTTAAAGGGAATTACCTATTGTATAAATTATGTTTTTATATGTATTTTTGATGTAACAATCTATATTTTTTAACAATCCTAAAATCCTGCAGTTTTCACATTGACCACTAAGCCTAATGATAGTCTGACACTTCCTGCCCTATAGAGAAAACGTTTCAGAAGTCATCTCATTATCAGCACAGTTAGGATTACAATGAAATGTAGCACCTATATCAAGATAACACAGGATCCACCATTCACAACAGTCAGAAAATAAAAGCTGATCAGAAAAATTGAAAATATTTTACTATCTGGTTTTAATTAATAAAAATAAATAAGCGAAAATAAGGAAAGTTAACCCATTAGTGATCAGCCTATCCTGTTTTTACATCCTGCAGATGCAGCACGTGTATGAAGGGAGAGCACGGGGCGACCTTCCTTTATACATCCCAGGTGCAGGCTGTCTCTTACAGCTGACACACGGTGGCAACAGCTGTGATGGGCTCTTACCCTTTTAAATGCCGCTGTCAATTCTCACAGTGGCATTTAAATCCCCGGAACGATGTTCAGAGTCGCGTATGGCCCCCCGCAATGAGACTGCAGGGAGCCGAGTGTGTCATGGCAGCTGGGGGCATTCTGAAAGGCCCCAGGACTGTCTTGGCAGAATGCCTATCAAGCCATACCTGTGATATTCCAAAATGGTACAAACACAAACTACAGGACAGCCTGCAAAAAGTGTGCCATTGCACAAGTGGTGGCAGAAAATAATTAAAAAAAATTAAATATATATCGACACAGCATCCTTGGATAATTCCTTTAAAAATTGCAATAACAGTTATACATATGCTGTACATACTGTATGTCTCTGTATAATCAAGCACAGCAGACTGCAACTCCCTATACATTTAACCCTTTGCAATCCAATTTTGGATTCAGGGTTTCCTAGGGGTCTTTCTCTTTCTGCCATTATACAATGGCGCCATCTGCTGGCTAGAGCAAGTACTGCGGTATGTAACATGCTGGAGAGGCCCCCGACAACAGAACGGCCAGTAATCTACAGTAAGAATACCCTGCCGGACGTCTTCCGCCATCGGATCTGTACAGCCTTCAATCAGAATGTCTTTAGACGTCAGACAGTGGATTGGAAAGGGTTAAATAAAGGTATTCTAATTTATACCTGCCTGGTGGATGGCAAAAGGACACTCTTTTAGCATCCATTTGGATAAATGGCGACCTATGGATACATTTTTTCAGTACACTTGCCAAAAGTAGGGGGAAAATGCTATGTGATCATAATTAGAGATGAGCGAACGTGTTCGGCTCCGCCCCTTTTCACCCGAGCACCGAACTTTGCGAGCAATTCCGTGCTCGGGCGAAAAAAGTTCGGGGGTCGCCGTGGCAGCGCGGGGGGGTGCGGCGGGGAGTGGGGGGGAGAGGGAGAGAGAGAGGGCTCCCCCCTGTTCCCCGCTGCTGCCGCCCGCGCCGCCGCACCTCCCCCCGCCGCCCGGCGCCGGCCGAATACTTACGCGCGGACACTGAAGTCCTCGGATAAGCCGGTGTCTGGGTGCGTAAGTGTTCGTTAAGAACACGTTCGCTCATCTCTAATCATAATCTTACAAAAGAAAATCAATTACTTTGTAGTTCTTGGTTTTAGTCTTTAAAAAGGGTTTGCATTTTTGTAGAATTCAGATTCATGTGCCATTGGTATTTTTTTCCTATAAAGGCAAAAAGGACAAGTATTTCAAGTCCTCTCCTAACAAAAGAGTTTAGCAGCACAACAAGGAAATGAGTCAGCTACTGATTCTAGAGAATATCTGAAAGACATTTTTGTTTTGCATGATCAGTCTTTACACAGAGAAATAATTCATTGTTATAAATCTTACAATGCTCTTAAAGTTAACTTTTTCATTCAGTCAGCTTCTTTTACGTTTTCATAGTCATTTGAAGAATATGCAGCAAAATTAGTCAATTGCTATGCTGTGATACGTGGTTGTTTCACATGAAAATGTCAAAAAGGTATGTTTTCTGTAGATTTATGTAACTTAACCTGTGTTCACAAGCTGACCAAACATATTCTAAAAAGTGAATGGATGTCATTGGATAATGCACTGCTACTGACCAGTGGAATATGCAAGATTTTCTCAAGGAAGGGGGGCTAATAAAAAGTCATTATGAAGTGTTGGAGTGTTGCATACACTGCACTTTCTCCCTTTCTCACAGTTCCTACTACAGCTATCTGTCAGAGCAGAGCACATGGCTGCCAGTTATCAAGGTGAATAGTCCCTAGTTTCCTCTTCAAGAGAAGATACTGGGATTCTTTCTTCCTAATGACCGTCAGCTGCCCTGCCTGTCTTAGCATTACTTTGCTGAGAGCAATCACATGCTAACAAGAATAATACTTAGGAAGTGTTCTCTACTAGAGATGAGCGAACGTACTCGTCCGAGCTTGATACTCGTTCGAGTATTAGCGTGTTCGAGATGCTCGTTACTAGAGGCGAGCACCACGCGATGTTCGGGTTACTTTCACTTTCATCTCTGAGACGTTAGCGCGCTTTTCTGGCCAATAGAAAGACAGGGAAGGCATTACAACTTCCCCCTGCGATGTTCAAGCCCCATACCACCCCCCTGCAGTGAGTGGCTGGCGAGATCAGGTGTCACCCGAGTATTTAAATCGGTCCCTCCCGCGGCTCGAGACAGATGCATTCTGACAGAGATCAGGGACAGTGCTGCTGGTGCCGGAGCTGCTATAGGGAGAGCATTAGGAGTTATTTTAGGCTTCAAGAACCCCAACGGTCCTTCTTAGGGCCACATCTAACCGTGTGCAGTAGTGTGGAGGCTGCTTTTTGCAGTGTTGCACTTTTTTTTTTTTTTGTATATCGGCCGTGCAGAGCATTGCGTCCAGAGCATTGCGTCCTGCAGTAATTTTACATTGTCCAGGGCCAGTAGTGGTGAGGCAGGGACAGAAGACATATTTAGTGTATATAGGCAGTGGGCCTTTCCAAAAACATTTGGGAAAAAAAATCTATTTGGGCTGCCTGTGACCGTCCTCTGTGTACTGGGTCTCTGCTGGGGGTAGTTGTCCTAATTCATACGCAGCCAGCTAAGTGTTACAGCAGGCTTGCGCAAAATTCTTTCCTGCCTCTGTGTTGCCTCTTACATCACCACTGTATTCCTGTCCACAGTGAAACAGTCTGCAGTAATTTTACATTGTCCAGGGCCAGTAGTGGTGAGGCAGGGACAGAAGACATATTTAGTGTATATAGGCAGTGGGCCTTTCCAAAAACATTTGGGAAAAAAAATCTATTTGGGCTGCCTGTGACCGTCCTCTGTGTACTGGGTCTCTGCTGGGGGTAGTTGTCCTAATTCATACGCAGCCAGCTAAGTGTTACAGCAGGCTTGCGCAAAATTCTTTCCTGCCTCTGTGTTGCCTCTTACATCACCACTGTATTCCTGTCCACAGTGAAACAGTCTGCAGTAATTTTACATTGTCCAGGGCCAGTAGTGGTGAGGCAGGGACAGAAGACATATTTAGTGTATATAGGCAGTGGGCCTTTCCAAAAACATTTGGGAAAAAAAATCTATTTGGGCTGCCTGTGACCGTCCTCTGTGTACTGGGTCTCTGCTGGGGGTAGTTGTCCTAATTCATACGCAGCCAGCTAAGTGTTACAGCAGGCTTGCGCAAAATTCTTTCCTGCCTCTGTGTTGCCTCTTACATCACCGCTGTATTCCTGTCCACAAGTGTACTGGGTCTCTGCTGGGGGTAGTTGTCCTAATTCATACGCAGCCAGCTAAGTGTTACAGCAGGCTTGCGCAAAATACTTTCCTGCCTCTGCTGTGCGTTCCGTAAGCGAAGTCAGCCTCCAACCACAGGTCAATAAGCGGCACATTTAATTACAGCGTTCTGTTTCTGCACTACTGGTAATACACCATGCTGAGGGGTAGGGGTAGGCCTAGAGGACGTGGATGCGGGCGAGGACGCGGAGGCCCAAGTCAGGGTGTGGGCACAGGCCGAGCTCCTGATCCAGGTGTATCGCAGCCGACTGCTGCGGGATTAGGAGAGAGGCACGTTTCTGGCGTCCCCACATTCATCTCACAATTAATGGGTCCACGCGGTAGACCTTTATTAGAAAATGAGCAGTGTGTGCAGGTCCTATCGTGGATGGCAGAAAGTGCATCCAGCAATCTCACGGATAAGCGTACCCACCTGTCAACCGACAGTGCCGACAGGCTTACACTCATAAAGATGAACAAAGCCTGGATTTCCCCAGACTTCTCTTCTCCACCAGCGGACAGCAGCGATACCTAAACAATACGTAGGCTGCACCCGCGGATGGAAGCATTGTTCTCTATCACCATCAAAAACGTGGACCTTTTAGCTTCATCAATCTGTGTATAATATTCCTCCTCCTCCTCCTGCTCCTCCTCCTGAAACCTCACGTAATCACGCCGAACGGGCAATTTTTCTTAGGCTCAGTCATATAATTTTTGTAAACAATTTTTATACGTTTCAATGCTCATTAAAGCGTTGAAACTTTCACCTGAACCAATTTTTATTTTAACTGGGCTGCCTCCAGGCCTAGTTACAAATTAAACCACATTAACCAAAGCGATTAATGGGTTTCACCTGCCCTCTTGGTTGGGCATGGGCAATTTTTCTGAGGTACATTAGTACTGTTGGTACACCAATTTTTTGGGGCCCTCGCCTACAGTGTAATCCAATTAATTTTTTGCCCACCTGCATTAAAGCTGACATTACATCAGCTGTGCTGGGCACTGCAATGGGATATATTTATGTACCGCCGGTGGGCTCCAGGGAGCCACCCATGCTGTGGGTCCACAGGGAGTTGTAACTGCATGTGTCTACTTCTAAAGAACCCCAGTCTGACTGGGGCATGCAGTGTGGGCCGAAGCCCACCTGCATTAAACATGACATTACCTCAGCTGTGATGGGCAATGCAATGGGATATATTTATGTACCGCCGGTGGCTTCCTGGCACCCACCCATGCTGTGGGTCCACAGGGAGTTGTACCTGCCTGTGTCTATGAATTAAAAACCCCGGTCAGGTTGGGGCATGCAGTGTGGGCCGAAGCCCACCTGCATTTAATCTGACGTTAGCTCTGCTGTCCAGGGCACTGCAATGGGATACATTTATGTACAGCCGGTGGGTTCCAGGGAGCCACCCATGCTGTGGGTGCACACGGAATTCCCATTGCGGAGTTGTACCTGCCTGTGACTATTTATAAAAAACTGCGGTCTGACTGGGGCATGCAGACACCTTGACAGAATGAATAGTGTGTGGCACATAGGTTTCCCATTGCTATGCCCACGTGTGCTGCTCCTGATGGCGGTGGCACAGGATTATATTTCTCATTGCTTTTGTACAGCATTGTGGGCTATCGCCCCGCCCCTTTTAAAGAGGGTCGCTGTCTAGCCGTGCCAACCCTCTGCAGTGTGTGCCTGCGGTTCCTCCTCATGGCAGACGCACTTATAAATAGACATGAGTGTGGTGTGGCTATGAGGCCAGCGTGTGGCATAAGTGCAGCTGAAGGCTGCGCAGGGACACTTTGGTGTGCGCTGTGGACACTGGGTCATGCGGGGGGGGGGGGGGTTGGGCAGCATGTAACCCAGGAGAAGTGGCAGCGGAGTGTCATGCAGGCAGTGATTGTGCTTTGTTGGAGGTAGTGTGGTGCTTAGCTAAGGTATGCATTGCTAATGAGGGCTTTTCAGAAGTAAAAATTGTTGGGAGGGGGGGAGCCCACTCTTGCCGCTATTGTGGCTTAATAGTGGGACCTGGGAACTTGAGATGCAGCCCAACATGTAGCCCCTCACCTGCCCTATCCGTTTCTGTGTCGTTCCCATCACTTGAATTGCCCAGATTTTCACAAATGAAAACCTTAGCGAGCATCGGCGATATACAAAAATGCTCGGGTCGCCCATTGACTTCAATGGGGTTCGTTACTCGAAACGAACCCTCGAGCATCGCGATAATTTCGTCCCGAGTAACGAGCACCCGAGCATTTTGGTGCTCGCTCATCTCTATTCTCTACCAGTGCTAAGTAGAGGATGTGGATGTAAATATTCAGAGGGAGAAAAGCAACTATATCCTCTACTCATCAGAGTCTTCTGTATTGTACACAGCCTCTTAGTAATACCGCTGTCACAGTAGGTGGCAAGACCAGGATAGGTCCCTACCAGGTTGTAGGGACCAGGATACAAAGTAGACACTAGAGCTACAAAAATACAAATTTTTATTATAAAAAAAATGCAAAAAGAAACTGATTATGCAATTTTAAGAAAGCACTATAGTAAATATGTAAATCCTATGGATCCATAACACAAACCTGAATAATCCTAACTAAACGTGAGAACAACTATTTTTATATATTATGTAAAATAACAATTATTAATTTGCGATAACAGTAATGCACAACTGAGTTATAACAAGAAATGCTACAACAGGAAGTGGCAATTGGTAATAATCACGCCTTGCCACACATAGTCTGTAGATCGAATATAAACCAGCTGTTATGTTTTAGCTGGACACTAATTCCTGTAGGTCAAAATACTAGCCATAAGTCCTTATTAGCAGGACCATTAAGTCTATACAATGTTGTTTTCAGTGTTCACATTATACTGTGTTTTACAAGGCCTATCTCACTTACTGTATCGATGCAGGAGTACTCCTGTATCTGTTCCGGATATCTCATTGGCTCACTCTCATGTATGCAATCTCCTAAGAAGTAGGTCCTGAAGAATCCCAACCTAACCGCCACAGGCACCAAACAGGGTGCCTCCATCTCAGCAGTACAAAACCATAGGGACACATCACTGACATGTTCTTGAGATGAGGACAAATCCTGATGGCTGCTGGGACTCTGTAGTGGTGGCTATGCAGCTGAAACATGGTAAGAGGGGGCTCAGCAGTGCTACCACTTACACCACTAATCAAGGCCAAAATCCACTGCACAAAGCCAAATATATACCACCATACAGTGACTATATATTGGTAGATACATAAGGGATTTGCAGACTGTATAAGTGATTATAGTCCAGTTCAGTCCAGTGACATCCTTTCTGTTTGAAGTCATTCAGTTTCCCTTATTTCCTCCATCTCATCTGGATTGTCATTAAGATTTCTCCCAATCATGATTTATCTCTGTAATTTGCTGTCCAGAAATCTCCGGCACCTTGTTTTTCCAGCACCCTCCCCAACTACTCCCCACCCTCTATACAAACTTCCCAAGCCTGCTATACAAACTTCCTCTTTAACAGTACAATTCTATTGCTTCCCTTCCCTCAAATATTGCACCTGCTGCTTTGGGTATAGTTAACACCCCCACACACACACACACACACAAAATTTAGTGCCAAATAGATAGTGCAGCAGATGGCTTGTGTGCCTCATGCAAAAATAGTGCCTCTCGTTGTGCCCCCAATCTGTACCCCACACAGTAATAGTGCTCATTTAATGGCATCAAGACAATAAGTGGCCTTTTGTGCCCTAAATACAGTAACAGTGTGCTCTTGTAGCCTTCACCACACAGCAACAGTGCCCTGTTTCGTCTCCATGTAATAATAGCAACCCTAATACAGTGCTATTTAACCCCACATAGTAATAATACCACCATACTGCCCCTATATAATGGTAGAGCACTTTACTGCTTTCACACAGTAAATGTGTCCCCCCCCCCCCCCCCAAAAAAAAAAGAATATTTACCTAACTGCATTTCCTACTGAGCATAGAAGCTCAGTCTATGGGTTTCTTCTGGCTAGTAGCCTACACTTAGTGGCAAGGCACCAGCACTCACTGCAATGTTCTGGACTGTTGAATTCCCAACAGCCTATAAATGGACTGCAAGAGTGTACACCAGGTGTTAGAAATATGCTGATGGCGTGATTATTCAGACTCTAGTTTGCTTGCCTCATGAACTAAATAGTTGTTTTCTGTCCTAGACAAAGAGCTGAAGTCCATGTTTACGAGTGTTTGGAGGTATTTAGGGTTGTGTAAAAAAAATTAAGATGCGTATGTTTTAAAAGTGAGTTAGCACACAATAAAGGGTCATTTTATTGTGCATCTAGGAGGAGAATCAGCTGTGTATGTTTTAGATAAAGACTGCACACAACAAGTTTATTTTTCTGTCTTATTGCAAAATGACATAATTCTGTCATAAAGATTAGGAAATCAACACATAGTCATTTTATTTTCCAGAACCAAGACATAAGCCATTCAGACAAGTAAGGAGATGTTCTACTTATCAGTCCAGTTTACTGGAGAATTTCTCTGTCTTGGAATTGTTTAAAAGCGGGCTTCTCCGGCTGCTGATATACAAGTCAAATCACACTATCTCTCAGTGATGCAAGGTAAATTCCTGGAGAAGTTTCTTTATTAAGTTAGAGGATTCTATACTTCAGTGATGCAATGTAAGTTGTAATCTTTCTAGATAATGATGTCATGTAATTTGTAATCTTTATATTTGGTGATGTAATGTAAGTTGCAATCTTTATCATTTGTATATATATAATTTACAAAAGGACAATTATTCATAACTATGCTTGATTATCACTTACTTTGAATAAATAATTATTGTTAAACCTTGCATATTGTCTTACTCTCTTTAAAGCCATATCTGAACCTAAGTCTTGCTCCTTGTAGCAAAACACCAGGATAGGAAGCCAATGGCACCCTGCTCCACTATAGTCATCCCAAGGACACAGATACAGTCAAAAGGGATGTAAGGGGCAATTTAACTGACTAATTCCCCCTCTTTTGTGTATGTCCTTGTGACTGACACTGTTAAAGAGCAATTCACCAGGAATTGTACTTAAAGTCTACTTTTAGATGACTGTGTTGGAAGGGCAAGAATATTTTCTACAATATACTTTCTGTAGATTCTAGAGGAGATGTGGAGAAGAAACACTTATAAAATCTAATAAAAAGGTTTAGAACAATATAGTATTTGTATATAATAAATCATAAAACCATGAAAATGATATTTAATAATGCACACAGATACAGCACTTAGCCCTCCTAGTTATCCCACAATACACTTCATCAATTCTTTTCATACAGAATCCCCAAAACACACTATTACTGATAGTTGGTCTTGGCTTCAGTACATTTGTCTCCACTCTTGTCTCTCATGGGTATATCCTTCCTCAAAGCAAAAGACTTCTATTGAACTGACTGATCGTAAACAAAAGGTTTCTTTTCTACTTCAGTAATTCTCCTATTAAAGTCATATATCCATCAATATATATGATATATTGTTAGTTTTCTGACATTTACGATGTCCCTATCCTACAAAGACCAGAATGCTATCCTCTGAGGACTCATTCTGTGCCTGTACAAAGGGACACTCGCCAGATACTTTCCTCCTGGTCTTCAGATCATACTAAAGATAAAATGATAAAGAATACACTGAGTTCATACAAAATGTGATGAGTTCAAGAAAAAGTCACAAAAGCTTTAATATGTTAGTCAAGATGGCTGACCAAAGACATCATGGCAGAACCAAGCAGAGCTATATGCTCCTTTAGATGGAAAACTAGAATCTGTTTGAATTTGACTCTTTTAAGAATACTCTCAACTAAATCCTAGACACCTATGAATATTTTATTTCCATACATAAAAATGGGGAATCCTATGCTGAGAAAGTGCATTCAAAGTCACATACTCACATTATCAAGATTTGTTGTCATGCTAGTAAGTCTAGGGCTACCTGGCGTCTTTGGCTGCAATGTAAGTGATTTGACCAAAGAATGCTGTGTAGCACTGAAACCTCGCACTGCCATTCAACTCAAAGGAGTCACACTGCGCATCACAGGTGGCTGCAACCACAACACTATGGTTGCAAAAAACCCAACCTTGTTGACATTTTTGGGATTATGATAACATGGGCATGGCAAATTGTGAATCCATTGAGTTCAATGGCAGTGTAAGGTCACAGTACTACACAGCAACCTTTCGCCATGTGACCCACATTGTGGCCAAAGTTGCCATGTAACCCTAGCCTAATATTCTGCTCTGACATATTATACATTTTGTAACAAAGCAGAAAGCACTAACTTTGTACTGCCTCTGTTGACCATTAAAAAGTAGTTTTATGCTCTTATAATGGATTTTTGTATCCCAGAGTGCAGAATCTAAGCAACAATTTTAAGATCCTTTTACATGAGCATTCCTCGAAACGTTCATTTCCCAAATAATCTGGCCAAGTAGAATTGTCAATGATCAGCTGATGGGCAATCAAACACTCATTCCTCAGCTGATCAGTGACTTTCATCAAGCATAAAAATGTTTGTTAATTGTCTGTACATCTCCCTATTTGAATGGGGAGTTTTACAGACAGCCTATGGGGATGAATGATTGTAACTGATATTTTGTCTCTATAAGGGTACTTTCACAAGAGACTCAATATTCTGCAGGATGCTGTGGAATATTCCACCATGCCAAAAAATCCACACCACAATCTGCATGTCTAAATGTGTGGATTTTGTTATGGAATTGAAAATTGCAGAATTCTGCGGGCAAGTTTGCCTCAAATTTCGCATTTAGACCTGTGGATTTTGGTGTGGAATTTGACAGTGGAAGATTCCACAGTGTCCTGTGGAATATTCCGGTACATGTGAAGACACCCTAAGCCAGTGGTGGCGAACCTATGGCATGCGTGCCAGAGGCGGCACTCAGAGCCTTCCCAGCTGGCACTCACCGCCGTCGGCCGCTCACCATATTAGTCAATACAGGCAGAGGTGCTGCAGCTCCCCTGCTCGTATACACTCAGCAGCGCTGCTACAGGTGCTGATCCCAGCGCACACTGTGATGTCAGTGTGCAGCCGGGATCCTCTTTCCCCCTCTTCTGACGTCTCCTACTTGGTTCCGCTGGAGCAGGGGAGGGGAGAAGGTGTCCGGCAGCACGTCACATTGTGCTCCTTGGATCAGTGGCAGCAACAGCACCAAGCAGAGGAGGTCGGGGGCGGGGATTTGGGTCTCAGAGGGGGGCGCTATTACTACAGGGGCCACTATGGGATGTCACTATTACTACTGGGGGCTACTGTGGGATGTCACTATTACTACTGGCTACTGTGGGATGTCACTATTACTACTGGGGCCACTGTGGGATGTCACTATTACCACTGAGACCACTGTACGGTGTCAGTATTACTACTGGGGGGCCACTGTGGGATGTTACTATTACGACTGGGGCCACGGTGCGGTGTCACTTTTACCGCTGGGGCCGCTGTGCGGGGTCACTATAACCACTAAAGCCGCTCTGGGGTGGGTCACTATTAGCACTGGGGCTGCTCTGGGGGGTCACCCTTACTTCTGGGGCCGCTCTAGTGGGGTCAATATCACTGCTGGGATATGTTTATACGAGGTGGAAATGCTGCAGAATGTCCTCAGCGGAAATTTCCGTGGCAAATTCCACAGCATTTCCGCATCCAAAAGAAGTCAAAATCTCCACGCTGTCTATTTTGAAACAGCCTTGTCCTTTTAAGAACGACGGGGGTAAAAATCATACATCGTGATAAGCCCCACCCCCTGACATGTTGGCACTTTACAATAAATAAGTGGGTTTTGGGTTGCAGTTTGGGCACTCGGTCTCTAAAAGGTTCGCCATCACTGGCCTAAGCCGATTCTTAGCCCATTTTAATGGTGATTGCTGCTTGTTGCTGAGAATTCGGGAGATATAAAAGGACCCCTAGAAAAGCATTCTTAAAAATAAATGGTTATTGTTAATTGTGTCAGAATAAAACATATATTTAGTCATACATCAGTGTTTAATACACAGTTGTAATAAAGGAAGTCATAAAACTGTATGCTTCAATCAATCAAACTGAATAATGTTTTAGTGTTTCACTACTTGTAATATTTCTAAACATAAACTAAATGGCAAAATAGAATGCCATAAATATGATATATCTATTATTCTGCAATAGTTCAAGCATTAAAGGAAAACGCATTGCCTTTGATTCATTAATAGTAACACTGGAACAAGAGAGTAAATATTAGCAAATTGTTACTGCTCCTGCAAACACAGTAGGAGCACAATGTTTATTCAGGAGATAAAAATGAGCAAATATGCTCATGCCAACTTTTAACTTACATACTTACTTAACTTTTTTTCTGTAAGTTTCATAGGGAAGTAAAACTTTACAGAAAAAGTTTTATACATTGTGGAGATAACTTCCGTGACCATTACAGTGTTAGAACTGACCTTTTTAAAGGAGCTTTCCTTTAGTGTAATAGAAGGCTTTGCTACCAATGAAATCAGTGGAAACTATACCAGCTATGGCACTTCCAGGTCTAACCCCATGAGGATGTCGGCCCTGCCGCAGTGAGTGCAGGGGCTGAAATCAGCTTATTGCTGGGGGTTCAGAGGGTCGGACCTCCACCGATTAACTACTAATGACCTATCCTTGAGATAGGTCATCAATACTGCAAGGGGTAAAATGCCAGGAAAATCCCTTTAACCATCACTGAGATGTTATAGTATAAAATTCTTACTATTACTGAATCCCTATATACAGTATGTAGTTTGTTCTGTGGTCCTGCCAAGATTGGATAAAGCACCTTTAGTATTAATGTATATAGACATTTTACGTAACTTGAACAGTATGCATTTAAATATCAGAATGCAGACAAATGATGAAAGTTATATGAGCGATAAAACAGTGATGAATATCTACTCACAAGTCTACTATTTAGGAGGGGGTGGCTGAACAGTATTCTAATTGCCAGTCACAGTTACATGTATCATGCACCATATAGCCTATTAATCATGCACATACTATTAGATCAGGCAGGCTGTCCCGTACCTACTAAATACAAGACACAAAGTTTACCCTGGTGTGGAGAAGCGCAAGTGCACACTGGGTGGTAAAAGTGCAGATGCAACCATATAACACCCTGCAAGTATTGTACAGGTGTCCTATATTATAGGATTAATGCATGATACCCATTGCACATCATATGGTCTCCTCAGAAAGCATTTCTCTACGGTTGATGTCAGATCAGGCAGAAGAATATTACTGGAGGTTCACTGTCATAATAACTGTGTGAGAGGATTATTGTCACATTTTCATCAGTACAACCTCCCTTATATAACACTTCGACTTGTCTGAATTATGTATGGAACTGGTATTTTAACATACCTTTATATCAGTAAATAGTTCTTTTTTCTGTGATATGCAGTAGTTTTGATCCCAATTTCAGTGATTTGCTTGTTTTTTTTGCTTGTTTCTTTCATCTCTGACTGCCCCACTGCAATGTTCTTTATTGCTTTTACACTGTGATGTTCCAGCTATTATGCAACATGTTTCTCAATTTCCACAAGCTATATTGCAATTTAGGGTTATTTACCAACTTTAAGCTGTTTGCAAAATAAAAAAATTAAACATTAACAATTTATATAGCTCAAGTTATGCAAGTTAACAAGTGGTTTCTCTAAATTCAACACCCAAAGACACATTTAGGCTGGGTTAACAAGGTGCGGAAATCCCACAGAAATCTCGCGAAATGTCCGCAGCGGGACTGCACGAAAATTCTGCAAGATTTCCGCAGCTTAAAGTCCCACGGGTTTTGTTGCACATTTTCAAGTGGCTTTTTCCACTGTGGCCAGCTCTTCCCCGTAGAAAGAAGAGCTGGTCGCAGGAGAAATGGCAGTAAAATTGACATGCCACGGCTTTGAATTCTGCGCGGCATGTCAATTTCAGCACAGCTTAGCCGCAGCAGACTGGCTGCAGTTTGTGGATGAGATTTTTGCTGCTTTATCTCAGAATAAAAATTGCAGGCGGAATTTCTGCCCCATGTGAACCCAGCCTTTAACATGTAATGACTACTGCAGTTTCAGAATTGTTTAAGTCCCTGAAAATGGTCCCTCATAAGACCACCCATTTGCAAATCAGGTGTTATCTCAAGTACACCTGATGTAACTAATCTAGGGCTTCATAAGCTGCATCAGGTGTGCTTGTGATAAAACTTTCAAGTAACTGCAAAAGACTTGCAGCAAGACTTGTTGGCAGCAGGCACTGAGGTTTCTATTTGCAAAGCAAGGCACATGCTAGACATTGAAGGTCTTCATACCCAAACTCCAAGACGTACACCTGTACTGATCCAAAAGCACAAGGAAGTCAGCTCCAATATGATGAAAAGCATATAAATTAGCCACATAAATTTTTGGATTCTGTTTTGTGGAGCGAAAAATGGAACTTTTCAGGCCTATGGACCAGCATAAAATCTGGAAGAAGATGTCAGGACTTAAACCTAGGAGCTCCTGTATGCCAGGCGGTGGCTTTACTTGCTGAGCTATTCAAGCACTCTGGATAGCTCTCCTCCTGAATCCTGTCCTTGTTCCCTGCCCCTGTTCCTGTTTGCGTGATTGGCTTCACCCTGTTCCTTTATTGGACTCACTATATAAGCCTGGCCTTCTACCTCCTTCCCTGGAACAACCACTCCTTTCGGGGGAATTTACAATCTTTCTGAACCAGAAGTAAAGGTACTCAGAGAATACCTGGATTAAAGTTTAAAGAATGATTTCAGTTGACCTTCTTCATCCCTAGCTGACGGAATAAAGTTACTGTCAAAAATCGCTACCCTCTGCCCTTTAGTTCTAGAATTGCTGGAAAGACTCTGTTCTGCTAAGATCTTTACCAAATTTGATCAGAGAGGTGTCTATAACCTCATACAGATCCAGCCAGGGAATGAATGGAAGACTGCTTTTAAAACTAGATATGGACATTTTGATATCCTGGTTATGTCTTTTGGCCTTTGCAATGCCCCTGCCACATTTCAGCATTTTATAAATGATACATTTAGAAATATTTTGGGATCAATTTGTTGTTGCCTACCTCAATGACATTCTTATATTTTCTGACAGTTTGGAGGAACATCACAGGCATGTCCAGCTAGTCTTGGAACATCTTCAAATGAATTATCTTTATAGTAAACTGGAAAAATGTGAGTTTAAACTCACCAGGATTCAGTTTTTTGGATATATCATGTCCCTGGATGGTATGAGTATGGACCATAGCTAAATTAAAGGTATAGTTGATTGACCCACTCCAAGAAATCTAAAATACTTGCAACACTTTATAGGATTTACGAATTTCTACAACAGATTCATAAAAGACTTTTCTAAAATCATCTTACCAATCACTTCACTCACAAAAAAGGCCAAAACATTTTCACAGGGCGCTTTTGAAAAACTAAAAACTCTGTTAACTTCTGCACCAATACTGGTCCATCCAAATCCGGAACTGTCTTTTGCTGTGGCAGTAGACGCCTGAAATTATGCTGCGTGAGCTGTCTTGTCTCAACAAATCAGAGACAAAATGCAATTTCATCCGTGTGCATTTCTGTCTCATATCATGTCACCTGCAGAAAGAACCTATGACATTGGAAATTAAGAACTGTTAGCCCTTAAAGTAGCCCTCTCCAAATACAGACATCTTTTAGAAGGTGCCAATCATCCTGCAATAGTCCTTGCTGACCACAAAAATCTAGAATTTATCTGTGCAGCTAAAAGACTGTTGGCAAGACAAGCACGTTTGGCCTTGTTTTTCTCCAGATTTAATTTTACTATTTGTTATCAGCATGGTTCAAGAAATGGCAAGACGGATGCCTTGTCCAGGATCCTTGCTGAACCAGAGGAGGGATCTAATACAGACCATACAATTTTGTCCCCCTAAAATTTCCTGGGTATACTTAATACTAAAGAGTATACTTAAAGGGGTTGTCCCGTGGCGAAATCAAAAAATTTTTTTCTACCTACCCCCACATTGTGCCCCGTTAAAAACAATCGCTTTGTTATTTTTTTTTTTTTTTAATCGCTTACCTGCATCCCTGTTCGGGCAGTTTCTTCTTTTCTTCTTTTAAAGATGGCCGCCAGTCCTTTCCCAATGATGCACCGCGGTTTTCTCCCATGGTGCACCGCGGGTCTTCTCCCATGGTGCACCGTGGATGTCTTGCATTCCACTGCCGATTACAGCCACCTAATTGGCTGATCAGCACCACGTGACGGAGGCGGAGCTACAATGACGCAGAGAAGACCAGCTCTCCTGCGCGAGCACGCCGGAGCGGCCCCATTCAACAGAGCAGAAGACCGGACAGTAAAGAAGCCAGAAGATGCAGAAATTAGTCTGAGCCATGGAGACGGGGACGCCAGCAATGGAGTGGGTAAGTGTATAACTTCTGTATGGCTCATATTTAATGCACGATGTATATTACAAAGTGCATTAATATGGCCATACAGAAGTGTATAACCCCACTTGATTTCACGGGACAACCCCTTTAATTCAAAAGCATTCTTACTAAAGTTCAAAGATGGGTACCAAGATGATCCCTTTTCAATCATTCTTCTAAGGGTGCAGTAACACGAGCAATTAATCAGCACATGTAAATGTGCAATTTAAAAAACATCGCATGTGTTAAAAATCGCGTGACCGAAGCAAAAAAAAATCACACTTAATAGCTGTGACAGCTGTAGCAGGGGATTACTTGGATGTGAAACACCTGGATGCTGTCACATCCAGGGGCTTCACCTTGTTGTGAATGAAAATATAGGGAGTAGATCGCACTTCTCTGCCACAGCTGTCACAGCTGTGACAGCCATGGCAGGGGACTCCTTCATCCCCGCGGATGACAGCTGAGTGCTGCCTCTAATTGGTCACAGCACTCAGCCAATCAGAGGCAGCGCTTTCTGGAGGAGGGGATTTTTCAATTCCCAGCCACCAGTATACAGAAGAAGATTGTCAGGGACCGGGAAGGAGTGCTGGGCAGCGCTTTTAGGTAAGTTAACATTTTTTTCTACAGATAAGGTTGATATTTCGGGTAGAGCTTATAATTCAACCCCCCCTCCCCCCTCCGAAAATCACCATTGCAGGTGTTGCCTTCATGCCATTGCCTTCAATAGGATGGCAGCAGCTGGGGCAAGGAAGCGCAATCTACTCCTTATGTTTTCAATGGGGCTGGCGCTGCCGCCGCCAGCCCCGCTGGCAGCAAAGTAAAACCCCTGGATGTGACAGCATCTAGGGGTTTCACATTTTTTTCTTTCGGTCACATGTTTTTAACCCATGCGATAAACGCTTTCCTATTCTTTTAGAGGTGTGATTTTTTTTCGCGCATGTAAAAATCAGACATGTGACAGCTTTCATTGGAAAGCATTGGTTGTAATAGATGCAATTTTTTTATCACGCCTATACATGCGCTAAAACAATTGCTCATGTGACTGCACTCTAAGGATGTGGACCTCTAATTTAGGAAGGGGTTTTGGATGCAGGAAAACAGACTTTATGTTCCTGACCCTGTTCGACTTGAAGTCCTTAAACTGGTTCATGGTTCTAAACTTGCAGGGCATCTTGGACTCACGAAAACTCTTGAATTACTGTTTAATTTTTTTTGGTGGCCTAATTGTAAGAATGTTGTGAAAAAAATATGTCGCCTCTTGTGCAATGTGCGCAAAGCAAGACACCATGATCTCCTCCATTAGGACTCTTCAACAACTTCCAGTCCCATCCAGGCCTTAGGGTTCAATATCAATGGATTTTATTCTGGGTCTCCGCCTTTGAAAGAAATGACTACCATCCTTGTTGTGGTGGACTGACTGACAAAAATGGCCAATTTCATTCCCACCAAAGAGATTGCAACTGCTGAACAAACAGTGGAATTGATGATCAAGGGGATATTTAAATTACACGGCATTCCTGATTATGCAGTTTCTGATAAATATGTGCAGTTTACCACAAGATTTTCGAAAAGCTTTTGTACTGCCTTAGGGTTTACTATCAAGGTAAACTGCAATACCTTGTACAGTGGAAGGGGTACAGCCTGGAAGAAAATTCTTGGGAGCCGGACCAGAATGTTTATGCTCTGAGGCAGTTGCTCAGGAAGTATCCAAGAAAACTAGTCCCTAGGATGTCTGGAGGCCATCCTAGAAGGAGGAGTCTACTGTAAGGACTCAAACCCAGGAACTCCTATACTCCATATGGTAGCTCCCCTGCTGAATCCTGGCCTTGTCCCCTGCCTCAGTTTCTGTTTGTGTGATGGGCTCCACCCTGTTTTTTGATTGGACTCACTATATAAACCTTGCCTTTTACCTCCTTCCCTTGTAAGACTATTGTGCTGTCAGCCCTTAGTCAAATCTCAGCTACCAACTGGTGCTCTCACTACAATTGCTGCTTTTGTGTACTGACCTCTGGCTTTCCCTGACCAGTCTATCGGCCCACACTGGTTGCAACAAGAGATGCCGAACCTGCCTCTGATCATAAAAGAGGAAGAATGAGGCATATACTGAATAGAATATGCTGCCTACAGTGAAGCATGGTGGTGGCTCAGTGATGCTCTAGGGCTGCTTTGCTTTCTCTGGCACCAGAAACCTGCAGAATGTAGAGGCTACGATGGATTCAATGAAGTGTCAGAAAACCCTTAAATAGTTGTGCTTGAGACAACACTTGATTTGCAAATGTGTGCTCTTAAAAGAGTTCTTTTCAGGGAATTGTATAATTCTGAAACTACAGTAATCATTAAAAGTGGCATTTTGTGGTGAATTTGGAGAAGCCACTTGCAATATTACTTGTGTTAGGCTGCATACATACAAGAGGCTCAGGCAATGCTTGTCACTGCATAGAAATGCCAGTCCGGAAGACCAAGTGGATTTTTTAACAATATAAAAATATAGCATTTTAAGAGGGGTGTGTAGACTTTCTATACCCACTGTATATTACATACACCTACAGTACACCTTTTTTCAAAAAACATCAAGCACCTAGGAGGAGTTGTTATTTTGCTGCAAAACTCGGCACGCAGTTACATCTCAGGCAGATATGCAAATGGTTAGAGTTGTGGTGTGATTAGATGAACGGTCTTGCCACCTGAGGCTCTAAAAGTGGCTCCCTTGGTCTATGAAAAAAAGGCTCTCAGAGACTACCTGTGTGTAGTGGACCTCTTTTTCAGCTTATGTAGAGATTGTTGACCACTAGACGCTTCTACAATGCAATCCAAGAGATTTCACCCAGTTAACAGAGTTTAAGAGGGGGGCATTATTGGAATGCAAAAAACTGGATGAATGTGATCAGACTGTTAGGATGTGTTGGAACCAGTGGATGTGTGAGGGCATGCAGAAAAGGCAACTGGGCTCAGAAAGCCCTTGACAGACTACCAGTAGAGAGGATCGTTTGATCCCTCAATAAGCACAAGAATTTCCGACTGTTTTGTTGTCTTCTATGTAGAGACAGGGGGCACCATTCTTACAGGCTCCCGTGTCTGTCGCAACCATTTCTAGGTGCTTGGCTGAAGGACTTTTGATCTCATAGCGCCCATTATGTGTACTTCCTTTGACACCCACTGTCACCTTTTTCTGCAGTGGTGTCGTGAATCATGAAACTGTACTGGAACAGAGTGGAACCAGGTTGTCTTCAGCTATGAATCAAGGTTTAGTTTGGACACTGACGATGGGCATGTTTGTGTCTGGAGACTTAGGGGTGAGTGCCTTGATCCTGCCTTTTAATTACACCACATCTTATGCAGTAGGTATATCGTAATCCCCTGTGCAGATTTTTCCTGACGATCCAGCAATGGGGAGAATAGAGAGGAAAGGTAGCTACAGCAAGAACAGAAGGAAGAAGAAGAATACGAAGGGGAGGAGGGAGAAACTTAGGGGGAAAAGATCTCCTGCAAGGTCTTTATCCTATTGCCTATCATAACATCCCAAACCCGGGAGACCGGATCCGTTATTCTAGCCATCAAAGGGGTGCCCCCAAGAAAGGCTGGCGCATCTGGGTTGCTAAGAGGAGTAAGTGGGTCTGATGTGGATACTGTGTTTCCATGGAAAATAAGATGCTGTCTTATATTAATTTTTGCCTCAAAAGAGGCATAGTGTCTTATTTTCGGGGGATGTCTTATACTTACCTAGCCGCCAGCATCTGTGTCCCTCGTGCTGATCCCCATGCTGCTGCAGCCTCTGACAGGATTATCTTCTTCTGGTAATGGGACTTCGAATACCCCACCTCCAGTAAGCCTTGCGATTGGTTCATCAGGCGCCGGCTCTGATTGGCTGCTGCTCTATCCAATATCCAATCAAATTCTTTCAGGATACATGAGAGTGCCACTCTGGGGTTGGTGATGTATATCAAGAGGTCATCTGCGTACAGTGCAATCTTGTGTTCCGTCTGGCCAATCTCGACTCCCCGAATACGGAGATTAGCTCTCAGCACATTCGCTAATATTTCCATCACCAGAATATAAAGAAAGGGAGACAGGGGACATTCCTGCCTGGTGCCATTGTTAATCTGTACCAGATGCGATAATTGTCCGTTAACACGTACTCTGGGAGTCGGGCCATGATAAAGGGCCATGATCTTGCCCAGAAATTAAGGTCCTATACCAACTTTTCTCAAACTCGCCTTGAGGAACCCCCACTGCACCCTATCAAATGTCTTCTTAGCATCCACTGACAACAGACACAGGGACTCCTTCGAGCGACATGCCCTCAACACAATGGCTATGGTTCTTATTGTGTTGTCCCCTGCCTCCCTCTCGGAAACAAATCCCACCTGGTCTCTATTCATCAACAAGGGAACAAGAGGCCAAAGGCGGGCAGCAAGTATCCCAGAGTAAATCTTGGTATCAATATTTAGTAAGGGGTCCTTTCCCGTCTTAGGTATGGCCAACCCCCTCCTGCATTTATTTCCATATTCATAGAAACTTCCCTTCGCTCTATTTCTCTGGCAAAGCGATGCTCGGTCTAATAGTAAAAGAATCTTATTGCGAACATTTGAAATCTCTGCATTTTTTTAAACTGAGGACATAGCCTTGTTGCATGACTCCAGAAGACCCAGCCAAGCAAAAAGCCCCTCAAAGGTGCTAGCTCTATCCTTCTTTAGATGTGCACCATGGGAGATAAAAATACCCCGCAATACGCATTTGAGCATCTCAACAAAAAAAATATTGCACGGTGTGCGAAGTGCACGTGACTGCGATATGCGGTTTCCATTGAAAACAATGGGAAACACTTGCCAATCCTCTGCCATGGCTGAAAATTGCGCTGCAAGATCGCAACTTCCCTGAAGTGATGGGAGTCATTTCTGACACAAAACACGTTTTCATGAGTGCGATATCAGGCCGAAGTCTGCGTGAAATTAGCCTTAGAATGTGGTGATGCAGATTCAATAGTTTTTCTTCAAAAATATGTTTTTATTGTGCAAAAATAGTAAAAAAAAATTTAAAAATCTATATAAACATGGTATTGCATCAATCGTGCTTATCCACATAAGAAAGTTATTATGTAATTTTTACTGAATGGTGAATGCTTTAAAAACAATAACCCAAAACAATGCAGAATTTCTGAGGGTTCATTTCCATCTGCCCCTCGAATAATTGTATTTAAAGTTCTACAACACATTATATGTACTCCAAACTGGTGCCATTAAAAAGTACAACTTGTCCCAAAAAATCAAGCCCTCATACAGCGATGTCAACAAGTCATGACTTGCAATGCGACAGTGAAAATTGCTTAAGGAGTAAACAGATACTTGGCAGCATAAAGTGGTGCAGAGCAATGGATCAGGCTTTATTCTCCCATAATGAAAAGAATAAAGCGGTCTCCTGGATGTCTCGGAACAGTATTCTATATGATAAGACAGATCTGTGATAGTTCTATAAGATCAACAGATCCTTCTTGTATTTCTCATCATTAAGAATCAGTGACTTCCGAAAGAGGATTGTGTATGTATAGCTCAACTCCTCAACCACTCCAGAACAACCAATATGGTGACTACACTACTGTGTATGGAGAGACAGGTCATTGGTTTGTCCTACTGTTAATAGTGAGAATACATAGGATATAAAATGCACCCTGGAAGCACAGTTTGAGTAGTCAAACAAAAACACTGGTTCATGCACTAATACGCTCCGTAGCAGTGAGCGTATTAGCGCATGTGCCCGTCTGTTTAAGCCCTTGTATGAAACTGGCCTTAGGCCTTATGTCCACTCGCATGCACGGATTTTACTGCTGAATCTTGCAGTGGTACCTGTGCGTGGCCGCGGACATGAGGAGGAAAAGACTGTTTCTTACCTCTCCGGGTCCAGCGCGGATCTCCTGTGAGACGGCCGGATCTTCTTTCTTCAGCATGGTGGATGCGTCTGAAGTGCCGGTCGACACGTCCGGCACATGAGCAATGCTCACTTTTTTGTTTCTGACTCCCCTGCTTTCCTGCGGTTCCGCAGCACCTCCACAGTGACAGCTGCAGGTGTGCTGCGGCAGGGGCGTCTTCCATTGACTGCAATGAAAGCCGTCCCTGTGGTATCCACAGGAAAATGGAGCATACTACGATTTCTTCCCGTGCGTGTGGCCAGCACACCAGGAAAAAAAATCACATCCGCATGCATTAGGTTGCTTATGCATCCCTATGGGTAGCTAGAGCCGTGGATCTCTTGTGCGGGGGGCAACGCGCAGTTTTTCAAACTAAAATCCACCCGTGGACATTGGGCCTTAGCTTACAAGCACAGGGGCATGCTTTTCCAAAACAGACATCCTTTTACATATGCACACTTATGCATACATGCCTACCTCAAATGGGGTCCCTCTGGCAGGTGCATCAGTCCTTCATTATGAAGACAGGAATCTTTATCATGGGCCCCCTTGGATTCCTGGGCCCCTGGGAAACTGCTAAATCTGCTGTGTGCCGCATGCACAGCATAACCAGTACAGTTAGCGGCAGGTAGCAATAAACTGCAAGGGGGTCTTTTGAGATCCAGAAGGTGGAACCATGGAGAAAGCAGGATGCCGACAAATAGCTGTTGTGAATGTGTGCCGCACTAGCGGACAGAGGGAAGTGTGGAGCAGCCAGGCAGCATACTAAATCCTTTCTCAGGGACTGCGGGAACCTGTACTGCTGGCCACGTTGCTACTTTGACACAAGTCACACAAGGCACTGTGGGCTGATGCCAGCCCTGAATTTATACATGATACTTAAAGGGGTTGTCCCGCGCCGAAACGGGTTTTTTTTTTTTTTCAACAGCCCTCCCGTTCGGCGCGAGACAAACCCGATGCAGGGGTTAAAAAAAAACACCGGACAGTGCTTACCTGAATCCCCGCGCTCCGGTGACTTCTTACTTACCTGGTGAAGATGGCCGCCGGGATCTTCTCCCTCGGTGGACCGCAGGGCTTCTGTGCGGTCCATTGCCGATTCCAGCCTCCTGATTGGCTGGAATCGGCACGTGACGGGGCGAAGCTACCAGGAGCCGCTCTCCGGCACGAGCGGCCCCATTCAGAAAAGAAGAAGACCGGACTGCGCAAGCGCGTCTAATCCGGCGATTAGACGCTGAAAATTAGACGGCACCATGGAGACGAGGACGCCAGCAACGGAACAGGTAAGTGAATAACTTCTGATAACTTCTGTATGGCTCATATTTAATGCACAATGTACATTACAATGTGCATTAATATGGCCATACAGAAGTGTATAACCCCACTTGCTTTCGTGGGACAACCCCTTTAAAGCTTAATAACTGCTTAAATGAAAAGTTAGCCAACTTCTAATGTACTTCATGTTTTAATTCATCATCATTTTCAAGATATTAGTTTATCCAGAAGCAACAAACTGTACATAACGTACGTAGCTCCTTCTGCTCTCAGCTGAGCTGCATATACAAGACAGATCCAGAGAATCATATATATACATACACATAAAAGGACAGACATAGTGTGATAAATTGCATTTAGAACAATAACTGAACAGAATGAGGGGAGAGAAAACCTTAATTGGTCCATAGATGAGAATGTGCAAGTTTTATGGCCTCTGAATCGATGTTTGTCCAGAGCCTTAGGTCCAGATCCCTTAAATGTTATAAGATGTTATAGACTACCATAAAACCCAGACACATATTTAGTGCCTTGGGATTTGAGGTTGCCTTTTAATATAAGAACTCTATACTGTGTCTTTGGCTACAAAAATGCTAAGCCACAGGTAACTCAGTCTTCCCTTCTTTAATCGTGTGGCGATGAGATCTCAATCTTGTTTTGAGTTTTTGTCCTGTTTCTCCAACATAAGGACCCCCAACAGGATATTTACTGCACAGGATCAGGTACACAACATCGGACATGGAACGTGTGAGTGTCCCCGGGATCTTATAGTCTCGCTGTGTGTTGGGGATTTGTATCCAGTCCGTGATCAGTACATGTGAACAGATCTTGCAGCTCCTTACATTACAGGGATAAGTTACTTTCTGTGTGTCGGAGGGCAATGCACTCCTGATTGTAAAGTTCCTCAAATTTGGAGGCTGCCTGTAACATGTCAGGGTTATGGTGGGGTGGAATTTATTGGACCTCTCATGGAATTTTACAGCTTTACAGTCGGTCCAGATAATTTCAATTTTATCAATGTAATGGAAGTAGGCCAATTATTTGATGGCATATGATGCCAAAATTTCAAATTTTGCCATAAAAAGCTTGGGGTATTGCGATGCCACAAAAAGATTTCTTGGTTTAACTTGTTGCTCTACTGGCTAACATGGTACCAAACATTTTTCTTTTACTGAATAAATCAGGAGCAGCTGCACAAATCTCCCTGGTACTTCACTATAATCTATCATTCTGGAGTCTAGGCTGTTTAGGTCATAGATAATTGCCTGGACTGGATACAATTGTATCAATTACTCAGCCTATACATGTAGTAGATTTTTCTTAAAGCAAAACTAGCTACTGCATGTACAGGGCGCACTTTGGAGGTATATCCAGAGGATACAATGACCCAGCAACTTGATGAATACAGCCAAAATATTAACCTTTATTAGTCCATTTTAAACACATCACTTAGACATGGCAAGACTGGACTGCTAATGGTTTTGGATGCTTAACATGCATTCTTAATTGTAGCTCCTGTTGGAGTTACACCTTGGGAGGATTTCCCAATGTACACCTATGATAGATGTAATTGTATAAGCATACAATAACATACTATAGGCTGCCATGTAAAAATGTATATTTCAAGTAATATATTTTTTAGGGATGCCTCTATATAGGAATATTGTAGCTGACTGCACTATTTTGAAAAATCTAAAAAGAAGATATACCAGTCTGAAAGAAGCCAAATGGAGCCTTGCAGTCTCCTTTGAGTGAATGGAGCCTATAGATACCTTTAACCCCTTAACGACCAGCCCATAGTGTTTTTACGTCCTCCCGAAGTGGGCTCTATTCTCTGAGGACGTAAAAACATGCTTCCTGCAGAGAATAGTGCCCCTCGGGCTGTGGACGTGACAGCTCCATGCTGTCGGTGTCCGCAGGTAGCTGACAGCATGGAGCTGTCATCCCGGGCTGTTCGGAGCCCCCCCCCCCCCCCCCCGGCATTGCGATCGGCGCTATGCAATGGATAGCGCCGATCGCAAAAAAAGTAAATAAAAGTACACAAAAGTTAAAGATTCAGCTGCTCTGATGGATCGGATCCATCGGAGCAGCTGAAATTACTCACCCAGGTCCGGCACGCTGCTCCCCGCTCTCCTGCCGCTCCGGGGCCCGAAGCCGGTCTTCTGCGCATGTGCGCCAGGCGGCATTACGTCAGCCGCATGCGCAGAAGGCCCGGCGGCGCGGGAGATTTAAAATCTCCTGGCTCCCGGCTCCTGTAGGTAGCCGGGAGGCAGGAGATGTCAGCGGGGACTGCGGTGAGCGGTCCCCGGTACCGCGATCGCCGTTATCCAATGGTTAGCGGCGATCGCGAAAAAGTTAAAAAAAAGTTTTAAAAAAGTCAGTTTCACCTCCCCTCATGGATCGGATCCATGAGGGGAGGTGAAAATACTCACCCACAGTCCTCAGCGGTGTCCCGATGTCCCGGGACCCGAATCCCCGTCTGCGCATGCGCGCCCGATGATTGACATCGGGCGCGTGCACAGACGGGCTCGAGCCCCGGGGAATTTAAAATCCCTCTGCTTCTGGCTGCCATGTGTAGCTAGGAGCAGAGAGATTATACCGGGGACATGATCACTGTCATCCAATGGATGACAGTGATCATGTAAAGTGAAAAAAAAGTGTAAAAAAGTTAAAAAAAAAAAAAGTTAAAAAAAGTTAAAAAAAGTTTAAAAAGCGTACGTTTCATCTCCCCTCATGGATCATATCCGTGAGGGAGGATGAAAGTACGTACCTAAGGCCCCCAGATTTATCCGCGGACCTTACCACAGCTTCTGCACACGCGCCCGTCGCCAAAATGGCGGGCGCATGCGCAAAAGCTGTGGATTGCCAGGATAATTTAAATTCTCCCTGCTCCTGGCTACAAAACGTAGCCAAGAGCATGGAGATTTAATGGGGTTCCGCGGTGAGCGGTTCCTGGTCACGTGTTCGCCATTATCCAATAATGGCGATCACGTAAAAGTTTTAAAAAAAATTTGAAGTTTCATCTCCCCTCACTGATGCGATCGGTGAGAGGAGATGAATCTTTTTACCGGAGGCATGCGTATTTGAATCCCGACGCGATCTTCCTCCGTGGACCTTCCAGGATTCTGCACATGCGATTGCCGGCAAAAAGCCGGACACATGCGCAGGAGTCGGGGAGCCCAGGAAACTTAAAATCTCCTTGCTCCCAGCGACCAACGGTCACAGAGAGCCTGGAGCAGTGACGGATGGCCTCGTTGAGCGGTCCCCGGTCACGTGATAAAAAGGTAGCGATCTACCTTAGGCCGGTCTCACATGACCGGATAGGAATGACGGATTCCGCATGCGTCTGATCCGTGGTAATACGCAGATCAATCGCATTGGATTACACAGTTCCGCTCACATTAGCGGGTCAGAATTGCGTAATCCACTCGCAGAAAAGAGAACGCAGCAGGTTCTATTTTACTGCGGATATCGGCAACATAGAGCCCATTGTGCTCCATGGTCGCGGATATACCCGCAGTCCATACGCAACTACATTGTATACGGGCTGCGGATACCCGCGTCATCGCTAAGCGATGGTGCGGGAAATACAAACAAAGGTGTACTGTGCATGACCGCCTGTGTGAGTAGGCAGTTATGCGCAGTACATTACGCAGCCGTACGCAGGGTCACAGCCGGGCTCACAGATGGGATCCGCTGTGGGCCTCTGCAAGCGGATTCCGCCTGCACCCGCGTGAGCCCGGCATTATTCAGACCGCTACCTGTGATACGTATTTTACAAGAAGCCCTGGGAACGCTCGCTTTCCTGCAGTTCCAGGAGCACCTTGTTGAGCGCCTTCTGTGTGAGACCGCCGCACCTCATCAAGCTTACGGAGACTCACGGAACGCCACTTTTTACACCCCATACCCGCCACTGAGGTCATGAAATACCCCCAAAAAGCATGAGAGGAGGGGGGGGGATACCCGGTTTTATTGCCCCATGGGCCCATTCCAACCAGCCTCCGTAATTACCCCTGTCTTCGGAAATACTACACAGTTCACATTTTTACTTTTATCTAAGATTTGCGAACGCCAAAAAGGGCGCGGAGGGGGAGGGGGGGAATTTTTAGGGAGTCAATCTTTATTCTGTACAAATAAGCAATGGGGCCTGGAATTTATTCAGTTGTGCCCTAAAATCCAACAGGTGTTCCGTCCTTTATAGGCCTTGCCATGCGTCCTGTAAGTAGATTAGGGCCACAATGGGTATGTTTCTGAACTCGGGACAAACGGGGGTATCCATTTTGGGGTGAACGTCTTCATTCCTATGTGCACTGTACAAAAAAACTGTTTTTAAATTGAAAAAATTGCCAAAAAAATTGAAAATCGTAACTTTTTCCTTCTGCTTTGCTTAGATTCATTCAAATACTGTGGGGTCAAAATACGCAGTACACCCCTAGATGAATTCGTTAAGGGGTCTAGTTTTCAAAATGGGGTCATTTGAGGGGGTTCTTTATAGTTTTGGCCGCTCAATGGCTCTATAAGTGGGCAATGGGGCCTGAAATTTATTCAGTGGTACCCTGAAATCCAACGGGTATTCCTTTCATTGTAGGCCTAGCCATGGGTCCTGTAAGTCTATTAGGGCCACAATGGGTATGTTTCTGAACACGGGACACACAGGGGTATCCATTTTGGGGTGAAAGCCCAAAGTGCTGTACAAAAAAACCTGTTTTTAAATTGACACAATAGCCCAAAAAATGAAAATCCTATTTTTTTCCTTTTGCTTTGCTTGAATTTATTCAAAAACTGTGGGGTCAAAATATGCAGTACATCCCTAGATAAATTCGTTAAGGGGTCTAGTTTTCAAAATGGGGTCATTTATGGGGGTTCTATATGGTTTTGGGCGCTCAAGAACTCTACAAGTGGGCAATGGGGCCTAAAAGGACTTCAAGCAAAATCTATGTTCTGAAAGCCACCGATTACTCCTTTTATTTTGGGCCCCGTTGTGCATGCGGACATAAGATTAGGGCCACAATGGGTATATTTCTGAAAACAGCACAAACAGGGGTATCCATTTTGGGGTGTAAGTCTTCCTTCATATGTGTGCTGTACAAAAAAAGCTGTTTTGAAAATGACAGAATTGCCAAAAAAACAAAAATCCACATTTTTTCCTTTTGCTTTGCTTGAATTTATTCAAAAACTGTGGGGTCAAAATACGCAGTACACCCCTAGATAAATTCGTTAAGGAGTCTAGTTTTCAAAATGGGGTCATTTGTGGGGGTTCTCTATGGTTTTGGGCGCTCAAGAACTCTACATGTGTGCTATGGGGCCTAAAAGGACTTCAAGCAAAATTTCTGTTTTGAAAGACACTGACTACTCCTTTCATTTTGGGCCCCGTTGTGGACTCAGATATAACAATAGGGCCACAATGGGTATATTTCTGAACACGGGAGAAATAGGGGTATCCATTTTGGGGTGTAAATCCTGATTTTCATGTAAACTATAGGAAAAAAATATGTCTTTAAAATGACAGATTTGCAAAAATATGAAATTTTACTTTTTCTCCTCTAAATTGAATTAATTCCTGAAAAAAAACTGTGGGGTCAAAATACTCATGACACCCCTCAGTGAATACATTAAGGGGTGAAGGTTTTTAAAATGAGGTCATTTGGGGGGGTATCTATTATTCTGACACTCATGAGCCTTTCCAATCTCGGCTTGGTATAGGAAAACAAAGTGTTCCTCAAAATGCTAAAAAGTAATGTTAAATTTGTACGTCTCCTAAATAGTTAAAAAAAAACGAAAGTTTTTCCAATGTGCGCCCAAAATAAAGTAAACGGGTGGAAATATAAATCTTAGCAAAAATTTCTATATTATGTTTGCACATATTTAAGATATTGCAGTTGGAAATGTGAAAAAATGACGATTTTTTCAAAATTTTCCCAATTTTGGCGCTTTTAATAAATAAACACAATTTCTATCGGTCTATTTTTTCCGCCGAAATGAAGCACAACATGTGGCGAAAAAACAATGTCAGAATCGCTTGGATATGCAAAACCTTTCTGGTGTTTTTCCATGTTAAAGTGACACATGTCAGATTTGCAAAATTTGGCCTGGTCATTAAGGCGCAAACAGGCTTGGTCACTAAGGGGTTAAATATAAGCTCTTCCCTGAAAAACAACAATTTCAGTGTAAAGAAAAAAAAATATATATATATATACTCACCTATCTACTGCTGCCGTGTGCCCCCGCGGGGATAAAGAACACATCTGCCACATGCGCTTCGCCAATCACAGGCAGCTCTCGCCTGTCATTCATTCAACGAGAGCTGCCTGTGATTGGCTGAGCGCCTCAGCCAATCAGAAGCAGCTATTTCAGCAGGCTGGGATTTTAATCCCCCTGCCAGCCCGAAGAACTTTAGTGCAGAGTCGGGGACAGCACAGAGAGGACGAGGCCGAGCCCCGGCAGCTGAAGAAAGGCATGTGTTTTTTGGGGGGTTTTTTTACACTAGTTTACCCTTGAGCCAATCAGAGGCAGCCCTCACTCACCCATTCATGAATTCATGAATGGGTGTGAGTGAGGGCTGGCCTCTGATTGGTCAGGCTGTGACCATTCAGAGGCATCTTATTCAGCAGGCGGGGATTTTAAATCCCCGGCTGCTGAATACTACTCACAGCTGTTCAGAGCAGTTCAGGAGAACTGCAGCCTGCCGCGCTGAACTCCGTCTGCCGGCACCAGGTGAGTATATATATATTTTTTATTTTTACACATTTCTGGATGAATTGCAGGGAAGGGCTTATATATTTAACCCCTTTCCGACAATTCATCCCGCGATCGCCGGCAGCCCATTGCATTCAGTGGAGTCGGCTGTATTGACGGCTCCACTGAATTCAATGGGCTAACATCGTTCTTCTCTGCCACAGCTGTTACAGCTGTGGCAGAGGAGAACGATCGTTATGCTGACAGTGCGGGGGGGGGGGGGGTCTCACTCTTGCCGCTATTGTGGCTTAATAGTGGGACCTGTGAACTTGAGATGCAGCCCAACATGTAGCCCCTCGCCTGCCCTATCCGTTGCTGTGTCGTTCCCATCATTTTCTTGAATTGCCAAGATTTTCACACATGAAAACCTTAGCGAGCATCGGCGAAATACAAAAATGTTCCGGTCGCCCATTGACTTCAATGGGGTTCGTTATTCGAAACGAACACCCGAACATCGCGGGAAGTTCGTTTCGAATAACGCGAACCCGAACATTTTGGTGTTCGCTCATCTTTAATAAAGACTTTTTATTGTGCAAATGTAGAAAAACTAGTCTATATATTGTAAATGCCCATTTGGACGCAACGATTATTGCTCAAAATTCGCGCAAAAGCCATCCATCATTCAGCAGAACAGCGGATAAGATGGACAGTATTGCTGTGTTCTGCCTGGGGAGAGCTGATAACAGCTGATTACATTGTCTTAGCTGTCAGCCCCATGGCAGAACAAAGGGAATTTATTCAGAGAACAGCAGGTGATCTGTTCCCTAAATACAGCTCCCGGAGGCTTACACGCTACTAATTGGTACTAATAGGCATTAGTACCAAGTAGTAGTTTATGAAAAAATGATCGCTCAAAAGCCAGGACCTACAGAATACATTATCATCCCATTATATGTAAACCAAAATCATGCCACTAAGAATACATTAACATAGTATGTAAGGCCAAAAAAAGACATATGTCCATCCAGTTCAGCCTATTTCTCCCCCAATGTTGATCCAGAGGAAGGCAAAAAAAAAACAGGGAGGTAAAAGCCAATTTTCCCCATTTAAGGCAAAAAATACCTTCCATTTCTCCAATCTGGCAATCGGAATAATCCGTGGATCAAATACCCTTTTGGAGTTATTAATGATCACAACACATAATATTGTATCGCTTAAGAAAGGCTTCCAGGCCCCTCTTGAACTCTTTTATTGAATTTGCCATCACCATGTTCTCAGGCAGAAAGTTCCATAGTCTCACTGCTCTTACAGTAAAAAACGCACTTCTGTGTCAGTGTAGAAACCTTCTATCCTCTAGACGCAGAGGGCGCCCTCTTGTTACAGTCACAGTCCTGGGTATAAACAGACGATGGAAGAGATCTCTGTATTGTCCCCTGATATACTTATACATAGTTATTTGGTCGGCCCTCAGCAATCTTTTTTCTAAACTAAATAACCCCAATTTTGATCATCTCTCTTTATATTGTAGTCCGCCTATTCCATTTATTACTCTAGTTGCCCACCTTTGTACCCACTCAAGGTCTGATATATCCTTCTTGACTCCCGGTCCCAAAACTGTGCACAATATTCCATGTGTGGTCTGACCAGTGACTTGTAAAGAAGAACAATGTTCTTATAAAGTGCCCCCAGACGTCTTTTGGTGCACCCCATAATCCTATTTGGCAGCAGCTGCCTGACACTGGTTGCTTCAGTTGAGCTTACAGGCAACTAAAATCCCCAAGTCCTTTTCCCTGTCAGTGTTACCCAGTGGTTTCCCATTTAATGTGTAATGGTGACATGTATTTCCTCTGCCCGTGTGCATAACCTTACATTTATCAGTGTTAAAACTCATTTGCCACTTTTCTGAGCCCCCAACATATCCAGATCCTCTTGCAACTGACTTGCATCTTGTGTTAATTTCTTTACATAGAATTGTGTCATCTGCTTATATTGATATTTTACTGCACAATCCTTCTACCTGGGTCATTAATATATTAAAAATAATAGAGTCCAAAACCAACCCCTGTGGAACCCCACTACTAACAATGACCCAATCAGAGTATGTACCATTTATAACCACCCTCTGCTTTCTATCATTGAGTCAGTTACTTAACCCCTTACACACATTCTCACCTTGACCAAGCATTCTCATTTTATATACCAACCTTTTATGCGGCACAGTATCAAACGTTTTGGAAAAGTTCAGATACACAAGATCCAATGACTCTCCCTGCTGTAGTTTAGAACTTACCTCGTAGAAGCTGATCAGCTTGGTTTGACAAGAGCGACCCCTCATAAACCCATGCTGATATGGAGTTATACAGCTATTCTCCTTGAAGTCCTCCAGGATAGCCTCTCTTACAAAACCCTTCAAACGTGTTACCCACAATAGATGTAAGACTTACCGGCCTGTAATTTCCAGGATACTTTTTGACCCCTTTTTGAATATTGGCACCAATCTAGTGTGACTCACAAGAAACAAATTCTCATATAGCTACCATACAGTAGACCATGGGTCTCCCCCTTCCCCATCATTGCCTTGCCATGCTGTGTGTATAGAAAACAGCACTTTTTTATGATAGCATTTAACTCGCTGTAAATTACAGAATAAAATAATAGTATATAGATAGATAGATAGATAGATAGATAGATATAAAGGGAAAAAAACGATGCCAACCTAAACTATCACCCTGTAATCCCAGACTATGCAAATTATATATCAAAACAAGTAAAACGAAATGGGGAATCCATTCCTGTACTTTATTTTAGCGTAGATATATGAATTTTAAAAATAAACACTTATCAATTAAAAAAAACTTTTTTTAAAGCTTTCCGCAGTAAATTCAGTGAAAAAAAGATATAAAAATACTCTATATGTCACATAAAAAAGCAGCAAAAATAATTTTGGTAGCTGAAAAAAAAAATGTAAAACCACCACATGGGTAAAATCCCTAAAATGTGTCTGGTCCACTAGGGGTTAAAGGAGTTTTCTGACAGTCAGAAAAGAGTAGCTGTGGAGGGAATAAAATAACAAACTAAGTCAATGTTCATATCTGCATTGGGGGATTACATTTTCCTGCTCCATAACTAGAGCAGGAAAACAGAATCCTCCAGCTGAACGGATTCATTTTATGACGGAGCCGAACAGATGTCATTGACTATAATCGGGTCCTTTCATTTCCTGTCACCCTTTCTGGCATCTTACCAGGTGAAAAAGTCCTGCATACAGGACCTTTTCGTCCAGTATTTTATGTCGGGTCTGTAGTGGAATCTCCGACTCAGATGGCCTAAGCCAAAATGTTGTGGAACTTGTTAACACACCAAGAAAATAAGGCTTCTTGCCCTGCACTAACTTTTACTAAGTGTCTGTAACTCAAAAACTTCCTATTGGCTGTCCAGTGTTGTGGAATGAAACATTGATTGTGAATTAGGCCACCTGCACATGCCGTATTTGCTTTGCGGAATCAAGAGCTGGCGTCTGCCTCCATATTCGGCAGCAAATACCACTCATAGCATGCTATGGAAAAGCGTTTTTTCCAGAAAATTGCAGCATGCTCTATTTCTGTGTGGATTCTGCACGTAAGGCTTCCATTGAAGCCAATGGAAGCCTTCCCATCCACGGCCCTTCCGCAAAGACATTGCGGAAAGGTCGCATGTTCCGCGTCATCGCCTAGCGACAACGCAGGAAAAGCAGGGAATAAAAAAAAAAAAAACTGTACTGCGCATGTCTGACAGCTCCTCATGTGGACCATTCGCAGTACAGAAAGAAGAAAAGAATGGCAGGTACGCTCGGATGCCAGCTGGGCACAGGGTCGGATTCTATGGAATCCAACCCGGTTGTGTGCAGGTGGTCTTACTGAAAAGTGTAAATGCATGGGACGTATGGCTAATCCTGAGTTTTGTGAGCTTTTTTAAGCCCACACTAAGTCAGCTAACTAAATGTAAGGTTACTACCTAACATTAACGTGAATAAGGTGAACACATTTATCTCTGTGCAAGGAAAGCTATTTTCATCTCTACGTGTTGTAATTACACAAAGTACATACGTGGCCTGAAGGGTTCTTAACCAACATTACTGTTATTACTTTACTCTGCCTTTTTCTTTGCATGTTATAAATGCAGCATGAGTAATGGTATCCTCCTAACAGACTACTTGCTGGCCTTGGGATTCTAATTTGAGGCTGTTACACTCTTATGGGAGTCCTGGGTATCAGCATTCCTCCTTCAGCAGCTAGACTTGCTGTTTTCCTTCCACAGAGTAGTCAGGCGTATCTTGATAAAACGCTTGTACTTCTTATAACACACTATAAAATCTTACCTTATTCAGTACCCCCGGTCTTATCTATTTAGGTTAACTGGTTTCTGCCATGAAGGATATCAGTTACCTACTCTTCATCTAGCTTACATGTTGTGCTTCTAAATCCATCGCTCATTGTACTTATTATATCATTATTTCACTTTCCACAATCAGTCTGTGTCTTTGGAAACTTGCCCTTTACAGTCTTGATTTCACAGTTTATGACTGTGCAGCTTTTCTCTTTATTGTTCTCTCTTTTACTAACCTGTTAAGGTTCTTGCGCACAGACCTACTATGACTCCTTTTTGTATGCCTGTGTACTATTGTGTGCTTCAAATGTAGCAAACGGTAACCTATTGCATTATATAAACAGTGGAGTAACAAGGTATAACCCCCATAGATATAGATATATATCTATATTTTTTTTTTCTTTTAATATATACATATATTATTTTTTTATTTTTATATATATATATATATATATATATACATGCATGCAAAGATTTTTATTTATATATATATATATATATATATATATATATATACAGTATACTAGTATTTATTAAGAAATTATAGTACCAGTGTTTCTGGTGCACCACACAGCTGTGCTACATAGTACATCCATTATGATTCCCACACACGCAGCTCTACTACATCCATCCTGACCCCTGACATCACACACACAGCACATGACACACACAGCTCTGCTACATGGTACATCCATTATTATTCCCAAACATCACACACACAGCTCTACTACATCCATCTTGATCCCCACACAAGACAAACACAGCTTGGCTCCTCCCAAAGCAATGACATCACAGCAGGTCCTTTATCCCACCGAATCTTTGTGGTGGTGGTGGTAGGTTAGTGTCTTCTATCAGGACTCCTGAGTTGTGTCTGAGGTAATAACGGCTTAGTTGTATTCTCATTTTGTTATTTTTGTCGTCCCCTTCCAAGAGCCCTAACTGTCTTGTTCTTCTGTCAGCTAGGCTCTGTGTTTTATATATGTTGTAAGACCTTCGACGACGTCAACAGGGGCAGAGTGATGATGTCACCAGGGGTGGACCATGAGAAGTACTCACATACTAACTGACAGGTGGTCATTAGTAGTTTGAGATTGTCCCTCAAATCCATCAGAATTTCCAGGCTCTGTTTCCAGTCTTCCAGGATGGCGGCCGCAATCTTCTAACTACCTAGTACACATCGTGCATCAGTAGTCCAAGGCACTTCATGCTGTTCCTTGTTTGGCCAGCAATGATCATGTGAGCAGTGCTGGCCAATCATGGAGCATGTATAGTGTATAGGTAGTCTCACACACTACCATTACATAATTTGCTTCAGCTAGTTAAAAGATTGTGATTGGAAGACCAATCACAAGGTCCAGAACCAGCTGAAGAAAAACATTTTAAAATGTTTTCTGTGGCAATTTGTTTATGAACGAGAGCTTCCCACAAGTCGTCACACATACATACAAGACTATATCTAGATGTCTGCATTAGGTTCACCAAACATCTAGACAAGAGCCATTATCAGAACAATTTCATAATTCTTTCACTATAAAAATAACATTGAAGCATTTTTAAACTATAGCAGTGTTTCCTAACCTTCTCAGCCTTGTGGCACCCCTAGGAAATTTTTTTTACCGCTGAGCATCCCTACTAAAAAGGGGGTGTGGTCAGGCGGCATGGCTAGATGTGTAGCTTATTACGATGTATGATTTTACCTCTGCTCTTCCAGTGGCCCACTATAGTAATAGCACCTTCTCTCAGTGGAGTAATTAGTAACAGCATTCCCCCTTCAGTGGCCCCCAGCAGTAACAGTGCAACCCTTAGTGACCCCTGTAGTAATACCATGTCATAGATGACCTTGAAGGACCATGGCTTCAAGGCCTCTGATGCCCCGTAGTACATGCCACAGACACCCACATTTTCCTTTCTATGCTCCAACACTATCTCCCCCCAACAATATTGTGCTGCCCAGTTCTTCCCTCATATCCCTTTGGCCACTTACTGGAGCTGGAAGAATACTGCGCTTTCTCTCTCACTGATCTTCAGTGACTGATGTCTGCAAGCGTGCCCTCTGCTGTCATTGGATGCCAGCAGCTAGCAGAGGGTGGAGGTTCCTGATCTGCTGTTGACATCGGCGAGTTACAGAGGAGGAGAAGAAGAGAAAATGTTAATGCCAGTTGAGTGATTCTCAGCCTGGAAGCTGTGGCACCCTTGGCAGGTTCTCATGGCACACTAAGACACTGTGGCACCCAGGTTGAGAATCACTAGTCTACAGTTTTTAAACTTTGGACACTGACTACCTTGGAGCGGTGAGAGTTTCAATGTCAGGGTTTGAACCTAGAAACTCCCGTGCTCCAGGCAATGTCTCTCCCTGGTGAGCTATTCAACCTGCTGAACAGCTCTGCTACTTTGTCCAGTTTCTTGCTCCTGCAATCCAGCTCCTGATTGCTGCACCCTGTTTCCTAGATTGTTCATACTATATAAACCTATCCCTGTCCCTCCCTCAGTGCGTGATTATTGTGCTCTCAGTGCTTATTCAAGCTCTGCTACCAACTGCTCCTCTCACTACAATTGTTGCTTCTCTGTACCGACCTCTGGCTTCACCCTGACTATGCTACTTGCCTGTTCCTTTTGTATCGCAACCGATACTACCTGTGTACCGACCTCTGGCTTCTCCTGACCATGCTATCAACCCCCACTGGTCGCAACAAGAGACTCAGAACCTGCACCTGATCGTAACATTCAATTTCAAACATAAGGCAATTGTGTTGTGCTGTGTACTGTCTGTAGCAAAGGGGTAAGGGATAGAGAAAAAGTTAAAATGCGTCATAACTTCTTTTGTCAACATCTATTTCTGAATAGCCTTTTATTTCTTTTATTTTAACTTGAAAACAAAATTATTTCATGCCATACTTCTATTCTTGTAACACAGTGAACAGCAGGGCAGAATGGAGAAACATAATGTATGCAAATAAATCTAATTACAATTAGTAATTGAACTCTTATAGCATTGCAAATAATAGATGTGTAGTATTAAATCCGAGGGAATGAGGAAAGAGAAAAAAACCTCCAGGACAATTAAGTTCTTAGGTCTTATGATGCCTCTATTACCGCAATGTCACACCATCTACAATGAAGATCCAGAAAACACAATGACAGATGTCATTACAAATGAAAACATCTCAGGTCTCACGCACATGTCACAATGTGTGAGGGATTATGTAGGTACTGACACCACTCACCCAGAAGATAACACAATCATTTAGATAGCAGACAAGTGTGCAGTTTGCAGTTCATATTATTTCCCATGATAAACTGGATTAAGTCCAGTTATTTTTTTGCCCACTTTTGCATAAACTCTTCTCCTCTTGTGGTCCTGCCAAAATCGGAAAAGTTAGCAAGCATGAACGTAATGCATCAAGCAACATATAATCTATTAATCAAGAATAAGTGCAATGTACTATATTTAGATTTCAATATAAATTTTAATGTAATGATATACTAGATGTAGATTTAGATGTTTGACAGTTATATATGACAGCCCAATCAGGGATAGTTTACTCATAAAGTGAACGGTGCATCTGTACCAAGCTCCCTGGTAGCACCAGAACTCCTAGTAGCAGCACCACTTCCAACTGTATCCATGTCCTCAGGACACATATAAAGTACTTATGGGAATTTAAAAAATAAATAAAACAAGTTGTACTCACCTCTTGCACCCCCCACTACTCTGTACCCTATGGTTGCTGCTCACTTCAGTGGTCACGTGCTTGTCTAAGAACAAAACTGAAGACCATTGCGGGTCTCAGCACCCATTAAGGTTGGTGATTGGCTGTAGCCATCACATGCTTAGATGAACATGTGACCACTACACTCAGAAGTGAGCGGAGACCACAAAGAAGACTGACAGAGGAGTTCAGCCTGCTGGATCAGGTGAGTATTAGTAAGGGGGGGGGGGTTCTCACAAAAGTTCAGGGACAGATGGGATGGGAGCTTGTTTTAAAATCCATGTACTGAGCCAACTGACATACAAGCATACTAAGTAAGTTGACCTTTACAATATGGCCAACCCCCTTCCCACCCGTAGGGTACATGCCTGTTTCTGGACACGTGACCACTATTCGCAGCCTGGATGTGGTGTCCAGTGGAGCGGGGAGAGGCAAATGGGGTCAAGGTCACTTGTTCTGAACGTAGTTATAGGTCCCAGGGGCATTTACAGGCATATTGAGCTCTCTTAGTATAGTTAACTCTAAGTTAGGGCTCCCACCCACTGGCGTTTTTTTCTCCACTGCGCTGCGAGAGTAAGTGAAAACTCTTGCAGAGCAGTGCGAGAAAATCGCTGCGATATGGCTGCAACAGTCTTTTCAATGGGGCCAGCGGCAGCAGCGCTAGCCCAATTGAAAAGATATGGAGAATGCCGCGGACTTCTGTCACAGCTGTGGCAGGAGTTTCCTTCATTCCCGCGGGGACCGCGGGGATGAAGGAACCCTCTGTCACATCTGTGACAGCTGTCACAGCTGTGGCAGAAGTCAGCGGCATGCTATCCCATTGCTTTCAATGGGATCGGCACTGCTGCCGATCCCATTGAAAGCAGTGGTTTCTGACAAGCCCTGCAGAATGATTATCGGAGAAGGGCTTGAAATATAAGCCCTTCCCCGATAATCATAAAAAATGGTTCAAAAAATAATAAAAATGTTACTCACCTCTCCTGCTGTCAGCCGCGTCCTCCGGCTGGCTCCCTGACACTGCTACTGAGCTCTTTCAGCAGACGGGGATTTAAAAATCCCCGCCTCCTGAAAGGGCTGTGCGGATTGGCTGAGGGCTCAGCCAATAGCAGCTACTGCTTAGCTATTGGCTGAGCGCTCAGCCAATGGCAGATAGCTCTTAGCTATTCATTCATGAACAGCAATATCTTAGCTATTCATGAATGAATAGCTAAGAGCTATCTGTCATTGGCTGAGCGCTCAGCCAATAGTTAAGCAGTAGCTGCTATTGGCTGAGCCCTCAGCCAATCTGCACAGCCCTTTCAGTAGGCGGGGATTTTTAAATCCCCATCTGCTGAAAGAGCTCAGAAGCAGTGCCAGGGAGCCAGCCGGAGGACGCGGACTTCTGCCACAGCTGTGACAGCTGTCACAGCTGTGACAGAGGATTCCTTCATCCGGTCCCCGCGGGGATGAAGGAAACTCCTGCCACAGCTGTGACAGCTGTCACAGCTGTGGCAGAAGTCCGCGGCATTCTTCATACCTTTTCAATGGGGCTAGCGCTGCTGCCGCTGGCCCCATTGAAAAGACTGGCGCTGTCGCAGCGATATCCCAGTGATTTTGGGATGTCTGCCTGCATTTTTCTCGCACTGCGATGCGAGACTTTAACTTTAGAATCGCATCGCAGTAGAGAAAAAAACGCCAGTGGGTGGGAGCCCTTACACAGGTAAACTTTGTAGCAAATTTTTGCTTTGGATAGTTGATGGAGATCTCTAGTAAGTTCATATTCACATGCTGGTGGTTTCTTGCAGAAACTTCAATAACTGTTCTATTCATTAGACTGGGGCTTGCCGAAATCCATGCACCTGCTGCAGAAACAACCTCATTCACATGTATGGAGATTTGCAGCAGTAGAAAAAAAACTCTGCCATATGAGTATACTGTACCTTAAGGAATTTATCTATATACAAGGGGCTTTTTGGGTAAAAGCTATTGATGACCTATCCTCAGGATAGGTCACCAATCAGGGCTGAATTAACAATGGTGCCAATGGAGCACCAGCTCCAGGCCCTGTGTTTCCGTATGTTCTGGGGGCCCCTGGCTGTCTGTTCTTTAGTGGGCTGAGAGGGCCCAAAAAACTAAAATATTACTGGTTTGGCTGGTCCGATGAGAAGCAGTTAGGCCCAATGGTGGTGTGAAAAACAAAAAACAGCGGTATACTCCCCTCCTACACAGCGCCCCCAAGCTGCTCTGGACAGCACAGTAACGTGACACACGCCGTGACATATAACTGGTGCTGGCCTACCTTGAGGCCTGGAATAGGTTAGCACTGGCAGTGGCCATGTGCACAGCATGTACTCACACTGATACCACAAGAAAGAAGATCAGAAGAGCAGTCTGAAGCGGCCTGGGGCATTGTGCAAGAATTTAGTATACTGTTGTTTTTTCTTTTTTAAATCAGCATGAAAGGAGCGGAGCAGAAGTGGTAGAAAGGGGGGTGAAAAAGTGTGGATAAAATGTGTATTTTTATAAGTGACCAAGATTTTAACATAAGGAATTTTCTATTATACATGCTTAATACAAATGAGTGACTGTTACCATAAACTCTCAGATAATGCTATGACAATTTTATATTTATTTTCCTGAAGGAAAGTGGATATTATTTTTAGGAATATAGAGAATACAACATAACCTTGGTTACCTAGAGGGAAGTTATAAGTGAAAAACAACTGCAGTACTGTATGTCCTACTCCTGACCATTTGCACGGCTGAGAGCAGGGCATGCTATGTATGGGGCTCCATTAACATTGAGCAGCACACGGACAGCGTCCTTGTGTAGTCCTACGTTTTTTGCCTACAATTTCTTGGACAGCACATAGCCACAGCCACCTGAATAACACCTAAGGATACTGTTGTTCAAAATACGGGCTTTCATAAAATATATTTTTTTTTGCTGCAAAGAAGAGCTGCTTGAAATAAACTGCTTTGGATTATTTTTCCTCAACTCAAGTCTATTTGTCCTTTGAAAAATCCCATACTTCAGAGATATCATAAAAGGCTTTCAATCAGGTAAGCAGCTGCGACATCACAATTCTCCTTCTGTCAGATGATATGCTGAGACAAGACAAAGACATTGTGGACAGAACAAGGACGTGAAATGTAATTTTCAGATGTAATGGTTAAGCAGTCCAGTTTCTCTTCTAGACTTCAATCAAATAAAGAAAAGAACGTTTGCCAGCCGCCTCTTCAGTGCAGTCTTTTATTAGCTAATGCATATGTAACACCATGTATCCACCCACACAGGGGTCTTTCTCAACTTTAGAAAGACTCCTGGTTGGGTAGATACATGGTGTTATATGTAGAGGAGGTAAGAACCCTATGTGAGATTTAGATTATGGCAGACTTCCAGTAACAAAAACCCAACTTTTCAGGTAACCTTTCAGAATAAGCTGTCATGTGTATTTGACATGTATCTAACATGCTATATGACTTGTACCTTGTTTTTTTTTGCCATTTTTCCCCAACAGGCTCCATCATTCCTGAGTTGGTAGATGTAGATTACAAGTTATGCCTCTCATAGAATGCATACATTGGAAAGCAGGATATCTTGCGCTCTACATCTCTGTAGCACACCTTCAAAAGTAACAGCATCATGGAGGACAGTGTAGAGCTGGATTGTAGTGATGTGTTAGGCTGCTCTCATATCCTGAGAGCCACGCTAACCATGGTACAACGCCGCAATTGATTTCAATTGGTCCTCGCAGACCAGCGCTCAAACGTGCTGCGATTTTTAAGCGATGATGGGGCTCGTTAAAAAGTACTGTCAAACACTGTACCATGCATTCAAGAACGCCACTCGAAGTTGCGGTTTCAAGTAGCTTTGAGTGATTACTTGGGCGACTATTGGTAAAAGTACCCTACGTCTCTACCAATAGCTCTCTCCTCCTCCCCCTACCCTTTCCATAGACGTCTATTGATAGCATGAGACAATGCCCTCCACCATCTTCTGTATCCATTTCCGTGTCTCTGCTACAATAGACAGACTTTACACGTCAACAGGCTGCTGGCATCAAATTTTAAGAAAGACAGACCCCTACTGGCCAACATTTTAGAGTGATTTTTCAGCACAAAAACATGATCTTAGGTAAGTAAATATAGTGATCCTGCAGGGCACAGTGTCCCCAGACACATACAATGAACTTTCATGAGCCAACATAACTTGAAACCAGATTCAACATACAATGTCATAGACTGTGTGAATCTATGACGTGCACTTTGCTGGAAAATCCAGCCAATCCGCTTGGACATTTCACTAATAAAGCACTGATATCACTGCAGTAATGCACTTATTGGCTGTGTACCAATACCTTTCTAGTATAGTGCCCTGTAAAGCTTTTTACATGTACCAGGATGAGAGGTTGGTTTGGACACCAGGATGGCTCCAAGTTATTCTTCTGGTACACTGTGTATATGACCCTGAAGAAGCATCACTTCTCTACATAGTAAGTGATTTACATCTTTCAGCAGTTCCTCCTGACTTTTATATGTAAGGACTTTTATTTGTATTGCTTATCTGTTTCTTTTTTTAATCTTCATTTTGTACTAAAAACTTGCTTTATTTGTATTAGTTATCTTGGGGTTTCGTAACTAATTACCACTTTTCCATTGAGTTATTGTTCCAACATACAGTGATCGTTCTAGAACCAATTAATTTCATATTTTGAGGGAACACTGTAATCTGAAGCTTTGGTGGTTATCACACTTGCTATCACATAAGCATAAATTGCAAAGGACGATGCAAATAGCGTAAAGGGGCAAACAATTGTTTAAGCAGTGACATGTCTGCATCTATAGAGTTCTCTGGCTCTTAAAACCAGTGGTAGCCCAAGATCATCGGAGTCACCAATGTGATCTTTTCATGTATATCTGTGTGACCTATCATAATTTTCACTGCATTTCACTATTACATTTGTACATATTTTAATATAGTTCATAATATTCATATTTAAAATCAATCTACATTTTTAAACGAGAACCTTGATAGGTTTTGGCTTTTTAATTTTTTTTTAATGGTTATTTCATTTTCTTACTTAGAATTGGGAAATATAAAAACTGTTTCTTTTAAAGCCTTGATGTATATGCAGCAGCAAGTACTGGAAGGGGTTATGTATTATTTAATATGTATGTGTAACCAAGGAAAATTACAGCCAGAGACACAGCCTGGGATAAAATCCAATAATAATAAGGTCTAAATTTACAGCTAATTTTAGATGTGGAGATAACTGGGATTTTTAAAAAATGACAACACTGCGTATGGTGAAAGTGAAATATAGAGATGAGAAGTAGAAGAAACTTGCAGATATGATTATGCAGGAAATGTCATTGCAATATAATTGTTCTAATTATAATTTCTAGTAGCAAGACAGGTTGAGTTACTACTAACTAAATCGCATCAATTTTCATTGCCCTCCACTAGGTCACATGAGAAGAACAGAGTAGCATCTTTCTACCAGCTATCTATACAGTATGCTGTGTATTTCTGCCATTTATATATGCATAGCAGTGTTAAATATCACAATATGCCTGACGTACACAGCAGAATAACTGAATGCAGTGACAGCTTCAGGCATGTCTGATGTTCCCTCCAGCATTCTGAAATCAAAAGTGGATACAACTAGCCCGCACACACAAATCCAACCAACATAGCAGGGCATAAACTGTGGGTTGCACAAAGTGACATTTTTTACATGCAAGGTTTTTGAATTCTTTTCTTGAATGGTCTAAAAATGGCACATTATACAGTAGATCCAACATATTGTGCACAGCTACAGGCAACCACGTAACAGTGTATGGGGCACAGATGACCCCATAAGTTCCAGTCAAATACAGAATGCCCCCATATTACCTGTCAATGGCTTTTTAATGTTTTACAAAGACTACAACAGAAGAGAAACAGAAACACAATTATTAGAGACACCATTTTTCACACTTAGAACTTCCATGTGTGGAAATTAGATACATGACCCTATAGAGCAAGAAAAATATCAAGCTAGCAAGTTTTCCGTGGATCAGTTTCAGTGCAAATCCATATTACAATTGGAAAATCAAGTGATCCGAGTAGCTTTGAGCTAGGCTGGTCTTTGGTGTAAGTGGGGCCAGTATTTCAAAAATTACAAACCTTGTGGGGTTTTCTTCTGCCACAGCTGCTCTGACCAGCGGTCAATGGCCACACTAGGTCCTGCCCCCTCCCAGACCAAGATGTGACCAGGAGAGGGACAGGGAAAAGGAGGAAGCAGGACGCTTCAGGCGCTGTGAGAGGCCCGCTTGGTGATCTACTCTGGCACATATGGTGCATGAGGCCGCGATGTTGTCATGCCATGGATCTTCGAGAATATAGTATAAAGTACAATAATGTCCATAAAGTACACTAAAACCTCTAAAAACGTTGTTAGTCTATCCGAAACCAATCGGCTTTACCTGAAACTGTTGCTACTCGAGGTAATTATTTCCATAGGAATCAATATAAATCCAATTAATTCATTCTAGACATTCCAAAAAACACACCAAACCACATTTAATAGACAATAAATATGGTCTTTAATACCAATAATAAATGAATATAAAAAAAACTACTGTAAAGAATAAATTAACTTTTAACATGCTATTGAACAGTGTTATCGGTGGTGTTACATAGGACTGCAGTTGTCACAGAGACGGAAAAGTCTATAGAAATTAGATTAAGCCCTTTTCACAGTTTTAGCTCTCTCTCTCCCCCCCCCCCCCCCCCACTCCCCTCTGCAACCCCCCGCTCACCCCTGCCGCCCCCCGAATCTTTTCACCCGAGTAGTCAGTTACTCGAAAAAAGCGATGCTCGATTGCGAAATCCTCCTAAACGAGTACGTTCGTTCACCTCTAACTGTATCCTTTAATTAAAATTTTAATTTCATTAGTAATCAAATTATGTAAAAAACCTAACTGCACCCTTATGTCCCAAACTGTAATATCTGGATGAACAAGTGAAGTAACCGCCCCACAAAAGGTGACCTCAGTGGAACCTAACCTGTCTCTCTCTATTTTTAATTAGGGAAAGAATTCTAAAGACAAAATATTTTGAACTCAGACCAGGCAGTGAGGGTGGAATAAAGAGCAGTAGTACTGCCTTGGAATGCAGTGTATACCACTAGGTCAACCTGCTATTCAGCTGAGTGTAACTGTAGTGGTAGTCTTATTACTAGTCACGAGCCTTGAATGCCATGTTTGACTAGCTATAGTGATATATGTGATATAAATGCCTGCATGATTCTGCAGTTGGCATTCAGGATCCTGGAAGAGTGTTAAGGCTGGCTGGGACAGGTGGACAGGGGGTCCCTACGCCAGCCCTCTCCTGTATCCCTACCTACTTGCCCCCCTGGGCTAGGCCCCAGGGGGACAACTGGGCGAGAGTCCCTGCGCTGCACAAGGGACAGGGAGACTGGCAGGTACTGCATAGCAGACAAGATACAAACAACTAAGCAAGCAGAGAGAAGTCGGGAGACAGGCCAGGTCAAACCAGAAAGACACGTGCGCAATCCAAGAGGACAAACCAAAAACAGAGTCAGAATAGAAGCTGAAGTCAGAACACAAGTAGATAGGTAAATAATGTGGATGTAGGCAGACGGAGTCAGAAACCAAACACTGGCAATCAGCGTATGGCCCAGCCAGGTTTATAAGCAGAACTCCCCGCCCAGAGGGGCTAGGAGAAGTCACATGACACCAGAGGGAATCACAAGCTCGCCTACCCCCAGAGGTGTGCACTGACCAGAGTGCCACGTGGCCGACCAGCGGACAGGCGCTCCCGCGCACAATGCGGGGCGGACCACCGACTGCCCCGCTTAACCACTGGAGTAGGGGAACCCCGGACACGGCCATCAGGCCGGGCCCCCACAGCTCCAGGACGAGCGATCCGCCTCACCAGGACACCGGCGCCCCTAGTAGAAACCCCATTTCTAACAGAGTGTCAATGTAATGATGATTCCATTAGTTGTCACCGAACTTGTCAGGAACCCTGCATGGCACATCTGATTATGATGAGGTGTAAGGAAAAAAATAGGTGTCTAGTTGTGCTGAAATCAGCTGTACCTACGGCTCTCCTCTGCCTCCCTGCTATGTATCCAGGAGCTATGTGATAAGGCATGGAGGAGAGCCGTCCATACCTACAGCTAATTGGTGGGGCGGGGGAGCAGCAGCAGTTCCCTCCACAACTCAGTAATCAGCAGTTCCTATGGGTGGCTGCTATGGAGTGGAACTGCATTCCTTATCACACAGCAGGGGAGGAGAGCCGCCCCCATGAACAGCTGATTACTGAGTACCAGAGGGAACTGCTGCTGCTCCCCCTCCCCACCAATCAGCTGTTAGGACAGGCTTCCCTGTAATGGATGCAGTCCCGGCCGACAACTGTGTGAGAAGGACTTGTGATCCTTTTCACAGACCTGCAACTGCGTCCGAATTTCAACACGTTCTTATATAGGAGCCTGGTGTGATACAGAGTGTAAGCTCTTGCCTACAACCTGATGGTTACAAGTTGAATCCCCGCATGACTCAGGTAGCCGGCTCAAGGTTGACTCAGCCTTCCATCCTTCCGAGGCCGGTAAAATGAGAACCCAGCTTGGTGGGGGGTAATAAATAATAATTACCTGAAAGCGCTGCGGAATAAGTTGGCGCTATACAAATACCAAGATTTATTTATTTATTTAGGATGCCCTGACTCTCCCCCTCCTCACTTTGGGGGGGAAATACGATATATGCCCTCCTTTAGAGTGTTAACCATTGCTTTTGTTTCAGTAAAGTTTTATTGGTTCAAAGAAAACGTGCTCCATTGCCTCCATCTGTCACCGCCGTGCCACCACCAACAACCTGCTGCACATGTTTTTAGTGTACGAGTTGTTTTGTGGTTGCTGTTTTCTAAAGCACATTGAATGTCATCCTGTTTTTATAGGTGAATGTTTTTCGTGCACTTGAACCAAAGCCTGGACGGATTACAATAGCAACCAGATTGCGGAAATAAATTTTCTGTCATCATAAAGTCTCTTGTCTCAGATTGTTTCTCTCTGATGCTACATTTCCATGAAATTGTCATAGTTAGGAGTTTAGCGGTGACATTTTGTATATGAAATGTGACATTATTCCAACTATACACGTGAAATATGTCCACGATGACTGAGTGAAGTGCTCAGTAAATTGGGACAGACAGAGAAGATAGAGTGAGATGTAACCTTTCAAGAGCTCGCAGTCTTTAGTGAGAGGTTTGCTGCGATGAAACTCTTTACTGACTCACAGGTCAACAGTGTCAATGTCACATGATCACCTTCTACTGCAACTCATCACTAAAGGATTTTTTTTTTTTAAAGTAACTCAAAATAGAATCTATACTAGTGTCTAAATGGACAGGTGATGTTAATTTGCTGAAATTGCAGCTCCTTCTTAATAACATGTGCCCTAATAAAAAGGATTGTAGAACACACCGTCTCCCAAACGCAATGAATAACGAGCAATAGATGGCTCAGAGTGCAAATTTACAGTCTATGGTCATTTTAATGGAAGCTTGATTCATTTTAACCCATGCATATGCATAGGTACCAAAATTTGAAAATGTTTTCTAGGGAAACTTCAACATTAAGAAGGTGGGATTTATCAGAATATGGCTTGCTAGAGTATGCTTTTGGCTCTCTGCAGCAAATCCTCACCAAAACCCGACTCAAAATATATACTAAATAGTGCAGAATTGCTGTGGATTCTTTCCACTGCAGAAAATTGAATTCAATGATTGGCTGAGAGCTACTTGTGATTGGCTGAGCACTCAGCCAATCAGATATAGCCCTTGGCTGAAAGAGCTTCAGAGCAGTGTCGGGAGAAGACAGGCTAGACGTGCCTGAGCCCCGGCAGCTAAGGAGAGGTGAGTATAATTTTTTTTCTATTTTTAACACATTCTAGGGATGATTTTCAGGGAAGGGCTTATATTTAAAGGACTTCCCCGAAAACCACTGCAGGGCTTGCCAGCATCCCATCGCTTTCAATGGGACTGTAAAAGTGCCAGTCCCATTAAAAGCAATGGGAAAACATTGCAATCCCCTGCCACAGCTGTCACAGCTGTGACAGCTGTGGCAGGGGATTCTTTACTCTCCACAGGGGTAAAAAAATCCTCTGCCACAGCTGTCACAGCTGTGGCAGAGGATTCTTTACTCCCTGCAGGGAGTCCCCTTGGCACTGTTCACTGTGACAATGCTATTGCAGTGTTCAGTGACAAGGGGACTCCCCATGGGGAATATTTACAGGGCAGCGGCGGAGAGGTGAGTATATATATATATTTTATTTTATTTATTTTCTTTACACAAACAGGGATGATTTTCAGGGAAGGGCTAATATTTCAAGCTCTTCCCCGTAAATTATTGCAGGGGTTGCTGTCAGCCCATTGCATTCACGCGTGTTTGTGCACGTATGGGGTTGCACAGTTTTGTGCGCACCTATGTAGGGCACACGCACATGCTCATGGGAATGCACCCTAAAGGAGTATTCTCATTTCAGCAATATATCCCCTATGCACAAGAAAGGAGATAAACTGCTGATTCATGGGGGTTTGACTACTGGGCCCCCCACTGATCCCGAGATATTACCCCCAGTGTGTTCTGAAGCTTTGCTATGCACGCCACTGCTCTATTCACTTCAGTGGGACCACCAGAGATGGCCAAGTTCAAGTGCAGAATGGAGTGGCAGCATATCTGCTTCCAGGCTCACCAGCCACCCAGAATTCCCCTTACAGTCTGTAAAAGTAAGGGACTTTTTTTCGTGTCCTGGAACAAAAATTGTTGTGTTAGTGATTTCTTTTTGAGGCTGGTGGCTCTTGAGCAGATTATTATGACTGGAATTTTTGTCATGTAATTTTATAGCTCACAGTAGACGATGGTAATGAGCACATATTGGTATGTGACCTACAGACATGTATTATTTCATATTGCTGAGTTCAAGCATTTGTCAATCTCCGGTAGACCCACTGAAGTGAATGGAATGGTGGTGCGTATGCATGGCCACCGCTAACAAAATTTTGCGACAGTGCCAGGGCTGAAATGCCGTGATAGAATAACTCCCTTAAGGGGCAGGGTTTGTTTGCAGGTGGCTTGTAATGGGGCAGGATTTGCCATAAAATACATTATTTTCCAAATATTCTCTACATAGTGTACTCACTATAAACACTTTACAGTGAGGCAGGTATAGAGGAAGGGATGAACACACAACAGTTATCTCTGATGCGAATAGCTATGTTCACAAGCTTCTAACAGTCTGAGCTTGCTTCACCACTTTCTGTGTGCTATTCTCCCCATTATATGTATATAGACTTTGTCTCCCATTGCTTATAGTGACCATATCTCACATTCTTTTCTTTTTGGTCTGGCTTCCATCAGCTAAAGATATTCAGATAGAGGCACCTTATTCCTGTACGAATGCACCTCTTTAGGCTGGGTTCAAACAGGACGGATTTGCCGCTGTTTTGCCGCGGATTGCCGTTGCATATCCGCACTGCGGCAAAACTGCTGCGTTTGCAGTGCAATGCAGCACAAATGAGATTTGCCAAAAAGCTGTTCTCACAGGACGGATTTTTTCCGCACAGCCGCAGTGCGGAAATGCAACTGCGGCGCGGTTTTAAAAGATGCAGCATGTTCATTCTTTGGTCTTTTCCGCAGCGCTTTTTTGTCCATAGACCTCTATGGACACAGCCAAAACCACACCAAATACGCGGCAAAAAGTAAAAAAGCGCTGTGGAAAAAAACGCTTGCGGATTTTTCCGCACAAAAATCTGCAGCAAAATCCGCAAGCCCAAATTAACCTTTGAAGCCGTTTTGCTGCAGAAGCAGTTCTTCTGCGGCAAAACCGCGGCAAATCTGCCCTGTGTGAGCCCAACCTTAGGGCTTTTAGAGTCTGAGTCTATGAACAGCCTGGCTGTGAAGACATGTAAGGTGGGGACAGCTTTGTTGTTGTTAGCCATTTAGTTGTTTACGACCCTCGGAAACCCTAAAGGCGAGCTTCCTCCATGTTTTTCAGTTTTGCACTGCTTCTTTCAGTTGTGTAAAACCGTGGAGCAAAGAAAAAAGATTTGAGGTCTGCGCTACCTAAAACATAACAAATGTGAATATAGAAAAATTCCCTTGCTTATACAGGAGCCTCAAAATTTAAGAGACTCCTCACCCCCATCCCAAATAGAAGCGGAAGGCCACTAGAGATGCTGGTGATGTAGTGCAAATTGTAATACTTCGGTCCACAAGGAACAGGAGCCTGAATAACTCTTTTCCCATTTGAGTTTTAATTAATATAAACAGACAGAAGACATACTGCGTAGTTCATACAAACCAAAGTCCAGGTACATGAAACCGAGGTTATGCATTGCATTTCGGCTCACTTAGGCACCCTTCTCAATCATAAAACATGCACAAAGTAACACAAATATATACCACTAGCCCAGGTACAATATTACAATATATTTGTAAGCAGTCACCCCTCCCCAATCTGGGCTGGGTTGAGCTGGGTGGCTGCATATTAGTCTGCATTGAACATTTAAAGGGGTTGTCCCGCGCCGAAACGGGTTTTTTTCTTTTTTTCAATAGCCCCCCCGTTCGGCGCGAGACAAACCCGATGCAGGGGTTTAAAAAAAAAAACGGATAGTACTTACCCGAATCCCCGCGCTCCGGTGACTTCTTACTTACCTTGCGAAGATGGCCGCCGGGATCTTCACCCTCGGTGGACCGCAGGTCTTCTGTGCGGTCCATTGCCGATTCCAGCCTCCTGATTGGCTGGAATCGGCACACGTGACGGGGCGGAGCTACGAGGAGCAGCTCTCTGGCACAAGCGGCCCCATTCAGAAGGGAGAAGACCGGACTGCGCAAGTGCGTCTAATCGGGCGATTAGACGCTGAAAATTAGACGGCACCATGGAGACGAGGACGCTAGCAACGGAACAGGTAAGTGAATAACTTCTGTATGGCTCATAATTAATGCACAATGTACATTACAAAGTGCATTAATATGGCCATACAGAAGTGTATACCCCAACTTTGTTTCGCGGGACAACCCCTTTAACTCATTTATATTGCAATCTGACCCTCTGCAGTCTACCAATGTCTAATGGTGATTGAGCCGCCCTGCAGTTTATCAGATGGTGTATTTTTAGCTCTGTTTTCTGTGAGCTATGATTATTCAATTCTAAGTGTAAAAGTAAGTGACCCCCTGTGTAATGTACCTAATTTAATTCTGTAACTTCCTGGTAACGTACAAACTTGATATTTAGTACGACCATTCTTTATGTTGTAAATAAGAAAAGTAAAGAGGTCACAACCTGATTATTCAATTCTAAGTGCAAAAGTAAGTGACTCCCTATGTGATGTAACTAATAGAGATGAGCGAACGTACTCGTCCGAGCTTGATATTCGTGCGAATATTAGGGTGTTCGGGATGCTCGTTACTCTTAACGAGTACAACGCGATGTTCCGGTTACTTTCAGTTTCCTCTCTGAGACGTTAGCGCGCTTTTCTGGCCAATTGAAAGACAGGGAAGGCATTACAACTTCCCCCTGTGACGTTCAAGTCCTATACCACCCCCCTGCTGTGAGTGGCTGCGGCGATCAGATGTCACCTGAGTGTAAAAGTCGGCCCCTCCCGCGGCTCGCCTCAGATGCCTTGTGACTGAGTTAGCTGAGGGAAAGTGCTGCTGCTGGTGCTGCTGTAGGGAGAGTGTTAGGAGTGAGTGTAGGCTTCAAGAACCCCAACGGTCCTTCTCAGGGCCACATCTATCCGTGTGCAGTACTGTGGAGGGTGCTGTTAGCAGTGTTGCACAAATTTTATTTTTTTTAAAATCGGCAGTCTGCAGAGCATTGCGCCTTGCAGTAATACTACAGGGACAGAAGTGGTGCTTAGGTAGGGAGAGTGTTAGGAGTGAGTGTAGGCTTCAAGAACCCCTACGGTCCTTTTTAGGGCCACACCTATTCGTGTGCAGTACTGTGCAGGCTGCTGTTAGCAGTGTTGCATATTTTTTTTTCAAAATCGGCTGTCTGCAGAGCATTGCGCCTTGCAGTAATACTACAGGGAGAGAATTGTGTAGGCAGGGCCAGAAGACATATATTATTGATTGAATATATTCAGTGGGCCCTCCGTTTCCAAAAAAGGGAAAAATTGTATTTGTCCTGCAGTCCTGCGCCAATTTATTTCCTGCCTGGGAAAAGTAACCGCTGTGCTGCACTTCATATAAGTGCATTTCTGTGCAACACATATCTTATCTGATTGAATATAGTCAGTGGGCCCTCCGTTTCCCAAAAAGGGAAACATTCTATTTGTCCTGCAGGCTTGCGCCAATTTATTTGCTGCCTGTGAAAAGTCTCCGCTCTGCTGCACTTCATATAACTGCATTTCTGTGCAACACATATCTTATCTGATTGAATATAGTCAGTGGGCCCTCCGTTTCCCAAAAAGGGAAACATTCTATTTGTCCTGCAGGCTTGCGCCAATTTATTTGCTGCCTGTGAAAAGTAACTGCTCTGCTGCACTTCATATAACTGCATTTCTGTGCAACACATATCTTATCTGATTGAATATAGTCAGTGGGCCCTCCGTTTCCCAAAAAGGGAAACATTCTATTTGTCCTGCAGGCTTGCGCCAATTTATTTCCTGCCTGTGAAAAGTAACTGCTCTGCTGCACTTCATATAACTGCATTTCTGTGCAACACATATCTTATCTGATTGAATATAGTCAGTGGGCCCTCCGTTTCCCAAAAAGGGAAACATTCTATTTGTCCTGCAGGCTTGCGCCAATTTATTTGCTGCCTGTGAAAAGTAACTGCTCTGCTGCACTTCATATAACTGCATTTCTGTGCAACACATATCTTATCTGATTGAATATAGTCAGTGGGCCCTCCGTTTCCCAAAAAGGGAAACATTCTATTTGTCCTGCAGGCTTGCGCCAATTTATTTGCTGCCTGTGAAAAGTAACTGCTCTGCTGCACTTCATATAACTGCATTTCTGTGCAACACATATCTTATCTGATTGAATATAGTCAGTGGGCCCTCCGTTTCCCAAAAAGGGAAACATTCTATTTGTCCTGCAGGCTTGCGCCAATTTATTTCCTGCCTGTGAAAAGTAACCGCTCTGCTGCACTTCATATAACTGCATTTCTGTGCAACACATATCTTATCTGATTGAATATAGTCAGTGGGCCCTCCGTTTCCCAAAAAGGGAAACATTCTATTTGTCCTGCAGGCTTGCGCCAATTTATTTGCTGCCTGTGAAAAGTAACTGCTCTGCTGCACTTCATATAACTGCATTTCTGTGCAACACATATCTTATCTGATTGAATATAGTCAGTGGGCCCTCCGTTTCCAAAAAAGGGAAACATTCTATTTGTCCTGCAGGCTTGCGCCAATTTATTTCCTGCCTGTGAAAAGTAACCGCTCTGCTGCACTTCATATAACTGCATTTCTGTGCAACACATATCTTATCTGATTGAATATAGTCAGTGGGCCCTCCGTTTCCCAAAAAGGGAAACATTCTATTTGTCCTGCAGGCTTGCGCCAATTTATTTGCTGCCTGGGAAATCACTGGTAATACAGCATGCTGAGGGGTAGGGGTAAGCCTAGAGGACGTGGACGTGGCCGAGGACGCGTAGGCCCAAGTGAGGGTGTGGGCACAGGGCGAGCTCCTGATCCAGGTGTATCGCAGCCGACTGCTGCGCGATTAGGAGAGAGGCACGTTTCTGGCGTCCCCACATTCATCGCCCAATTAATGGGTCCACGCGGGAGACCTTTATTAGAAAATGAGCAGTGTGAGCAGGTCCTGTCGTGGATGGCAGAAAGTGCTTCGAGCAAGCTATCATCCACCCACAGTTCTGCGCCGTCCAGTGCTGCAAATCCATATCCTCTGGCTGCTACTCCTCCTTCCTCCCAGCCTCCTCACTCCACTACAATGACACATGCTCAGGAGCGGGCAGACTCCCAGGAACTGTTCTCGGGCCCCTGCTCAGATTGGGCAGCAGTGGTTCCTCTCCAAGCAGAGGAGTTTATCGTCACTGATGCCCAACCATTCGAAAGTTCCCGGGGTCCGGGGGATGAGGCTGGGGACTTCCGGCAACTGTCTCAAGACCTTTCAGTGGGTGAGGAGGACGATGACGATGAGACACAGTTGTCTTGCAGTGAGGTAGTAGTAAGGGCAGTAAGTCCGAGGGAGGAGCGCACAGAGGATTCGGAGGAAGAGCAGCAGGACGATGAGGTGACTGACCCAACTGGTGTGCAACGCCTACACAGGACAGGTCTTCAGAGGGGGAGGCACGGGCAGCAGCAGGGCAGGTTGCAAGAGGCAGTGCGGTGTCCAGGGGTAGAGGCAGGGCCAGACCAAATAATCCACCAACTGTTTCCCAAAGCACACCCTCGCGCCATGCCACCCTGCAGAGGCCGAGGTGCTCTAAGGTCTGGCAGTTTTTCACAGAGACGCCTGACGACCGACGAACAGTGAAGTGCAACCTTTGTCGCGCCAAGATCAGCCGGGGAGCCACCACCAACAGCCTCACCACCACCAGCATGCGCAGACATATGATGGCCAAGCACCCCACAAGGTGGGACGAAGGCCGTTCACCGCCTCTGGTTTGCACCGCTGCCTCTCCCCCTGTGCCCCAACCTGCCACTGACATCCAACCATGCTCTGAGGACACAGGCACTACCGTCTCCTGGCCTGCACCCAAACCCTCACCTCCGCTGTCCTCGGCCCCATCCACCAATGTCTCGCACCGCACCGTACAGCCGTCGCTAGCGCAAGTGTTTGAGCGCAAGCGCAAGTACGCCGCCACGCACCCGCACGCTCAAGCGTTAACCGTCCACATAGCCACATTTATCAGCCTTGAGATGCTGCCGTATAGGGTTGTGGAAACGGAGTCCTTCAAAAGTATGATGGAGGCGGCGGCCCCGCGCTACTCAGTTCCCAGTCGCCACTACTTTTCCCGATGTGCCGTCCCAGCCCTGCACGACCACGTCTCCCGCAGCATTGTACGCGACCTCACCAACGCGGTTACTGCCAAGGTCCACTTAACAACGAACACGTGGACAAGCACTGGCGGCCAGGGCCACTACATCTCCCTGACGGCACATTGGGTGAATTTAGTGGAGGCTGGGACAGAGTCAGAGCCTGGGACCGCTCACGTCCTACCCACCCCCAGAATTGCGGGCCCCAGCTCGGTGCTGGTATCTGCGGCGGTGTATGCTTCCTCCACTAAAGCACCCTCCTTCTCCTCCGCAACCTCTGTCTCGCAATCAAGATGTGTCAGCAGCAGCAGCACGTCGCCAGCAGTCGGTGTCGCGCGGTGTGGCAGCACAGCGGTGGGCAAGCATCAGCAGGCCGTGCTGAAACTACTCAGCTTAGGAGATAAGAGGCACACTGCCCACGAACTGCTGCAGGGTCTGACAGAGCAGACCGACCGCTGGCTTGCGCCGCTGAGCCTCCAACCGCGCATGGTCGTGTGTGACAACGGCCGTAACCTGGTGGCGGCTCTGCAGCTCTGCAGCCTCACGCACGTGCCATGCCTGGCCCACGTCTTTAATTTGGTGGTTCAGCGCTTTCTGAAAAGCTACCCACGCTTGTCAGACCTGCTCGTAAAGGTGCGCCGGCTCTGCGCACATTTCCGCAAGTCCCACACGGACGCTGCCACCCTGCGGACACTGCAACATCGGTTTAATCTGCCAGTGCAGCGACTGCTGTGCGACGTGCCCACACGGTGGAACTCTACGCTCCACATGTTGGCCAGGCTCTATGAGCAGCGTAGAGCTATAGTGGAATACCAACTCCAACATGGGCGGCGCAGTGGGAGTCAGCCTCCTCAATTATTTTCAGAAGAGTGGGCCTGGTTGGCAGACATCTGCCAGGTCCTTCGAAACTTTGAGCAGTCTACCCAGGTGGTGAGCGGCGATGCTGCAATCATTAGCGTCACCATTCCTCTGCTATGCATCTTGAGAAGTTCCCTGCAAACCATAAAGTCAGCCGCTTTGCGCTCGGAAACAGAGCCGGGGGAAGACAGTATGTCGCTGGATAGTCAGAGCACCCTCCTGTCTATATCTCAGCGCGTTCAGGAGGAGGAGGAGGAGCATGAGGAGGATGAGGAGGAGGGGGAAGAGACAGCTTGGCCCACTGCTGACGGTACCCATGCTGCTTGCCTGTCATCATTTCAGCGTGTATGGCCTGAGGAGGAGGAGGATCCTGAAAGTGATCTTCCTAGTGCGTACAGCCATGTGTTGCGTACAGGTACCCTGGCACACATGGCTGACTTCATGTTAGGATGCCTTTCTCGTGACCCTCGCGTTACACGCATTCTGGCCACTACGGATTACTGGGTGTACACACTGCTCGACCCACGCTATAAGGAGAACCTTCCCACTCTCATTCCCGAAGAGGAAAGGGGTTCGAGAGTGTTGCTATACCACAGGACCCTGGCGGACAAGCTGATGGTAAAATTCCCATCCGACAGCGCTAGTGGCAGAAGGCGCAGTTCCGAGGGCCAGGTAGCAGGGGAGGTGCGGAGATCGAGCAGCATGTACAGCCCAGGCAGTGCAACAGTCTTTAAGGGCCTGGACAGCTTTATGGCTCCCCAGCAAGACTGTGTCACCGCTCCCCAGTCAAGGCTGAGTCGGCGGGAGCACTGTAAAAGGATGGTGAGGGAGTACGTAGCCGATCGCACGACCGTCCTCGGTGACGCCTCTGCCACCTACAACTACTGGGTGTCGAAGCTGGACACGTGGCCTGAACTAGCGCTGTATGCCCTGGAGGTGCTTGCTTGTCCTGCGGCTAGCGTCTTGTCGGAGAGGGTGTTTAGTGCGGCTGGGGGAATCATCACAGATAAGCGTACCCGCCTGTCAACCGACAGTGCCGACAGGCTAACACTCATCAAGATGAACAAAGCCTGGATTTCCCCAGACTTCTCTTCTCCACCAGCGGACAGCAGCGATACCTAAGCAATACGTAGGCTGCACCCGCAGATGGAAGCATCGTTCTCTCTCACCATCTGTGACACGTATGGGATACGATTGAACTGGATGATTGTGTCAGAGGCAGGGAAATTAAGGTAATCAAATAACTAGTTGCCGTATGAGTTAACCAGAACTTCAATGAACTAATGACCCGTCTGAATATTCTGCTAATATTTGTTCAAAAGCAGAATATTTTGGACATATATGGTATGATACAGCAAGAATGACTCATAATACAATACAGATGTCGATAACTTCATGGACAAAATATTCAATATATTTTGTTGCCAATCATCTATCACGCATGTCTAGAACCTGAATAGCCATATTAGAATGACGTATATACCCATAACTGCGCAGAAGCAGATATGCCACGTAATGTAAGAACAGCATAAATAACAGTGATCTTCAAGGAGAATCCGGGACTCGTTTTGCTGTGGTCGATAGACGTATCGGCGTACTCCCGAATTCCTCCTACAAATCGTACCTGGAGATCCCCCGATTGCGGAGTGATGCTACAATATCCGGTGACGTATTGATGCTTATCTTTGTTACCCATGTGATCTCAATGCCTGTATGTTAATTAACTATTTCACTTACATATACTAAAGAGTAAATAAACTTGTGTTTTATATTTGTCTTGCCTTAAAAACTGTCACGGTAGGCTTAGTTGGTATGCTAATGAGGTTAAAGAATCGCCAAAACTTGAGCGGGTAAGACACCATCCAAAACGGGGACATTTCTGCTTCATCAATCTGTGTATAATATTCCTCCTCCTCCTCCTGCTCCTCCTCCTGAAACCTCACGTAATCACACTGAACGGGCAATTTTTCTTAGGGCCACAAGGCTCACTCATATAATTTTTCTAAAAAATTTTTATACGTTTCAATGCTCTTAAAAGCGTTGGAACTTTAACTTGAACCAATTTTTCGTTAAACTGGGCTGCCTCCAGGCCTAGTTACCACTTAAGCCACATTAACCAAAGCGATTAATGGGTTTCACCTGCCATCTTGGTTGGGCATGGCCAATTTTTACTGAGGTACATTAGTACTGTTGGTACACCAATTTTTTTGGGCCCTCACCTACAGTGTAATCATAGCAATTTCTATGTTCTTCGCCTGCACTCATGGTACAGAAAGGTGTGTGGGGTTGGCCTACACTTTAGCTACATAAATGTAACTTGGGCCTTGGCTATACTGCAGCTACTGAAATGGAACTAAGACTGCGCTCCCACTATACTGCTGCTTCGGAATTGTTCCTGGGGCCTGTGTAGGCTGCTACTATTACTTAAATGGAACTTAGACTATGCTCCTCCTATACTGCTGCTTCGGAATTGTTACTGGGGCCTGTCTTGAGTGCTACTATTACTGAAATGGTACAAAGACTGCGCTCCCACTATACTGCTGCTTCGGAATTGTTACTGGTGCCTGTCTTGAGTGCTACTATTACTGAAATGGAACGAAGACTGCGCTCCCACTATACTGCTGCTTCGGAATTGTTACTGGGGCCTGTCTTGAGTGCTACTATTACTGAAATGGAACTAATACTGTGCTCCCCCTATAATGCTGCTAGTGATATGTTAGTGGGGCCTGTCGCTAATGCTACGGCTGAAATGTTACTAATTCTGGGCTCTGCCTATACCACTGCTAATGGTATGTCTCTGGGGTGTGGAAACAGAGGCTTCCCAAAGACATGATGGCGGCGAGGCCATTTCCCACCAACGCGGTTACTGTTAAGGTGCATATAACCACGGACACGTGGAGAGGACACGTAGTGCCTCAAAAACATCCCCCGCCACGGCCCACTTAACCCTGGCCACATTCCGAAAACCAACAAAATAAAACCGCGCTACTAGGTCCGCAGTCACCACCACATTACCACCAACGCGGTTACTGTTAAGGTGCATATAACCACGGACACGTGGAGAGGACTCGTAGTGCCTCAAAAACATCCCCCTCCTCCTCCAACAATGAAAACATTCTTGGCAAATGCCTTTGCATTGGTTCGTCTGGTGGCAGTCCAAGAATTTCACCTTTACCGACACAACAAGAGAGCCCCCCCACCATCCCCCCGCCACGGCCCACTTAATCCTGGCCACATTCCGAAAACCAACAAAATAAAACCGAGCTACTAGGTACGCAGTCACCACCACATTACCACCAACGCGGTTACTGTTAAGGTGCATATAACCACGGACACGTGGAGAGGACACGTAGTGCCTCAAAAACATCCCCCGCCACGGCCAACTTAATCCTGGCCACATTCCGAAAACCTACAAAATACAACCGCGCTACTTGGTCCGCAGTCACCACCACATTACCACCAACGCGGTTACTGTTAAGGTACATATTACCAGTCTGACTGGGGCATGCAGACACCTTGACAGAATGAATAGTGTGTGGCACATAGGTTCCCCATTGCTATGCCCACGTGTGCAGCTCCTGATGGCGGTGGCACAGGATTATATTTCTCATTGCTTCTGTACAGCATTGTGGGCTATCGCCCCACCACTTTTAAAGAGGGTCGCTGCCTAGCCGTGCCAACCCTCTGCAGTGTGTGCCTGCAGTTCCTCCTCATGGCAGACGCACTTATAAATAGACATGAGGGTGGTGTGGCATGAGGGCAGCTGAAGGCTGCGCAGGGACAGTTTGGTGTGCGCTGTGGACACTGTGTCGTGCAGGGGGGAGGGGGGTTGGGCAGCATGTAACCCAGGAGATGTGGCAGCAGAGTGTCATACAGGCAGTGATTGTGCTTTGTTGTAGGTAGTGTGGTGCTTAGCTAAGGTATGCCATGCTAATGAGGGCTTTTCAGAAGTAAAAGTTGTTGGGAGGGGGGGGGGGGCCCACTCTTGCCGGTATTGTGGCTTAATAGTGGGACCTGTGAACTTGAGATGCAGCCCAACATGTAGCCCCTCGCCTGCCCTATCCGTTGCTGTGTCGTTCCTATCACTTTCTTGAATTGCCCAGATTTTCACACATGGAAACCTTAGCGAGCATCGGCGAAATACAAAAATGCTCGGGTCGCCCATTGACTTCAATGGGGTTCGTTACTCGAAACGAACCCTCGAGCATTGCGAAAATTTCGTCCCGAGTAACGAGCACCCGAGCATTTTGCTGCTCGCTCATCTCTAGTAACTAATAACACTCATCTATACCGCACAAACTTGAAATTTGGCACAACTATTCTTTAGGTTGTGAATAGGAAAAGTAAAGGGGTTGCAACTTGATTATTCAATCCTAAACGCCAAAGTAAGTGACCCCCCTATGTAATGTAACTAATAACACACATCCGTACTGCACAAACATGAAATTTGGTCATAAATAGGAAAAGTAAAGGGGTCGCAATATCAATATATGTGTGAAAAATGGTATGCCAATCTGCGATACATGAGATATTTCTTTTCTCAGAAACCATAAAGCCTAGGGAAATAATTTGTGTACTGAGCAGACTCCAACGCTTCTCTATGTGTATATACTGAGGAGAATCTAACTGACCTCTGTGTGCATATACTGAGGAGAATCTACCTCAACTCTATTTGCATATACTAAGGAGAATATAACTGACCTCTGCGTGTATATACTGAGGAGAATCTAACTGACCTCTGTGTGTATATACTGAAAGGCTGTAAAGTACATAAGGAAGCAGCCATGGACTGCAAGGATGGAGCATGCCCTTCAGGCTAAGAAGGGGCTGCAACCTCCAGTCTGGGGGTAAATGTGAATAAAAAGGGGTGTTACCTTTAAGTGTAAAAAGTGAGGAGAGTGAGAGAGGTGGCACATTCTGCAGAGGGGCATCGGTACATGAAGTCTGAGGAGAATCTAACGCTCCTCTATGTCTATACATATTTTATTCCCTGATACCTCTGAAGTAACCACGACTTCATAAAATTTTCCATGTGAACAACAGGTAAACACCTGTAACTTGGGCTATGTCAAGTATATCAGCTAGTCTAAAATAAAGACAACTTTATTCAGTTATACACTTAGAATTGTAATACAAACTACATTTATCGTCCTAAGTCTGTCTTCAACATTGATTGATGGTGTTATTTTAGATTTAATACATTCACATGGTATGGTTGCCATGAGCAAAGCAAGCTCTATAAATCTGAGAGAATGCCATGCTGCGCTCTTGTGGGTTGTGGGAATAAGTAAAGTAAAGCAAGACATATTTAAAAACAAACCATCCAACTGCTAATAACCTGCATGTCATTAAAGGCCCATTTGTTTGGAGCATCCTAGATAGATGGGCAGCATTAAGCCCATCCAGTAAAACATACAGTAGTGTAGAAGACAAGTCCTAATTACCTTCTGTAATAAGTGTGCATAGTGTGTGTAAATGGGGACGCTTTTGACTGGAAAATGTGTTCTATGAATGTATTAGTAGTCACCTAAATGACGAAGGAATATGCATTACGTGTAACAAAATGCCACGATATTGAATAGTGAGACAGACCAAAAAGCCATGCACAATCTCATCCCATGAACCCTTTAGTGAATGGCATTTTACATTTGTTCAATAACAATAAAACTGCAGCAGGCTTAAATGTTTCCCAGTGAGAAAGCATAAATCACATACTAATGATAAAGGTGTTATGGAAACTACGGATGAAGGTCAGATGTGATGTTATCAATCACCAGCCACATTTATGTGGTCATTGCAGTCCTACTGCTTAGCTACCCTTTTTGCAATTAGCGAGATGGGTCTTCTAAATAACCTTGTAGAAAGAAGCCGCAGATGATTTTAGCATTTTCCTTTTGTTTGACTTCTGATTGTTCAGATCTTGTTTATTACTGGTGACTTATAGATAAGCCCTTGTGTTGACAGTTACTTCTACTTTTCATGTAATACACTATTATTATACTCTTCATTTTGGTTCATTTTTCCTTTCCTTTTTTGCAGCAGACGTATAACGAAGAGTAAATGCAAAACAAGGTCCCATATGCAGCTGAAATAACCATTCCTGGTTCCTTTAGTACAGTATATAACACTGTGTGTACCTCACTGTTTCATATACACCAATGAGCCATGACATTAAAACTACTATGATTATTTTCAGTAAGAGAAATCAAGTAATCTTGTAGATATGATACCTTTTAATGGCAAACAAAAATGCTTGATGTTATAGCAAGTTTTCAAACCTACTAAGGGTTCTTCCTCAGGCTCAACCCTTAGTAGGTTTGAAAGCTCACTATAACATCATGTATTTTTGTTAGCCATTGAAAGGTATCATATCTACAAGATTACTTAGTTTCTGTTGCTGAGAACAATCACATTTTGCTCTACTGGCTAACACGGTGCCAAACTTTTCTCGTTTTATTAAAACCACTGAAAGGTGACGTGAATAACATTGTTTATGTCATTACAGTGGCAAAAGGTAAGATGCATTTAGTAGCAAGTGAACAGTCACTACTTGAAGTTGATGTGTTGGAAGCAGGAAAAATGGGCAAGCATTAGGATGCGAATGTCAAACTGTGATGACTGGGTCAAAGCATCTCTGAAAAGGCAAGAGTTGTGGGGTGTTTCCAGTATGCACTGGTTAATATAGTACCTACAAAAAGTGTACATAACTGTATAGTAACTGCCAAAGATCCCTAATATGATCTGAGTTCGGGTTACTAAACACGTGGTCTGGCCAAGACACACGTCCATATTACGAGTGCATAAATGTGCCCATAATACACTCATGTAAAACTAGCCTGAGGGTTCCTGCACACGGGTGGATTTGATTTGCAAAATCCGGAGGCGGCGACTACCCCTGGATTCCACAGCAAATACTGCCCATTGCCTCCTGTGGAGTACCGATGCCTCCTGCACACAAGCGGAAATCAACTTTGATTTCCGCTTGTGGAAATTGCAGCATGCTCCACTTCTGTGCGGTTTCCACCTGGACAGCTTCCATTGAAGTTAATGGAAGCCATCCGACCTGCGGCCCTTCAGCAATCATCATTGCAGAAAGGTTGCAGGATTCGCATTATTGCCTAGCGACGGTGCTGCATAATCTGTACTGCGTATGCGCACTGGTGCACCAGACCACGCTTCTGCAGTATACATAAAGAAGAATCTGGACAGGTAAGCGGCGTCACCAGCCAGCGAAGGGGTCGGATCCTGCATGCCGGATCCAACCCTGTCGTTTGAAGACGGCCTAAGAACTGGTTTCATTATGTATTTACTTCTTTACAGAGATAGCCTAATCGGAGAAGGTGCACTAAATCATGAAGTGTAATTTTTATATTCACTATATGACAAAGGTACAGTATGTGGTCAGCCTCCCAATTACTGAGTTCAGTTTAAAATCCTCATTGCACATTCATTGCAAGCAGGTGCTTAGAATGAAGCACAAAGGAATTCAGTCCCGTAAACAAACATTGATAACTGTATTGGTTGTACTGAAGATCATGAAATTGGTTCTTTGGATAGGCTAGCAGGAACCAAGTTTTGAAACCAGCTTTTACTAGTGTGACACATCCTTAGGCAAGGCCATGTAGAGTACTTTCTGAGTGCTTGCCGGTCACAGGTATGACAAGGACTAAAGCAGTAGATAAGTGAAGAAGCACGACAGAGCCATATTTGCAGTCAACTTCTTTAAACTCCAAATGACAAAGTATAATAGAGAACAGTTCTCTAGAGTTGGAGACATGCAGGAGACAGTGCAGTCAATGCAGAGTATTCTGTAGACAACCTTGGTCACTCACTTCACAGTGTAATAGAAGTTAGCTTATCTCTGACCTTCTCCATTTTAGCATCCAGCTTTGGTTAATTGAAAGGAGCTCTATACATTCAGCTCTTACGTGCTTACCACTCCAGCACAAAATGGTGCCATTTTGCACCTAAAGCAAAACTACTTGCGGTTCCATCTTACTCCATATCTCACATCATAACTGTACTGCAGCGCCCGTCTCCCACACACACCCTACAAACACGATAGAATTAAATAAAAACTGCAAATTTAAAAGGTACAATCCCCCAAATAACATTGTTGCAAGGGATTTACAGCCTACCCACGCAGGTCTCTTACAATCGTACTGAGTGACCATAAATATAGCACTTTTGTAGGATGCCATCATTGTTGCAAGTCAATTTATGAAATCTTTGATCTACTCAATCTGCCCCAATGAACTCTATTTGCAATTATTGTGAAGTAGTAGAATCTACAAGCTCAGCTTTGAAGTGGTAGACCATGCAAACTTACAGACCAGGACTACCTGAAGTAAGTGAAGTACAAAAATTGCCTATCTTCTGTTACATCACTCACTAGAGAGTTCCAAATTGCCTATGAAAGTGATATCAGCTCAACCGTATGTCAAGAGCTTCATGAAATGGATTTCCATAGTTGACCCAGTTACAGATAAGATGAAGATCACCATGCATAGTTCGAAGTGCAAAGTGCATGGTGTAAAGCGCTCTTAGGCCCTTATTTCCAATGAAGATTACTGTTAATGCTACAGTAAAGATATTTGATTGTTTCTGGCCTTGTGGCAACTGCTTGGGGAAGGCTTTTTTATTTCACCATGACTATTTGGCTGAGAAAACTGAGATCAATTCAAATACTATTTGACAAGTTTGGTATGGAGAAACTTGAGTGGCCTACACAGTCCCCAATGTCAACCCCATTAAATGTCTTAGCCAGACCTTCTCGTTCAACATCAGTGACTGACCTCACAAATGCTCTTTTGCCTGAATAAGCACAGACATTCCCACAGAATTTCCATAGGCACACTCCAAAATCTTAAAGAAAGCCTTCTCAGAAGAGTAGAGACTGTTGTACGTGTTAAAGGGGACCCAACTCCAGATTAATGCTCATTATTTTGGAGCAGAATGTCCAACAGTCTCATATAGGTGGGATGGTCAGATGTCCACATTATTTGGCCATGTAGTATATTTACAGTACATGAAGTCAAATGTCTCTGTAGTAGGACAACATTGTGGACTAACAGTAATTTATATGCACTGCACCATTTGGAGTGAATAACTGTATGTAGGGAATAATTACAGTTTTTTTTTCCCAATAAAACTGTCATTTTGCTTGACAGCAGTTTCATAAGAGTAGAATGCAAGTAGAACAAAATAAAAATAACAATAAATATTGGCATCGTAAGTAGCCACCGTAAGGCATGTGATAAATGTGAATGATTCATTGTTTCTTGTGTACTGCTCTTACCTCATGCATGGTGAGTAGAGATGAACGAGCATACTTGGTAAGGCGATATACTCGAGAGAGCATCGCCTTTTTCGAGTACCTGCTGGATCGTCCCTGAAGATTTGGGGAGGCTGCGGGGGTTGAGGGCAGCACGGGGCAGCGGAGGGGAGCGGAGAGGATAAAATTCTCACCTTCTGATGATATACTCACTATTAAATATTGTGGTTCTGCTTTAACATACTGATCAGGGGGATCTAACCTCTGGGATCCCTCCAGATCTGAGAACAAAGGCACTGACCATCCTCAGGCATTTAATTTGCATAGTAGCCCTGTCAGCCACCCGCTGTGCAGGGAACTGCAACAAAACTACTGAATAGGGCTATGTTGTAGTTTCCTGCACAGCACATGGCTGGTATAGAAAACTGTAAAGGGTCCACAAATGCTAAACTACTGCTGCAGCCCCTTAATTTTAAGAATCGTGAGGACCCCAACATCAATTTATTTTACAGTTAAATACATACATTATCACTTCAAAATTCCAGTGTTGACTTTAAAGGGGTTTTCTCATGACTTAAATTTGCCACTCTGTCCTTCCTGGTTGCGGATGACCAGGACATGTGACTGCTGCAGCGAATCACTGGCTACAAAAAGTCACTGCAGTGACCACTGATTGGCTACAGCAGTCAAAAGGTCCTGTCAGCAACAACCAGCAAGGACAGAGTAGTTGTGAAGCAATTTAAGTCATGAGAAAACCCATTTAATAAAATGCACATGTAATGTAAAATATTACTTTTTTACATGTAGTATATATAAATGAATCATTTATAGAGAAATGCACAAATAAAACAAAACGAGTTCATAATGTATAGTATAGAATGTTGTATCAGCACTCAAATGTGGAGAGAAATGTGGGAAACGTGCCTGGTAGAAAGATTACACTTTGCAAAACAGTATATCTGCTCGTTAATGTAAACTTAATTAGCCAACTATGTGGCAGATATTTGGGGTGTAATGATAAACAAAACTTGCTGTTCATACCAAGCACATGAAAATGTTCAAATGAGGAAGAAATGTGACCGGATTGACTTTAACATGAACATTTGGGTTCCAGATGGGACGCTACGAGCATCTCAGACACAGCTGATTTGTAAAATCTATACTTTGCTCAGAATTGTGTATGTGTAGCTGGGACAGAGCAGTGTCCAGCTGGGCAGGATCGGCGTCGGCTGTTGGAGTGTCCGGTCCTAGGTCCCTTAGACCCAGGAACAGGTGCCTATCTGATGCTAGATCATGGTGCTCCTTCAGGAGGGTTTTAATCCACTTCTTCAACCCAATTCATACTTCTAACCACTGGATTCACATTGGTGGTGCAGATTGCTGACCAGCTTGTACTCTCTCTGGTGGCTGATGTAGAATGAGAAGAAGAACCCGAGTCCATCTGTACAATAAGCTGGAACGGTCTTTATTTAAATAGGCTCACTTCAGTTCCTCCTCCTCCTCCTGTGTGCTGGGGTACGACCTGCCTCACTATCTCAGGCTCTTCCATCTCTTCTCTGTTGCTTCAGAAATTTTCTGAGCATAGATGTGCAATCAAGCACTTTCTAAACTGCGCTCCTAAAGTTGGGTGGGGACCACCGTTTTATATTACCCCTGGCTTGCCAGGGCAATAGATAAGAAACGTGCATACTGCAAAGCACTGGTTACCCTACGCAGCACACAGGGGGCACAGGCATAAAGAAGTGACAACAGAAAAAACTGTATAAAAACTGAGTGGTCATTATCATCAATGTAAACAGACACATAGAACACAGAACCTCCTTACATCCCCCTCCCCTTTTTCCAGCCAGTCTCTGGCCGGACAGATCTCTTAAAGAATATATTACCAATCTAAAGGCCCTTTTACACTCAATGATTACTGCTCAAAATTCGTTCACACGAATGAAAATAAGCGATAATCGTTACATGTAAACCTGGGCATCGGGCACTTTTCGTTTGAACGACGATTTTAAGGTTAACTTAAAATCCATTGTTCAGCCACTGAGAGATAAAGTAAAAACATTTATTTCTCAATAGACCACATGCTGTTCTCTCCACAGTATGTTTACACTGGCCGGGAGAGAACAATGTAATCTGCCAGTAGCCGTGAGGAGAACAATGCAGCTATTTGCAGAGCTGGGCATGTGTTTAAACATGAGGCTTTGAAAACAGCTCTCGGAGGCTCTTTTACATGCAAATGAAGACGATAAAGTATTAATGGCCATTAACACTTTATGCAAATAGATTGCTAAATCTTTCAATATTTCAGTCTTTTGAAAGATTATCTTTGCATGGAAAGGGGCCTTTAACCTATAAAAACCATAAAACAATTTCACAGCAAACAAAATCCCTAATATGTGGGGCAGACAATTCACATGTCCCTACTAGAGATGAGCGAACGTGCTCGGCCACGCCCCTTTTTGGCCCGAATACCGCGATTTTCGAGTACTTCACTACTCGGGTGAAAAGTACTCGGGGTCGCCGGGGGGCGGGGAGAGGCGTGGCGGCGTGGGGGGTAGCAGCCGGGAACAGGGGGGAGCCCTCTCTCTCTCCCTCTCCCCCCCACTCCCCGCTCCACCCCCCCACGCCGCCACGGCGACCCCCGAATTTTTTCGCCCGAGTACGGAAGTACTTGAAAATCGCGGTATTCGGGCGAAAAAGGGGCGTGGCCGAGCACGTTCGCTCATCTCTAGTCCCTACCTACTACCAGTTTTGGTTACTGGTTACTTTCTGCAGGCATCAGCATTCTCCTTTCAAGGCTAGCAGTAACCAGGGTGACAATTTGTAACTGTAATTCAACAGTCTCTCAGTAGTGTCTGTATCCCTCTGGATCACTGGTTGAATACCCTAGGTGCCCTTATCGCAGATGGAATTGAGTCACTCTCCACTTTGTCTGTGCTGTAGTGCTGTATTCACACTGGTTCTGGTCAATGTTGAGACCTACGGTAACGGATTAGCTCACTGTCTGCAGTGTTGCTCTGCATTGCAGATGCTTCCTCCTGTCTCACACCGCTCCAGGCACTGGTGACACATCTCTGGTGTTCTGTTGGGATGCTGCAGGGAACACTCACAACAGTCGGCAGACCCTGGATTTCTCCTCCTTTGCTGTGAACACACAGGAACACACTGCCCACCCCCTTCCTGTCCAGACTGGAACTCTTTCCCTGAGAACAGCCTCCACAATGCCTCTTATGGTAACTGCAGGTAGTGTTGATGTAATTGTATGGGCGTAGAACTGAGCAGCAGTCCCAGACATAGTCAGTGGTGTTTGTGAAAAAAAAGCAAACCAATTTTCTAATCTCAGACAACTCTTTTAATTCCTGTATTTCAGTTGTCCCACTTTGGCAATTTGATAAAGCCAAATGTGAAAAACGGAGTGATTTAAAAAGCAAGTTGTAAAGTACTGGTCTCCTCACCTTTTACATACAATAAATTACTTTGGGAAGTAATCAAGATTGTCCGTTTGACAAGTCAGCTTGAGCCTTTTATTTGCTCTTGTTCGACATTTGTCTTTTTTATAGCCCATGGAAATTATCTGATAGAGTTTATTAAATTCTATGATAAGTTTTCAAATGTCAACTTTTAGGCTTGGAAAACTTTGCCTTTTTGTGCAAATGTCACACTATTCGCAGTGTGATACTATGCAATTTTCAGCTAATTTAATCATGTTTGGTTTATATTTAACTGCACGCTAATGGTCAAATAACAACAAGACATTTTTCTACATACAAATAACCATATGCAGTATATTGTCATGGTTTTGTTGCATCTAATCTGCATTTAACCTTCTGCCTGTTAAGTTTTTATTGCTGTAAATGCCTATTATGTTTCACATGGATAAAATAGTCAAATGGTCACTAACTTTTCAAACAACCTGTGTAATATTATAGCTAATATGATAATTAGCAAAAGTGCAAAAACATGTTATCTAAAATGACTTTGTGCTGAAAAAACACTCTAAAATGCTGGTCACTAGGGGTCTGCCTTCCTTCTGATTTGTTGTCTACTACCATGTTTCCGATAACCCCGATAACAAGCCCTACCCTGATTTTTTGTGAGAGCTTGAAATATAAGCCTTACCCTGAAAATAAGCCAGAGCTACACCACATAAAAAAACAAAAGTTATACATTACCTAGACGGCTCATCCAGGTCCCTCCCGCTGCTCTCCAGAGGTCCACACGGTTCCTGTAGTCCTCGGAGCTCATAGAACATCAGTTTCTGGTGACAGGATGCAAAAAATCTGGCCTCCAGGAAGCGATGACTGTAATTGGTTCTTCGAACAATGGCTGTGATTGGCTGAGCAGGAAGTATCTTCAAAAATTTGAGAAGATATGGTCCAAATGGATCAATTCAACTAATAGCTGTTCAAGTAGTAACATTGATTTTGTGAAGTCACCACTTGTTTTGTATTAGAATGGGATTGCTATGTGATTCTGATGGAGTGTGTGTGTGGGGGAGGGGGAGGTGTAGTCAACTTTATGATTCTGTTTATGTGTCTGTGTGGGTGGATGGGGGTACTTCTGTATGAGAAACTCTCCACTCTTGTCTGTTTTCATTTTTCACAATGGGTCTTTATTTAATGTTTTTTTCCTTTATTTCTAGAACTATAAAATTGTATAGGGTCGTTAGAATTACTATTTGTTATGCTTCATTATACTCTGTTTGATTCACAGATATGTACCAATCCAAACTGTTCGTAAAACTTATGTAGGCAACTGGCACATATATAATGTTTAAAGCCCCATTTACACGGGACTACTGTCGGACAAATGACGCCTAACACTCGTCCCCGCATGTACTCGCTCCATGCTGTTGCACAGGAGTGAGTATCGTTGGCTCGCAGCGGGGCGGCTGAAGGAAATTTCCCTCCTCGCTCTCCCCCGCCCCTCTCCATACACTTAACATAGCGGCCGTTCAGTACTGAGCGGCTACTGTTTACACTGAGCGTTTACATCATTTAAGCTGCATAAAAACCTGAACGATGATCGTTCAGTGTAAACAGCAGTGGTGAAATCTCCTCCAGCTGCCCAGCTGTGATCAACGATACTTGTTCCTGTGCAACAGCACGGGAGGGAGTACATGTGGGGACGAGTAAATGGGGCTCAACCTATCATTATCCTGTGTAACTCTGTGAGTACAGTATATGGAGGGTTAACTTTCCTTGTTTTATTTGACCCTTAGGCCTCATGTCCACGGGCAAAAGAAGAATTAAAATCCGCAGCGGATTTTAACTCTTCTCCCGCCCGCGGATCCGCACCCCATAGGGATGCATTGACCACCTGCGGGTAGATAAATACCCGCGGATGGTCAGTAAAAGTGAATTTTTTAAAAATGGAGCATGTAAAAAAACGCGACATGCTCCATTTTCGTGCGGGTCTCCCGCAGGCTTCTATTGAAGCCTATGGAAGCCGTCCGGATCCGCGGGAGACCTAAAATAAGAATAACTTACCCGCAGCGGCCGGGCACGTCTTCTCTTCCTCACGGCTGGATCTTCTTTGCTTCGGCTCGGCGGATGTGCCGGGCGCATGTGCGCGGCACGCCGCCGGCGTGCCGAGTTCATCCGCTGGCCGAAGAAAGAAGATCCGGCCATGAGGAAGAGAAGAGGTGCCCGGCCCGCTGCAGGTGAGTTAATGCTTTTAAATTCTTATTTTAAGCGCTCATGTCCGCGGGGCAGGAGGGACCCGCTGCGGATTCTACATGAAAAATCCGTAGCGAGCCTGATTTTCCCCGTGAACATGAGGCCTTAGGCTACTTTCACACAGGCATTTTTTACAGCGTTTAGCGCGGAGTTTGAAAGGCCACGCTGTAAGATGCCTGCATTGATTGCAATAGGGCTTCTCAGACAAGTCTTCAAGAGTGGCGTTTCTACTACTGTGATTTTCCAACACTGCCTGCTCTATTTTAGTACAGACAGCATTTATTTTATATTTATTACAATGATGGGGTGTGTTCAAAAACACTGTAAAACGCCGTGTTTTTACAGATGCCTGTTCGAGAGCAGCCTCAAGGTTTTCTATTTTCCTATGTTTGTTTTTCTGTAGCTTTGTGTTTTGTTACAAAAGCATAAATTAAACCTTTAACAAAAGAAAATACCAAAATGCATGTAAAAACAGCTGAATTGCTTAACTAGCCCTTTAGCTATCAATCTGTAACCTCTGATATATTAGTATACTGCTATTTTCATGTTTCGGGTAGCAGTACATTATATTTTATTACATTTCATTCGTTACTTTATACATTTATGCAAATTTCCATATTTTCTAATACAATGAAACATCTAATGTTGTAACCTTCTCTCATCTGAAGAAATATAAATACATTCTAACTAAATGTTCATTTGCGCTTGTGTATTTGTAAAGATCCAGCTTTTTTTGTCCAAGCTTTTATTTACCTCTAATTTAGACCATGAGCTTGAATATTGACATCTTGAAACACTTAGAACAAATCCCAGGCAAGAAAAAAAAACTTTAAAGAATGGGAATCTTAAAATAAGATTTGTTTTAATGGACTTAATTAATAAAAAAATATATATAGAACAAAGTGTACCAAAGAAAGTTTTTTTCCACATAATGTGAAATCCCGCTAGCAGAATTTATTAAGGAGCTGAATGCTATAATTATGACCATTACAAACCCTAAATTTAATTAGTTTGACATTTTAGATTTTTGCAAAATCCATACACAAACCCTTTGCGGGCTGTTATCTAGCAGAAGCTGATCTTGAGAACCCACTTCACAGTTATTTACTACCTCTACAGACTGACATAAAAACACAGGGTAAAAAGGTTCCTCTTTTTAAAATATATATTTTTCAGTGAGCTTCTCTCAGCAGGCATTTAATAAACTGCATATGCTGGATCACAATAACTACAATACAAGTCATTTTATTACATCTTTTAGAAAATAAATTTACATTTTGTTCACTTTGTCAGAAAGATGCTCAAAAGTATTTGACTATCATGAGCAAAAAAAAAGATTTGCATATATACACTTTAGCTTTTGCTTCTATCATATATATGACATACGTTTGATTTTGCGCACGTACTGATGCACATGCTGATATTACCATAGAGTCAAACATATGCCAAAATAGAGCTATTTTGACGTGTGTTTAGCCTCCATATGTCAGTATACCTTTCTTTGGACTTAAACAGATGGGCGTGGTTTAGTCTCGTTATGTGGCCGTGATAATTTTTTTTCGAACTCCCTTAGAATAGCAAGGAGTTTGAGGGGGAAAGAAAAGAGACTTATGTTGTTTATGCGCAACTACGTCTTCGTAGCGGTGAGTGTAGTTGCACAAACTCACATGTGAACAGGTTCTAAACTGTATAAAATAGACCTTTAAAACTATTAGATACTACAAAAAATGTGTTCTACAATACAAATCAATTGTAGGCATATGTAATGTTATAGGCATACAGTTGCACACATCTGGTGCCATAGCGGCTTCTTTCAAATGTGAACGCTAAACCTATGCCCCAAATATGATGTGAATACTGACTGTTTTTTGTTTATATGCATATTGCTAAGGCCGCCTGCAGACGAGCGGAAATCCCGCCGCGGGATTTCCCGCGGGATTTCCGCCGCTGAAAGTCTGCATAGGAGTGCATTACAATACGCACTCCTATGCAGACGGCCGCGGTTTGGCCGCGCGAAATCTCGCGCGGCAAACAAACCGCGGCATGTTCTAATTTTCTGCGGGGCACGCACTCACCTGGCCGCCGGCTCCGGTCTGCGCATGCGCCGGCTGCGCGGCAGCCGGCACATCAAAGAGCCGGGGCCGCCAGGCGCGGGTGAGTACGCGCTCGTTCCTGCAGGCTCTGGGGTCGGATCGCGCGGCGAGATTTCTCGCTGCCGGATCCGACCCGCTCGTCTGCAGGCGGCCTAAAGTAAATAAAAAGAAAGCAAAAATTTTACTACCACCTACTCTCTGTCCACCCTCCTCCATTTGCTTAGCTAATAGGAGGAGAACAGAGGGGACAGTGGCTGCCAGGCCTCAGTGAGTCACAGTAACTTGAGGGTTTTGCAGGAGAGAGGGCAACAGTACCAGGCAGTTGGCACTGCCACCAATGCTTTATATCAGTTCAAAAAAATTTAATTAAATTGGATTAATACATATTTACAGTATATACACACTTGTAATGACTTACTATTTTATCCCTGTTTTATTTCCGTCAATTAGAAAGAAGTGGTAGTATAGTACTACCGTGTTACCCAGAAAATAAGACATGTCCCAAAAATAACCCCTACTCTGACTATTAGGAGGGCTTGAGGTGTAAGCTTTACCCCGAAAATAAGCCCTAGCTATGCTACATGAAAAAAACAATATTTACTTGGCAGGTGCCGTCCAGGTTCCTCCCACTGTACCCTGTAGTTTCGGCAGGCTTCCTTGCAGTTCTAAGTGCTGACAGAAGATCGCCTGCTGGTAACAGGGTTCACATTGCATTGTATGGCTGTGTTTGGTTCATTGAGTGCCACAGTCATTGGCAGAGCCACAGCGCTCGAGAACCAATCAGTGTAATCACTTGCTGGAAGCGGGGTTTACAAACCCTGTTATCAGCAAGCAATCTTCTGTCGGTGTCTGAGAACTGCAAGGATGCCTGCTGGAACTGCAGAGGTCAGCGGGAGGGACCCGGACAGTGCCTGCTAGGTAAGTATGATAAGACAGCCCCTGAAAATAAGACCCTGTGCCTCTTTTGGGGAAAAATTAATATAAAAGAGAGTCTTATTTCCGGGGAAACATGGTACAACCTTCATAAGAAAAATAATCTGACTTCATAAGGAAAATAATCTATGCCAATTATAAGTATACTTTTGGCTGTTTGTTAAATGCCAATATATAGTGAGCTCGACGTATTCCTGTATTTACAGAGTTGACATTTGCCTTAAAAGCTGCACGGTTATATGCCTTCAGTAACTAAATGTGCTTTGTGTAATGTAAACAAAGTATCTTGAAACAGTAGCCTGGAGAAAGTTTCTCCTTAGAAAGAAACATAAAGGCCCTTTTACACAAGATGATTATCGCTCTTCGTGGAGTTTTGAACGATAATCGTCCCATGTAACAGCATGCGGAAACTGAATGACTGGAGTACAATCATCCAGTCGTTTACTTTTAAGCACCTTAAAATCCGAACAACACGCCATTCAGTGTAAACAGCAGCCGTTCAGTACTGAACAGCCACTCCTTACAGTGAATGGAAAAGGGCAGGAAGACAACTCTCCTCCAGCCACCCCGCCTCCCTGCTGGCTGCTCAGTGAGCGATCCAGTGATGCTCGCCCCTGTGCAGAGCAATTATCACAGGGACGAGTGTGGGGCATCATTTGCCCAACACTCATTAAATGTAAAAGGGCCCTAAGGTTTTCTGTCTGGCTTAAGAAAACTCTGATCAAAACAATCCACTGTTACTAAGGCCACTCTCACCCATGCTTTTTTTAACCGCAATTTTATTGGGGCTTCGCAGACATGCGCTCGTACACAGCGTTTTCTAACGTTGCAACTTGCGAGCACTGTCTGTCCTATTTTGCAGCGTTTTTGTGCTTTTTAATGCACCTCATCACCCATCACAATGGTGGGGTACGTTAAAAATTTATCGGACGCAGTAAAGTCGCAGCAAAATGCAGCAATCAAAATCACAGTGTTTTGCCAATGCTGTGTGTGAGAGTGGGCTAAGAATATGTTAATTATATTAACTCATAAATGCAGGGTCAGTAATGGACCAATCTGTAAATTGGGTCTTGTTGGCAGTAAGCCAGTATTCCTTCTATTAAGCCATTACTGTGGAATGATACTATCACTACCTCTTACTTCCATGCTGAGCGTAAACGCACCATGCCAGAACGCAAGGTAATGTTCACACTTGACAAATAAACATTAAAATCACCACCAAAAACAAGAGAGAAAAAAAGGGGAAATCTATCCTTAACAGCCTGAAGAGGAAAGACCCCTGCCTAAAGTGGGGACATCGCTCATTATCCCCCTGAAATCGAGATACTATGATCCCCAGCCTTTGGGACTCATTACCCAAGGACTCACAAAAAATGACAAACTCCAGTCTGTTGTCAGAGAAATGAAGAAGTAAATCTAACCTAGGCTTTTTACAAGGGACCAACCAAATTGTCTTTTGCTTAATATCAGCAACCTCAAGCAAAAGAGGCTTGAGCTGATTAGCCAATACCTCAGGGGGATTCATGAGAGAAAAAAGTTAGGCTGATTATTCTGCTACGTCCATGCTCAGTGTAAACGCACCATGCCCAGCATGGATGCAAGGCAATGTTCACACAGGACAAGTAAACACCAGTTGGTTCCACGTAAAACACCAAATCCACCAGCCAACACAAACAAGGGGGAAAAGGGGGAAATCTAGCCTTAACAGCCTAAAGAGGAAATAATCCTGATAAAGTGGGGTGATCGTCCCAACAAGGACAGCCCTACATCCCGAACTTAGGCCACCTGCACTTACCCTAGATAAAAACAGGGAATATTTATTGACAGATGGAAACAACTATAGTCAGCGGGGGCGAACACAGGGGCAAATCCCATATAGAACTAAATACACCAGTTACGTAATAGAGATGAGTGAGTACCCAAATGCCCGGGTCCTCGTTATTCGAGTCAAGCTTTTCGTAAAATACGAGAGCTCTATTCGAGTAATGAACCCCATTGACTTCAATGGGAGACTTTTTGTATGGGACCCGCCGGGTGACGAGCTTTTTTTTTTTCTCTCTCTCTCATGCTAATACTCAAACGAGCATCAAGCTCGGAAGAGTACATTCGCTCAACTCTATTACTTAACTGAATCAGGATATTTTTCGCATTAGCATACTTTGTACTTTTCTCTAAATAAATTTTCTTAAATCTTTTATCATGAAATCAGATTATTTGGGTGCTGATTATTGGTTTTCCATAACAGACTCCTATCTAACTCTCTGACACAGAGTCATCCAGTTCAAAGTTAAATAGCAGCTGGGGTGTACATTATGATATTTAACAGTAGCTGAGGTGCCTATTATAATGTTTTGCATCAGCTGAGATGTGTATTATAAGGTTCTGGAGCAGTAGATGTGTGTATTATTATGTTCTGCAGCAGCTTAGTAGTGTGTTATAAGGATTTGAAGCTGCGGACTTGTGTAGTATGAGTTTCTGAAGCAGTGGATGTGCATATTATCATGTTCTGTGGAAATGGAGTCGTATTTAATATTTTTCTATAGCAGTGTATTATGATGTTCTGCTGCAGTTGAGGTAATTTTCTATGAGGAAAGCAACTGACTATTATGAGTTTCTACCAGTCAACACTTAAGAAAACTTGGGATGGGCAGGCTTTGGGCATGTGTAAAAAAGAAAAACTTTAATTGTATCTGTTTTCTCTCAGAAAGTAGGTGGAACATCAACTGATCTTCACTGTGCTATTGGGGGAATAAAAGAATGCAGGCTATCTATAAGTAGAGAGATGGTGAGGGAACACTTAGCTAACTTGAATTCAAGTCTCAAGGTCCAGATGAATTACATCCTACGATACTAAAGAAAGCAGCAGAGGTAATTGCTGAACCACTTGCCATAATCTTTAAAAATTCCTGGAGAACAGGAGAAGTCCCAGAAGATGGAAAAGGGCAAATGTTGTCCCTATCTTCAAAAAAGGGAAGAAGATGGATCCAGGAAACTACAGACCTGTGAGCCTGACTTCTATACCAGGAAAGATGTTTAAACAAATTATTAATTAACCAGAGCCAGCATGGGTTTGCAACAAACAAGTCATGCCAGACGAATCTAATTTCCTTCAATGACAAAATCACTGACTAGGTTGATCAGGGAAATGCGGTGGATATAGTTTATCTTGACCTTAGTAAAGCATTTGACAAAATATCTCGTACTAAACTTATTGAAAAAATGACCAAATATGGGATTGACAAGGCAACTGTTAGGTGGATTCACAACTGGCTGAGTCATCGTACTCAAGGAGTGGTAATAAATGGCTGTACATCCAAGTGGAAGAATGTATTAAGTGGGATACCACAAGGCTCTGTCCTAGGCCCAGTGTTGTTCAACATTTTTATGATGGAATTAATGGGAAACTGATCAAATTTGCCGAAGACACAAAGCTAGGAGGGATAGCTAACACTAGGGAAGAGAGAGAGAAGATTCAATAACATCTAGAAAAGCTTGAACAGTGGGCGGCGACTAACAGAATGGTATTTAACAAGGAGAAATGCAAAGTCCTACATCTGGGCAAGAGAAATAAAAAAAACACATACAGAATGGGAGGAATTGAGCTAAGCAGCAGCACATGTGAAAAAGACTTGGGTATACTAATAGATCATAGACTGAACATGAGTCAACAATGTGATGCAGCAGCCAAAAAGGCAAACACAATTCCGGGATGTATTAAGAGAAGCATAGAGTCTTGATCACATCGGGCTATTATCCCCCTCTACTCTTCCTTAGTCAGACCTCATCTGGAATACTGTGCCCTGCTCTGGGCACACCACTTTAAAAAAAACATAGTAAAACTTGAGCAAGTTCAGAAAAGAGTTATCAAGATGGTGAGCAGTCTGCAAACCATGTCCTATGAAGAACAGTTAAAGGATATGGGAATGTTTAGCTTGCAAAAAAGAAGGCTGAGAGGAGACTTAATAGCTGTCTACAAATATCTGGAGGGCTGTCACAGTGCAGAGAGATCAGCCCTATTCTCATTTGCACAAGGAAAGACTAGAAACTTTCTGACAGTGAGGGTGATCAATGAGTGGAACAGGTTGCCCCGGAGGTGGGGAGTTCTCCTTCAATGGAAGTGTTCAAACAGAGGCTCGACAAATATCTGTCTGGGATGATTTAGTGAATTCTGCACTAAGCAGGGGGTTGGACCAGATGAGCCTGGAAGTCCCTTCCAACTCTACAATTCTATGATAATTACTGCTTTAATTACTGGTAAATGCTAAGACATCAAGCTCATTTATATGACAGACACCAAAGAAGTATCTTTTTGGCCTTTGTTGGGCCAGTATATATCAGAGCGCTTTCTTGAAATTTGCCCTGCTACCCACAGACACTCCTCTCTCCTTTTAAGTATGCTGTTTCTTAAGAGAGCAAACACAATGTAATATATTATGTTCGGCTTTTTGAGTCGCCTACCTTTTGACAGAACATTACCCAGCTCCCTCACCTTCCAGCTTAGCAGCTGCTAAGGCTTAGAGGGAACATTGGTTGGATGTCCTGTTACCAAGAGGCCCAATAGCTTCAAGACATAATTGCTGGATGTGCCAAGAACACCCAGATGTGACAGCATGCGACTATTGCAATTGTACAGTAGGGGGAGCTGGGTTGAAGGTGCCACAAAGCAGAGAAATGTTCATGTGAGCCAATGATGGCTGGGGTCTCACTGATCGGCAGTCTAGGTTACGATATATTGAAGGTGCTGTTACTAATAGTAATCCACTGAATGCTGTTGCAGCAACAGTTTTGGGTGAATTTCATATGGCCACTAGTAGAAATTGTCAAAAATCTACGCAAACAAAGACCCTCAAGATGATTAGTGTCAAGATTGTGAGCTTACTACATGAAAGTAACTGTGGTCTCACTGTTGCCAGAAGTGAGTAGTGCTGAAGTACAATATACAGTAGAACCGGTAAGGTATGTGCGCTGGGGAATGTGTCCTTGGTGAGTAGTGAAATGTTAAGCTTCAAGACAGTTGTATTGGACCCTGGTTGGCTAATCAAAGTGACAAAGGCGTATGAATTTGGTTGTTGGTGGAGGGTGGGGGTCAACTTACTGAGGTGGCATATTTGTGTCACAGAATGTGACATTTCAAGCAGTCTGTATGGCAGTGAAAGGGTTCCTTTGCATTTGAGCTAGACAATCAGGCCATATTTACACAGGCAAGTGAGATAGCGCTCAGACCAATATCACGCTCTTAAGCCCGCCATTTTGTCTGCAAGTGTGTATTTTGCAAGAAAAAATTGCATTATATCGCAGTATTTGCAATTTTCATACATGGAAAGCGCATGTAGTTTCAATAGGAAAATTTTAAATACTGACGTACTCGCTTGAAACTCGCATGTACATGCAAGTGCGATTTTTTTTTAGGAAATAATCGACAAGTTTTCTGTGAATTGCAGAAAGAGGACATGCTACAGTGCTCATAGTTTAAGGGGAGGCTCACATAAGCATAATTTAACAGTGATGTACGCAGGTGTAACACGTGGTGAATAGAGTCAATGAAAGTACATTGATTTTCATTGATCCATTCACACTTGCATATACACATTGTGAATAATACGCGCATAAAAAGGAACACAGCATGTTCTATTTTACTATGCATTCCACATGATAGAACCCTACTGTTCTCTACTGGTGCGTAATAAACACTGTATATATGCAATTACATTGTGTATGTACAGCGTGTATATGCAACATCGCTAAACGACAGAGCGGGACTTTAAAAAAAAATTTTAAAAAAAAGTCAGACAGCGTGCATGAGATACACTGTCATGTGGAGTAAAAATCACTGCCATACGCAGCAATATGGCGGCTCATACAGCAGTAAAATGCTACATTACACGTGCAGCGTATTACAACACACTCATGTCAGGCTGGCCTCACTGTGAGAGAAGAATTGCACATGTAAATCGACCCATTTAAAACAATGGGTTCTATTTTCATGATTATTTTGCGTGTCTCGCAAAGCATAAAATTCACACAAGAAAATTGGCCTTATAAATGCGACCTAAGCCCATCAGGAGCCAGCTAGGGGAGCTCTACAAGAGCTAGGCCTTCTTCACACGAGCGCTTTTGCACACGTTTTTGATTGCAAGAAATCGCCCATGTGAACTGCAACCATTAAAATCCATAGGTTTCCATGGGTTCACTTACATTGGTCGATTTTCTACATGCATTTTTGCAGGCAAAAACATGCAGCCTGCTCTATTTTTGTGTGCATTTGTGCACCCAAGGCTCAATAGGAGTCTATGGGGGGTGAGCAAATGGGCGCCCATGTGCTTGAAATTGTGCTCATAACAGCGCACTTTCCCGGTTTCAATTATTAACACCGGTGACTAATTTGGCTGGCCCACCTACGAAATAGGCTGGCCCATCTACTCATTAGACAGCCCCATCTGTTAAAAAATGGCGCAGGTTTGTCATGTGCCAATCTGAACAGGGCCTGCAACTCAGAAAAGGATACTCACCTGCAAAAGAACACACATAAAACAATGTGATTGGGCTCCAATCACAGTGCAATTATGTCACAAACACTACAGAGAGGCTGTCAGGTCAGTGAAGTATAGAGGAGGCCAAGTGACTGCCTGCTGCTCAGCCTGAGCCATTCAACCCAGGAATCCTCGGTACTACTGCTGAGTATGGAAAGAAAGGAACTGTTCATTAGCAAGAAGAGAAGGAAGAAAGTGTGAGTGCTTTGCCGGTGGAGAAAGTGATTGTCAGGAGTGAAAGAACCTGCCGATAACTTGGACTGTGGATTGTTCCAATACCCCGTGAGCTTCACCGAGATATAATTCTTGTATGCTGTGATTTCTGCAACTGTTATTGACTTTTTAAAGGAGCTTAAGTAAATAGACAAGATCGTCCGTTCCCGGTTTTGTTCCAAAATATACTCTTCTAGTGTTGGACTATTTTTATTCATCTACAAAATCCATTCCAGGAGAAGGAACGGTAGTGTCACGAGTGACAACTGGACTTAAGGTTACTCCTGGTTACCATTTGAAATCACCCCCATCTAGCCACGAGGTAGCGTTCCTTGGCTTCCCTACAGGAAGGAGATGGTAGACCCCACAACAAGGTTAACATCTCTACCTCGCTGTCTTCTCGGCTTAGGGCCTGCTCCTCGGATGCTGCATGGGTCTCAGTCACAGATTACCCAGCCTAGATATTTCTCATATAGCTGCACTAGTCACTTGCATAGATTTACCTCTACAGGTTCTTGCAACCTATAGGCTGCTACCCTACACAGAACTGCCTCCTGACCACCCTCAGTTATGTACATATAAACATGTACATTGCTCAACATTATTGCTACCAAAGAACAGTCCCTGACCACTAGGTGTTCTGATGAGCTTGAGAGCAAGTCTTTTGGAAAGTGACATCATCTCTTTAAGAGAACCGCTTGCACTGCCAAACTGGAACAGCAACAAAATAAATAACTCTACGTAACTTATCATAGATACATGTTTTTTTCACAATACAGGCTCTATTACGCTAGAGTATTTGGTAACACTTGTTGTTTGTCGTCTTGCAGGGAGAGGGTACACTGGCAGATACTTGACCTATGGTTTGTTCCTGTTCTCTTCTAACACCAGCTCACATACACAATCTGGATAGTTCTTCACGGGCCTCCCCTTAGGCCTTCAGGCAATAAATCCTTACTACTCTCTATTCCTAACTCTGGGGCTGACATGCTACAGTGACTCAGTTTGGGCTCTGACACACTATTGGTACTTTTACATGGGATGATAGTCACCTGAATAATCACTCAAAAAGCGTTTTTGGCTGATTGTCGTTCCGTAAACGCACTGCTCCCAAAATGGCACTAAGCGAGGAGTCGTTCAGTTGTTGCTAGTCATTCTGTTTCAGCTCAATGAATAGAAGTCACTCAATCTATGAGCAACGCCTCTCTACCATGAATGGAGGTGGGTGGGTACTTAAACGACTATCGTTCCTCTGTAAAAGGTACCTTAACAGTTTCTCAGATTCACACATCTTCTGGCTTCGCACACTTCCTGAATCTTACACAGTTCCTATTACTAGCTTACACTAGCAATCTCATAGCAATTAGTGCCAGACCTATCCTATGCACAGTTTCCCTCAAGTTTTCCATCACACACTTCCTTTTCTTAAATTAAACAAACTGGTAGAGCACTCCGAGGTATATGAAGGCTCAGAAAGAGATCCTGCATCTGAAACACTGGATACAAACAGTCAACACAAATGTAAAAATGATCTTGGAGCAAGTGGTCATTAAAGTGAAATTCTCCCCCAACTTTTCATTATGAGTTGCCACCAGTGGGATTAATGCGTTGATGGCATTATACTGATGATTGATAATCTGGAAAGGGAATAAGGACCATTTAAAATACGTTCTGATAACATTGAATTGTAATTATTGGAAGGTGCAGGTAACTTGGGAGATTAGTGAAAACAGGATCTATTTTTTTATTAAAGCGAGAAGAGAATGTACTAAAAAAAGAATCAATCTTTAAGAATAGAAAGGATTTTTTTTCAGGTGGAAGACTTTAATGAACAGAGTGTCTTTCTGAAAAAGAGATCTGAGAGTCGACATTATTATTCAGAGAAAATAGATAAAGCTTTGCTTGAGGTACAGAAGGTTAACAGAGAAAAATTGCTTGGTTGGAAACAAACAGATAAATCTAAGAAAGAGAAGTTGGAAGCAAAATTGTCCCCTTCATCACTAATTTTAGAAGGGATGGCGAGAAGATAAAAAAATAATTTGAACCGTCATTGGCACCTTTTGAAAACAGATGGGATGCTACTCTAGCACCATATGTACCAGAGAAACCAAGAGTGGCATATAGAAGAACAGAAACACTTGGAGATAAATTAGTCAGTAGATATATTAAAACAAGTATACGGAAGATAATTAGTGTAGTGGCTTTTTCTTTCCAAGTAAAAGGTGTAGGGTGTGGAAAAGAGAACTTTTGACAAAACAATCCACCTTTTGCTCTAACAAGACACAAGAAAAACAGTATAGGATAAGAGGAATGATAGACTGTAATATATACAGCATGTGAATGTGGTGTATTTGCTGGACATTTGCAATATATTGGACACACAGGGATAAAGCTCAAGACACGACTGAGTGAACATCCAAAGCACATACGGAATGGGGTTATGACATTAGTGTGCCAGCCCATTTCACTAAGGTAAATAAGAAAGACCTGTGCTGTCGGTTGAAAGCTGTGGGGATTCATAAAACTGAGAAAGATTTGAAAAGGTGAAGATATTATCAAATCGTTATCTCAAAAAGAGACTAAAATGATCTATATACTTGTCACATCCATTTAGTCCTGTGGAGGAAACCAACCTACAGTTGCAGAAACAGGGGACAGGGATAGGCTGAATGATGTGTAGAACACAAGGGGTCTCTGGGATGAGAGATGTGCAAAATAATAACTGACGGTTGTAGAAACAGAGTGAGGCCTGGGATCTTTCCATGATTCACCCTGACTGGACCTGACAGTAAAGTGAAGCATCTGTCCCGAAAAGGGCGACCCCCACATCTATAGCCTAAATTGATTCCCTACACATCCTTAGGTGTAATTTGGAGGAGATGGAATATATGGCAATAGAACAGGACAAAAACAAGCGAAGGGCTCAGATCAAGAGCAACAAACGTTAGAACTAGAGAGAGAAGACAAATTTGCCAAGTTAAGATATGCCACACTGATAGACACCTACCCAAAAAGACTGAATGCTGTCATAAAATCAAACGGTACAGTAACAAAGTATTAGTTTTAGGGTGTGCATATGTATGCAACCACATTAAAATATTTCAGCTTGTTTTCCAATGGAATTGTACAAATAATGGTTTACATTAACCCCTTCCCCCTCCAGGACATACATTTACATCCTGGAGCATCGAGGTATGTATGAAGAGAGGTCGCAGGGTTACCTCTCTGCATACAGCGCGAGCGTCAGCTGTTTACTACAGCTCACACCCGTGGACAATAGCTGCAATCGGCCGAACGCGACCCTTTAAATGCCGTTGCCAATTCTGACAGCGGCATTTAAATCCCTCGAACATCGTACAGCCCCCCAACGGTGAGATTGGGGGAGCCGTGCAGGTGTCATGGCAGCAGGGGGCCTTCTGAATGGCCCCAGGACTGCCTTGGGAGACTGCCTATCAAGCCATCCTCGTGGGGTGGCTTGATAGGCTGCCTGTCAGAATGCAGTATTACATAATGCTATAGCATTACGTCATACTGCAGGAGCGATCAAAGCATCGCATATTGTAGTCCCCCAGGGGTACTTAAAAGCAAAGTGAAAAAAAGATCAATAAAGTTTTTTTAATTGTAAAAAAAAAGTAATAAAAGTTTAAATCACCCCCCTTTTGCCATATCTGTAATTAAAAAATCTAAATCATAAAATAAAAATACATATTTGGTATCCCCGCGTCCATAAAAGTCCGCTCTATCAAAGTAGTACATTATTTACCCTACATGGTGAACGTTGTCCAAAAAAAGAATAAAGAATGCCAGAAATGCACTTTTTCAGTCACCCTGTCTCCCCAAAAAAACACAATAAGGCCTTGGTCAGACGGGCGTTTTTTCGCGCGATTTGCGGATCGCATGACGGATGCGCATCCGCAAATCGCGTGACCGGTGCCCGAAAATCGCCCGAAAACCTGCTCCTAGCCGCGTTTCATTAGAAACGGGCTGGAGCTGTCCAGCGCATTGCATTCAATGGAGCCGGCAATACAACCGGCTCCATTGAAAGCAATGCGCTGCGGGCGAGTGTGGGATGAATTGTCGGGAAGGGCTTAAATATAGAAGCCCTTCCCTGCAATTCATCCAGAAAAGTGTTAAAATAAAAAAAATATACATACTCACCTGCTCCCGGCAGCCGGAGTTCCTCGCGGCCGGCCTGCAGTGGGTGTGAAGGGGGTGTGAGTCAGACCTGCCTCTGATTGGCTCAGTTCCTCGCGGCCGGCCTGCAGTGGGTGTGAAGGGGGTGTGAGTCAGACCTGCCTCTGATTGGCTCAGCGCTGAGCCAATCAGGGGGCAGGTCTGACTCACACCCCCTTCACACCCACTGCACACCGGCCGCGAGGAACTCCGGCTGCCGGGAGTAGGTGAGTATGTATATTTTTTTTATTTTAACACTTTTCTGGATGAATTGCAGGGAAGGGCTTATATATTTAAGCCCTTCCCGACAATTCATCCCACGATCGCCGGCAGCCCATTGCTTTCAGTGGAACCTGCTGTATTGCCGGCTTCATTGAATTCAATGGGCAAACATCATTCTTCTCTGCCACAGCTGTTACAGCTGTGGCAGAGAAGAATGATTTGTCTTCTATATGTTCTCAATGCTGCCGCCGGCCCCATTGAGCGCATATAGAGAAGAGAACAGGAATCGCAGATCGCAGATAGGTGCGATTTCTGTTCTATAATTTATGGGACGAGCGCATAAAAAGCGCTCACGTGTCCGATACCATTGCAAAGCAATGGTTTTAAACAATCGCCGGACGCATGCGCATGCGCAAATCGCGCGAAAAAACGCCGGCCTGACTAAGGCCTAAAAAGCAAACAAAAAGTCGTATGTATTCTGAATTAGTACTAACAGAAAATACAGGACATCCTGCAAAAAATTAGCACTTGCTGAACTACATCGACGAAAAAATAAAAAAAGTTATTGTGCGCACAAGATGACCGCAGAAAATAATTGAAAAAAATGAAATGTCTTTAAAAAAAAAACAGTAGTATAGTAAAAAAAAAAATACACAAGTTTGGTATCGTAGCAATCGTTCTGACCCATAGAATAAAGTTATCATGTCATTTTTGTTGCAGTTTGCGCACCATAGAAACAAGACGCACTGAAAGATGGCGGAATGTCTTTTTTTTTTCATTTTTCTCCACTTAGAATTTTTTAACAGTTTTTTTTAATGCTGGTTAACTGTGGAATAATATTAACCCTATGAGAATCAACCTAATTTGGACTTTAAGATGCAGCAATTTTTGTTGCCTTTTCAACCCCGCATTCCTAGAGCCATATCTTATTCTAGTTTTCTGTTGATGGAGCCATAAGAGGGCTTGTTTTTTGAACGAAGAGTTGTATTTTTAAATGCACCATTTTAAGGTACATATAACGTCTTGAAAAACTTTATTTGGCGGGTGGAAATAAAAAGTAGTCATGCATTTTTGTTACTATTTTTTGGGGGGCATTTACCGTGCAATATAAATTGCATTTTCACTTTATTCTGCAGACCGGCACATTTACTCTGATACCAAATTGATATAGTTACAACATTTTCATTAGGTATGGAACAGCAAGATAACAAGGCAATACCCATTTTCCCCATGGCATAATACAGCTGAGCAAAACTAAATAGTTTGTCTCAGTGGTGAATAAGGAGAACCCAAGTAAGAGTTGAAATTGGCCTATAGTACTTTGGACAACACATGTAACCAAATATACTAACAAAGTATGTAGATAATATAAAGATTAGAGATGAGCGAGCATACTCGTCCGAGCTTGATACTCGTTCGAGTATTAGGGTGTTCGAGATGCTCGTTACTCGTGACGAGCACCACGCGATGTTCGGGTTACTTTCATTTTCTTCCCAGAGAAATTTGCGCACTTTGCTGGCCAATAGAAAGACAGGGAAGGCATTACAACTTCCCCCTGTGACGTTCAAGCCCTATACCACCCCCCTGCAGTGAGTGGCTGGTGAGATTAGGTGTCACCGGAGTATTAAAATCTGCCCCTCCCGCGGCTCGCCACAGATGCATTCTGACATAGTTCAGGGAAAGTGTTGTTGATGCCGGAGCTGCTATAGGGAGAGTGTTAGGAGTGATTTTAGGCTTCAAGAACCCCAACGGTCCTTCTTAGGCCATAGAAATCGCAGATCGCACCTATGTGCGATCTGCGATTTCTGTTTTCTTCTCTATATGCGCTCAATGGGGCCGGCGGCAGCAGCGCCGACCCCATTGAGAACATATAGAAGGCAAATCATTCTTCTCTGACACAGCTGTAACAGCTGTGGCAGAGAAGAACGATGTTTGCCCATTGAATTCAATGGAGCCGGCAATACAGCAGGTTCCACTGAAAGCAATGGGCTGCCGGCGATCGCGGGATGAATTGTCGGGAAGGGCTTAAATATATAAGCCCTTCCCTGCAATTCATCCAGAAATGTGTTACAATAAAAATATATACCGGCGTATAAGGCGACCCCCCAACTGTCACCTTATACGCCGGGAATACAGCGGAGCAAAGAATAAAAATCATTACTCACTTCACCGGGCGTTCTGCAGGATGTCGTTCCCTCCTGGTCCCCGGCAGAGCATTGCCTTCTCTACGAAGGGCTTTAAATCCCCGCCTCCAGAAACACACGTGCCTTCAGCCAATCACAGCCAATGACAATGATGTCATTGAATGGCTGTGATTGGCTGATGGCACGTGTGTTTCTGGAGGCGGGGATTTCGACCACTGCGTCCAGAAAGCAATGCTCTGCCGGGGACCAGGAGGGAGCGACAGCCTGCAGGAGCACCGCAGAACGCCCGGTGAAGTGAGTAATGACTTTTATTCTTTGCTCCGCTGTATTCCCGGCGTATAAGGTGACAGTTGGGGGGTCGTCTTATACGCCCCGTCGCCTTATACGCCAGTATATATTTTTATTGTAACACATTTCTGGATGAATTGCAGGGAAGGGCTTATATATTTAAGCTCTTCCCGACAATTCATCCCGCGATCGCCGGCAGCCCATTGCTTTCAGTGGAACCTGCTGTATTGCTGGCTCCATTGAATTCAATTGGCAAACATCGTTCTTCTCTGCCACAGCTGTTACAGCTATGGCAGAGGAGAACGATCTTTATGCTGACAGTGCGGGGGGGGGGGGGGCCCACTCTTGCCGCTATTGTGGCTTAACCCTTTCCAATCCATTTATTTTTTCTCACCCATTCTCCCCAGCTCCAAATAAATTGGAGCTGGGAAAATGGGTGAGAAAAAATACATTTTCCCTGCACCCTCCTGATCTGACAGAGTTCAGGAGGGTGCAGAGAGGGACCTGCTTACCTGACCGGCGTCTTGTGCATTCTCCTTCTGCCTCCCGGCTCGGCGATCATGTGACCGCTGGGGTCAGGTGACACCTGGCGGTCACATGATCGCCGGGTCGGGAGACAGAAGGAGAATGCACAAGACGCTGGTCAGGTAAGCAGGTCCTTGCACGGTGCAGGCTCCCGGCTCGGCATTCATGTGACCGCCGGGGGTCAGGTAACACCGGCGGTCACATGATCGCTGGCCGGAATCTATGCATTGCATAGCGCTAATTGAGCGCTATGTAATGTATAAAGAAGTGGGCAGAAAGGGTTAAAAACCCTTTCTGCCTTCTCCTCGGGGGTCCTCGATGACGACCAGTAAAGGAGTGCATCTGCACCCGATGTGCCTGACGATCGGGTGCAGATCCACTCCTGCACTGCAGTGTCGGGCCTGCCCCGACATCGGAGCTGTGGAGGAAAATGATGATGTCGGGGCAGGCCCGACATTGGACTGGAAAGGGTTAATAGTGGGACCTGGGAATTTGAGATGCAGCCCAACATGTAGCCCCTCGCCTGCCCTATCTGTTGCTGTGTCGTTCCCATCACTTTCTTGAATTGCCCCGATTTTCACAAACGAAAACCTTAGCGAGCATCGGCGATATACAAAAATGCTCGGGTCGCCCATTGACTTCAATGGGGTTCGTTACTCGAAATGAACCCTCGAGCATCGCGAAAAGTTCGTCCCGAGTAACGAGCACCCGAGCATTTTGGTGCTCGCTCATCTCTAATAAAGATACAACATCTCCTATGGAGGCCACTAAAATTGATTTTACTTAATTAAATTTGAATAGGAAGAATGTATGTCTGTTGTATATAATGATTGACTAAAAAGAATCCATTTGACCCATTAGCCTGTGTAGCCTGTATAATACTGCAGAATGTTACAAGTGTAATTCATGCATCTCCCAGCGCATCATCTTAGTTTTCTTTTGAATTCCCTTTTAATTCAAGCAGTTAATGAACGTGGTTGAAGAAATGATTAGTATTTAATAGAGTAAATAAATTCATTTCAGCACTTGATCATTGAACAATGTTAAAAACAGTTAATAAAATACATCGCCCATCTGCCTTTGTTATTCCAGTCGACGTTGGAGAGTTAGAAATGAATTGCTGTTCAAGGGTTCTTAATTTGCATCCCCGCTTCTACCTTAAACCTTCAAGTGTTCGCTTTGCAGAATGAGACCATAAATAACACCAATAGCTTCAGCACCAAGAAACTTGGAATGTGCTCTTGAATGAATGAATAGTGACCTTAGGATTCTTGTTATTTATTTATCCTGGTTATATTTAACAATATGAAGACTTGCAGCTGAGAATATGAATGCTATTTAGCCTTTTCCTACTTATTAACAAAAGGGCAACATAAAGTAATCAAATCTATTCAAAATGTAAAAATTCTTTTTAACCCCCATACTCCAGTTGCAATGAATGAACTGAGGCCGCCCATACACATTAGCTAACGAATGGCAGCAGACTGAATGTTTGTAAGTTGTTCTTACGAATGACTCTGTCCTCGCAGTAACATGATAGACTGGTCAATAGTCTAAGGGAAAAACCTGTAAGGGCGGCTTTCCATGAGCGAATGCGCAAAACACACGTGATAGTGTAATGTTTTTGCGCAATGAAGTTTGCACGTAGTTGCGCATTTTGCTGTACTTTTCATGCTGACCAGGACAGTCCACATAGGCGCGGGACACAGCTGCCCCCCCCCCCCCCCCCCGAGTTAAAAAGGATATTTCGCCTAATTAGTCCCTGGTGTTTTCTTTTCTGCGCACCCTCCATAGACTTCTATGGGGCCTTTGGTGCGCAATGCAAAATGCATGTGAAAAAGTGAACATGAGAATGAACCTATTGAAAACAACAGGTTCTATTCTTTGCACATTGCCCATGTAGATTTTGCCTGCGCAAATACACGAACAAATACACCCGTGTGAAACTGCCCTTATGCAGAAGTTTGAAGATAGCCCAGTGCTCAAATTGTGAATACAGACGTTGTGAAGGTGGGATTTATGAATTCATGGCTCTGATTGGTTCATCCAGGGCTACTCAGCCAATCAATGCCGCGGCTCAGCCAATTCAGAAATTCAGCCTCCACAATGTAATTGGTTCTTCAAACTCTGCTCAGCCAATCAATGCAGAGCTGGGAGAACCAATGACAGCCCTCACATTGGTTTATTGAGCACTGCAATGATTGGCTGAGTAGTGCTGGAGGAACCAATCAGAGCCATCGCTTCCTGGAGGCAGGATTTTTGAATCCCAAACCAGGAAGTGATCTTCTGTGGGCGAATGAGGACTGCGGAATGCTCAGCGGAGCTCTGGAGAGCAGCAGACTCGGACTGAGCCTTTTAGGTAAGTATTCCCTTTCTTTTCTCAGGGAATTCAGCTAGGGCTTATTGTAGGGGTAGGGCTTAACCTTCTCGCGTAAAATCACTGGCAGTAGCGAAGCGATGCACGATTTTTCACAAGAAAAATGCATCACTGACACTGCAACATCACAAGAACACAGCTGCGTTATCGCCACGAATTTGTAGCGCTGATATCGCTGTCGCCTGTGAAAAAGAGGCCCTAGGGGTATAGATCTCCCTGTGTATAGTGATCTGGAGCATGCTGGTATAACCTGGATATCTTCTGTAGATAATTATATATAAACAGCTGGTATAAGTTATACATCTCCTGTGTATAGTGATATGAAGCATGCTGGTATACCCTGGTTATATCCTGTATATAATTATATATGTACAGCTGGTATAAGTAATACATCTCCTGTATATACCGTGTTTTCTCCAAAAACAAGACACTGTCTTATATTAATTTTTGCCACAAAAGAGCCACAGTGTCTTATTTTTGAGGGGTCTTATACTCACTTGGCCCGCAGCATCTGGCTCCCTCGTGCTGGTTTCCGGCGGTGCTGTGGCAGGCTGCCGTGCCCTCTGTGCTGACACAGAACTCTCTTTCTGGTTGATAGGGCTTTGAATACCCTGCCTCCAGTAAGCGAGTGCTGTGATTGGTTCAAAGCGCCATTGCTCAGCCAATCACACCTGGCGCTCGATCAGCCAATCACAGCCATTCAGTGATGTCATTCACTGAATGGCTGTGAATAATCGAGTACCAGCTCTGATTGGCTGGTGCTCCATCGAAACACAGCACTCACTTGGTGGAGGAGGGGAATTCAAAGCTCCATGACCAGAAAGAGAGTTCTGTGTCAGCGCAGTGGACACGGCAGCCTGCCGCAGCGCCGCAGACCAGCGAGAGGGACCCAGATGCCACCGGCTAGGTGAGTATTGATGGGGTTTTCTTTTCAATTTGATTAGCTAGGGCTTATTTTCGGGGAAGGTTTATATTTCAAGCACACACCCCCACCATCTGAAAATAGGGGAAGGCCTATTATCAAGGTAGGGCTTATTTTGGGGGAAACATGGTAGTGATATGGAGCATGCAGTGTAACCTGGTTATCTCATGCATATAATTATATATGTACAGCTGGTATAAATTATACATCTCTCTGTATGTAGCGATATAGACCATACTCGTATAACCTGGGTATATCCTGTATATAATTATATATGTGCAGCTGGTATAAGTTATACATTTCCTGTATATAGTGAAATGGAGCATGCCGGTATAACCTTGGTATATCTTGCATATAATTATATATGTACTACTGGTATAAGTTATACATCTCCCAGTATATAGTGATATGGAGCATGCTGGTGTAACCTGGATATTTCCTGTATATAATATATGTACAGCTGGTATAAGTTATGCATCTTGAATATAGTGATATGGACCATGCTGTTATAACATGGGTTTTTTGTGTATATAATTATATGTGTACAGCTGGTATAAGTTATACATCTCCCTGTATGTATTGATATAGACCATGCTGGTCTAAACTAGCTACCTCCTCTATATTATTGCACACTTTACACACAATTAAAAAATGCATCAATAACCGACATTCAGATTTTTTTTAATGCATGTTTTGGTTAAATCCACATGTGGTTTTTAATAATGTATACCGTTTCCTGAAAACGCATGTTGTTTTTCAATATCGGTTCAAAAATGCAACGAAAAACATAAACATAGCCTAAGGGGCTACAAACAAAATTTTCACGTAGTCCGGGAAATGATCGGACAGCTTATGCCAAGAGGTTAAATCATGTATATAAATTCATTTTGCAGCTGTGTACAGTGCGATTTAGGTATGGGTACGGGTACAGGTGGAGGAGGGGGCCATGAGCTGCACTTTTGTACCAGGGCCTCTGAGCCTTTAGCTAAACCCCTGTTGCCATCTATTCTATAAGTCAATGTCCTATCTTTCATAGTGTTTTGAAACATGACTAGGGATGTTTGCCAAAACAGTGCTGTGTTTTTTGAGGTTTGTAAAAAGTATCATGAGTTTCATGCATTTTCTACAAACCTTTTTTGGTGGCTTTTTTCATACACACGTGTGAGTATCTATATAAATAAAGGTAAAAGCCCTCACTGACTGACTCACTGACTGACTCGCCACTAATTCTCTAACTTCCTGATGTCATACAAACATGAAATTTAGCAAGAGCATTCTTTAGGTCCTATACAGGAAAAGTAAAGGGGTCACAACTCGAAAATTCAATGCTAAGTGCAAAAGTATTGGCACCCCTGTGTAAAGTACCTAATCTTATTCTCTAACTTCCCAGTGTCATACAAACATGAAATTTGGCATGACCATTCTTTAGGTCCTAAATAGGAAAAGCAAAGGGATCACAACTCGATTATTCAATGTTAATTGCAAAAGTAAGTGCACCCCTATGTAATGTAACTTCTGTGTCGTACAAGCATGAAATTTGGCACGAGCATTCTTTAGGTCCTAAATGAGGAGAGTGGGAGGGGTGGAACATTCTGCAGTGGGACATCGGTACATGCAGCCTGAGGAGAATCAAACGCTCCTCTATGTGCATACATATTTTACTCCTCAGTTACTCTAAAGTAACCTTGACTTCATAAAATTTTCCGTGCAAACAACACGTAAACACCTGTATCAAATTAACTCAAGTGAGGCTGGGTACATCGGCTAGTTTAGGAGTATATTTTTCATATAGAGAAGTCTAAGAATAATTATCTGATAAAAAGTCTCAAACCTAAAGCATGCTGTGTTTGAAAATCAATGTCATGAACCCAGAAAATGCACCCAAAGTGAGGATAAATGTGACAGAAAAGTGATGTTTATACTGCATTTCATAGCTTCCTATTGATCTACAAACCTAAAGTTTTTTTCTAATATCAAATTTGTGTCTCCTCCCTTTCAGTTTCATCTCATTGCTTCTAGTCTTTCCTTGTGCAAATGAGAATAGGCTGATCCCTCTGCACTGTGACAACCCTTCAGATATTTGTAGACCGCTAATAAGTCTCCTCTCAGCCTTCTTTTTTGCAAACTAAACATTCCCAGATCCTTTAACCGTTCCTCATAGGTCATGATTTGCAGACCGCTCACCATCTTGGTAACTCTTCTCTGAACTTGCTCCAGTTTGTCTATGTCTTTTTTTAAGTGGGGTGCCCAGAACTGGACACAGTATTCCAGATGAGGTCTGATCAAGTAGAGGGGGAGAATTACCTCACATGATCTAGACTCTATGCTTCTCTTAACACATCCCAGAATTGTGTTTGCCTTTTTTCCTGCTGCATTACATTGTTGACTCATGTTCGGTCTATGATCTATTAGTATACCCAAGTCTTTTTCACATGTGCTGCTTAGCCCAATTCCTCCCATTCTGTATGTGCTTTTTTTCATTTTTCATGCCCAGATGTAGGACTTTGCATTTCTCCTTGTTAAATACCATTCTGTTAGTTGCCGCCCACTGTGCAAGCTTTTCTGGATCCTATTGAATCTTCTCTCTCTCTCTTCCCTAGTGTTAGGTATCCCTCCTAGCTTTGTGTCATTAGCAAATTTGCTCAGTTTCCCATTAATTCCCTCCTCCAGATCATTTATAAAAATGTTGAACAACACTGGGCCTAGGACAGAGCCTTGTTGTACCCCACTTGATATATTCTTCCACTTGGATGTGCAGCCATTTATGACCACTCAGCCAGTTGTGAATCCACCTAACCATTCTTAGAGGAATTATCCAAGAACATAGTATTCTGTTAAACCCTGATCAACTTGCAGTGTTAAAATAACAGAACACGTACTCGCCTTTCCACGCTCTACCACCGCTGCCGTCTCGCTGGCTCTCCCATCCCCACTGGATTTCGCTAGCGGGTGTAGGGAGCTGGCGATGATGTCCCCAACAAAAGGGCCATGTGAGTGCTGCAGGCAATCATCAGCTCCCTTCAGCCAGTGAATAGCTGTAGTGATCAGATGACCCAGTGTCAGATTGTCATCTCTCCACTCCCAGCAGGTGCCGGAGTGTAGCTAGTCAGCAGCAGCAGGGGAGGACGGAAGAGTGAGCATGTATTCTGTTATTTTAATACTGCAAACTGATCAAGGTTTTACAGAATACTATGTCCCCGAATATCTCCTTTAAGGTTCAACATTGACCTTCTAGGTAACTAACTATAGGTGGCACTAGAGAGGCAGTTTTCTTCTTTCTTTTTATTTCCTTTTACCATATACATTTAAAAAAGCATACAAAAACACTTATGTGTTTCAGGCATCCAAAACCCTTACTCAATGCAATTCTATGTACAAGGACTTTGAAAGCCACAACTGACTATCTGGCATATCACACTATGTGAAGCAATGAACCTAAGTGGTTTCACATTTTATAAAATGTTTTTCTTCTCCCTAACAAGTGATGGCCTGCTGCCTTTCCCATCTTCTAGCTAGCATATATCTTTTATTCATACTTGTTTCTCCATTGTCTACTTTTATATGCACAATAAGAGCTGGACCCTCGATAGCAACTTTTTTTCTTACTGCCACTTATATGCCCACTACATGCATCGGTTAATAGTTGCAGAGTGCTAAGTAATATGTGAAGCTTAAAAAATATAATAATATTTCACATGATGGTATAAACAACTTTCATGCTCAATTCACTTAAATGTCAAACTTAATAAATATGCTTTTAATCAATAAAGAAAATGTGAATTTTATTAAGGGACAAATGTGTATTTTGTATAATAAGGTACATGAAAAGCATTGCTTTTAGAAATACATTACAGATCCCCGCAGACAAGCAAGAAGAATCAGTACTTTTATAAAGTATCACACTGAACTTGAAAGGGTGTCAAATCAAGATAAAAGACAAAAAGTCGACCTATACCAAAACCCATACACATTAGGCTTTCCTCTTCTCTACAATTTATTCTTTAGCCTTATTCCCTTCTTAATGTTTCAGTTTCTTGCCAAATTTCTGTTCTATCGTCTCCTTCAGTGTTTTTCTCACATTCAGCCTATTGAGGTGACCCACTTTCAGTACATTTAGTTGTACCTCCAGTTCTCTTATTGCCAGGCTATTAGTCCTCCTGTGTGTACATCCAGCTTTATGCCCATAGCCTTTCAAAATATCTTCTTTAGCCGTTTTAGCACCGTACCCCATTCATCATCCCTAATGTTTTTTTTCTTTTTTATTATGTCTTTTAATCATCTTATTCCTTTTTGAGGCTGCATTTACCGAACGAGTACAATATTGCTCCAAAAACTTGGTCCAATATTGCATTTTTTAACCTGTGATTTTTGCCTGTGATGCCTTTTGCGAGAAAAATGAACCCCAATGCATGGAATTTTCACAGGCATTTTTGACACACATGAAAATTGCAGTAAAGACAGAAAAAATGCATCGCTTTTGCATGAAACTTGCATCTAAGTGCAATGCCATTTTTTTGCCTGTCATACAAAGGAATGGGTAATTCTTACACCATAATTTCCCAAAAAATAGAACATGCAGTGATTTTTCTATCTCCGACCATCAGTCTGAGATGAAAGTCGCTCATGTGACGAATATCATTGAAATCAATTGGTCGTTTTCACGTGCAATATCTGACCATATTGTAATTTGTCAAATATTGCGCATGGAAATCACTCATGTGTAAGCACCATAAGTAGCAGGGTGGCAGGCTGCCATTGCTACAATTAGTATGAAGCCAGCCTCATTAAAGTTGATGGACAGTGATGCAGACTGTATTACTAAAGTTGGCCACTACAGGCTGAGACTATTGCCAGTAGAAGTGAATAGGATACATTGTATTGTATGGGCTTTCCTGAGCATGCTCAAGAAGGCCTCAGTCAGACAAGCATGTTTTTTTTGTGCGCAAAAAAAAATGCGCTGCTTGCATATTTGCAGAAAATTCGTGAACAGGCAAAGTTTCATATGCGCAGCGCATAAAACTTTGCCTGTTCACTGGAGCAGCGGCGCTTGGAAAAGCGCCGCTGCTCCAGGAAGAGAGAGAACAAGCCCCGCAGGGCTTTGGGATTTCCCCAAAGTAGGGACAGTGAGCGGCGCTATAGGGGGTCTCCCCATAGCACAGAGAGACAGAGCAGGGCTCATGTCCCTGCTCTGAGGAAACCCCCTATAGCTCTGCTCACTGTCCCTGCTCTGGGGAAACCCCCATAGCAGCACTGTCTCTCTCTGCTATGAGAAAATCCCAAGGGATATCCCCATAGTGCAGAGAGAGTGGTCAGGGACTTGATAGAGGGTTCTCCCCTAGCGACACCCTCTTCATGATTTGCTATAGGGATTCTCACAGAGAATCCCCATAGCAAATTATGGGGGTGGAGCTAGGGGTGAGGCTAGGGGCAGATTTTTACATGCGCATAAAATTTGCACGCAATTTTTTTACATGCAAATACATGCATATAAAAAACACCGTCTGACTGAGTCCTAAATCGAAATAAGGTCGACTTTCAGGAATCCCTCCTATTGGTAGAATGGGCAACCTCCTTACCCCCAATCAGCGCCCAAGAGAGAAGGAGACTGTGGATGGGGCTCTCTCCATTGTAGATGAGGGATGTCGCGGTAGCAACCTGGTACTTCATAAGTCCTATAAACTACCATGTCTCTAACTCATATACTCATTTCTGGAGTGTCAAACAGGTCAAAAGACTTTATTCTCCTAACCTATAGGGGACCCAGACGTGGCTACACAGTGCACTCTTTGTACTTGTCCCAATATATAGGGGACCCTGTCATGGCTACACAGTGCACCCTTACTGATTGTCCTAATATATAGGGGACCCAGACATGACTACAGAGTGCACCCTTAGTACTTATCCTAATATATAGGGGATCCAGACATGGCTACACAGTGCACCTTTAGTACTTCCTGCAGTAGTTCCTGTTGCCCTGCTATGTGCCACTCCTCTTCACCCTGACATGACAAGCCACATATAGATATTTCTGTGGGACTACACAGAATGGCATTGTGGTCCATTGTGGCCCAGGAATGCATGTTGTGCACCCCTTAATTCCACACTGAGCCCACTGAGCGATTTCCAACAGACAACATATCAGGGACTTTCTGCAGTGACAGAAATAAGGCAGCACATTGCCTGTCATGTGTAAGGTCATGTGAGTCTTTCACACAGGGAAGTGCAGTTTATTATATTCACTAAAGTCATAAGTAATACAAGAGGATAACAAACCTGCGATATGTCTGGACCAAAGACACTCTTCAGCACCCAGTGCCGAATGCCATGGAGCAGGTGCTGAAGGTGCAGTCACATGGGCTGGGGTTGATGTCATGAAGAGTTTAGGGGAGGCAGTCCTCCTGATTATGACCCATGCACCACAACACTTATGCAAATACGTAATAAACAACCAAACAAGCCAGCAGCACTCAAAATAACCCCAACAGAGCAAGACAAGGTGGGGAGGGAGAGAAAATTGCGTCAAAAAAGCGACAAAACATGCAGAGCCACCAAATAGGTTGTGGATCTTCAACCAAAGAATGGATAATTATGTAGGTAAAGAAGGCAGCACCATATAGATGGTGCTTCACAGCGTCATAAAAAAAACACAGACTTTATTGTTTCATCTTAAAATGGTAAGACATATGCAAATACGTAAGATGGAACAATACCTCTGCAGCGCCGCCTAGTGGATGGCAGCATTCCTTCAAATCAATGTACGACTCTTTAACATGTCTACAAAACAATGATTGGGAATATCCCTCTTGACCCACAACAGTTATTGCATGTATATCAAATGTTCAGCACCGCTGTTCAAATATATATATATATATATATATATATATATATATATATATATATATATATATATATCTCAAACATAAAGTATATATGGCCTAAACGTAATGTGAGCAGAGCCAGAGTGTATGTGATATAGTAGTGCTATGGTATGTACCATAAACCTTTGTTATTTTTGTGTAACCATTAAAACACCTAATATAACACAAAATATCCTCTTGCAGGTCCTCTATACATCTTCTATACATTCTACTAGTCCTTTTCATCATTAAAACTGTTTTGTGTTGTAGGAAGACAGCTATAGATAACGTACATCTGTTTTATACGTGTACCACTTCGGCATTTTAGAAATGCAAAATTCTCTTTCATGTTGAAAAGAAGAATAAATTACGGCCTGTACAGTCATGATTGGTGAGTAGCTAGTTATCAGTAGGGAAATGTCCATAGCAACAACTCAAAAGTGACTTTGATTGATCCAGTGCCCATTATGTGACAAACAATAGCAGCTAATTGCTTGATATGATATTTTGAACTCAACCTTAAAAAAAAAATAATTCAAAATGTATCCAATTGTAATTTCGAATTTTCTCAGCATTGTGTCGAATTTGGGTTTGGCTTTTAAGCAGCACTCATAAAATCTGGAAGGGATCAGCACTTTACAGTGTAAATATTTCTGGGACTAGAGGGTCCCAAGAGATAAATAATGCAGTTCTTAATCACAGATCTGGAGGAAGGTCATGGCAAGCCAACTTCACCTCTAACCTTCTCCTTCATGTTAATGACTTATACTATATTTCCATGGCTTATCTTTGTAGTTTTCACATATGCACTGTCTTCTCTCTTGCTTGGAACTTTGCTTTGCAAAAATATATTGTGTGCTACAGCTATTTTGCTGATTTATTAATACAATTATATTAATATGTGTGAAAAATAAAGAAAGAATACTTGCTGAATACAAATGAAAGGGATTTACGGCCAATAAGGAGAAAGCTTTGGGCTAGAATAGAAAATTAATCCCAAGGCTGAGACAGCATGGACTGAATATACTGCAAGTTCCAAGTCATACCAGTATTTTGTATAGGTTTTCTCTACACACCGTAACAGTAATACTCCTTTACGGCACAAGGGTTGGTAGTAAACTCGCACACATTATAGGTATCTTCTCTGGAGAAAGTAAAGCGACCAAAAGAAATTGTTGTCTTTGGTTGCAATTTCCATAGGGATACAGAACAATGCACCATATATTAAAGAGAATAGCATCTGATAACCTGCAAAGGGGATGAAAATGTTAACCTAGGGTAGTTGGGTAAATGCTCTACTTGCTGGGGTTCATCTAGAAAGATGACGTAGAATGATACTATTTATTTTGGAAAGATATAAATGCTGGTGTTTCATTAAGAAAATACTTTAGCGATCGCTGCTTATGTTTCAAAGGTTTTTATTGAAAGTCATTTTAACATTGGCAACAGACCTGCCGCGAAGACTCCACGCAGGGGGCGAAAGAATTGGTATAAGACTGGTGCAATTAGTATCGATGAAATTGATTAATTCCAAAGGCAAATTAAGAATGTATACAAATTCAGAATTACCATGTTGCAAGGGGGGGGGGGGGGGAGGGAAGACAATACGATACAATATAACTAGTTTGATGGGGTAATGGCTTTTATGTAATCATTTATTTCTTATGACGTCAAGCTTTGGATTCAATTGGTCAGTAACATCCTTATGCCGGAAGATGGGGTGATGAATCGTGTCCTCGGGCACTACAACAGCTCTGGTATTTTGAGAGTATGGAGGGTATATTGTAGATTGGGGATATTGCCAAAAGTAGTGATCACTGTTTATAATGTAAATGCTGAGGCTTATTCAGAAGAGTGCTGCAGTGAAGGTGGATTATTGTATTATTGCTGAGGTTTACTGTACATTACTAAAGTGTAATATGCAACTGATTTATGTGATTGTCTCTGATGTGGTCTTTGTGAACATTGTATAAGTGGTCTTGATCCTAGTCACGTGAATGTTTATGAGTGTTGTATGCGTGGCTATTATTAGGTGGGGCATGTGCTTCTAATAGAGAAATAGTAGGACATATTTTGCCCTGTAGGGTGGTGCCTGTTTTGGTATAAAAGCCAAGGTGTGACACGCAAGATGTTATTGTGTGGAATGAGGAGCAAGTATTGTCAAGACAAAGTTGGGCGTGGCCTAAGTCATGAAGGAAGCTCTGGAAGCCTGATGTGGAAGAGGTTGGTTGCAGCTTAGATTTACATGGGGGGGGAAACGCCACTTGAAATGCATGGGATTTTAACCATTAGCACTGAGCTGCCTTTTTGACCCCTGCTTAGCTGAGAGCTTTCCAGCCTAATTTGTGTTTACTTCACCTCTTGTCCTGCTCTGGGTGGTTTGGGGGCCAGCTGGTAACAGCAGCTGAGTGGCTCAAACCCTGACCAATGGAACCTGCTGCTCAGGCAGATGTTCACATCTGCCCGGCAGCATCTGTATCATATTACTTCCACTTAAGTTACATAAGACATGTACAGATAGATTTTAAGGCATGTATTTCGTACGGCGTTTCCATATTTTTTGCCCACCCCCTGTATAAAGTGGAGTAAGGTCCTGGAACCTCCTAGTCAGAATGAAGAGTGCTTGATCAGTTAGACCATTGTAAATGTGGGAGCTCCAGTCATGACCCTGTTGTACTGGGTGAGGGAATGGAGGACCCCCATTAAATGACTGGCAGTGCAAACCTTCGAGAGCTGTGTTGAGTGTCCACAGAAACATGGCAAGCTTTCTTAGCGGCTAAAAAATTAACATCTAAAGAGACTGAGACTTGATTCCACAAGGGCTGAAAAGCCGAGACAGTGTTTCAGAGCTGTAAAGCTAGTACTGGCAAAGTACATTTTTGAAACCGTGCCCTGCGGGAAGTCCTCCCCACAAGACTTATCAAAGCTCTCACAAGTAAAGCCCAGATCAAGTTGCAAAATAATTTTTTGTAATTCAATAAAGTATATGTTGCAAAATGCTGCTGTATATCCTTCTCATACACATTGCATATTTCGATGCCCCCTTAGGCTTCAGTCACACAGGCGCATCGGCACCCTACACCGGCGCCGATGCGCCCGTGTGACTGACATCAGCAGACGGACGTACCTGAAGATGGCCGTCTCTCTGCAGCGCCGGGAGGAAGAACATGTGACCGGCTCCATTGCCGGTCATGCATTCTATGATCAGCGCGGGAGAGAGACGGCCGTCTTCAGGTTCGTCCGTCTTCTGTCAGTCACACGGGAGCATCGGCGCTGGTGTATGGGTGCCGATGCGCCCGTGTGACTGAGGCCTTAACCACAGCTGTTAATCATTTCCTGTATTGATAATCACACTATACATCAACAGCTCTAGCTCACATTAGCACCCTACTGAGATACAGTGATGTGGCCGTGCTATTTGCATAGTTCGGCCGCCATCCAAAGTGAATGGCAAATGCTGTGCGTCATGGTGCCAGTCAACATAGTGCGTCAACCAATATCTGTCACCAATATTTTCTATACAAACTTATATGTAAATATGTGGTCATGGTCTGTTGTAAAAGCTGTAGTAACACAATTATAGAAAATCCTATTTAATCTATCTACCAGGTTAATTTTTGTGTGTTAACTTCAAGGTGAGGGCAGATTTTCTCTACTTATACTCTTCTCAAGGAAGAAAATTTTGAAAACGATGATGGAATTTTGCATCGTAAATGTACTATATTCAAAGATCCTGGGATGCAATACAACATCTATTACAGGGCCTTCCTCCTACTAGGCACCATTTATAAGACTAATGTGTTCCTCTATGGAAGAGAGGTCTTTGGGCTCCATACTAAAAGCCTTTGGCACTCTCTGTATGTTCCCTTCATTTAGTGCCTTATTTTCCTCGAGAAGCAGTGTGAGGTGCCCTAATAATATGGCATATGATGGACCATGCTGCAATTATTTTTCTCATAGATTTCACTTTTGTATGGAATCGGGGACAATAGGATGTACCATAGGTGTCTTCAGATTTCTATAGGAGCTCTGTTCCGAATTCGTATACATGAGTTCTAACACAGTAACAGAACTTCTGTCTTATGTATTCTACTTACATCTTTCAATGCTATGATAGTAGAGGAGCATGACAGCGGTCTCCACGACATCTAATATAATATCATTCTGTAGAGCATTTCTGTTATGTTAGCTTTCAAAAGAAAATTATATACATGAGCTAGCTAATTTGTGACAAGTGATATACTGGATCACACTATGCCCTTGGTAATACTTTTTTTCCCCTCTTAAATAGAAGTTGGTATCTACCAGATGCCAACAATGGAAATCCTGAATTATAGCAAATTGGTTGTACATTTAGTTCATAAAGCACAACAGTGAAGAAACTCATTAAAGTCTTGCATAGAGCCAAGCATAGCTTTGTTAAATTGCTGCTTTGGGCTGAATTAATATGTATCTCACCCAATCTGATATGCATTTGTTTGTCTCATTTTGCTGAGTGTAGAGTGGCAACTCTCCATATTCAGGTGTGATAGAAAGGCAGATCTATGCCAGCATTCGCAGTCAATTGCAGCGAGTAAAGGAACAGTCCCAGGTGACTAATCAAGCTCTGGCAGAACTAGCAACTATCCCATATCTGCAGGAGATCAGTCAACAAGATGCTGAACTGGTAAGCATTCTTTAAATCATTCGTGGCTTATGCAAGCAATGAGCATAACTGAGAACAGAGCAATATGCTCCAGGTCTTTAGGGATGCAAATCCCCTTATTAAAAGTCCTTCTGAAACTCGTCTACAATGGATTAAAGCTGCAGTATGCTGTGCTTAGAAATATACCACTGTTCTAAATGCTACCTGAACTTAAGTGCATTTTTGAAAAATTACCAAAATGGCAACTGGAATCCATCGTAACTAATTACTTTGATTTCACTTCATCTCTTACGGAATATGACTAGTATTGTAAGAGCAATTAGCTGGAGGATGGGATATGGAATTAGATTTGTTCTCAACACCCCATGAGCATATGTTGGGCCACTTACAGCTGCCAATAAAGGCAAAAACATTATAGGCCAAGTCCTGGATTTCCTTTTTTATTTCTTTTCTTCATAATAGTTGTATGTGGTACAATACTTCATATTGTATTATTTATACTATTTATATGGGACTATATTAGATATTTGTGTTAGACTATGTATTTCTGCATCAACCTCTTGTTACGTGTGCTGCTGGGATCTGTAGTTGTAAGCTTCCTAGCAGCACAGCCCTCACAGGGTTAATTGATTGAGCTGGCTGGATGTGGTTTTTCCTGCTAGCCAATCTCCTGGGTCTGTACTCACATATAAACCCAGCTCCTCTTCAGTCTCTATATGGCCCCTAGGGTGAGCAATCATGAATCCTTGACTGTTGAAGTTTGCTGTGTGACCTGCTATCTGTGTTTTGCTGCAGCTTGCTGTGTGATCTGTACCTTGTGGTTCATGTCTGTTGGTACGTTTATTTTGTGTCAGTTTGGTCTGCTGAGTTTGTTTGCTATGTCTGCGCTAGGTTGGCCCCTAGGGCCCTCTAGTAGATGTGTCTTGCTAGTGTAGGGACTGCAAAATACAAGGGCCCTTGCCGGGGCTTGCAGCTTAAGTTCATTGGCCAATGTACAAACTAAAACCTCGCATTTATATTCAGCTTATCATCTGCTATTAGTGTTTGAATTGTGGCTGCTGTATGCTGTGTGTTCTGGCTCTGTGTGTCCTGTTGTTCAGTTCCTGTCATGTGGCATGTGAATGTGTCCTGTTCTGATGCGTGGCTCCTAGGATCAGCTAGGGCCCAGATCCGAAGACCGCTGGGCTGCCTTTATTGGGGCAATGTCCCTGCTTAGGTTGGGCACAGTCATCCCGCTTGTAGCACAGGGCCAGTTTGCCAGAAACCCGTGAACTCATCCAGTCCCTTTTGGGTACGATCGTGTGGGCCCCTTGCTTAGTTTGCCCACACGATCGTAACACCTCTGAGTTTTATTGAACGATAATAAGGTACCGATGCAAATTTAAGGACCCTTATTGTACCTCTATGTGCCTCCGATTTCATACCACAGCATTTTTCTGTTGGATTACATTTCATAGCACAGTGAGAGCCTGTATGGCAGTACAGAAAGTATATTAGATTTAGTTCTACCGAACTATAAGGCCTCTTTCACATGGGCAACAGCGATATCGCCTTCGAGAAAATGCCTGGATTTTCAGGGGAGCTTGAACTATAAGCCATACCTGGAAAATAAGCTTTGGCTTCATAAAAAAAAGAAAAGAATACATCACCTAACAGCTGCTGTCAGCTCCCTGCGCGTCTTCCCTGAAGCTCCGGCAGACTTGCTTGAAGTTTTCCCTCAGCGCTTCCTGGTTTGGAGGTTCAGAATCCCCACCTCCAGGAAGCACTGGCTGTGATTGGCTGAGTCGGACCCTGGCTGTGATTGGCTGAGCCACGGCGCTCAAGAACCAATCAGAGCCAGCGCTTGATGAACTAATCACAGCCATTCAAAAAAATGTTTTATTATGCAACTAGGGCTTATTTTGAACTTTTACAATAGGATTTCCTACTGTAAAAGTTGCATTGTACCACATGACAACCGTGTTTTCGTGCGATGCAACACATAGGAAGGCTCCATAGGGAAACCTGGGCTAGAAAACCTTGCAAATCACGGCAATATTTAGCAACCCGCAATTTTGTTTTTCTTGCAATGTAGCAGGTTACAAAACATTTTTAATGTGAAGGAACCCATTGGAAAGCATAGGCTTCAGATACATGCGAATTGTAGCACTGTTGTAATATGCGGTTTTGTCACCTGCGTGAAACTGGCCTAATGGTGTGTTGACACCTTGCAGAAATGCTGCAGAAAACTTGCAGCATTTTTAAGTGACTATGGACTTTAAATCCACAGCTTGTGAATTTATTCTGTGGACTTTCATCACAAATTTCACTCCTTCAGATGGGGGTGTGAAATCCACAGCATATCTGCCCTAAAATCTGAACCAAAATGCCCACAATTTGGTGCAAAATTTACCACTGAGGATTTGCTGTGGATGTGCTATTAGAAAATCTGCAATGTGTTAAAATTCCCCAAAGCCTCCGTGGCAGGGCTCTCCTTGTGTTTGACACCTTAGGCTTCCTACACATGGCCGAGCACCATATTGGGCTTTGAAATTTGGCCCGATATTGAACTTTCCAATGTGTGATTCACCCGCAAAATGCGAGGCGTTTTTCTTTAAAAATGCCCCCAACACTTCAGGTAAGGTAGGGGGATGGGCAAGCGTTTGCTATTGTGCAATGTGTTTTCCTATCCCATTGAAAGCAATGAGCGATGCTTTCCAAGGAATGAAAAAATTACAACATGACAAATTTGCTTATGTATACAACTCCATTCAAAAGAATGAGGTTCATATTCATGCGAGATTTGTGCATCTCGCAAAGCACAAATCTCGTACGATTTTTTTCGGCCATGAGAAAGTGGCCTTAGGCTCGGTTCATGACACATTTATGTCTTTTTTTCAGACCTATATTTCCAAAATGTGATCCATCGTATACTGACTCTATACTTCTATAGTTTCCCTCAATTAAAGCGTATGGTGGCCATCAGATACATTATTTATTTAGTTTTTAAGTGGAAAGTTGGATCCAAACATATACTGACTTGGACACGTCTGCAACTAATTAACTTGTATTGTAACAAAATATATATTGATTTTATTAGGAGAAAGTAATTCCATAACCCACCCATGGACACTGTAATGCATGTGTGGATATATATATATATATATATATATATATATATATATATATATATGTTATGCTTGACAAAAGTGGGTCATGCCAAAACGTTGCACTTTATGTAATATTTGGACTTAATTAATGTTCTGCTTAGCAGAAATCGAAGCTACATAACAGCCCATTCTAGGTGTTTAGTGGTTACAGCACCATCTAGCTGTGTTAAAAATGTATGACAACTTGTTTTTCTATCATAAATACTGATGCATTATGGTTAGTTTGCAAGGCATTGTGGGAAGAAGGAGCTTCCAGTCAGAGACAGACTTATCTTTGCACCCTCCTCTTCAAAATCCACTATCCTTGTCAAAGTATATCTGGTAAGAAAGCTACCTTTGTTTCTGAAACATTATGTTATGCAGAGCTGTTCAGTGGTCAGTTGTGTTGTTACTCAGGGAGTTAGAACTGTTTTGTTAGCCATGCAATACCATGTAGCAGCCATTTTGCCATGTACCTCCATGTTAAAGGGGTTGTCCCGCGCCGAAACGGGTTTTTTTTTTTCAACCCCCCCCCCCCCCCCCCCCGTTCGTCGCGAGACAACCCCGATGCAGGGACCTAAAGAAAGCTTACCGGAGCGCTTACCTTAATCCCCGCACTCCGGTGACTTCTATACTTACCGGTGAAGATGGCCGCCGGGATCCTCTTCCTCCGTGGACCGCAGCTCTTCTGTGCGGTCCATTGCCGATTCCAGCCTCCTGATTGGCTGGAATCGGCACGTGACGGGGCGGAGCTACACGGAGCCGGCATCCTGCACGAGAGGCTCCATAGAAGAAAGCAGAAGACCCGGACTGCGCAAGCGCGGCTAATTTGGCCATCAGAGGCCGAAAATTAGTCCGAAACCATGGAGACGAGGACGCCAGCAACGGAGCAGGTAAGTATAAAACTTTTTATAACTTCTGTATGGCTCATAATTAATGCACAATGTATATTACAAAGTGCATTAATATGGCCATACAGAAGTGTATAGACCCACTTGCTGCCGCGGGACAACCCCTTTAATGTTATGTAATGTTATGCATGCTTCATACTTATGTGAATTATCTGTATTCTTATAGTTTTACCATCATTATCGTCACAATCACAAGCAATCAATCGCATCGAATGCACGCTTGTATGCTACGATCTGTTAACCAATAAACCTGTCAGATTAAGAAGAACAGTTTGTTTATTTGGAAGACAGAAATGGTTAAGCTGAATGTCGGACTGCACACTGTGTGAACGTGTAAGAAGACAGAACAGTAAAACAGATGCTTGTCACCAGCGATAGTGGATCAGACTAGACGGAGCCGCCATCAGCCACGCGGTCTTATGTACAAGACTGCAGCGGCAGCCATTTAGTCACAAGAAACACGAGTGCAGCCCCCAGTAAACGCAACACGATCTAAGCCAAGCTGAAGTCTGTTCCTACCTGGACTGAGTCTGCACAGAGACATTAAGCAGCCAGCAAACAGGCAAACAATGCTAGCCAGGCATCCTCATATAAGACTAGGTCACGAGCAAGCTGCTCTAGCAAGTCCTCAATAAGAGACATGGCTGTCCTCGCCCGCGCAGAAGCTGAGGCAGCAAAAGTAAGGTCCACCTTTGCAGCACAAGAGATGCAACTGAAGCTAAAGCAAGTCTGCCTGCAGGTGTCACTGGAGAAACTCGCCACAGAGAAAGAAGCAGCAGCCGCATTAGCCAAGGCAGAGTTCCTAGAAGCCGCAGAATTCCCCGAATTAGAGAAACACAGCCAGGACTCGGGTTAGACCTAGACCAAGAAGATCCAGCACAGCGCGTCTCAGAATATGTCCATCAGCATCCCAAGGCGGAATTCAACTATTATCCAGTATACTAAACAGAGCGTCAAAGACCCCACTTTGAGACACAGTACCTCGAACAGGACGGTATGCGACAAAGCGGTGCTGATTACGACTACCACTCTACAAAAAGGAAGCTACAAACCTCGCTCCAGCTTAAAGAGACAACTTTCGCTTCAGAACGGTATTATACGGACTGCCCTAAGCCAGAAACTCCTAAAAGGTATGGTGATGCACTGCACACGCAGCATAACAACAGCACACCGGGTAGTATTGGCGCTAACCAGGCTATCGTGGACTTCGCTAGGTTCTTTGCTAAACGAGAACTGGTTACCAAAGGACTTATAAAGTTCACCGATCACTCAGAGAACTGCAGAGCATGGCGAGCCTCCTTCCAAAACGCCATAAGGGACTTAGGTCTCTCCTGCAGTGAGGAGTTAGATCTCTTGGTAAAGTGGCTTGGAAGCGAGTCTGCTGAACACGCAAAAAGAATCAGAGACATTAACATAAACTATCCAGGTGAAGGCCTAAAGATGATGTGGGAAAGACTTGATGAGTGTTATGGGTCAATAGAAGCTATAGAAAATGCGTTATATAAGAGAATTGATAATTTTCCCAAAATAGTGGGTAAGAGTTACCAGAAGCTCAGGGAACTTAGTGACTTGTTAACAGAGGTACAGGTTGCTTAGGCAGAAGGAGATCTGCCAGGGCTAGCATTCCTGGACACCACCAGGGGTGTTAATCCGATTGTCCAAAAACTCCCTTATAATTTACAGGAGAAGTGGATCACGCATGGTTCTCATTATAAACAGGTTCATAATGTACCATTTCCCCCCTTTCGGGTGTTTTTAGGCTTTGTTGCTCAACAGGCAAGGATCAGAAATGATCCCAGTTTTGACTTTACATTGTCTTGTCCCACTACCCCTGGTGTCAAACCTCCTAAAACACCAGTAGCGGTCCACAAAACTAATGTTGCCTCCACAGGTTCTCCTTACAGGTCATTTAAGCCTCATCGAGAAGAGAACAAACATGAGGGTGCTACTAAACAATGCCCCTTGCACAAGAAACCACATTCTTTGCTAAAATGCAGAGCCTTCAGGGAGAAGTCTTTAGAGGACCGCAAAGAATTCCTGAAAGAAAACAACATCTGCTTCAAGTGCTGCACTACAACATCGCACTTCGCCAGGAACTGTAAGGTCAGTTTGACATGCACGGAATGCGGTAGCACAGAACACAACACGACTCTATACCCTGGACCACCCTCTCGGGTATCATCCCAAGCAGAGGAACGGGATGGAGAGCAGATAGACACAGCAATAGTCACTTCTCAGTATACAGAAATCTGTAAAGGACTCGCAGGAGGGAAGTCATGCTCCAAAATCTGCCTTTTCAGGGTTTATCCTGTCGGCCACCGAGATAAAGCAATCAAGGTATACACAATCTTAGATGACCAAAGCAAAAGGTCTTTAGCTAAATCTACCTTCTTTGACACCTTCAACATCGTAGGGCCTGGTTCTCCTTACTCCTTAAGGACGTGCGCAGGTACCATTGAGATGGTGGGGAGGAAGGCAACTGGATACATGGTAGAGTCCATAGATGGTCAGACCTGCTTGCCCCTGCCAACCATACTGGAGTGCAATCACATTCCTGACAACCGGTAGGAGATACCTACACCAGAGGCAGCCGCATACCAGCCCCTCCTCAGACGTATAGCTCACCTGATACCGAAACTTCATCCTGAAGCGCCAATAGTCCTACTCCTTGGAAGAGACATACTATGAGTTCATAAGGCTAGGGGACAGATTAACGGTTCCCAAAATGCTCCATACGCCCAGAGACTTGACCTAGGATGGGTCATCATTGGAGACGTCTGTCTAGGAGGAGCACACAAGCCGACCTCAGTCAACAGCATGCTTACCAACACACTTGAAAGTGGACGTCCTTCCCTATCCCAGCCATGCCACAACAGTTTCCTGATAAAAGAGTTGCCACAAAGCACTCCCATGCCTTGTCCCTTCACAGATCCCTCCTGTGAAGATCACGCCTGCCACGGTGAGCAAGATCACTTAGGGTGCACAGTCTTTCACAGGACACGAGAGGACAACAGGGTCGCGATGTTCATAGAAGACAAGCTGTTCTTGGATATCATGGATCAAGAAATAATAAAGGACAAGTCCAAAAGCTGGGTCGCACCTTTACCATTTAAAACCCAGAGACGATGCCTACCTAACAACAAAGAACTTGTCTACAGCCGATTTATTTCCCTCAAACACAAACTCCAGAGAACACCAAAGACAAAGGAACATTTCTTCCCCTTCATGGAAAGAATATTCCAGAACAACCATGCAGAAGTGGCACCCCCGCTCCAAGACTCCCAGGAGTGTTGGTACTTACCCATATTTGGCATTTATCACCCCAAAAAACCAGGACAGATAAGAGTAGTATTCGATTCAAGTGCCAGGTGTGAAGGCGTCTCGCTAAATGATGTCTTGTTGTCTGGTCCAGACCTCAACAACAGACTTCTAGAGGTACTTTTCTGCTTTCGCAGAGATTCTGTAGCTTTCATGCCGACATACAACAAATGTTCGACTGCTTCCTCGTCAAGGAAGAACATAGGAACTACTTAAAGGAGTTGTCCCATGCCGAAAGGTTTTTTTTGCATAGGCCCCCGGTTCAGCGCAGAACAAACCCAAGGGATGTGTTGAAATTTTAAAAAAAAATTTTACTTACCCGAATCCCCTCTCTGGAACTTCTTCCTTCTTTTCCTCCAAGATGGCCACCGGAATCTTCACCCACGATGCACCGCGGGTCTTCTCCCATGGTGCACCGTGGGCTCTGTGCGGTCCATTGCCGATTACAGCTTCCTGATTGGCTGGAATCGGCACATTGATGGGGCGGAGCTATGCGATGATGCGTAGAAGGGGGCGGAGCCAGAACGCCGCTCGTGCCCGGACTGAGCAGAAGGGAGAAGACCCTTCTGCGCAAGCTCGTCTAATCGGGCGATTAGACGCTGAAATTAGACGGCACCATTGAGACGGGGACGCCAGCGCAGGGAAGGTGAGTATATAACTTCTGTATGGCACATATTTCATGCACGATGTATATTACAAAGTGCATGTATATGGCCATACAGAAGTGTTTAACTTAACTTGTCGCGGGACAACCCCTTTAAGGTTCCTCTGGTACCGCAACAACGACCCTAATGAGGACATCATAGAGTACCGAATGAGGGTACACATCTTTGGAAACAGTCCTTCCCCTGCAGTTGCTATCTATGTTCTCAGACACTCAGCCCGAGAGGGTGAAGCAAAATACGGGTCTGATGTCAGGTCCTTTGTAGAAAAGGACTTCTGTGTGGACAACTGCTTGAAGTCTACACCCACGAACGAGACCGCAATCAATCTCCTGAAAAGAGCTCAAGAAATGCTCGCTCAATCTAATCTGAGGTTGCACGAAATCGCCTCCAAAAGCCTTCTCACCCCAAGATCATTCAAACGATCTAAAGGACGTGGATCTTAGCACAGACTCCCTTCCCATGCAACGGAGCCTTGGTCTGCTCTGGGATTTAAAGGCAGACACATTTACGTTTCAGATCAGCAAGGAAGAAAAACCTTTCACTCGCAGAGGGGTCCTGTCTACCATAAACAGTTTATATGATCCTCTGGGATTCGTAACACCTGTTACCATCCAAGGAAAAATGATGCTAAGAGACTTTACCACAGAGACGTCTGATTGGGATGATCCGCTTCCCATGGAAAAAAACGACATGTGAACAGGTTGGAGAAAGTCTCTTGAAGCTTTGTCCAGTCTTCACGTGGCACGTCCGTATGCTTCCGTACCTTCAACGGAAATCAAGATGCAAAGACTATATATTTTCTGTGATGCTTCAGTCAAGGCGATTGCTGCCATAGCATACCTAAAGTCCATAGACGTCAAGGAACAATGCCATATAGGGTTTGTTATGAGCAGGGCCAAACTGGCGCCACTCCGCGAGCACACTATACTCAGACTGGAACTATGTGCTGCTGTGCTTGCGGTAGAGTTGCCTGAACTTATAACATCAGGAATGAATCTGGAAATCGAGGAAGTCGAATTTCACACGGACAGCAAGGTAGTCTTAAGATATATTTGCAACGAAATCAGATGCCTTTACGTCTATGTCAGCAATAGGGTGCTAAGGATCAGGAGATCCACTTGTCCCAAACAATGGCACTATGTTCCTACATACCATAATCCGGCAGACCATGCAACTAGATCTGTAGCAGCGGGTCACCTTAAGAATACAACATGGTTTACGGGTCCTGCATTCCTGTACCGTTCAACGTCTTGCAGCATTGGATCCGAATTGGTAAACCCAGATACCGATGAAGAAATCCGACCTGAAGTATCTGCTCTATGCACATTAACTTTGGAACACCGACTCAAATCCCATCGTTTCAACAGATTCTCCACTTGGATGTCGCTCGTTCGTGCTATAGCCTGTCTAAGCCATATAGCTCAGTCTTATAGGTCGACATTGCCTGTGAGTCAAAGACCTTGCAAGGGTTGGCATCACTGCAAACATGCCTTTACCGCTACCAATCTGGACAGGGCCAAGAGCATAATAATTCGCACTATACAGCATGAATGTTATGCTAAAGAAATAGACTACCTCAGCAAAGGCCAAACAGTCCTCAAGGATAGCGCTTTGAAGAAGCTTGATCCCTTCATTGACCAAGATGGGTCACTAAGAATAGGAGGTCGCCTACAAGTAGCCAAAGTGAAATTTAAGAAGAAACATCTTATGGTAATTCCTGTGCATCATCATGTCACGACTCTGCTCATACTCATCACCAACACGTTCCCGAGCAAGGATGGGAAGGTACGCAAGTTGAAGGTCAAAGTGTATAAGCCTGGGGAATGCAAGCTATTCCTCAGGCCAGTGATGGAACTTGTTTTGTTGCTTTCATCAGAAAGACCCAATAGTGACGTCCGTTGACGCCAGACGGGGAGTGTTATGCCTAGCAGAAATCGAAGCTACATAACAGCCCATTCTAGGTGTTTAGTGGTTACAGCACCATCTAGCTGTGTTAAAAATGTATGACAACTTGTTTTTCTATCATAAAGACTGATGCATTATGGTTAGTTTGCAAGGCATTGTGGGAAGAAGGAGCTTCCAGTCAGAGACAGACTTATCTTTGCACCCTCCTCTTCAAAATCCACTATCCTTGTCAAAGTATATCTGGTAAGAAAGCTACCCTTGTTTCTGAGACATTATGTTATGCAGAGCTGTTCAGTGGTCAGTTGTGTTGTTACTCAGGGAGTTAGAACTGTTTAGTTAGCCATGCAATACCATGTAGCAGCCATTTTACCATGTACCTTCATGTTAATGTTATGTAATGTTATGCATGCTTCATACTTATGTGAATTATCTGTATTCTTATAGTTTTACCATCATTATCGTTACAAGCAATCAATCGCATCGAATGCACGCTTGTATGCTACGATCTGTTAACCAATAAACCTGTCAGATTAAGAAGAACAGTTTGTTTATTTGGAAGACAGAAATGGTTAAACTGAATGTCGGACTGCACACTGTGTGAACGTGTAAGAAGACAGAACAATTAAAATAATTTAGAATTTGGAGATGCTTTCAGAGCTAAAAGAGGCCAGGCCCTAGAGCAGCAAGAGTCTGAAAGGACCCCCCTAGCCCCAGGCTTTGTTTACCTGCTGCAGCAGTTCCATATACATAGGTGACCGTTGCAGTCCATCACTGGCCTCAGCAATCTCATGCAGTACATTGCCGAGGGCAGTGGTTGACAGCAGCGGTCACGTGTGTATATGAAACTGCTGCAGCAGGTAAACAAAACCTGGAAGGTAGGACTAAAGCGGCAGCAACCAAACAGGTGAGTATAACATATTTTATTAATTCGTAACTTTTCGTGTAGTTAAATAAAAAATCTTTAACTTTAATTTTCATATAAAGAAACTGCCTGGACCTTTCATATTATTTCTTGGCATCGTTGCATTCACAATATATTAATATTATGGTCAGGGACTCGAGAGAAGTTTGGCCAGTTTGTGGAGTTTCTAAACGGTCACCTATCATACACATTAAATGAATGTATACTGATGATTGAACAGCCATTGAACAATCATCTGGTGAATGATTGTTAAGCTGACATAGCCATGCACATATTAGTCCATCTTGGCCATTGCAGTCATTGAAACTGGCCGTATATGTTTGATGAGAGTGGGAGAAGGCAAATTATCTTTCATTCTCTCTTTCATGGAATGATTGTTCATGTTATGTCCATATATACCAACTGCTATTAATAGTGGACAAAACTTTAAACATAGCTGACGTCTTCCCAGATGATGATCTGTTAGCTATAGACTAAAATGATTTTCCTGTTACATTTCACTCGACAAGTGATCATTTCGGGTTGAAATTGTCCATTTTTGATTAACCAACATACCAACTAGCAAATATTCGCTAGTTGGTAAGTTTTCAGGTGGCCAAATTAAAAGTTAATGTTTGAGCTTGTGGAAAATTACAAATCACTCACAATTCTGAATTTGATAGGAAGTCATCTGATCTTTATTAGCGCTGCATCTCAATTTATAGTGTTAAGTAAAACAGAACATATTCTTGGGAAACTGGTGCTGATAATGTCAAGGTCGTCAATTTGGATTTCTTGTACCACTCTAGCAAGGCTAAGACATCAGTCTGGAATGCTCTTCGTTAATGGAATATAACAAAGTTTATGATATAACAGACAGAAGCATGTAAGGTGGATACAAGACACAAAATGGATACATATTTTCTGCTCTCACACCCCTGCAGAAGTCTATGGGAGGTGTGCAAATATGCAAGGGTAAAACACTGTGCAAAACACAGGGAAAAGAACACATCCGGACTTTGTAAGGCTTAAATAGCCATTGAATCCATGGAAAGGGTGTGTCGGGTGCGTGCGACCTGGCCTTGCGTATGCAAAAAGTACAGAACCATGCACAGACGTGTGCAAATCAACCTCAAAAACCTTGTTCATGGACAAGTACATTGCGCTGGGACGAGCATTTTTGCGCATATGTTTGTGTGAAGCCGCCCTAATATTGGATCTTCCCAGAGTGGCAGCAGGTAAAGTCAACATAACATATAGGTAAGTGCAATATGGGGCCATGAAACTCTGTCCCATATCACGATCACCAACATGCGATGTCTCCATGGAATCGAGGTGTTTTGTGTTAAAAAAAAAACTCCCATCCCTTCAGGGAAGAACCTCTGCCCCAGTTTTTAGCCGTGCGATGCTTTGCCGGCCCCATTGAAAACAATGGGCGATGTGATGCGAGGCTGCTCCAGGGGAACTCCCAATGATAAGACATGCCATGATTTTGTTGTCATGCCGTGATGTGTATAACCCCATCTCACACAATTTCTGCTGCTGTGTAAAAATGACCATACTATGTAATGGGCCTTTTACAAGGGACAATTATCGTTCAGATTAGTTTAGAGTCCCGCTCTCCCACAGGAAATTGAACGATCATTGTCCTGTGTAAATGCATGCAGCAACTGAACAAAAATTGTTCACTTTTGAAAGACTGTCTGCCTGATGTGAATGGAGGCAGGCAGGGGTAAAACGTACCCCGGCCGCCCTGCCTCCATGCCGGCAGCGCTGTGAGTGATGCCAGCGATATTTACCTCTGTGTAACAGCACAGGACCGACCATCACAGGGGCAAGTGTCAGGCATTGTGTGCCCTAACAGCCTGTCCTATGTGGATGGACCATAAGAAGCTATCTGACGAAGGACAGGACACAAATACCCAACACACAGCAGGACTATAAGATCCCATGGACATTCACATGTTCCACATGCAATGTTGTGTACCTGATCCAGTACAGTAAATGTCCTGTTGGGGCCCTTTACGTTGGAGAAATAGAACATGGAATTACCTGTGGCCAAGCAGCTTTCTCACAGTCACAACATACAACATATGAAAGGTCTTATACTTAAAAACAATCACAAAGCCACAGAAAAATTTGGGAATACAAACTTATAACAACTTTTGACATTTACAACAGGGGGTTAAATTCCTCAAGAGAATTCATATGTGACTGGGAAGTATTAGACATCTATAGCACAGATAACACTGCTGGCCTGGTGACCCCCTCCAACAGTAATTCAGGGACCATAAAACCTTCACATCTTTATCAAAAGACTTTTTAAGTATTTATTTATTTCTCTACCCATCCTGTTTAAGTATCCTTTTAAGTGCAAATTAATCACATCCATGTCTGTGCCTTGTCATATGTATGTGTGTGTATATATATATATATATATATATATATATATATATATATATATATATATATATATACATACATACCTGCCTCTTCGGATCTATTTCATTATGCCTGAGGAAGAATCCTGAGAGGTTCGAAAGCTCGCTGTAACTTCATGTATTTTTGATAGCCATTAAAAGGTATTATATCTTCAAGATTACTTGTTTTGTTCTCGCTGGGAGAAATCACATTTTAAACTATCTTATCTCCTTCAGAGATCTTTGCCCATAACATGCATTTGACAAATCTTGTAGGATTACTGAACTGATACTATGGACTTTGCACTGCACCATCTCTATTAAATGCCAGCAGACACAGAAAGAAAAGCAAACAATGTGATGTGCTGGCACCGCTAAAACTACAGTTTAGATGCAGCCACAACAGCCAGGATTAAAATAGCCATTGCTTCCATGACTAACTGCTGTCAGAAAACTGAGAACAATAGAATTAAAACACAAGTTTAGATCCTTTTCCATGACAGTCTTAGGTCTCTCTAAAGGCCCATTTACACACAATGATTATTGCTCAAAATTCATTCAAATGATGGCAAATGATCGATAATCATTGCGTGTAAAGGTAAGCTTAAAATCCATCGTTCAGCCAGAGAGAAGATACCAGGGACCGCATGCTGTGTTCAACGTGGGAATTGCAGATTACATTGTATTCTGCCAACAGCCCATGCCAGAACAATGGAGCTGTGTGCAAAGCTCAGACCACATGCTATGCATTGCAAACAGCTCCCGGAAACCCCTTTACACGCAAATGAAGCTGATAAAGTGTTAATGGACATTAGTGTCCATTTATACTTTATGTAAAATGATTCCTAAAACTGTCAATCTTTCAATCATTTGAAAGATTGTCTTTGTGTGTAAATGGGCTTTTATACGAGTGTCTTTGCCATTGCGAGCATTTCTACGCTTATGCTCATCTGAAATAGCCTGATCTGCTCTACATTTAGGCTGTATTCAGATAGCCAAGTGCAAGTTGCACTCGAGATTCTCGGGTACAACTTACATTGGACAGCGCACAAATACACTTTTAAGTGCTGTTCAATACCTGTGCGTGAATCCCTGCAGCGGTCTTTGTCCTCTGTGACATCATATAGGACCTCTGGGGAACATTCACATGTTTTTTTTTATTTGACTCTTTTCCACTGTAACTGTGGCATCCATAGGAGCCCCACTTACAGGAGAAACATTCCCCTGTAGTGACAATAGTCACTGGCAGAGCTGATCAGGGTCTGTTACGATCCTGCAGCTCTGCTGTGCCAGCGGATCACGGCAGCCAGCTCGCATAGTGGAAGAACAATTTTCACTTTCACTCTTTAGTACATAACGCTCATTAAGTGCTGTGTACTAAAGAAAGGAGACGGCAGAAAGGGTTAAAAACCACTTCACCCTCCTCCTCCGGGTTTTCAGCTGTGACTAACAGCTGACAACCCGACATGCTTCTGATTGATTGCAGAAGCAGAGGCTTTAATCCCTCACCATATTTTTACTATTGGCGGGGTTTAAAGTCCAGGACTAAGCTCCGTAAATTTACTGTGCTTGGTTCTAAATGGGTTAAGAAGGCACGACACCCATCCTGACCCACGTCATAGGCCTCTCACAGAGTAAGCCAGAAGCCTGCTGCACACTGATGACGGTCAATCACCCCAAAACAGCTGTATGTCATTGTTAAGACTTGCTAAAAGGTTACTTTGATTTGAAAGTATGCTGCCATCCAAAAGGTGGTGCTGCAGAGGTATTGTTCCATTTTCCTTCATTTGCACAAATTACCCAGAGAAGCTAGTATGGCCGTATAAGTTTCCCTACTCACTTTTTGGGGTGTTTTCCTGTGGAGAGACTATACCATCCCCCGAGCCACTAACCCCCTAGGTGTCTCCACACACTTTTTGGGGGCTCTCCTTAAGGAGACACGACATCCCTCTGACCCAAAATGCAATTGACATTTAAATATGATGATGCAATGTTGAAGGATGTTACTAGGAGCATAACCAACAAATAAGAAATGACTGTAGACTTTTGGCACAGGTTTTTCTTTTAGTTATGGTGCCACACTACAAACTTGTGGAATCGTCTTTCACTCATAGTGTGAATTCACTCATGGAGTAATTTTATGTCATTGACAAATTTGCCGCAACAGTCAAATGTCTCTCATGTGGATTTTGAAATGGATTTCCTGCGGCATTGCAGCTGATTTGCAAAGGTTAAATTTGCAGCAACTCCTTGGCAAATCTGCATCAAAATCTGACACAAGACACACAGATTTTACAGTAATGTTTGGTCACACAAAAGTACTTAGCCCTGTTCAAGGGAGAACCCATTTCCAAGAACCAGGGAACTGTGGTTTGTTGTTCTGTCAGGATATGGACACATAAAAGACACATTAATGTAGAATAAAAGATGTAGCATTATGCTGTATCGTATGTCAGGAATCTATACAGCACAAGTATAGACTTATTAGCATACAACGACCAGAATGGGGGAAGTGAGTTTATTTTACAAGGATCCAAAGCCCTAGAGGACATGGGCTGCCACAGTCTTGTGGCAGACAAATAGGGGAAGGAGCCCTAATAGACTGACAATTAGGACAATACTGAGGACCCTCCACTATACAAATATACTCTGAAGCCAAATATCAAAATATCTGTGCCCCAGATTGATGCACGCATACTAGATGTGGTAGACACCTAGATGACCTTCAAGAAGCATCTGGATGGCATAGTACTCCCTCCTCTCCTAACCCCATGACTTCACCATATGCTGCTTTGGCTTTGTCTACCAGGGCTGCAGTTGTGCTGCGGGACTAGGAGCCTATGCAGCAAGAAGGTTCCGGTTGCCAGATTATATATGTCCCTGTAGTAATACTAACGTATTACCTACCTGGTTAGTAATTTGGAATTACTTATGACTTTTTGTCAATTTTTCAAAGAGTTCATTTACAGCAAATTTGTTTCGTAGTACCACTTATAATGGTGAATATTTTGCTTCAGTCACTTGGACAGTTACGGTAAAAGAAGAGGGACATGTAAGTGGGTACCCTTTGAGCATGCCATATGTCAACATACCAGTGTTTTAATGTTTATTACTGTGTTGCTATATAAATGCATATATGTGAAAAATAACATTATGCTTTGATGTTACCTTCTGGCTTGTTTATGTTACTACCTTGCCTTATGCCTAAAGGCGTGGCTCCTGTCAAGGCCTGGATATACTCTAGGCCAGTGATGGGCAACCTTTTTGGCTTGCTGTGTCAAAATTCGCCGAAAAACCGAGCATAACTCGGGTGGTGTGTCACTTCGAAAAAAAACCCCAAAATTTGTGATATTAATAGTTTAAAGGGGTTGTCTCGCGATAGCAAGTGGGGTTATACACTTCTGTATGGCCATATTAATGCACTTTATAATATACATTGTGCATTAAATATGAGCCATACAGAAGTTATTCACTTACCTGCTCCGTTGCTAGCGTCCCCGTCGCCATGGATCCGTCTAATTCTGATGTCTTCTTGCTTTTTTAGACGCGCTTGCGTTGTGCGGTCTTCTTCCTGGTGAATGGGGCCGCTCGTGCCGGAGAGCTGGTCCTCGTAGCTCCGCCCCGTCACGTGTGCCGATTCCAGCCAATCAGGAAGCTGGAATCGGCAATGGACCACACAGAGCCCACGGTGCACCATGGGAGAAGACCCGCGGTGCATCGTGGGTGAAGATCCCGGCGGCCATCTTGGTGAACGAAGAAGAAGGAAGAAGGAAGACGTCGCAGAGCGGGGATTCGGGTAAGTAATAAATTTTTATTTTTTTTAACACATCCTTTGGGGTTGTCCTGCGCCGAACGGGGGGCCTATGGAAAAAAAAACCATTTCGGCGTGAGACAACCCCTTTAAATAAGAAAAATGTATACTTGTAACATATAACTGTATTGAATAAACCAAAAACTAATTATTTTAACTTACCTGCTTAGTGACTTCTTTGTTCATCCATCAGTCCGTTTCTTCTGTTGGTCTTGAAATTAATTAACGGTCCAATATGAAACTTTAACTGGTGTGGGGTGCCGTGAACTGAGATAAGTGAGGGGAGGGGGAATTCTTTACCTAACCTGCCTATTAGTGACTTTTTTTGTTGCTGAATTTCAGTGGCTAAAATTAAATCTTCAATTGAAGGTTAGTATTTTGCACACTTCAAGCCCAAGCAAGCGCTACTAACGTCATCTGTTAGTCAGTTTCTTTTGTTGGTCTTGATAATATTTAACAGTCCAATATTAAACTTTAACTTGTGTGGGGTGCCATGAATTGAGATAAGTGAGGGGAGGGGGAATTCTTTAACTAACCTGCCTATTAGTGACTTTTTTGTTGCTGAATTTCAGCGGCTAAATCTTCAATTGAAGGTTGGTATTTTGTACACTTCAAGCCCAACCAAGCACTACTAACGTCATCTGTCAATCTGTTTCTTTTGTTGGTTTTGATATTATTTAACGCTGAGAATAAGGTCTCACAAAAGTACGTAGAGGGAAAAATTGTGAGTAAAGCCATTGCCATATTTTTCAGGGTGCTAAAAGTGTCTGGTAATCGGTTCCAGGCACTCCAAATCTCCTGTTCGTAGTGGCACTCCTCTTGATTCTCCAAGCGGCCCCTTTCCAGATTCTCAAGCTTTGACCTCAAGTCGACAAACACCTGAGCCCAGATGCTGTCTTGAAATTCTGCAAGTTGCATTTCCAAATCATCAATTTGCATCCATTGGAAGCCATTTAATTCCAAACTACTGTAGACGACTACATCAGGATGCTTAATGATTTTCATGGCGCTGGTAAGGGGCTTTTTTAAATGGCTGCTGCACAGGCCCTCCCCTCACTTATCTCAGTAATGACACTGGTGCTGCAAAGGCGCTCCCCTCACTTCTCAGTAATGGCGCTGGTAATGGGCTTTCTTAAATGGCTGCCGCACAGGTGCTCCCCTCACTTCTCAGTAATGGCGCTGGTAATGGGCTTTTTTAAATGGCTGCCGCACAGGGGCTCCCCTCACTTCTCAGTAATGGCGCTAATGGGCTCTTTTAAATGGCTGCCGCACAGGTGGTGGCTGCTGCTGGTGGCGGCTGCTGCTGGCGGCTGCTAAGATGGCCTCCAGATCCCTTCCCCTGCGCACTCCACAGCTAAAAATGCTGCCGGACAGAAGTGAGGTTGGCGGCCTAACCAGGAAGTCCCGGCACTACTAGACGCTCTGTGCCGGAGGTCTGAGGTTTTGGCCTACAGACCTCCGGCGCACAGCGTCTACCCATCCCACCGCAATGTTTTATCCTCGGCTACTGCACCTGGCCGTGCAGGAGCCGAGAATGAAACATCCCGGTTCTCCGCGCGTGGCCACATAATTTCTGTATGCGGGCCGCATGTCAGTGAACATGGCCACGTGTGTCATAGGTTCGCCATCACGGCTCTAGGCAATCTGGATGTTTATGTTAGATGAATGAAAGGTAGCAAGGATGATGGAGTGACTGAAACAGACTTCGATCTCCAGAAGCACGTGTAATGGAGACTTAATAGCGGTCTACAAATATCTGAAGGGCTGTCACAGTGCAGAGGGATTCACCCCATATTCTCATCTGCACAAGGAAAGACCAGAAGCAATGGGATGAAACTGAAAGGGAGGAGACACAGATTAGATATTAGAAAAAGCTTTCTGAGGGTGAGGGTGATCAATGAGTGGAACAGGTTACCATGGGCAGTGGGGAGTTCTCCTTCAATGGAAGTGTCTAAACAAAGGCTGGACAAATATCTGTCTGGGATGCTTTAGTGAATCCTGCAGTGAGCAGGGAGTTGGACCTGATAACCCTGTAAGTCCATTGCTCTTGTATCCTCAATTCTGCGAGGAGACTCTTCTCCACCCACAAGAGGGAAGTTGCACAGGATAGAGCGCTCTAGTGGTCCTGGCACAGCTTACCCTATTTACAGCACATTGCTCCCACTATCCACCAAGTGGCTGTGCACTTCATGTTTTTAATTTATGTTTACTTTATATACATAAAACACATGAAAAAATGTATACAAATTTTTGCAATTTTAAGTGCATGTCAACTTTGTTTTAGTCTATACGTTAAACATAAAGCCATAAATTTCCATATGTTTGTATCCATTGTTGTATTTAAAAAAAACAAACATTTTAAGCATTTGTGAACAAAAGTCAAATGAGGAAAACATGGGAACATAAAACCTTATATTTTCATATGTTTCTTGCCATGTAAAAAAAAGCATATGCTAAGATAACCTATTTTTGTGACACAGTAAATCATGATATGCTATGTATTTCTATCCCATAACAAAATGTCCTCAAACCTAAGAAGGGTCAAACATATACACTTTTGAACTATGTTTGACCAACTATAGTCTATGGGTATGTCAATCAATAGGTTTAGATTTTTTTCTTTCTAATTTCAAAACCTATACACTGAACGGATGGATGAAACATGATGTGAATAGTCTCTTACTCTCCCTGCTCACACGGCTTACACCCTCTTACTTCAGTGATCTCTCAAACGTATGTGGTTGGTCACCAGCCCCTATGCCTAATGCGCTCTCATACTTCAGGGCCAGCTACTGCATTATTTCCCACCAATTGTGGTGCTTGGAGCCATACAGTCCCAGTGCCATATTGGAATGGGCACAGCCAAATTAACATTCCTAATGCCACCACAGCCTGAGGGCAGTGATAAAACAACTACATCACACATGCACATACATATACTATACCATATATATGTATATACACAATATCTGTGTCTGCATAGAAGCTGACTGATGGGAAAAATACACCGTACGCAGTTCATATTATTCAGCAGGGCACATTATTATGCGGTTTTAATAATACTTAAGAAAACATATAGCAACAGTCTCAATGCATGGGGGGGGTCACTTCACCACCTTACATCCACTTAATAGTGCTTTAAGATACTTTCAGCCTCTTTAATGTTTTGAAATTCTAAAAGTCTCTTTAAACTTGTCGGTTCTTTATTTTTATGATTTCCCTTAAGACTGGTGTCCAGGGATTTAACCTTACCATCACAGGGAAAGAGAAGGAAAAAACAAGATAATTATCATTTCACATGCACTGGAAAATCGGTGACCTCCATGTAACACTGAATTTCCAATGAGGCATTGGTGGATGGTTGTAATTCTTGTAAAGACATGCTTTGAGGTTGAAGCACAAGGAAATTTTTGTCATGTAAAATTTAAGTCCAGATTTACAGAACCAAAATAGTACAGCAAACAAGCCAATGCCATCTTCTAATTTCATAGATAAAGTCATTTTTAGCCAGGGAGAGGCAGAGCCTGACATTGGAAGAACGCATGCTCTCGGTCATTTTACAGCATGCTAATTATGAAAAATGTCAAGGTGACATATTTTTGTCATTTTCACAATCTGAGTTGTATGTTAGACAATCTCCCTGAACAGAGTGAGATGTCATATCATCTATATCACCTCATATGTTTTTATGGGTGTAACAAGTGCAACTGCAAATGTCATGGGCTTTGCTTAATGATGAAGAAAAGTGCTAGCAGTTGTGGCATTTAGATCCAAGAACTATAGCCTGAATTTCAAAAGGGTTTTAACTGTCAAATTCTACTGCTTTATAGGATATATATATATATCTCAACCTTTAAATGGAGCATTTAGGACTATGGTATTGTCGAATGTTTATTTGTTGACTAACAATATTGCTATTTTAAGTCGTTGACCTATATTTAGCCCATTTTATAGCACAGAACTATAGTATAATAAATATATAGGGTGTGTCAAAGTATATTCTGTGCTACAGACAGTGGAATTTATAATTCCTTGTGTCACGTCCCTCTAGTTCTGTAGAGTAAACCAACCAGAAGATTCAGAAACAGAGGATAGGGGCAACGTGAATGACAGAGGCAGTAGAAACAGAGGTGATGCTCAGGACCTTTCTCTTGATCTGCTATAACTCGACCTGCCTACAAAAGCAGAGCACCCACCCTGAAAAGGGCAATCCTACGGCTAAAACATAAAAGGATTCCCTAAACATCCCCAGATGTTATATGGAGAAGAGGGAATATATGAAGACAAGGTGATACAGAATAAACAAACAAGTTAAGGTCTGAATACAAGAGTTACAATAGTTAGTACCAAAATGAGAAGCAGACAGTCATAGTCAAAAGTTCAAAGTCCATGACAGAAATACTCAGAAGCAAGTACACAAAAACATCTAAGCACTGAGCAATGAATTTCTAGTGTCTTCTGAAAAGAGGAGCTGGGATAAATACTCCATACCAGCTGCTGATAGGCTGACTGAGATGATGGACAGCTCAACCAGCCTTACAACAGAGGAAAGGCATTTCTCCCTCAACATCTAGCACTTAATGCCACTGCACATGCACTGGCAGGCACATCACAAGGTTCAGCGCTGACATTGTGATGTCCCACCAGACATCACGCTGCCAGCAGCAGTGTGACACTTTGGCTAACCTATATACTACATCATGGACATAAATATTGAATGAGCAGATATTGAGGTTGCACTAGGTCCATGGAAAAGCACACCAGTACTATAAGGGCCCATTAAGAGAGGGCATATTTTTGGTTGTGTTCTGTCGATGTATTCTGTGGACACCTCACTGACTCACTAAAGCCAATTAAGCTATTCAGATGAATGCTCTTTCAAACAGATTGATGATCAATGTGAAAAGAATTGCTACATGTCCTATTTTCATCAGTTTTCATGTTCGTGAAAATTGAACAGCAGATCGCCGGTGTCCTTGTGGGTGTCCATGTGCTTTACGATTTTTTTTCGTGCCCGATAAGTTCTGACACAACTTGCAAATGACCGCATCAATATGGCCTAACTTGCACAATATTTGAGGATCCTAAGAACAGCCTAGAAGCTTCAAGTTACAACTATGTACTACATATAATTCTGTTGGTAGGGGGAAATAATCTGGTATGTAAGCCGAATAGATACACCTTGTATTACATCAAAAAAAGTTGAAAATACTTACATTAAAAATTAAATATTCATCATAAAGCACACAAAAACAATTAAAAAAAAATTCAAATGTGCCAAACCGATACAGCTGCAACACATTTCACATTTGCAGGAAGACCCTGTCATCTCCTGGACCATTTCTGAATTCTATATAAAAAGAGGAAACACATGCAAATTAGTGCACAAAATATGTGTACAATGGCAAAGAATATATATGCAAAATATATGTGCATGCATTTGTAATTAAAATATATAACATCAGGTATGAAGTAAAAAAGATGGTAAATATCACGAGGAACAAAATTTAAATAGATCACTAGGGTCGCTTCATGGAATAATAGCCTTTGCAGTATTAGAAATGCAAGTTTCATCTTCTAGGATGCCACCTCAAAGGGCACCGATCACATCCCCGCAGCACCATAGGTTTGTTTCTGTTTTCTTCTTTCTTCCCACATTGGTTCCCAATGTTTCACTAGTACTTGAAACAAGCTTCGCCACTACACAGAATGCATGCAGAATGCTAATATTTTGTGTGGTTCGCTGCAAGGTGGATAGGCAAATGCCACAAGAAGTTTGGGGCCTTGACCTTTCTCCCACAAGTAACAGCTGAAATTCAACAGAGGGAAAAAATCTGAAAACTATAGCAATGAAGTCAGCGGAGTGCAAAAAAAATGTGTTGACGCTAAAGTTACAAGTGCCAAAGTGTGTGACCAAGATCTGGTGAGACAATCCAGAAACTCGGACAACACTAGAGATGCTCTAATAAATAACATTAAAGTTGACTAAAATGTCCAAGGTTTTAGAAAATAGATTGGTAAATATTATACAATAAATTGCTCATGGTATCCAAAATCTGGTAGGTCTGCTCCAAAAGAGGGAGTTTAATGCATGCTCTCCATTTACAATTACCTCCTTTGTATGGCCTTGGCAGACAATGATGGACCATGGTGTATTAGGGTATGTTCTCACATACCGGAAAATGGTGTGGATTGTCTGCAGCAGACAATCGCACCAAATTCCATACCCCTGGTGCAAATTTTGCCGTGGATTTTGATTCGGATCCGCAGCAGATTTCATCCTTTCAATTGATCATGATACGGAACAGAATAGGACACACTGCGATTTTTTTCAATGCCTGTGTGTATAGCCTAATTGGCTATAATGGGTCGCTGTACCATGCGTCAATTACGCCTGTGTGCATGAGAACTAACAGAGGCCAAAAGAACACTGTATGCACTGAATGGAACCTTGTATGCACTCAGCATGTATGCCACAAGCAGTTACTGGCATAAACACTAAGGATACGTCATTAATATTATGTGAGCGCTAATTTAAATGTCACATTTAGGGGCCAAACTAAGTTTTAGATGTGTATATGCATGGGGGGGCGGGGGAGGAGAGGTGGATATTGCATACTTGCCCCAGGTGGAGAAAAGCCTTGCTATAGCTCTGCATTACCAAAGTTTAGGTAGCTGACCTGTCTTACAGTAAATTGGGCAGCAGTTGCAGCGAGTATTGTTTGGGGTGCGTTGGATTGTGTCAAGGTGTTATTTATGCTCCATGCTGCAACAAGTGCACGATTAAATTAGTGGAAGTAAGTCAACCCCTGTGGTTGCATCCATGTTACATGGTATGAAGGCCTGGTTCATAACAGGTTGCAAGTTGAATTTTTAAAGAGTCATAACACGTACAGTCAAACATAAAAGAGTTCTTAACTGTCAGAATAACTCCATAAATTCCCTCAAGTAGAAATTCAGTTGTCTGGGACTTTCAGTATTGATGATCTATCCTCAGAACAGGTTATCACAGGGGTCCATCACTCATGATCACTGCTGATCAGCTGATCATTCTCACTGTGGACAGCGCTGGAAGCAGATAAGTGCTGTCAATATTGCCGCGGCCCACTTTTGTAATGCAAGCACAGCTCCTATTGAATTCAATGGGATCTGTACCAGAAGTACCAACCCTGGCGATTGCAATATGGACGGCACTATCTGCTTTCATAACTGTCTGCACTGACAATGGGCCAGGCAATCAGCCAATTGATGGGGATCCTGATTGGTAGATCAAAGTCCCGGACAACCCCTTTAAGCCACAGTTCATTTACATGCCATTTAAAATGATGACAGCCAATATTTTGAGGAGAGGACCCCAGAATCTAGGCTAAGTGGGATGCATTGACTAACAAAGACAGTAGGACACGCTCTTACAGCCCCCAATGGGAGTCGGGGCTGATCCACATTCATTGTAAACCCCCAGGCAATATAGTTTGATGTAAAGTCAGTAGCTTGATTAGTTACACAAACTTCTAAAATCTGTTTTTTATTTAAATTGCTACCTGAATAAATCAAGTACATGGAATCTGTTTCTTTAACAGATAGATTATCACTTTCTAGAGAAAATAAAGCTAATCAGAGCAACTGTTTCTAAAATACATATATGCAAATGTGAGAATAAGTAAGCAATAAAAAAGTTGAGGCCAGTTCCTTTCTGCTAGAGTGGATGCTAAAACATACTTAACTCAGTTCTGCGTATGTTATGACAGAAGCGCAGCCGCCAGCCAGCGTGATACATGAAAGTCGCAGTGTACAATATGAAAACCTTTTTCCTGAACAGAAGAGACAAACTATGAGTTAAAGTATCTGACTTTTGGCAGCGAGACATCAGACCCGTCAGATCGACTGAGTGTAACTTTCATTTACAGTGATTTCTGGGGAGCGTGACACTGGCATACTTGTCTTGCCATGTTCTGTTCATGTTTTCTGTTAAACTGGTTCAACGCTCTTTGTTTAATATAAACAAGTCAATAGGCGTGTGACGCTTGACTGGCAACACAAAAAATGTTTAGATCAATCCAAAAGTTCTCCAAACAGCGAACTGGAGAACCAATTCTTGAAGTCAACTTTCAAATAGTCAGCAGCACAATAAATAAGAGATCAATTGATCATTGGGAAAATCATGCAAAACGACTGTCAGTCCCTTATAGGAGCTGCAATCTGGCCATGTGCATGAGCAGTAAGTCTTGACATCATACCTTTCATCTCATTATGATTCACTCCCCATTATCACTAAAGAACACTACATTGTAGGAATGACGTCAAAATGATTCATCTGCAGTAAATAAAAACTGCGTTTGCCAAGTGTCTTAATTTACTATGAATTTTAACCCCGTCATGATGGGTAACACAGATTTTACATTGTTTTTAATGTGACCTGCAGAAAATAAGGAAAGGATATCAGCAGCTTTATGGTATCATTTTCTAAGTATGAAGTATTATCTTCATCTAATAAACTTAGGGTTTGTTCAGATATTGCAGCCAAGTTGCATTTTTTTTAAATAAATTCTTTATGTATAGGTTTCAGGGGGGTACAGAAGAAAAGGAGGGAAATGGGAGTTCACAGCTATTGTATAACGTGACGTGCGTATACTCATATGGTCGCTGCAGCCAATCACTGGATTCTTGCAGTACACACCTCAGGCCAGAAATTTTCATGGCATGGTCACGTAAATATACATACATGTCATGGCTGCGGTCATGTAAACAAAGATAGGTGGGGAGGACTGGGGCTCACAATTCTATGACAATTTTTTTTAAATGATTTTCACACATATTCCCCCCTCCTTAGTCAAATTTTTCAACAATTTGGACAAGTAATTTAAGACTTAAATACCTGCAACCTCCAGGGGGTTTTCCTGCTACATAATATTGCTTTGCAACCTTTCTGCTCTTCCAGGTTGCTGCTGACCAGGACATATGATTGTTACAGCCAATCACTGGTCGCAGCCTTGACCTGCTATAGCCTGTGATTGACTACAGCAGTCACATGTCCTGGTCAGCAGCAACTAAAAAGGACAGAGTGGTTGTGAAGCAATTTTAAGTAATGGGAAAACCCCTTTAAGGAGTTAATGGAAATCGGGTATTGCTGATCCAGGGATTTATTCTAATTGGCACACTTGTACTTGAGTAGCACTTTTTTGCTAAGACGGAGAAAATTGGCTCTTGCCTTATTGGGGTACTAGCCTTCCTCTGGATCAACATTGCAGGATAATAGGCTGAACTGGATGGATAGACAGATGGATGGATATCTTTTTTTAACCATACAAACCATGTTGCTATATATGTTACTAATATGCAATAACTAATCATCATGAAGACCAATAATTCACAGTATCCACAGATTTGTGTGTGCATTGGGGCCTTGATTAACCCCTTAGTGACGGCCCCATTGTCTTTTTACGTCCTCACTAAGTGGGCTTTAATCCTAGAGGACGTAGAAACATGCATCCTCTTAGGATTAAAGCCCTCTTGGCTGAGGACGTGACAGCTCCATGCTGTCAGTGTTTGCAGGTAGCCGACAGCATGGAGCTGTCATCCTGGGCTGTGGGCAGTCACCCCCGGCAATGCGATCGACGCTATCCAATGGATAGCGCCAATCGCAATAAAGTCTAAAAAAAATTTTTAAAAAGTTAAAGATTCAGCTGCACTGATGGATCGGATCCATCAGGGCAGCTGAAAATACTCACCTGCCTTGACAGAGGTGTCCTGCAGTGAAAGGTTCCGATCCCCCAGGACCTGAAGTCCCCTTCTGCGCATGCGCGCGCAATGTCAATCATTAGGCGCACGCACAGAGGGGCTCAGGCCCCGGTAAATTCAAAATCCCTCTGCTCCTGGCTACCATAAGTAGCCAGGAGCAGAGGGATGTCTCCCAGGATGTGATCACTGTTATCCAACGGATAACAGTGATCATTTAAAGTTTAAAAAAAGTGTAAAAAAGTTTTTAAAAAGTGTAAAAAGGGAAAAAAAAAAAGTTTGAAAAAGTTAAAAAAAAAGTTTAAAAAGCTGACGTTTCATCTCCCCTCACGGATCATATCCGTGAGGGAGGATGAAATTACGTACCTAAGGCCCCCGGATTTATCCGCGGACCCTACCACAGCTTCTGCGCACGCGCCTGTCGCCAAAATGGCAGTCACATGTGCAAAAGCCGTGGATTGCCAGGGTAATTTACAATCTCCCTGCTCTTGGCTACAAAACGAGAGCCTGGAGCTTTCACCGATGGCCGCGTTGAGCGGTTCCTGGTCACGTGTTCGCTGTTATCCAATGAATAATGGCGATCACGTAAAAGTAAAAAAAAGTTAAAGTTTCATCTCCCCTCACCGATGCGATTGATGAGAGGAGATGAAACTTTTTACCGGAGGCCTCCGTATTTGAACCCCGACGGATTCCTCCTACGGGGACCTTCCCGAAATTCTGCGCATGCAACCGCCCGCAAAATGCCGGACACATGCACAGGAGGCCGGGAGCCTAGGAACCTAAAATCTCCTTGCTCCCAGCGACCAACGGTCATCGAGAGCCTGGAGCAGTGAGCGGTCCCCGGTCACATAATTAAAAAAAAGCGATCTACCTTAGGCCGATCTCCCATGACCGAAGAGGAAATATGGATCCCATATTCGTTTGATCCGCGGTAATACGCAAATCAATCGCACTGGATTGCACAATTCCGCTCACATTAGCGGTTTGGAATTACGTAATCCACTCACAGAAAACAGAACACAGCATGTTCTATTTTACTACGGATATCAGCAACACAGAGCCCATTGTGCTCCATGGTCACGGATATACCCGCAGCACATATACAACTACATTGTGTATGGGCTGCTGGTACCCATGTCATCGCTAAGCGACAGCGCGGGAAATGCAAACAAAAAAAAGGTGTACTGCGCATGACCGCCTGTGTGAGTAGGCAATTATGCGCAGAACGTTACGCGTCCATATGCAGCGCCACGGCCTGGCTCACAGCTGGGATCCGCTGCAGTGCCTCCACATGCGGATTCCACCTACGACAGCGTGAGCTCGGCGTTATTCAGACCGCTACCTGTAATACGTATTTTACAGGAAGCCCCAGGAACGCTCGCCTTCCGGCAGTTCCAGGAGCAGCTTGTTGAACGCCTTCTGTGTGAGACCGTCGCACCTCATCAAGCTTACGGAGACTCACGGAATGCCACTTTACACCCCGTCCCTGCCGCTGAGGTCAAGAAATATCCCCCAAAAAGGATAAGAGGAGGGGGGATACCAGATTTTATTGCCACATGTACCCATCCCAACCAGGCCCCCGTAATTACCCCTATCTTCGAAAAAAAACCACACAGTTTACATTATTACTTTTATCTAAGATTTAGGGAACGGCAAAAAGGGCGTGGAGGAAGGGGGGGATTATTTCTAAGGAGTCAAATTTTTTTTACGCACAAGTCAGCAATGGGGACTGGAATTTATTCCGTTGTGCCCTGCAATCCAACGGGTGTTCCCTCCATTATAGGCCTAGCCATGTGTCCTATAAGTAGATTAGGGCCACAATGGGTATGTTTCTGAACACGGGACAAATGGGGGTATCCATTTTGGGGTGAACGTCTTCATTCCTATGTACACTGTACAAAAAAAACTGCTTTTAAATTGACACAATTGCCAAAAAAATGAAAATCGTAATTTTTTCCTTCTGTTTAGATTAGATTCATTCAAATACTGTGTGGTCAAAATATGCAGTACACCCCTAGATGAATTCGTTAAGGGGTCTAGTTTTTAAAGCGGGGGTCATTTGTGGGGGTTCTTTATCGTTTTGGACGCTCAATGGCTCTACAAGTGGGCAATGGGGCCAGGGATTAATTCAGTTGTACCCTGAAATCCAACGGCTGTTCCTTCCATTATAGGCCTAGCCATGTGTCTTGTAAGCAGATTGGGGCCCCAATAGGTATGTTTCTGAGTACGGCACAAACAGGGGGATCCATTTTGGGGTAAAAGTCTTCATTTATATGTGTGCTGTACAAAGAAAACAGTTTTTTAAATTGACACAATTGCCAAAAAAATGAAAATGGTAATTTTTTTCTACTGCTTTGCTTAGATTTATTCAACAATTGTAGGGTAAAAGATTCTCAGTAGACCCCTATATGAATTCATTAAGGGGTCTAGTTTTAAAAATGGGATCATTTGTAGGGGTTCTCTATGGTTTTGTCCGCTCAAGGGCTCTACAAGTGGGCGATGGGGCCTAAATCAACTTCATGCAAAATTTCTGTTCTGAAAGCCACCGACTACTCCTTTCATTTTGGGCCCCGTTGTGCATCTAGACATAAGATTAGGGCCACAATGGGTATGTCTCTGAACATGGGAGAAACGGGGGTATCCATTTTAGGGTGTAAATCCTCATTCATGTGTGTGCTGTCCAAAAAAAACAGTTTTAAAAATGACAGAATTGCTAAAAAAAACAAAACTCATATTTTTTTCCTTCTGCTTTGCTTAAATTCATTCAAAATGGGCAGTACACCCCTAGATAAATTCGTTAAGGGGTCTAGTTTTCAAAATGGGGTCATTTGTGGGGGTTTTCTATGGTTTTGGCTACTCCAGAGCTCTACCAATGTGCTATGGGGCCTAAAAGGCCTTCAAGCAAAATTTCTGTTCTGAAAGACACTGACTACTCCTTTCATTTGGGGCCCGTTGTGCACAGAGACATAACATTAGGGCCACAATGGGTATATTTCTGACAAACATGGGTATCTATTTGGGGGGTAAATCCTCATTTTCATGGGCACTATAGAAAACAAATATGTCTTTAAAATGACATATTTGCAAAAATATGAAATGTTATTTTTTCTCCTCTAAATTGCAATAATTCCTGAAAAAAAACTGTGGGGTCAAAATACTCCTGACCCCCCTCAGTGAATACATTAAGTGGTGTAGTTTTTAAAATGCGGTCATTTGTCGGGGTTGCTATCATTCTGACACCTATGAGCCTTTGCAATCTTGGCTTGGTGTAGGAAAACAAAGTGTTCCTCAAAATGCGGAAAAGCAATGTTAAATTTGTACGTTTCCTAAATGGTTAAAAAAAGAAAAGTTTTTCAAACGTGCATTCAGAATAAAGTAAACGGATGGAAATATATCTTAGCAAAAATTTGTACAGTATGTTTGCACGTATTTGAGATATTACAGTTGAAAATGTAACAATTTTTTCAAAATTTTCCCAATATTGGCACTTTTAATAAATAAACACAAGTTTTAACGGTCTATTTTTACCACCTAAATGAAGTACAACATGTGGCGAAAAAACAATGTCAGAATCACTTGGATATGCAAAACCTTTAAAATCTGACATGTGTCACTTAACATATTATAAATATGTTAAGTGACACATGTCAGATTTTAAAAATTTGGCTCCGTCCCTAAGGCGCAAACAGGCTTCGTCACTAAGGGGTTAAATATATATGGCCCAGCACTAAACCCTGTAATACTGCATGCCATAGTGGAGAATAAGTATCTTAATGGAAGACTTTTTATATTTGACTAAAATTTCTCTTTAATAACCTAAGATTATAGATAGAGTGCAATGTTTTTTTTTAGTTATTTTCTTAGTTGCTGCTTTCAGAGTTTTCAGAGAACAAACATTCAGTTCATCCCTATTCTCAGCAAAACTGTAAGTGTAAGATGATGACACAAATAATGTCTTAATCATGCAAACAATTGTCTTAATGAGTGCTTCTGATAGATAACTGTATATCTGAACACTGCAATCAAGCGCTTTCTCTTCTCTTCTCCACTGCAACCAAAATAACAGAGGTTTCAATTTCCCTTCACACCTGAAATCAGTGAAATTGTTGCAATGCTGCTTCAGTGAAGACATACGTATTTTATCCTTTTTTGTTTATAGGTGCATTATGCAAATACGGCTCTACCCTTGTTAGGGATAGGATGGACCTTGGCCTTTTTATCTGCAAAAATCAGACTGCAAGATTAAATAAATATCAATAAACATATATTTCTAAAGGAAGTATAAAATCTCTTCAATGAAAAAGGTCTTCATTATAACATCTTGTTAAAGGGGTTGTCCAGTTATGGACTAACATTTCTCCAATAGCTCCAACCACGTTAAAATAATAAACAGAACATTATTTACCCATCCTCTGCCATGGGCATCCAGCAATGTTGCCCTGTCGTCCTCCAGGGGGTTTACATGGTTGGCTGTGGCATCTTGCAGTTCACTGACGCCACAGCTCCAAAATCCATCATGGAACACATGGAAAGTGCATTAAAAACTTGAAGAGTTCTTCTGTATTTCATGTCACTTTGGCTCTTGTATGTCAACTCATGTATGAAGAAATCAGCTTTGCTTTTTCATGATTCTTTTTGAATGCATATGGTCATCACTGGTATAAGGCCGGCTGCACACGGGCGGATTTGCATTGCAGAATCCAAAGTGGGCGTCTGCCTCTGGATTCTGCAGCAAATACAGCCCATAGCATGCTTTGGCAAATCGCGCTTTCATCTCCCTGAATGGAAATCGATTGCGATTTTCCGCTCACGGAGAAGAAATTGCAGCATGCTGCGATTCTGTGCAGTCTCCACACGGATACCTTCTATTGAAGTCAATGGAAGACGTCCAGTCCGCGACTCTTACGCAATGACATTGCGGAAAGGTTGCAGATTCCACGTCATCGCTAAGCGATGACGCGAGAAAAGCAGTGATTTAAAAAAATAATTCTGCACTGCGCATGTCCGACGGCTTGCCTTGCGGACCATGTACAGTACAGCAAAAAGAATTCCGGACGCAGGCGTGCACGGTGTCAGATTCCATATGTGGAATCCGACCCGCCCGTGTGTAGGCAGCCTAAGGGCTCCCACACAATGGCGTTCTTTTACGGGGTTTTTTATGCGATTGTCAATGGGACTTTCTAATGTTAAAAACACCGCACAAAAATCGCAAAGCAAAAACTTGCAATGTGTTTCTAACATTAGAAAGTCCCACTGAAATCTGTGTTAAAAAATCATAAGTGTGTGGGAGCCCTTAATGTGAATTGTACCTCAAGCCTTGTGTAAATGTATATTTTATAATACACAAGGAAAGTGAAGAGGAAAGCTCTGAACACATAGCTAATATGCTTCACTTATTCCAAGTTTACCTCAATTTACTTGGACAAATATATATATCATTCCATTGTAAAAATCCTGGATGCTACATGTAGTTAGTAGTAAGATGTGCTGATGGAAATAGCTTTCTAAATTGGCTCCAGTAGCTGTTTCTAGCATTCCAATAAAACCAATCATTAAATACATTGATGATACATTAAAGCTGGTAGCACTAAGACTATTATTAGAGATACCACACTATCAGCAAGGAAGCTGCAGACCACACTTCCCATGCTCGGGTTTTCATTAGTAAATATTTACCGTTTGTTCTGCATTAGCAGCGACAAGAAATGAACCAGGCTTCGTTTTTAGGTCACACCATCAAATGTAATGATGCCTTAAAGACATCTTTAATTACCCAATTACCCTTACTCGACATCCTTAATTACCCAAGATACCCTTTTTGAGATCCTTGGTTGCACAAACAACAACATGAGAGAAATGTAATGGTGGAAATATATTTAATTGCTGTTATTGAATTTACTCTGCTACATGAATATCTCATTATTTGCAGGTGCACATTTTTTCCTTCAGGGTTACACAAGCATTATCCTTTTTTTCATTTTTTTTTTCAATATCAACTAGAGATGAGCGAACGCGTTCGTCCGAGCTTGATATTCGTGCGAATATTAGGGTGTTCGGGATGTTCGTTATTCGTGACGAACACCATGCGGTGTTCTGGTTACTTTCACTTCCTTCCCTGAGACGTTAGCGCGCTTTTCTGGCCAATTGAAAGACAGGGAAGGCATTACAACTTCCCCCTGCAACGTTTAAGCCCTATACCACCCCCCTGCTGTGAGTGGCTGGCGAGATCAGGTGTTCGCCTAATATAAAAGTCGGCCCCTCCCGCGGCTCGCCTCAGATGCGGTGTGAGTTAGATGAGGGACAGTGCTGTTTATACCGGAGCTGCTGTAGGGAAAGAATTGGTAGTTAGTGTAGGCTTCAAGACCCCCCAAAGGTCCTTATTAGGGCCACTGATAGCTGTGTGTTGGCTGCTGTTAGCAGTGGGATTTTTTTTTTTCTCAAAATCGCCTCTGCAGACCGTTGCACCTGGCATTAGGGACAGAAGTGCTGCATAGGCAGGGAGAGTGTTAGGAGTGAGTGTAGCCTTCAAGAACCTCAACGGTCCTTTCTAGGGCCATATTTATCCGTGTGCAGTACTGTCCAGGCTGCTGTTGGCTGTGCTGCATTTTTTTTGGGCTTCTCAAAATCACCTCTGCAGAGCATTCCACCCTCCATTGATACTGCAGGGAAAGAATTGTATAGGCAGGGCCACAACACAGTTATTATTCATAGAATATACGCAGTGCTGCCTGTTGGTGGGAAAAAACTGAAAACAAATCTATTTGTCCAGCCTGTGTCCGTCCTTACGGGCGGTGGACACGTGTGAGCTGCGTGAAAAACATAGCTAAATCATACGCAGCCAGCTACGCTTTACTGCTGGGTTCGCCATTTGCTTTCCTTAATTGGGAAAAAAAATACCTGCTCTCCAAGAGTTATAATAACTCTGCTACCCTCACGTTCTGTGACACATAAGCAGGGACACAGCACAGTTATTAAACTTCTCAGGTTCATTGAATATACGCAGTGCTGCCTGTTGGTGGGAAAAAACTGAAAACAAATCTATTTGTCCAGCCTGTGTCCGTCCTTACGCCTGTGGAGACGTGTGAGCTGCGTGAAAAACATTGCTAAATCATACGCAGCCAGCTACGCTTTACTGCTGGGTTCGCCATTTGCTTTCCTTAATTGGGAAAAAAAATACCTGCTCTCCAAGAGTTATAATAACTCTGCTACCCTCACGTTCTGTGACACATAAGCAGGGACACAGCACAGTTATTAAACTTCTCAGGTTCATTGAATATACGCAGTGCTGCCTGTTGGTGGGAAAAAACTGAAAACAAATCTATTTGTCCAGCCTCTGTCCGTCCTTACGCCTGTGGAGACGTGTGAGCTGCGTGAAAAACATTGCTAAATCATACGCAGCCAGCTACGCTTTACTGCTGGGTTCGCCATTTGCTTTCCTTAATTGGGAAAAAAAATACCTGCTCTCCAAGAGTTATAATAACTCTGCTACCCTCACGTTCTGTGACACATAAGCAGGGACACAGCACAGTTATTAAACTTCTCAGGTTCATTGAATATACGCAGTGCTGCCTGTTGGTGGGAAAAAACTGAAAACAAATCTATTTGTCCAGCCTCTGTCCGTCCTTACGCCTGTGGAGACGTGTGAGCTGCGTGAAAAACATTGCTAAATCATACGCAGCCAGCTACGCTTTACTGCTGGGTTCGCCATTTGCTTTCCTTAATTGGGAAAAAAAATACCTGCTCTCCAAGAGTTATAATAACTCTGCTACCCTCACGTTCTGTGACACATAAGCAGGGACACAGCACAGTTATTAAACTTCTCAGGTTCATTGAATATACGCAGTGCTGCCTGTTGGTGGGAAAAAACTGAAAACAAATCTATTTGTCCAGCCTCTGTCCGTCCTTACGCCTGTGGAGACGTGTGAGCTGCGTGAAAAACATTGCTAAATCATACGCACCCAGCTACGCTTTACTGCTGGGTTCGCCATTTGCTTTCCTTAATTGGGAAAAAAAATACCTGCTCTGCCACAGTTAATAACTCTGCTACCCTCACGTTCTGTGACACATAAGCAGGGACACAGCACAGTTATTAAACTTAGATAATTCATTCACTAGAGGCAGTGGGGCCTTTCGTTTTCCAAAAAGGGCAAAAATTATATTTGGCCTGCAGTCTTGCGCCAATTTATTTCCTGCCTGTGAAATCAAATCACTGGTAATACAGCATGCTGAGGGGTAGGGGTAGGCCTAGAGGACGTGGACGCGGCCGAGGACGCGGAGGGCCAAGTCAGGGTGTGGGCACAGGCCAAGCTCCTGATCCAGGTGTGTCGCAGCCGACTGCTGCGCGATTAGGAGAGAGGCACGTTTCTGGCGTCCCCACATTCATCGCCCAATTAATGGGTCCACGCGGGAGACGGTTATTAGAAAATGAGCAGTGTGAGCAGGTCCTGTCCTGGATGGCAGAAAGTGCTTCGAGCAACCTATCGTCTACCCGCAGTTCTGCGCCGTCCACTGCTGCCAATCCGAATCCTCTGTCTGCTGCTCCTCCTTCCTCCCAGCCTCCTCACTCCACTACAATGACACCTGCTCAGGAGCGGGAACACTCCCAGGAACTGTTCTCGGGCCCCTGCTTAGATTGGGCAGCAGCGGTTCCTCTCCCACCAGAGGAGTTTATCGTCACTGATGCCCAACCATTCGAAAGTTCCCGGGGTCCGGGGGAAGAGGCTGGGGACTTCCGCCAACTGTCTCAACAACTTTCTGTGGGTGAGGAGGACGATGACGATCAGACACAGTTGTCTTGCAGTGAGGTAGTAGTAAGGGCAGTAAGTCCCAGGGAGCAGCGCACAGAGGATTCGGAGGAAGAGCAGCAGGACGATGAGGTGACTGACCCCACCTGGTGTGCAACGCTTACTCAGGAGGACAGGTCTTCAGAGGGGGAGTCAAGGGCATCAGCAGGGCAGGTTGCAAGAGGCAGTGCAGTGGCCAGGGGTAGAGGCAGGGCCAGACCGAATAATCCACCAAGTGTTTCCCAAAGCGCCCCCTCGCGCCATGCCACCCTGCGGAGGCCGAGGTGCTCTAAGGTCTGGCAGTTTTTCACAGAGACGCCTGACGACCGACGAACAGTGGTGTGCAACCTTTGTCGCGCAAAGCTCAGCCGGGGAGCCAACACCAACAGCCTCACCACCACCACCATGCGCAGACATATGATGGCCAAGCACCCCGCAAGGTGGGACAAAGGCCGTTCACCGCCTCCGGTTTGCACCCCTGCCTCTCCCCCTGTGCCCCAACCTGCCACTGAGATGCAACCCCCCTCTCAGGACACAGGCACTACCGCCTCATGGCCTGCACCCACACCCTCATCTCCGCTGTCCTCGGCCCCATCCAGCAGTGTAGTTCAGCGCACCGTTCAGCCGTCGCTTGCGCAAGTGTTCGAGCGCAAGCGCAAGTACGCCGCCACGCACCCGCACGCTCAAACGTTAACCGTCCGCATCGCAAAATTCATCAGCCTTGAGATGCTGCCGTATAGGGTTGTGGAAACGGAGTCCTTCAAAAGTATCATGGAGGCGGCGGCCCCGCGCTACTCAGTTCCCAGTCGCCACTACTTTTCCCGATGTGCCGTCCCAGCCCTGCACGACCACGTCTCCCGCAACATTGTGCGCGCCCTCACCAACGCGGTTACTGCCACGGTCCACTTAACTACGGACACGTGGACAAGCACAGGCGGGCAGGGCCACTACATCTCCCTGACGGCACATTGGGTGAATTTAGTGGAGGCTGGGACAGAGTCAGAGCCTGGGACCGCTCACGTCCTACCCACCCCCAGAATTGCGGGCCCCAGCTCGGTGGTGGTATCTGCGGAGGTGTATGCTTCCTCCACTAAAGCACCCTCCTCCTCCTCCTCCTCCTCTGTCTCACAATCAAGATGTGTTAGCAGCAGCATGTCGCCAGCAGTCGGTGTCGCGCGGTGTGGCAGCACAGCGGTGGGCAAGCGTCAGCAGGCCGTGCTGAAACTACTCAGCTTAGGCGATAAGAGGCACACGGCCCACGAACTGCTGCAGGGTCTGACACAGCAGACCGACCGCTGGCTTGCGCCGCTGAGCCTCCAACCGGGCATGGTCGTGTGTGACAACGGCCGTAACCTGGTGGCGGCTCTGCAGCTCGGCAGCCTCACGCACGTGCCATGCCTGGCCCACGTCTTTAATTTGGTGGTTCAGCGGTTTCTGAAAAGCTACCCACGCTTGTCAGACCTGCTCGTAAAGGCGCGCCGGCTCTGCGCACATTTCCGCAAGTCCCACACAGACGCTGCCACCCTGCGCACCCTGCAACATCACTTTAAGCTGCCAGTGCACCGACTGCTGTGCGACGTGCCCACACGGTGGAACTCTACGCTCCACATGTTGGCCAGGCTCTATGAACAGCGTAGAGCTATAGTCGAATACCAACTCCAACATGGGCGGCGCAGTGGGAGTCAGCCTCCTCAATTCCTTTCAGAAGAGTGGGCCTGGTTGGCAGACATCTGCCATGTCCTTGGTAATTTTGAGGAGTCTACCCAGGTGGTGAGCGGCGATGCTACAATCATTAGCGTCACCATTCCTCTGCTATGCATCTTGAGAAATTCCCTGCAAACCATAAAGGCAGCTGCTTTGCGCTCGGAAACGGGGGCGGGGGAAGACAGTATGCCGCTGGATAGTCAGGGCACCCTCCTGTCTATTTCTCAGCGCGTACAGGAGGAGGAGGAGGAGCATGAGGAGGATGAGGAGGAGGGGGAAGAGACAGCTTGGCCCGCTGCTGACGGTACACCGGCTGATTGCCTGTCATCCTTTCAGCGTGTATGGCCTGAGGAGGAGGAGGAGGAGGAGGATCCTGATAGTGATCTTCCTAGTGAAGACAGCCATGTGTTGCGTACAGGTACCCTGGCACACATGGCTGACTTCATGTTAGGATGCCTTTCTCGTGACCCTTGCGTTGCACGCATTCTGGCCACGACGGATTACTGGGTGTACACACTGCTCGATCCACGGTATAAGGAGAACCTGCCCACTCTGATTCCCGAAGAGGAAAGGGGTTCGAGAGTGTTGCTATACCACAGGACCCTTGCGGACAAGCTGATGGTAAAATTCCCAGCCGACAGCGCTAGTGGCAGAAGGCGCAGTACCGAGGGCAAGGTAGCAGGGGATGTGCGTAGATCGAGCAGCATGTACATCCCAGGCAGTGCAACAGTCTTTAAGGGCCTGGCCAGCTTTATGGCTCCCCACCAAGACTGTGTCACCGCTCCCCAGTCACGGCTGAGTCGGCGGGAGCACTGTAAAAGGATGGTGAGGGAGTACGTAGCGGATCGCACGACCATCCTTGGTGACGCCTCTGCCCCCTACAACTACTGGGTGTCGAAGCTGGACACGTGGCCTGAACTAGCCCTGTATGCCCTTGAGGTGCTTGCTTGTCCTGCGGCTAGCGTCTTGTCGGAGAGGGTGTTTAGTGCGGCTGGGGGAATCATCACCGATAAGCGTAGCCGCTTGTCAACCGACAGTGCCGACAGGCTAACACTCATCAAGATGAACAAAGGCTGGATTTCGCCAGACTTCTGTTCTCCACCAGCGGACAGCAGCGATACGTAAGCAATACGTAGGCTGCACCCGCGGATGGAAGCTACGTTCTCTCTCACCATCCAAAACGGGGACATTTGTGCTTCATCAATCTGTGTCTAATATTCCTCCTCCTCCTCCTCCTGCTCCTCCTCCTGAAACCTCACGTAATCACGCTGAACGGGCAATTTTTCTTAGGGCCACAAGGCTCACTCAAATAATTTTTCAGAACAATTTTTATAAGTTTCAATTAGCTTAAAAGCGTTGGAACTTTAACTTGAACCAATTTTTCGTTACACTGGGCTGCCTCCAGGCCTAGTTACCACTTAAGCCACATTAACCAAAGCGATTCACCTGCCATCTTGGTTGGGCATGGCCAATTTTTACTGAGGTACATTAGTACTGTTGGTACACCAATTTTTTGGGGCCCTCACCTACAGTGTAATCATAGTAATTTCTATGTTCTTCGCCTGCACTCATGGTACAGAAAGGTGTGTGGGGTTGGCCTACAGTTTAGCTACATAAATGTCACTTGTGCCTTGGCTATACTAAGGCTACTGAAATGGAACGAAGACTGCGCTCCCGCTATACTGCTGCTTCAGAATTGTTACTGGGGCCTGTCTTGAGTGCTACTATTGCTTACATGGAACGAAGACTGCGCTCCCGCTATACTGCTGCTTCAGAATTGTTACTGGGGCCTGTCTTGAGTGCTACTATTGCTTACATGGAACGAAGACTGCGCTCCCGCTATACTGCTGCTTCAGAATTGTTACTGGGGCCTGTCTTGAGTGCTACTATTGCTTACATGGAACGAAGACTGCGCTCCCGCTATACTGCTGCTTCAGAATTGTTACTGGGGCCTGTCTTGAGTGCTACTATTGCTTACATGGAACGAAGACTGCGCTCCCGCTATACTGCTGCTTCAGAATTGTTACTGGGGCCTGTCTTGAGTGCTACTATTGCTTACATGGAACGAAGACTGCGCTCCCGCTATACTGCTGCTTCAGAATTGTTACTGGGGCCTGTCTTGAGTGCTACTATTGCTTACATGGAACGGACACGTGGAGAGGACACGTAGTGCCTCAAAAACATCCCCCTCCTCCTCCAACAGGGAAAACATTGTTGGCAAATGCCTTTGCATTGGTTCGTCTGGCGGCAGTCCAAGAATTTCACCTTTACCGACACTACAAGAGAGCCCCCCCACCATCCCCCCGCCACGGCCCACTTAATCCTGGCCACATTCCGAAAACCAACAAAATACAACCGTGGTACTAGGTCCGCAGTCACCACCACATTACCACCAACGCGGTTACTGTTAAGGTGCATATAACCACGGACACGTGGAGAGGACACGTAGTGCCTCAAAAACATCCCCCTCCTCCTCCAACAGGGAAAACATTGTTGGCAAATGCCTTTGCATTGGTTCGTCTGGCGGCAGTCCAAGAATTTCACCTTTACCGACACTACAAGAGAGCCCCCCCACCATCCCCCCGCCACGGCCCACTTAATCCTGGCCACATTCCGAAAACCAACAAAATACAACCGTGGTACTAGGTCCGCAGTCACCACCACATTACCACCAACGCGGTTACTGTTAAGGTGCATATAACCACGGACACGTGGAGAGGACACGTAGTGCCTCAAAAACATCCCCCTCCTCCTCCAACAGGGAAAACATTGTTGGCAAATGCCTTTGCATTGGTTCGTCTGGCGGCAGTCCAAGAATTTCACCTTTACCGACACTACAAGAGAGCCCCCCCACCATCCCCCCGCCACGGCCCACTTAATCCTGGCCACATTCCGAAAACCAACAAAATACAACCGTGGTACTAGGTCCGCAGTCACCACCACATTACCACCAACGCGGTTACTGTTAAGGTGCATATAACCAGTCTGACTGGGGCATGCAGACACCTTGACAGAATGAATAGTGTGTGGCACATAGGTTCCCCATTGCTATGCCCACGTGTGCAGCTCCTGATGGCGGTGGCACAGGATTGTATTTCTCATTGCTTCTGTACAGCATTGTGGGCTATCGCCCCGCCCCTATTAAAGAGGGTCGCTACCTAGCCGTGCCAACCCTGTGCAGTGTGTGCCTGCGGTCCCTCGTCGTGGCAGACGCACTTCTAAATAGACATGAGGGTGGTGTGGCATGAGGGCAGCTGAAGGCTGCGCAGGGACAGTTTGGTGTGCGCTGTGGGGGGGAGGGGGTGCGGTTGGGCAGCATGTAACTCAGGAGAAGTGGCAGTGGAGTGTCATGCAGGCAGTGATTGTGCTTTGTTGGAGGTAGTGTGGTGCTTAGCAAAGGTATGCCATGCTAATGAGCGCTTTTCAGAAGTAAAAGTTGTTGGGAGGGGGGGGGGGGCCACTCTTGCCGCTATTGTGGCTTAATAGTGGGACCTGTGAACTTAGGATGCAGCCCAACATGTAGCCCCTCGCCTGCCCTATCCGTCACTGTGTCATTCCCATCACTTTCCTGAATTGCCCAGATTTTCACACATGAAAACCTTAGCGAGCATCGGCGAAATACAAAAATGTTCTGGTCGCCCATTGACTTCAATGGGGTTCGTTGTTCGAAACGAACCCTCGAGCATCACGGGAAGTTCGTTACGAATAACGAACACCCGAACATTTTGGTGTTCGCTCATCTCTAATATCAACTAACAATCATTGATTGGTAACAAATGAATAAGAAAAAGTGTTAGTTTTTCTTCTAGACATAAGGTTAGATGCCCTTAGCTGTATACAGTAATAGTGTCTCGCCCTTCTCCTTCTTTAAAAGAAGGTTAAAATAGGGTTTGATTACATTAGCACAATGGTCCTGTCTCTCGCAAGAATGGCAGGAATGTCTGGTAATGAAATAATCAATTATAAGTATTGTTTTTCGACTTGTTAAAGCCAATATAATGTGAGCTAGACATATTCCTGTATATATGGGCTTGACATTGGCCTTGGAATTTCCTACAAGTCCTTATTACAGATGAGCGAGCATACTCGCTAAGGGCAATTGCTCGATCGAGCATTGCCTTAGTGAGTACCTCCCCGCTCGGGAGCAAAGATTCGGCTGCCGGCGGCCGGCGGGGAGCTGCGGGGGAGAGCAGGGAAGAACAGAGGGGAGATCTCTCTCTCCCTCTCTCCCCCCCCCCGCTCTCCCCTGCTCATGGCTGCAACTCACCTGTCACCCGCGCCGGCAGCCGAACCTTTTCTTCCGAGCGGGGAGATACTCGCTAAGGACAATGCTCGATCAAGCAATTGTCCTTAGTGAGTATGCTCGCTCATCTCTAGTCCTTATCCATTTAAGTAAATGTTCTTCGTAAAATCTAAAAGAAACGTGTGAATGGGAAAAAGTTGCAATTAAGTCACGGCTAAAATTAGCGTTTTCTCGTCTATTCACAGGGGCAGCTGTAGCGCATTAGTGGAAAAATACGCAGCGGCCCGGAAATCAAAAAACCTCGGAATGGTTTCTAATGTGTAACTAGACTCAGCTGTAATCTTTTTGCAGTGTCGGTCACTGCTAAACTTCCTCCCCCACCCTGTTTTTCAGTTTCCATGGAAGCCTATGAGAGCCTCCATTCGTATCGCTGCCAAACATAGGGCAAGACCTATCTTTTCCAGCTGTGTATAAAATTGGTCGCCATTTTCAGTCACTAATGTTCTATTGTTCCTGGTGCAACGTTTTCACGCAAATCGCTCATCTGAATGAAACCAATTCTTCAGATAGTCTCGATTTTTTTTTTATCACGGCTAAATTAGCAGCGTAAAAATGCTTGTGTAAATACGGCCTCAACCCCCAACCACGGAGTGGAGGATAGATTCTCTCATTACCTTTTGGCAAGAATATCCGTCGCCATGTATTCGTATTCTTTATTTCTTATTTCTCACTTTAACCCCTTAACGCTGCAGGGCATGCAGTTACGTCCTGCAGCTTCAGGGTATGTATGAAGGAGGATCACGGGTCCATTTCGCTCCATACAATGTTGGTGCCAGCTGTTTATTACAGCCAACACCTGCTCGCAACAGTCCTGATAATCCGTGCCGCTCATCTGAGCTGCTAACTCTTTAAATGCCTCTGCAAGTTCTGACAGCGGCATTTAAATGCCCCAACTGATGTTCGGGGGTCCCATACGGTTCCCTGCGATGAAATTGCGGGTTTCTGTGTGGCTGTCATGGCAGCCGGGGGCGTTCTTTTGGGCAGGCAAAGTAATACCATATGTAAGAACTTTTGTCAATTGCTTGTAAATTTACAGACAAATCTTCAATTTGTTCTTATTTGAATACAGGAATTTTCTTTCGGTATCATTCCCACACAATAGCTGAAAGAATTGTATAGTGTCCCAGTACATCATTCTGGACCCCTCAATTATTGTCATACATGTCTGGCTTATGTATATGCAATTTGCAAAACTATTTTCTGTATGTGTGTTGCACAGCTCCGGCATCTGCAGGGGTTAACTCCCTTAAAATCATCGCCTGTGTGCTTGGCTGCATGCTGAATGTATCTATTTTGCAGTGTCATGTGACATGTGTGGATGAATCTATAAGTAGGAGTTATTGATTCCAGGAGTGGAGTGAAGTTCCATCTTGTCTGCTGAGGAGCGCCCATCTACCATCTGAGGGTTTGCTACCACAGAGGCGCATGAGGACATCATCAGCCCTTATATCGCTGAAGATGGAGGAGAAGGAAAGACTACCCAACTGTATGTGAAGCGCATGGGAATGAGTGACCTAAATATCCTGACCCAAAAGTCCCATCACAAGAGAGCCTTTTCATAAGTAACTACCCCTGCTGATGACGATTGAATTCTCCACAACAAGATCAGTGCAGAAGTCTAGATGATTATAAGTAGGTTTTATGATTCATATGCGGCCGTCTGAAGTTTGGATCCCCGTAGAGTGGTACACCTTTAACTGATACCCACACGTGCTGAAGTCTATGAGAACGGGGTGATCATTACTGCCATTCTGTGGCCATTGACTTTCATGTCAAGTATTGCTGAATATTTACTAAGTTTCCTGCACTGTAAACTCTGCCTACTGAAGTTTGTTGTGTTGTATTTCAAGAGTCTCTAGTAAAGTTTTTACCAGGCCTCCCCTGTTCCGGAGGACCCGAAGTAGTATACACTTGTCCAGTGTGATTAATGCACTGTGTATGAATGCCGGTGTATGGAACGGTGGCGTCACAAACTGACAACTACAACCCCCCTCATACCTGTCATTCCACGTAACAAGATATTTGTATATATTTATATTTTGATTTTCCGTTACAATTGTTACTGAAATCCAACTTTCCCTTTTTATGTACACATCATGCAGCACATAAGAGACAGCAAGGCCGCCTGCAGACGAGCAGGTCGGATCCGACGGCGAGAATTCTCGCCGCGCGATCCAACCCGAGCGCCTGCAGGGACGAGCGCGTACTCACCCGCGCCCAGCGGCCCCGGCTCCTTCATTTGCCGGCTGCCGGGCAGCCGGCGCATGCGCAGACCGGAGCCGGCAGACGGGTGAGTGACGTTTCTGTGCGAGGCTCTGCGAGCCCCGCACAGAAATAGGACATGCCGCGGTTTGTTTGCCACGCGAGATTTCGCGCGGCCAAACCACGGCTGTCTGCATAGGAGTGCGTATTGTAATGCACTCCTATGCAGGCTTTCAGTGGCGGAAATCCCGCGGGAAATCCCGCCGCGGGATTTCCGCCCGTGTGCAGGTGGCCTAATACATCAGACAACCCAATTCCCTGTCATACAAGTCATAAGAGCCAAAAACTTCCTTGGATTTTGAATTATGTGGGAGGGACATCCTGTAAGCTCAGAATGAAAATCTAGCTTTATTTTGGATATACTTTTATAGTACTTTATATTAATTGCTCATTAGCAAAAATTTCATTTCAGAAACAGGGCGACCTTTCTACACTGACCTTGACTACATACTTCCTGAGAAGCTGCAGCTGCCCTCACTGACCGCTCATACCTCGTATAGAATAGTCTATAGCACAAACTGCTTTTCACTGTAAGGGTTTAAACACAGTGGTGTATGCACTCATACGCTAACGGTGGAGTTTCTTTGACGATTTTTTTTAACTCTGTGCTATTTTGAAAAAAACAGCAGGAAGATAGGTCCTTCCCTATCTTTTTCACACGTAAAAAACCTACATGCGAGAAAGAAAAGGCAAATCCTTTATTTTCTAGCATGTAGTTTTTACATGCGAGAATCCTGATAGTGAAAACGAAACCATTGAAATTAATTGTTTCATTTTGTCCCGTTATGTGGACGTGATTTTCACGGCTACATATCGGGCCAAAAAAAGGCTCATCTATTTTAACCCTCAGGGTGTATTCACATGGGTGTGTTGTGGGTGCAGCATTCAAGAGTTTGCACCAATATGGGGGAGACCACGGGGATGCAATATGGATGTCACAGGTGGTTCTCCAATCTCTTTCGGAAATGGCAGCAAAGATGCCTTACTTGGTCGCCGCACAGTGACAAAGGGGTTTTGACAGTCTCTAAATACTAAGCGGTGGTTTGTCACGTGATGCCAGCACTTCATCCGGGAATCCAAGAGTTAATGGCGAAATAACTGACACGAGTCCTGGTAACTTTGATTTAGTAAACTGTAAGGGCACAGTTTTACTTTAGCTCAAATTTGTAAAATAGCACACCACCAATGGCTGTCATTCAGTAATTGGCAGAGATAATGACTTTGCAGTAAAATGCCATGGTTGTTTTACAGTAGAATACAGTTGAACACAATTTTAACCTTCAACGCTCTCTCTATTTGACTCTAAAGGTTACTAAGTAGAATTCCCATAGTCCTAGTTATCTGTTGGGCTTACTGGAAGTTTATAAGGCAGTTAGTGAATTTTGATATTAAGATGGGCCTCTTTACTTTCCCCGGCTTTGGTTTCACCGGGTTTTGTGTAACTCCCTGTTTTAGTGGAACAGGTCCCAAGTTTTCTCCTCCACACTGCTGTTGATTAGGGAGCTGGTGAATCCTGGCTTCCCCACTTGAGAACACGTTACCACTCCACACTCTGCGGACCTCCTCCTGTACATCCTCCTCCCATGACTGTCTCCTCCCGACTCCCTCTACTAGCTGACTTCTCTTCCTGTCTAACTTTTGCTCAGCTTATTTATGCTCTCTGTATACTTAGCGCTTATTTAGGCAACCATATTTGCAATTGCGCACACTTCAGCAAAACGCATTTGTGCCGTGAATGAGGTAGATTTGCGTGTGTATCTGTGCATAGTACTGTACTTTTTGCACACACAGGGCCTGTTCTAATGTGCATGCAACACCCCTCCACTGTGATTTAAAAGACTATATTGCCTAAGGAGGTCCAGATGTGTTCCCTTTTTCCTGGAATCGTGCAGGGTATTGCACATTTGCGCACCTCTCATAGACTCCTATGGGGCCCTTGGTGCACAAATCTACAAACATAGAGAAAGTCCTATTTTTTTACCTGTGGAAAAACAGAGAATTTAGCAGAAACCTATTGAAATCAATGGGTTTTATTGTGTCCATATTGTACACGAAAATTTTGCATGCATACAGCATTTTGGCATGTAAATACGCACAAAGATAGGAATACAGCACTGTTTTTTGTATTACACAACTGAAGTATGCTATGAAAATACACAAATATAAATGAACTCATTAATCTCAGTAGTTCTATTCACGGGAATTAGGAGTGCAAAAAAAGTGTGCATAAATGTGTGGTATATATGCACTAGTGTGAATGAGCCCATAGAAGAATTGTATTATGGAATTGAATAGGAAATGGTTTTGGAGCACAACTGCAGCATACACACTGTGACTTGCTCATCTATGGGTGTCTTGCTCCTGCTAGAATTGATAACATATAGAAAGCATTGAAGCCCTAGGAGTCCACTAGCTAAGGAATGATTACGTTATAAATACTTAATAACAGTAACATTCATATATGAGTACTAGAGATGAGCGAGCACCAAAATGCTCGGGTGCTCGTTATTCGGGACGAACTTTTTGCGATGCTCGAGGGTTCGTTTCGAGTAACGAACCCCATTGAAGTCAATGGGCGACCCGAGCATTTTTGTATTTCGCCGATGCTCGCTAAGGTTTCCTTGTGTGAAAATCTGGGCAATTCAAGAAAGTGATGGGAACGACACAGCAACGGATAGGGCAGGCGAGGGGCTACATGTTGGGCTGCATCTCAAGTTCACAGGTCCCACTATTAAGCCACAATACCGGCAAGAGTGGGGCCCCCCCTCTCCAAAAAAATTTTACTTCTGAAAAGCCCTCATTAGCATGGCATACCTTAGCTAAGCACCACACTACCTCCAACAAAGCACAATCACTGCCTGCATGACACTCCACTGCCACTTCTCCTGGGTTACATGCTGCCCAACCGCCCCCCCTCCCCCCCACAGCGCACACCAAAGTGTCCCTGCGCAGCCTTCAGCTGCCCTCATGCCTCACCACCCTCATGTCTATTTAGAAGTGCGTCTGCCATGAGGAGGAACCGCAGGCACACACTGCAGAGGTTGGAACGGCTAGGCAGCGACCCTCTTTAAAAGTGGCGGAGCGATAGCCCACAATGCTGTACAGAAGCAATGAGAAATAGAATCCTGTGCCACCGCCATCAGGAGCTGCACACGTGGGCATAGCAATGGGGAACCTATGTGCCACACACTATTCATTCTGTCAAGGTGTCTGCATGCCCCAGTCAGACTGGTAATATGTACCTTAACAGTAACCGCGTTGGTGGTAATGTGGTGGTGACTGCGGACCTAGTAGCACGGTTGTATTTTGTTGGTTTTCGGAATGTGGCCAGGATTAAGTGGGCCGTGGCGGGGGGATGGTGGGGGGTCTCTCTTGTAGTGTCGGTAAAGGTGAAATTCTTGGACTGCCACCAGACGAACCAATGCAAAGGCATTTGCCAAGAATGTTTGTTTTCCCTGTTGGAGGAGGAGGGGGATGTTTTTGAGGCACTACGTGTCCTCTACACGTGTCCGTGGTTATATGCACCTTTACAGTAACCGCGTTGGTGGTAATGTGGTGGTGACTGCGGACCTAGTAGCGCGGTTTTATTTTGTTGGTTTTCGGAATGTGGCCAGGATTAAGTGGGCCGTGGCGGGGGGATGGTGGGGGGTCTCTCTTGTAGTGTCGGTAAAGGTGAAATTCTTGGACTGCCACCAGACGAACCAATGCAAAGGCATTTGCCAAGAATGTTTGTTTTCCCTGTTGGAGGAGGAGGGGGATGTTTTTGAGGCACTACGTGTCCTCTACACGTGTCCGTGGTTATATGCACCTTTACAGTAACCGCGTTGGTGGGAAATGGCCTCGCCGCCATCATGTCTTTGGGAAGCCTCTGTTTCCACACCCCAGAGACATACCATTAGCAGCGGTATAGGCAGAGCCCAGAATTCGTAACATTTCAGCCGTAGCATTAGGACAGGCCCCACTAACATATCACTAGCAGCATTATAGCGGTAGCGCAGTCTTCGTTCCATGTCAGCAATAGTAGCACTCAAGACAGGCCCCACTAACATATCACTAGCAGCATTATAGCGGGAGCGCAGTCTTCGTTCCATGTCAGCAATAGTAGCACTCAAGACAGGCCCCAGTAACAATTCCGAAGCAGCATTATAGCGGGAGCGCAGTCTTCGTTCCATGTCAGCAATAGTAGCACTCAAGACAGGCCCCAGTAACAATTCCGAAGCAGCAGTATAGTGGGAGCGCAGTCTTCGTTCCATTTCAGTAGCTGCAGTATAGCCAAGGCCCAAGTTACATTTATGTAGCTAAAGTGTAGGCCAACCCCACACACCTTTCTGTACCATGAGTGCAGGTGAAGAACATACAAATTGCTATGATTACACTGTAGGTGATGGCCCCAAAAAATTGGTGTACCAACAGTACTAATGTACCTCAGTAAAAATTGGCCATGCCCAACCAAGATGGCAGATGAAACCCATTAATCGCTTTGGTTAATGTGGCTTAAGTGGTAACTAGGCCTGGAGGCAGCCCAGTTTAACGAAAAATTGGTTCAAGTTAAAGTTTCAACGCTTTTAAGAGCATTGAAACATATAAAAATTGTTTCGAAAAATTAGATGAGTGAGCCTTGTGGCCCTAAGAAAAATTGCCCGTTCAGCGTGATTACCTGAGGTTTCAGGAGGAGGAGCAGGAGGAGGAGGAGGAATATTAGACACAGATTGATGAAGCAGAAATGTCCCCGTTTTGGATGGTGAGAGAGAACGTAGCTTCCATCCGCGGGTGCATAATACGTATTGCTTACGTATCGCTGCTGTCCGCTGGTGGAGAAGAGAAGTCTGGGGAAATCCAGGCTTTGTTCATCTTGATGAGTGTTAGCCTGTCGGCACTGTCGGTTGACAGGCGGGTACGCTTATCTGTGATGATTCCCCCAGCCGCACTAAACACCCTCTCCGACAAGACGCTAGCCGCAGGACAAGCAAGCACCTCCAGGGCATACAGCGCTAGTTCAGGCCACGTGTCCAGCTTCGACACCCAGTAGTTGTAGGGGGCAGAGGCGTCACCGAGGATGGTCGTGCGATCGGCTACGTACTCCCTCACCATCCTTTTACAGTGCTCCCGCCGACTCAGCCTTGACTGGGGAGCGGTGACACAGTCTTGCTGGGGAGCCATAAAGCTGGCCAGGCTCTTAAAGACTGTTGCACTGTCTGGGCTGTACATGCTGCTCGATCTACGCACCTCCCCTGCTACCTGGCCCTCGGAACTGCGCCTTCTGCCACTAGCGCTGTCGGATGGGAATTTTACCATCAGCTTGTCCGCCAGGGTCCTGTGGTATAGCAACACTCTCGAACCCCTTTCCTCTTCGGGAATGAGACTGGGAAGGTTCTCCTTATAGCGTGGGTCGAGCAGTGTGTACATCCAGTAATCCGTAGTGGCCAGAATGCGTTGAATGCGAGGGTCACGAGAAAGGCATCCTAACATGAAGTCAGCCATGTGTGCCAGGGTACCTGTACGCAACACATGGCTGTCCGCACTAGGAAGATCACTTTCAGGATCCTCCTCCTCCTCCTCCTCCTCCTCAGGCCATACACGCTGAAATGATGACAGGCAAGCAGCATGGGTACCGTCAGCAGTGGGCCAAGCTGTCTCTTCCCCCTCCTCCTCATCCTCCTCCTCCTGAACGCGCTGAGATATAGACAGGAGGGTGCTCTGACTATCCAGCGACATACTGTCTTCCCCCGGCTCTGTTTCTGAGCGCAAAGCGGCTGCCTTTATGGTTTGCAGGGAACTTCTCAAGATGCATAGCAGAGGAATGGTGACGCTAATGATTGCAGCATCGCCGCTCACCACCTGGGTAGACTGATCAAAGTTTCGAAGGACCTGGCAGATGTCTGCCAACCAGGCCCACTCTTCTGAAAAGAATTGAGGAGGCTGACTCCCACTGCGCCGCCCATGTTGGAGTTGGTATTCCACTATAGCTCTACGCTGCTCATAGAGCCTAGCCAACATGTGGAGCGTAGAGTTCCACCGTGTGGGCACGTCGCACAGCAGTCGGTGCACTGGCAGATTAAAGCGATGTTGCAGGGTGCGCGGGGTGGCAGCGTCCGTGTGGGACTTGCGGAAATGTGCGTAGAGCCGGCGCACCTTTACGAGCAGGTCTGACAAGCGTGGGTAGCTTTTCAGAAAGCGCTGAACCACCAAATTAAAGACGTGGGCCAGGCATGGCACGTGCGTGAGGCTGCCGAGCTGCAGAGCCGCCACCAGGTTACGGCCGTTGTCACACACGACCATGCCCGGTTGGAGGCTCAGCGGCGCAAGCCAACGGTCCGTCTGCTCTGTCAGACCCTGCAGCAATTCGTGGGCCATGTGCCTCCTATCTCCTAAGCTGAGTAGTTTCAGCACGGCCTGCTGACGCTTGCCCACCGCTGTGCTGCCACGCCGCGCGACACCGACTGCTGGCGACGTCCTGCTGCTGCTGACACATCTAGATTGCGAGACAGAGGTTGAGGAGGAGGAGGGTGCTTTAGTGGAAGAAGCATACACCGCCGCAGATACCACCACCGAGCTGGGGCCCGCAATTCTGGGGGTGGGTAGGACGTGAGCGGTCCCAGGCTCTGACTCTGTCCCAGCCTCCACTAAATTCACCCAATGTGCCATCAGGGAGATGTAGTGGCCCTGCCCGCCTGTGCTTGTCCACGTGTCCGTAGTTAAGTGGACCTTGCCACTAACCGCATTGGTGAGGGCGCGTACAATGTTGCGGGAGACGTGGTCGTGCAGGGCTGGGACGGCACATCGGGAAAAGTAGTGGCGACTGGGAACTGAGTAGCGCGGGGCCGCCGCCGCCATCATAGCTTTGAAGGACTCCGTTTCCACAACCCTATACGGCAGCATCTCAAGGCTGATAAATTTGGCTATGTGGACGGTTAACGATTGAGCGTGCGGGTGCGTGGTGGCGTACTTGCGCTTGCGCTCCAACACTTGCGCTAGCGACGGCTGGACTGTGCGGTGCGAGACATTGGTGGATGGGGCCGAGGACAGCGGAGGTGAGGCTGTGGGTGCAGGCCATGAGACGGTTGTGCCTGTGTCCTGAGAGGGAGGTTGGATCTCAGTGGCAGGTTGGGGCACAGGGGGAGAGGCAACGGTGCAAACCGGAGGCGGTGAACGGCCTTCGTCCCACCTTGTGGGGTGCTTGGCCATCATATGTCTGCGCATGCTGGTGGTGGTGAGGCTGTTGGTGGTGGCTCCCCGGCTGATCTTGGCGCGACAAAGGTTGCACACCACTGTTCGTCGGTCGTCAGGCGTCTCTGTGAAAAACTGCCAGACCTTAGAGCACCTCGGCCTCTGCAGGGTGGCATGGCGCGAGGGTGTGCTTTGGGAAACACTTGGTGGATTATTCGGTCTGGCCCTGCCTCTACCCCTGGCCACCACACTGCCTCTTGCAACCTGCCCTGCTGATGCCCTTGCCTCCCCCTCTGAAGACCTGTCCTGAGTAGACGTTGCACACCAGGTGGGGTCAGTCACCTCATCGTCCTGCTGCTCTTCCTCCGAATCCTCTGTGCGCTGCTCCCTTGGACTTACTGCCCTTACTACTACCTCACTGCAAGACAACTGTGTCTCATCGTCATCGTCCTCCTCACCCACAGAAAGTTCTTGAGACAGTTGGCGGAAGTCCCCAGCCTCTTCCCCCGGACCCCGGGAACTTTCGAATGGTTGGGCATCAGTGACGATAAACTCCTCTGGTGGGAGAGGAACCACTGCTGCCCAATCTAAGCAGGGGCCCGAGAACAGTTCCTGGGAGTGTTCCCGCTCCTGAGCAGGTGTCATTGTAGTGGAGTGAGGAGGCTGGGAGGAAGGAGGAGCAGCAGACAGAGGATTCGGATTTGCAGCACTGGACGGCGCAGAACTGTGGGTGGATGATAGCTTGCTCGAAGCACTTTCTGCCATCCAGGACAGGACCTGCTCACACTGCTCATTTTCTAATAAAGGTCTCCCGCGTGGACCCATTATTTGGGTGATGAATGTGGGGACGCCAGAAACGTGCCTCTCTCCTAATCGCGCAGCAGTCGGCTGCGACACACCTGGATCAGGAGCTCGGCCTGTGCCCACACCCTCACTTGGGCCTACGCGTCCTCGGCCACGTCCACGTCCTCTAGGCTTACCCCTACCCCTCAGCATGCTGTATTACCAGTGATTTGATATCCCAGGCAGGAAATAAATTGGCGCAAGCCTGCAGGCCAAATATAATTTCTTTTCCTTTTTTGCAAAGGGAAGCACCCACTGCGTATATTCAATGAACAAGAAGTTTAATATCTGTGGTGTGGCCCTCAAAAAGTGTCACACAACTATAGTGTAGCAGAGTTATTAACTCTAGCAGAGCAGGTATTTGCCAGTCAGGAAAGACAATGGCGCAAGCCTGCAGTAAACCGTAGCTGGTTGCGTCTGTTTTTTGTACGTTGTCCACGCAGCACACACGTACACGGAGACCTTAGGACTGACACAGGCAGGCCAAATATAATTTCTTTTCCTTTTTTGCAAAGGGAAGCACCCACTGCGTATATTCAATGAACAATAACTGTGTTGTGGCCCTGCCTACACAATTCTGTCCCTGTAGTATCAATGGAGGGTGCAATGCTCTGCACAGACGATTTTTAGAAAAAAAAAAATATGCAACACTGCTAACAGCAGCCAGCACAGTACTGCACACTCTTCAATTTGGCCCTAGAAAGGACCATTGAGGTTCTTGAAGGCTACACTCACTCCTAACACTCTCCCTGCCTATACACCACTTCTGTCCCTAATACCGGGTGCAATGCTCTGCACTGACGATTTTGAGAAAAAAAAACCAAAAAAGCACTGCTAGCAGCAGCCTGCACACAGGTAGATGTGGCCCTGAGAAGGACCGTTGGGGTTCTTGAAGCCTACACTGACTCCTAACGCTCTCCCTACAGCAGCACCAGCACGATAGTACTTTCCCTCAGCTAACTCACAAGGCATGTGTGGCGAGCCGTGGGAGGGGCCGACTTTTATACTCGGGTGACATCTGATCGCCCCAGCCACTCACAGCAGGGGGGTGGTATAGGGCTTGAACGTCACAGGGGGAAGTTGTAATGCCTTCCCTGTCTTTCAATTGGCCAGAAAAGTGCGCTAACGTCTCAGAGAGGAAACTGAAAGTAACCAGAACACCGCGTGGTGATCGTTACGAGTAACGAGCATCCCGAACACCCTAATATTCGCACGAATATCAAGCTCGGACGAGTACGTTCGCTCATCTCTAATGAGTACCTATAAGTGTATTAATAACACTACTAATCTGAAAATCAGGAACAAATCCCTCCAAATGATACAATACCTTCCCATAGTGCACTGCTTTCTTAAATAAGTCTTATTCACCTCTTCCCGGATACTAGTAATAAAGATCATTTATTTGAGCCTATTTGCTTTTGTTTAATCCTGACTCCAACCATAGCCTTGACTCTGGACTCTGCCTTCTTCTTGCTTCTTTAGGTTTGTTGTTACCTAGAACTTGATGAAACATTTCTCAGGAGATCCTCAATGGTGTTAAAGGGGGTATCCAGTTTAAAAAAAACAGCTGCAAATGTGATAAAACATAAAAAGAACAAATATTCCCTGTCCTGACAATCCCGAGTTTCCCCCACTAGTCTCCATGTACAAGATACATTTCATTCTGGCGGTGACAGCTACAGCAAATCAATGGCTGGCGTGCATATTCCTGGCATCATGGCTCGTATCGTTGAGTGGTTCTGCCAGTGGTATGGGCATGCAACTACTATGACCAAATTACGAGCTGTAGTGAGCACATGTGGGCAGCAGGAGGTTGGGGACTGGGGCACTGGACATGTAAATACTGCTTCTTTTTATGTTTTATCATATTTACAGCTGCTTTTCTTTTTTTTATGTGGGTAATCTCTTTAGAGCTCCTTCATATGCGTGATTTTGTGCACACAAAATCGCTTGCACAAACCGCATCTACTAAGAGCCCATTGATTTCAATTGGTTCCTTCACATGAAGCGGTTTTTGCACGCAAAATTCAGTCATGCAAAAAAAGAATGGCATGCTCTATTTTTGTAAACATTTGCACACCCGAGGTCCCACAGGAGTCCTAAATGCAGTCCTAAGCTCTCGCTCATGACCTGAAGGTTGCAGGTTCAATCTCCGTCTGGTACAGGTAGCTGGCTCCAGGTTGACTCAGCCTTCCATCCTTGCAAGGTTGATAAAATGAGTACTCAGCTTGGTGGGGTGTAATAAATAAAAAAATTACCTGAAAGCGCTATGGGATAAATTGGCACTATAGAAATAACAAGATTTATTTATTTTTTTATGCTCATAGCAGCCTGTGGACACCAGATTGGGGTCCATGTTATATAGATCTAGAGTACGGCCATGTACATGAGACGTAAAGTTTAACAACCAATATTGCAGAATCCAAAGACATTGCTAAAGACAGATATGATTTGTCAGTTATCTGAATCCATTGTGAACTGTTTTTTTTTTATGAAAGCACAAGTGGTAACCTGCAGTGTGAACATAACCTGAGTCTTCAGTGCTCGGATTCCGGGAAATAACTTGTGTTCGGGGACTAGCACAAGGTCAAGGAGTCATGATGTTGACCTGCAGTGCAGAAACTGCTGCAAGGTGAGACCACAATTAACTTTTGGCTGCAGGAAATGTTGAACAAATCTTTTTTCACATCGTCAACCACCTCTAATTTCCCAATGGCAATGTTTGCATTGCATTCTTAACATTTTGTACACATGGGGCATGACTGTCAAACAAAAAGCCATGAGACTGTTATTCATTGTGTTTTCCCATGCCGACTTCAAAAATAGACTTCCAGTGTGCAGTTCTACGCTGAAAATAGGAAACAAAGATAAACTGACTTGACTGATGGCTTTATATTCTCCTCACCTTATGCCAATATGATTATCAACCCTTGCCTGAAAGAAGTTCAAAGGGCTCATAAACACAGGTATGGCACGCAGCCAAGTAGATGTGATATGTTATAATAGATACTGAGAGCATTTTTAATAATAAAGTGAAATGCACATACCTGTAAAACATCAAAAGTGGTGATCAATGGCAATTGCATCTAGTTGTATGGATTCTTATTAATAATGGACATTCCGAAATGCACCTTTTTTTTCCTACATAATGCTGTAGGTTTAAAAAAATAGATAAAATTATATATATATATATATATTATACACAGACGAGGGTGAGTCAAAAAATTTTCATACCCAAGTTACAATAAAACTTCTGTTGGTCACAATGCCTTATCAATACTTTCCGTTGCAGGTCGCTGTCTCCCCAGTCAGGTATGAATGTGTTACATCAGTTAATCTGTGACTGCAATGCAAGAAAAATTGGCCGCGCCATTTGTGATTTGTATGGAAGAACAATAGTGTGCATTGATTAGTTTTAGAGGCTGAGAGTAGATGACAGAGTATGTAATAGAAGCATTCTTAATGGTCTACCAAGAAAAAGTTTAAAAGTCAACCATCAGCTTGAAAATAAATGCTTACAGATCCTGGGATTCTAAAGGGTCAGTATTGGAACATTATTAGGAGAAAGGTTCAACAATCAACAGTACTTGTTAGGCCTCGGTCAGACGGGCTTTTTCTCGCGCGATCTGCGCATAAATAGAATCATTGCTTCGCAATGGCATCAAACACATGGCCGCTTTTTATGCGGATGTCCGATAAATTATAGGACACGAGGAATCGCAGATCGCGCCTATCTGCGATCTGCGATTCCTTGTGTTCTATTATATGTGCTCAATGGGGCCGGCGGCAGCAGCGCCGACCCTATTGAGAACATATACTACAATGATCATTCTCCTCTGCCACAGCTGTAACAGCTGTGGCAGAGAAGAATGATGTTTGCCCATTGAATTCAATGGAGCCGGCAATACAGCCGGCTCCATTGAAAGCAATGGGCTGCCGGCAAGCGCGGGATGAATTTTCAGGAAGGGCTTAAAAATATAAGCCCTTCCCTGAAAATCATCCTGAAATGTGTAAAAATAAAATATATATATATACTCACCTTGTCCCTGCAGCCGGAGTTCAGCCGCGGCCGGCCGGCAGTTCTCCTGAACTGCTCTGTGTAGTATTCAGCAGCCGGGGATTTAAAATCCCCGCCTGCTGAATGGGCTGCCTCTGATTGGTCACAGCCCTCACCAATCAGAGGCAGCCCTTACTCACTCATTCATGAATTCATGAATGGGTGAGGGAGTGCTGTCTCTGATTGGCTCAGCGCAAGGACCAATCAGGGACAGCTCTCAGCTATTGAATGACAGTTGAGAACTACCCCTGATTGGTCCCTGCACTGAGCCAATCAGAGGCAGCTCTCACTCCCCCATTCATGAATTCATGAATGAGTGAGTGAGAGCTGCCTCTGATTGGTGAGGGCTGTGACCAATCAGAGGCAGCCCATTCAGCAGGCGGGGATTTTAAATCCCCGCCTGCTGAATATGTAAGCCGTGTACCGGGGTGGGCTCCCCAGGATACAGCGAAGTCACAAACAAGAAAAACGACTCTGACACCAGTTCAGGTGCAAACCGAATTTTACTAAAGCACTGCGGCCCATGTGACCACAAACAATGGGTAACCCAACAAAACTCACATACACTCAGCCAGATGGCTGAGGCCCTTGTGCTGTACAGCGCTGTACTCCCCAAAGGGCGCTACTATAATAGACTATGCTTTTACCTAATTGGCAGGCCTAAATAAACCTGCCCCTTATTACCTATTAATACCGCTACTAAGGAACAAAGGAAAGGGAGAGTGATCTGAGTACCGGCGGTGTAGCACAACAGCTTACAGACTTAACAACACTGACTCTATCCCCCCAGACCAATACAATAAGGAACACGTATAAAGAACAGCGGCTATATAGCCAGGTGAATGTTCTCCAGAAGCTTCTTACTGACGGCTGGTTGTGGCCTGCCAGCCACTATGCCGATCCCGCTGAAGTGTCGCCTGACACGGTCCATAACCCTACCTAATCTAACTACAGGCCAAAACGCAGTCCCAAGTAACTTGGCGCCAAAATATGGTGTCTTGCGTGCACGTAGACCGGTCTGCTGTATGATCAGCCAAAGAGTCCAGACGGATGAGGAGCTCCTCCAGAAAAGTGTGCGGTACCACAGAGAGCCGTTACTCACTTCCTCAGCGGCATCCAGTATTGTCCACACAGTATCCAGTCTCGCTCCGGTTGTTCAGCAACATCCCCGGCAGCAAGTCTTCTCCCATCCAGCGGGCATCTGGTCAAAATCTGAATCCGCTGAAGCTCCAATCCTTTCAGGATACGACCTCCTTCCCTCTTTCGTAGCTCCCCTCAGATCACTCTTTCGACCAACTGTCCCCTTACAGTGTACACACGCTTTTAATTTTCTCTCCTCCCGTGCGCACGCTGTAACCAGGCAACGGGTGCTCCAATCACAGGTTAACCAAGGTTCTGTCACCTCACAGCTTGACCAAAATCTTTTCTGCAGAACAGCGACCTCTTGTGGACAAATAATAAAACACACAGTAGTGGACTATTTACAGTAACAAGAACAATGTACACATATTGGAGGCTGTCTCACCCTCTCACATGCCACCCCACTAGAGTTTGACGCCCCTAGCAACCTTCCCCAAACTCGTCCTGCGCATAGCGCAGTGGAGGTACGCCAGCGTTGGACCTAGTCATCCTACGATGAGTCGTAGAGTCGAGGGAGTTGGGCACAGTCACTGAAGGATGCACTGCTGATTGTGTAGCTCCCTCCCTGGGTGTCGGATTTGTCTCAACTGGAACCTCCAACATATTACGGTGCAGACTCCGCGAGGGTCCCCCTGTTCCTACTGGCTCTACTTCAAAAACTGGTATGTCAGGATCTACCCTTCACTTCACCATATACGGAACCGCCTCCCACCGTGCATCCAACTTTCCAGATGGCCTCTTCGCCCTGACTAACACTCGGTCACCCGGAGTGAACTCATCTCTCTGCACTGGTCTTGAGTTTGGATGCACCACTTGCCTCAGGCGTTCTCCCACAACCCTGTGCACCGCTCTCAACCGACGGCGGTGTTCTTGTACCCATGCTGTAGTATTTCTTGGGGGTGGCCCCATCGGGTCGGGCATGTGGAGATCCTCAATCTCCTGGCCTGCTCTCCCGAACATCAGCATATGTGGAGAGTAACCCGTGGTGTTGTGTACCCTGTTGTTATAAGCCCACATCAGTTTTGGCAAATACTCTGGCCAACAAGCCTTTTGTCTATCTTCCAAAGTTCGCAGCATCTGGATAAAGGTGCGGTTGAAGCGTTCGCACGCCCCATTTCCTTGGGGGTGGTATGGGGTCGTGCGGGACAGAGTACCCTGGAAACAAGCCCCTTGATCGGAATAAAATTCTCTGTGGACACCCAAACACCTGTATAAAATGTTTACAAACTGCTTTTGCGGCCGATTCCGCCGTTTGATCTCTGGTGGGTATGGCCACTGCATATTTAGTGAAATGGTCTGTCATGACTAAACAGTAGGAATGTCCTGATGTAGAGTACCCAATCTGTACATAGTCAATCATCAAAATCTCTAGGGGGGCAGATGTACTGATAGTTTGTATAGGAGCCCGTTCCTCGGGACCCTTACTCAGTCCACAGGGCCGACACTTGAGACAGGCCTCAGTCACTATGTCTCCCAAGTCAGGGCAATACAGCAATCGCTGGAGCCATTTGTATATCTTATCGCTCCCGAAATGGGCACCCCTGTCATGGGCCTCCCGGGCTGCCGCCGGCCCCAGCGACATGGGAATGACAATCTGTTGTCGGTACTGCAACTCTGACTGTAGGTATATGGTCCTGCACAGGACCCCCTGGACAACGCTCAATTTATCCCACTGTCTTAGCAGCCTTTGACCCTCTGGAGTTAAGCTAGCCCACTCTTCAGGCCGAAGCCATATTTTGCTCCGGACCCACTGCTTCACTTTCTTTAGGTCCGGGCAGCTGTTTTGGACTCTCTCCCAATCTGCTAACGTCTTTCCCAACACCATCGGCATTCCCGAAGCCACCCGACTTGAATGTGTTATGTTCTGGAAAGTGGGTGCCCTGCCGAGATCCGGGATTTCGATGTCCTCTAGCTCCTCATTACCACTCTGGGTCGGCAATCCTACAGGAACTTGGGAAAGCGCATCCGCATTGCCATTTTCTCTCCCCGACCGGAACCGGATATGATATTGGTACATGGAGAGGCGAGCCATCCATCTCTGTTCAACAGCCCCTAGCTTGGCGTTCTCCAAGTGCGCTAACGGGTTATTGTCCGTCATCACAGTCACTTCGGCACCCACCAGGTACTCCGAAAACTTTTTGGTCATGGCCCACACCAGTGCCAAAAGTTCCAACTTAAAAGAGCTATAGTTGTTGGGATTGCGCTCTGACTCCCTTAAAGACCGGCTGCCATAAGCAATCACTCTTTGACGTTCATCTTGAATTTGAGACAGCACGGCCCCCAGACCATGCAGGCTTCCGTCAGTGTACAACAAGAACGGGGTGTCAAACCGTGCATAAGCCAGGATCGGGGCACTGGTAAGAACCTTCTTTATTGCCTCGAAAGCCTCTTGTTGCCGTGACCCCCACTCAATGGGGCGATTCTTGGGTCCTCCGGCCGTGCCTCTCAGCAGCTCATTTAGCGGACTAGCCAGGTGAGCAAACTTGGGTATGAACCTTCGGTAATACCCGGCCAACCCCAGAAAAGCCTGCACCTCCCGTAGGGTCTTTGGTCGGGGCCACTGTTGGACGGCCTCCACCTTACTGGTAGTCGGCTGCACCCCCTCTAGGATAACCACATGCCCAAGGTACTCTATCTGCTGCTTGAACAGTTGGCACTTTTTGGGTTTGACTTTAAGCCCATGGTCTCGCAGCCGTCCTAGGACCTGTCGCAGCTTCTGAAGATGGTCTTCAAAGGAGGTCCCAAACACTACCACATCGTCCAAGTAGATCAATACCAACTCAAAGTTGAGTTCGCCCAGACAATGCTCCATCAACTGCTGAAATGTCCCCGGGGCATTAGTCAGGCCAAACGGCATCCTGTTAAACTCAGAGTCCCATTGGTAGGATGAAGGCTGTTTTTGCCTTATCCTTTTCGGCCACGGGCACTTTGCTAATACCCGCTGGCCAGGTCAAGAGTTGAAAAGAACTTGGCATGACCTAGGGAGGACAGCGACTCTTCAATCCGCGGAAGAGGGTAGGCATCCCGAATGGTCTATGCATTTAGCTTCCGGTAGTCTACACAGAACCGAAGACCCCCGTCTTTCTTCCGCACCAGGACCACTGGGGCAGCCCAAGGGCTCTGACTCTCCTGTATCACCCGGGTTTCCAACATGCTGGCCACCATCTTTTTCACTTCCTGGTAAATCTTGGGTGGGATCTGTCTGTACCACTCCCTGATTGGCGCGGCATCGCCAGTAGGGATTTCGTGTTCGATACCAGAAGCACACCCGAAGTCCTCATAATGCCTCGAGAATGCCTCCTGGAATTCCCACAGAGTCTCCTCCAGAAGTGTCTGTTGTCCCGGAGTCAGGGCCCGGAGATCCACCCCCATCAGGGCCATAATCACTTGACCGTTCCACTCCAACGTCGGGGCCTCTCTTTGCTTGACCTCTACTGCAAAGGTCCAGGCTGACCTTCTATCTGGCTGTAGCGTGAAGCCTATCCGCCAAAGGATGTCCCCCTTAGACACATAAACTTCGGCCAACAGGGTATTTCCAGGAACAGTCAACTCACTGTCCGAAACATTGATGCAGCATACTGGCACAGATCCATCTTTAACAGTGGCAAGAGCCCGAGCTACCAGGGGACGGGCTGACCTTTCTCCTTGGGGGGCGGGCTCGATTAAAACCTCCAGCCCATTCAGCTTCCTCCCAGCTCCTACCGGCAGCATCAAGATTTGTTCCCGTCGTAGAGGGATCTTCAACGGGGCCCTCAGTGGTACCTTCAGGCGCCCAATAGCCTTATTGGACATGGTGCTCTTTTGCAGACTGTAGCTCCTCACCATATGCTGCAAAATCTTCTGAGTCGGCCGATGTGAGGTGGCCTGCTGCCAGTATTTAAGCCCTTCCTTGGCATAAAGATGTTGGTCTAGGTCTCGCAGCATGTTCATTCCCAGCGTTACATCTAACCCTTTCCTCGAGGGGTAATCCACCAGTACAACCCCCATTCCTGCCAATATCCTGCCCAAACAGGCGGACCCGCATCCAGACTATGCCTCGTACATCCATCTCCCCGTTATTTGCAGCCGTCAATCTGATGACACTTCCATCTTCCGGGCTCTATCATGTGGCCGAAGTGTCTCTCAAAGAACTCCAGAGGCATCAGGGTGCACTCCGACCTAGTATCAACTAGGCAGCGTACTTTCTTGCCTTCCATCTCAGCTTCCATAACAGGGCTGTTAGCATACAGATCGCGATCATCGCGTACAGGACTTAGACCTTCATGAACCGCCGCAGGTTGCCCTGTTACTGCGGCGGTCGGGAGTTTTAACGGCGGCTCGGGCTCCACCTGCATCGTGCACTCTAGCGATATGGCCATACTGTCGGCAGTACCAGCAGAGGGGTCTCTGCGATCTCCGAACACTAGAAGGACCTCTGTTGGTGGGCCCACGCACCTGGCTTATCCTTGATGGAGCCAGGTGGGGTGGTGGGACCATTTCTGGAGCCTGAGGTGACCCCGCTTTCATATGGGACACTTCTACTCGGAGTTCTCTCAACTCTGTCCGCAGGGCCTGGACGATATCCTTCAGGGACTCTGAGTTTTCCGGACCCGATCGACCACTGGTCACTCTGGTGCTACTTACTGCTTTCACATCCACAGGCATGGGCTCCTCTTCCCTCTCTACTGCAGCCAGGTAAACCTGGTAGAACGTCAGTTCAGGCGTTGCCCAGGCTATCTCTTGCATCTTGTCCTGCAAGAACTTATTATGAACTGGTCGCATAATAGCCAGTCCACCCCCTGGAAGGCTCCCATAGCCTCTGGGTCCCGCCGCTGCACTTCATTCAATGTCTCCTGTAGGGTGTTAGAATATTGCATCAAAGTCTCGTCCTCCCGCTGTGACCGATTGAAGAACTGGCTTCGCAATTGTGCTACCTTGGTGCGTCCCCCTTGAGCTCCTTCCCGCAGGGACAATATTTTGTCTAAGGTGTCCCTCTTTGACTCGGGCCGCACCATTACAGTCCATCTTACGTCACCCTCTAAGGCCCCCAACGCTATTTCCGCACGCAGCTCAGGGGTCAGGTTGCACAGTTTAACCATGCTCAGCACCCTTTCGGATCAGTCCTGCAACGTCATGTTTTTTCCGTTGAATTTGGGGAGTTGCTGCATTAAAGCCCCAACTGACAAGTATCCTACCTGGGCTAAAGTGACAGGTGCACGCTGTAATGGCAGTGCTGGGGCACCCTGAGCTGAACCCTTGGCCGGCGCCACTGGATTAATTCCTGCCGCTTTTCCATCCATAACGATTGCTGTATCCTGCCGACTACGCCAAGTTGTAAGCCGTGTACCGGGGTGGGCTCCCCAGGATACAGCGAAGTCACAAACAAGAAAAACGACTCTGACACCAGTTCAGGTGCAAACCGAATTTTACTAAAGCCCTGTGGCCCACGTGACCACAAACAATGGGTAACCCAACAAAACTCACATACACTCAGCCAGATGGCTGAGGCCCTTGTGCTGTACAGCGCTGTACTCCCCAAAGGGCGCTACTATAATAGACTATGCTTTTACCTAATGGGCAGGCCTAAATAATCCTGCCCCTTATTACCTATTAATACCGCTACTAAGGAACAAAGGAAAGGGAGAGTGATCTGAGTACCGGCGGTGCAGCACAACAGCTTACAAACTTACCCACACTGACTCTATCCCCCCAGACCAATACAATAAGGAACACGTATAAAGAACAGCGGCTATATAGCCAGGTGAATGTTCTCCAGAAGCTTCTTACTGACGGCTGGTTGTGGCCTGCCAGCCACTATGGCGATCCCGCTGAAGTGTCACCTGACACGGTCCATAACCCTACCTAATCTAACTACAGGCCAAAACGCAGTCCCAAGTAACTTGGTGCCAAAATATGGTGTCTTGCGTGCACGTAGACCAGTCTGCTGTATAATCAGCCAAAAAGTCTAGACGGATGAGGGGCTCCTCCAGAAAAGTGTGCGGTACCGCAGAGAGCCGTTACTCACTTCCTCAGCGGCATCCAGTATTGTCCATACAATATCCAGTCTCGCCCTGGTTGTTCAGCAACATCCCCGGCAGCAAGTCTTCTCCCATCCAGCGGGCATCTGGTCAAAATCTGAATCCGCTGAAGCTCCGATCCCTTCAGGATATGACCTCCTTCCCTCTTCCGTAGCGCCACTCAGATCACTCTTTCGACTAACTGTCCCCTCACAGTGTACGCACGCTTTTAATTTTCTCTCCTCCCATGCGCACGCTGTAACCAGGCAACGGGTGCTCCAATCACAGGCTACCATGGTCCTGTCACCTCACAGCTTGACCAAAATCTTTTCTGCAGAACAGCGACCTCTTGTGGACAAATAATAAAACACACAGTAGTGGACTATTTACAATAACAAGAACAATGTACACATATTGGAGGCTGTCTCACCCTCTCACAAATACTACACAGAGCAGTTCAGAAAAACTGCCGGACGGCCGCGGCTGAACACCGGCTGCAGGGACAAGGTGAGTATATTTTTTTTTTTTTACACATTTCAGGATGATTTTCAGGGAAGGGCTTATATTTTTAAGCCCTTCCCGAAAATTCATCCCACGCTTGCCGGCAGCCCACTGCTTTCAATGGAGCCGGCTGTATTGCCGGCTTCATTGAATTCAATGGGCGAACATCGTTCTTCTCTGCCACAGCTGTTACAGCTGTGGCAGAGGAGAATGATCTTTGTAGTATATGTTCTCAATGGGGTCGGCGCTGCTGCCGCCGGCCCCATTGAGCGCATATAATAGAACACAAGGAATCGCAAATTGCAGATAGGTGCGATCTGCAATTCCTCGTGTCTTTTTGCTGCGACGATAAATGCGGCTAGGTGCTGATTTTTCCGGCGATTTTTCGGCCCTGGTCACGCGATTTGCGGATGCGCATCCGTCATGCGATTCGCAAATCGCGCGAAAAAACGCCCGTCTGACCGAGGCCTTACAGTGAGATGCTCACTGAAGAGCTGAAGCCTAAAATTCAATCAAGAAGACTGCTATCCAAGGTGCTGTGTTTTTGCATGACAATGTATCACAGCATGCAGGCAGCCAATGGCAAATGAGGGAGCCAAATACACCTGTGGAGTACACCCGATGAGACAGCTACTCATACAACATCCTAATATAGAGGGGGGTGGCTGCTTAGTGTATACTCCTACACAGAGCGGATACAGGGTGCCAAACCTTCTGATACATGTAGGTCACCATGCAGGCTAGCAACCTATTAGTGGCGCCTTATCAGATCGGCGGGTTGCCCTGCACATCAAAAAGTGAACTACATTGGTACTGTCATGCCCGGCATCTAAAAACCGCACTGCATGTGAATAATACATAATAAATGTGAGGTATTAGATGTTTTTTCGCCAAAATACTTCGGCTCACAAGCCAACATCAAGGCTCCTCACTATTTCTAGGTTCTCTGTGTTTATTCTTTATGTTCTCCTCCTCTGGAGCAAAAAGCACAGGTGTGGTTGACTCAGTTGTTAGCACTGCTGCCTTGCAGACCTGTAGTTTTAGGATCAAATCTGAGCAAGTGCCATAACGACATTGAATTGTAGCATTGTCTTAAATACTTCACAACCGCAATATGTAAATATATGTCATGAGGTTGGGAAGGGTGTATAGAGCAGGCTTAGGACCCAAGTGTGCTCCATACTTGGTGGCTATCAGCTGTTGCTGACAGATGCTGGTAACTGTCACAATCCCAGTTAGCTCTGATCACGGCAGTTAACTGTTTAGATGCTAAGTGTCTTCACTTTCAGCAGTAGGGGGGACTCCTTCCTGTGTCCCATTGGCTTCCTCCATAATACGATTAGGAGGTGTAGAAGAGCCAGCATGGCAGCCTGTAGCCTACTGAAGGCTACTAAGAAAAATAAAAAAACTGGTGGTCAATAGAAAAAATCCAAAATATCCAAGGCAACCCCTTTAACATAGTGATAGGCATGCTGATTTTAGGGCTATGTATTTTATAGGAGATTATAGTGTTAGCACTGCTGATTAACAGACCTGGAGTTGTAGGTTCAAATCTAACGAGGACAACATCTTAAAAGGAGGGGGGGGGGGTAAATTCTCTTTGTGCTTATTCTTGTTGCTGAACCTAGCAGTTAAAGCTAAGAGTGCTACCAACTGAGCCATATTCATTGGAAAAAATGCATATATTTTATTACAGCCCAATTCGTGATATTTTTTAAAAAAATTGGGTTCGGTATTTTATTAATCGTTCAAAACTACTATGTTACTGTATGTTTACAGGAAGACAGATGTAGTTTTTACATGTTGCTACCTTAGGAACTGGATGCAAAGATACCTTACATTAGGTATTGTGTCGTACTGCCCTATAATGTTCAACTGCTGCATTACATTGATGGGGAATAGTAAGAGAAAGTACTGTATATATTCACAATAGCATTAATAGTATCAAGACATTTATTAGAATTATAATCTATTCTACTACTTCTCTGCTTCCCTAGACACAAGCCTGATTAGTCTATGTGCTAGATTTAATCCATCATGAATAAAAGGATTGTTCCCTGGTAAACTCGGATGACATGTCATAAAGGATACATAGTGTAGGTGAGGATGCTGCTTCCAGAGCTCTACTGATGTGACCTTTATAATGTATCTCATTCAAATGGCATTAAACCGTATCAGTGATAAACCCTTTAAGTTCCAAGAATGTTTTATGTACCTGGCAATACCATTTTTTCCACATTTATATTCATTGATATAATAGTGCTAGACATTGTGCCCCCCCCGACTAAAAATGTCCATATTGTGTCCCCTCAATAGAAATATGGCTACTCTCTGCCCCTGAATTTATTAAAAGATGCACTCACTGCGGCCCTGAGTAAAAATACCTACAATGTGCCCTGAATTAAACAAATTCTCAAACTGTACCCTCTGAATAAAACATACCTACAATGAAATCATTGCACCGCCTGCATCTTAGTGGAGGCACCAAGTGGTGGGGAAGAAGCCTAGCCGGGCTGCCTTAGAACTTGTACCATCACAACCATTTTCAAATGTAGCAATGTCTTAACTAGGGATGAGCGAACGTGTCCGTTACGGACACATCCGCACCCGGACACCGGCTTTGCCGAACACTGCAGTGTTCGCGCGTAAGTGTCCGGGTGCCGCCGGGGGGCGGGGAGATGCGCGGCGGCGCGGGCGGCAGTAGCGGGGAACAGGGGGGAGCCCTCTCTCTCTCCCTCTCCCCCCCACTCCCCGCCGCACCCCCCCGCGCTGCCACGGCGGCCCCCGAACTTTTTCGCCCGAACACTGAAGTGTTCGCAAAGTTCGGTGTTCGGGCGAAAAAGGGGCGGAGCCGAACGTGTTCGCTCATCTCTAGTCTTAACCACTTCACTACCATAATCCGTAAATATATGTCATGCGGTCATAAAGGGTGTATAGAGTGGGCTAAGAAGCCAAATCTGCTCCATATCTTATGGCTATCATATGTTTCTGACAGCCGCTGGTAACTGTTGCAATCACAGTTAGCTCTGATCACGGCAGTTAACTGTTTTAGATGCCACATTTCTAAACTTTCAGCTGGAGGGGTGAACGCCTTCCTGTGCCCCTTTGGCTGCCTCCGCAAGGCGAATGGGGGGTGCAGTTGGGATACCATGGCAGCCTGGAGCCTACGGAAGGTTCCTAGGGCTGTCATCCATAGATGCCCATCAAGCCCCATGACAGGGCTTCACATGCAGCATTAAAATCCTCATATACTGCAGTATATATTTACAGTGACCAAATGATCACAAGTTCTAGTCCCATGTGTAAAAAAAAATGTAAATAATCCCTCTTTTCCCATAAAAAAAAATCTAAGTATTTTTTTACTTTATAAGATGCACTGGATGATAAGACGCACCCCCATTTTAGAGGAGGAAAATTGGGAATGTATGCTTTGGCACGTTCACTTTATAAGACGCACTGACTTTTCCCTACTTTGGAGAGAAAGAAAAATGTGTCTTATAAGGCGAAAAATGCGGTAATTCCAAAGCCGCATATATTTGGCATTGCCATGTATGTAAAAATCGGAGCTAACAAAATATGACAATATTTATCCCACACAGTGAAGTTCGTAAAAAAAGAAATGCCATACTTGTAATTTTTTTTTATACCCAGGCTCTGAAGAATTTAATGGTACTGAAAAAAAACTATGGCTCACCTCGTAAAAAAACAATATCTCAAACAGCCCATTTGATGAAAAAATAAAAAAAAAACACATGAGGAAAGGTCATCAATAGAAAAAGTCCAAAACGTTTTTGGGAAACTTACATCTTAGGCTGGTTTCACGCGAGAGAGTAAATCGTGCAAGATTTGTGCATTGTGTGACACACAAATCTCGCACAAACATGAACCTCATTCTTTTGAGTGGGGTCATGTACATGAGCAATTCTTTTCCTGCATGGTATCGCACTGCGATGTTATGCAGAAAAAAATTGCAGCATGTTCTATCCTACTGCGATATCACCCATTGCTGGCCCCATTTAAAACAATGGGAGAACTTAGCGATCCCCTGCCACAGCTGTGACAGCTGTGCCGGGGATTCCTCAATCCCCGCAGGAATACAGACTGCTTCCACGTGAAAATACCTCTCATACACGGGGCTTTCACATGAATTGCGAAGGCGATATCAGGTCATGATTCACGGCCCAATATCGCCCTTGCCAGTGTGAAAGTGTCTTTTGAAGTTGCAGGGTGATGCTAATGCTGTGGTCCAAGAGACTAGCTTATTTATGAGCTGTGGACTCCACCTGACCACCTACCATTGATTGGCAGCTTTCTCATTATTAGGCTACCTACACACAGATGAGCGGCGATATCGGGCCATGAAACTTGGCCCGATATCGCGCTTGCCAACGTGCGAGGTACCCACAGATGCAAGGCATTTTTCTGTCAGTAGAAACTATTTGGTTAAGAATAGAAGAAAAGAACAACAGAAAGGACACCATTGTAGGCATTTACTATAGACCACCTGGACAAGTAGAAGATATTGATGCACTCTTTCTACATAAGATGGCCAAGCTCTCAAAAAAGCATGACAGAGATCATGGGAGATTTTAACTATCCAGACATTTGTTGGGAATCTCTCTCATGTAAAAGTAATGGATCCAACAAATTCTTATCCGCTCTTGCCAACAACTTGATCTTCCTAAAAGTAGAAGAGAATACAAGGGGATCTGCTATCTTGGACCTAATTCTTACCAACAGAGGAAATGGTTGAGGAAGTAAAGGTGTCTGGGACCTTAGGAGGCAGTGATCATGCAATCTTTGAATTTTGGATAAGAAGGAGAGGAAGACCTTCAGAAAGGCAGATTTTAATGTACTCACAAAGAGGGTTGGAAGAATCCAATGGCTGGATGTTCTTAAGGACAGAAATTTCCAAGAAGGTTGGGAAATATTGCGAAATGAGATTCTTAAAGCACAATCGTTAACAATTCCTAAAAGAAGGAAGAATGGGAAGCATTTAAAGAGACCAGGATGGAACACAGAAATTGCACACATGTTAAATGAAGAGAAATATGTTTATCAAATGGACAGAGTGGGGAATATCTAAAGAAGAATATAATGTGGTCTGCAGAAACTGTAAGGCAAGTGTCAGAAAAGCTAAAGCTAATAATGAATTAAGGCTTGCAACAGAGGCCAAAAGCAATAAAAATGGATTTTGGGGATATGTCAAAAGCAAAAGTCAAAGATGCTATTGGATGCCTACAAGATGAAAATGGTGAATTGGTTAAGAATGATGTTGAGAAAGCCGAACTTTTAAAATTCCTATTTTGTATCCGTTTTCTCTCAGAAAGTAGATGGAACATCAACTGATATTCCCTGTGCTATTGGGGGAATAAAAGAATGCAGGCTATCTATAAGCAGAGATATGGTGAGTGAACACTTAGCTAACTTAAATGAATTCAAGTCTTAAGGCCCAAATGAATTACACGCTAGGATACTAAAGGAAGCAGCAGAGGTAATTGCTGAACCACTTGCCATAATCTTTGAAAATTCCTGGAGAACAAGAGAAGTCCCAGAAGATTGAAAAAGGGCAAATGTTGTCCCTAACTTCAAAAAAGGGAAGAAGGTGGATCCAGGAAACTACAGGCCTGTGAGCCTGACTTCTATACCGGGAAAGATCTTTGAACAAATTATTAAACAGCATATATGCAAGTTTTTTAATAAAATTGAGTAATTAAGCAGAGCCAGCATGAGTTTGTAACAAACAGGTCATGCCAGACGAATCAAATTTCCTTCTATGACAGAATCACCGACTGGGATCATCAGGGAAATGTGGTGGATATAGTATATCTTGACTTTAGTAAAGCATTTGACAAAGTATCTCATACCATACTTATTGAAAAAAATGACCATATATGGGATTGACAAGGCAACTGTTAGGTGGATTCACAACTGGCTGAGTGGTCGTACTCAAAGAGTGGTCCATAAATGGCTGCACATCCAAGTGGAAGAATGTATCAAGTGGGGTACCACAATTCTCTGTCCTAGGCCCAGTGTTGTTCAGCATTTTAATAAATGATCTGGAGGAGAGAATTGATGGGAAACTGATGAAATTTGCTGACGGCACAAAGCTAGGAGAAATAGCTAACACTAGGGAAGAGAGAGAGTATTCAAAAAGATCTAGAAAAGCTTGAACAAAATGAATTTAACAAGGAGAAATACCAAGTCCTACATTGGGGCAAGAAAAATGAAAAAGCACAAACAGAATGGGAGGAATTGGGCTAAGCAGCAGCAAATGTGAAAAAGACTTGGGTTTACTGATACACGATAGGCTGAACATGAGTCAACAATGTGTTGCAGCAGCCAAAAAGGCATACACAATTCTGGAAAGTATTAAGTGAAGCATAGAGTCTAGATGGCGTGAGGTAATTATCCCCCTCTACTCTTCCTTGGTCAGACCTTTTCTGGAATTCTGTGTCCAGTTCTGGTCACCCCACTTTAAAAAAGACAGACAAACTGTAGCAAGTTCAGAGAAGAGTTACCAAGATAGTGAGCGGTCTGCAAATCATGTCCTATAAGGAGCGGTTAAAGGTTCTGGGAATGTTTAGCTTGCAAAAAAGAAGGCTGAGAGGAAACTTAATAGCGGTCTACGAATATCTGAAGGGCTGTCACAGTGCAGAAGGATCAGCCCTATTCTCATTTGCACAAGGAAAGACTAGAAGCAATAGGATGAAGCAAAGGTAGGAGACACAGATTAGATATTAGAAAAAGCTTTCTGACAGTGAGGGGGATCAATGAGTGGAACAGGTTACCATGGGAGGTGGTGAGTTCTCCATCAATGGAAGTGTTCAAACAAATGGACAGATGTCTGGGATGATTTAATGAATCCTGCATTGAGCAGTGGATTGGACTAGATGACCCTGGAGGTCTCTTCCAACTCTACCATTCTATATCATTTTAAGAGAAAATGCTTTTTTTAGGTTCACGGTGCTTTCTAGAAAATGCAGCATACCCTAGATATGTCATTATTTTTCAGGTGTTTCGATGTAGACATCACTATAGGAAAAAATGCCTGAAGAAAAGCATGTCAAAATGTGTGACCCAAAAAAAGGTATGAATAAAGAAATGCATGTAAAAAAAATAGAAATGCAAGAATTACATGTTATTCTTTACAAGTTAAAAAAAAAACCAAAATAAGTGAATGTGAGGGGAGTCTAATAGTATTTTTTTTTTACAAACGTCAACAGAATATTATCTCATTGGTCATTTAATTTAACAACACATAGCAAAAGGCTTTACCAGAATACTCGCTACTGCCCTCTGTGGAAACTCCAGGAAAGTTACACAGGACGACTGTTGGTCACACTAGCGCCCAACAGCTGTCCCAGTGACTATCACAGGAGCAATACCCGTTTTGTGAATGGAGGCGGAATGGACGGAGATTTCTTCCAGCCACCTACCTCCATTCACTTCAAACAGGCAATTGCTCAAAGATTGAGCAACTCCTATTTCCATGGGCCTATCGTCACTTGATTTTTAGATGAGCCAAAAATCAGGTGACTCTGATAAATGAACAATTTCTTGCTTCTACATGGATCGACTATTGCCCGAATTCACTGTTTCTAGTGATAATATGGGTGATATACGTCCCATGTAAAGGTATCTTACCCATTTGCAATTTTTAAATGTAATTTTCAATATTCCATGGCTCTTTTTATCATTTTCAAGAAAACATCTTTAACAACTGGCCAAAAAATGAACTCGGCAATAATAACAAATTCCTTCATGTCTGTGAAGGTTCAGGATAAAAGGCACAGTTATATTAGTAAGGCAAATTCCATCTATTATAATGGTAAATTGCCTTTCAAGTGTGTAAGTGGTATTGAAAATGATCAGTCATCATAAATGACATTTTATGCCCACAGTTCATTTTCCAGTCCCTTTTGCATTGATAGCTGCTTACTGATGCAACAGTCTCCAATCTCCCATTATACCTATGGCCTTGGTAGTTGGAGGTCACTGCATAGACCTGCACTGCAGTTTACATGTGTGCCTTATGCGTGCAGAGCTGGAATTAAATGGAACGGTTACAAGAAAATTGCATTTTCGTGATCGGAAACATTGTTGCCTGTTTTTAACTAATAATAGCACTGAAGGTATTTCCCTTCCGGACTGAAAAGAGAATTAACACAGAAGCAATCGAGTAATTGAGTTAGTGTGTCTTTATTCCGCTACCTAGACTAATTCTGCCTCTCATCTCTCCATGATCTGTAGCAATGAAGTGTCATTGTGTAACACTGACAGGAGAAAGGCACTGGCTTTTCATCATCCTATTTATAGGCATACAAAAGCAGATAAGGTCATAAGACAAAAACATTTGAAAGGGCATTTTTCTAGAGGTTAAACGCCTGGTTTTTTAAATTTCCCTTTTTTCTCATTCAAGTGGTTTCCTTAACGTGTTTATAATTGCAGCAAAGCAAATATGTTGAAAAACGATGATAAGAATGATAACGCTGTTTTTCGGCTGGGGGAGGAGGGAGTTTGCATTAATAATTAAACTGCAGAAGGAAAGATGCAAAAAAGATTAAATGAAAGTGATGTGTCCATTAAAAATATACACTGCGTTGTGATTGTTCATTCTTATAAAGCACTCCGGGATGTTCAGCTAATTGGATCGCTTGATTGGCTGAACATTGCAGAAATCTAGTGATGTGAATAGAGCATTAGAGAGACCTTTTAACAACAGCACTATTCATCCGGAGCTCAACAGAAGGAGGATTTTCTGAATGATAAGTTTAACAAAAAGGCTTAACAAACTACCTTGGGCTAAAACTGCTGGAAATAGTTTTCTGTCTGTGCTGTGACCAAAAAACTATGACCACAGAGAGTAGAGACAGCCATGGGCTCAGTGAGGCAAGGATGAGTCACTTTATCTCTGCATGCCACATTTAGTCATCTGTAATTAGGTTAAAATAACACCCTCCTTCAGTCATCTCCATTTTGAAAACCACAAAACATCTGAAGCGTTGGATCTATTATACTTTATTTTCACGTCCCGTCGCCTTGTTGGATGCTTTTTTTTGTAGTATTATTTAATTCATTTGGGGGAAATAAATAAACAGATGCAGGAATCGAGTGTCAAGTGCATATGCTGAAAGTATAGTCGTGCCAAGCCGCTTTAGAAGAGATGATGATTTCCTCATAGAAACATATATAGTTATATTTAGCATAACACTTACTGGTAATTTTGCACAATATTTCCATCATCCTGAAAAGTTTTTCTTTTTTAAATGCTCATAGCAATCAGAGTACATTCAGGGGTGTTTGTGGCTAAAATAAAATGGAGCTTTCTGCTGGTGCTGATTTATGCTATTGAAAGGGGAGCATTTGCATTTTTCAATATGCTTTGGTTCTTCCTTTCTTCCGGTTTATAAAATAGGTAGTTTTCTATTTAAGGGTCAGAGGTTGTGTTGGATAGTCTTGCACGGGAAAGGGGGGATGGAGAATGGTTGGTGAAGGAGAGCGAGTCATTTGGGCTTATTCACTATTCAAAATATGACAGATTTCTTGTGCGTATTAGACTAGAAAACTGTCTTACATGCTTTTGCCACATTTATCATGTATTTTTAGACACTTTCACACAGTTTTCCAACTTGTTCAAAAAAGGGGCTTGCGCTAAATTGCACCATAAATTGCATCAAATTACGGTGGATTGAGTCAAAAAATTTGGTACAATTTTTGACTTAAACTAAGCCAACTAATAAGTGGTCTAAATTAAGACTAGACAGTCTTAAAATTCGACAGATTTATCATTCATTGATAAATCTGGGGCATTTTAAGGCTGTCTAGTGTAAGTTTGAACTGTAGCTTTTAGACAGTACTAGTAAATAAGACGCTTTGTATTCTGGTCTCCAGCTCTCCCCAAATAGTGCTACAGGCGGAAAGTGCAAGCCTGCTCTAATTTGTTTTTCAAGTGTGGAGCAAAGTTCTTAGTGTACATCGAAGTTTGATAAGAATGAGGATACTCCATGATAGAGACAGGCAACACAGCCTCTGGCTTGCTTACTTCATGGATGAGAAACCTAAGAGACTGCTAGATTGAAAGACTGGAAATACTGTATACTAAAGTCTTCAAACTTTGTGTTACCATCTCCCTATGTTCAAGTTTTAATAAGGTTCCATTCTGCAGCAGAGCGATGTCAGAAGATGATGGTTATTCACGCTCCCCTAGTGTTTGAGGAAGTGAGGAAAGGTGAGGAGAAGCTCCTAAACCTCAGGCCAAAAAGCCTGGCCTTGGTACCAGAACCAAAAGTGTACCCTATCCGATAGTCATGCTGGAGTGGTGTCTGCTCCCTACCCCTTTTGGATCGAACCCTCAAGATGGGAACTTCTCCCTCACACTAAGGTGCAATTAGACTACTACACCTCAATTCCTCGACTTGGTGATAATGAGCGAACATGAGTCCACACTGAGAAGAAATAACCACAGGAGGACAGGAAACTATAGAACTTTGGTGATGCTATTGAGGAGAAAGGTCCTCATAGGGCATTACCTTTAAAACAGCACTGAGCATTTTCTAAAAGTATGATATGGGATAACATGTTACAGAGGCCTAACCACATGAAACCATGAAGAAATGACACAACTGATGCATACTTGCCTAAAACCTCATGTCACTCCGACCCCTTCTGCATGACTAAACCCTACTGCTGCACTAAAATAGAACTTTTCTTTCTCTCTCTGCTCTGCAACCGAATACTTACTTCTAGTGATGTTATTAGGACCTATTATTTAAACCCAACCAGGTCTCTCACTCATTACCTAAGGGTTCGTTCAGATGAGCATAGGTTTAGCGCAATATTGCGGTTATACTGCACTAAAAATAGCTTGAAAGGGTGATTTCCAGCTATTAAGTCCTGAGCTTAATTAGCAGTGAAATTGCCTGTTCTCACCATCGAGAGCTGCGTGGTACGTGTTATCCACCTCCCATAGAAGTCTATGGAAACTCCCATGCACCACACACCAAAGATAGGTCAGATCCTATCTTATCACGCACAACGGACCTTAGATGTGTGCATTGCAGTCCATGTCCTATCTTGGATTGGTGCGAGTATTTTGCACATCTAAAATTCCTTCATGTGAACGCTTCCACAGGAAACCATTGGTCTATTAGACGCAATCTTTTCACGTTCCTATAATGCAATAAAACCACGCTCGTGTGAATGGGGCATAAGTGTTAGTTTCCGCACAGACATTGACCCAAGTGTATTATACAGGGTGTCCACAGAAATATCTATCCAGGAGCAAATGAGATCTTTCCAGCACTGCACAAGGGTATATGTGTGGAACTAGCCTGCTGCAGCGCTAAAATAACTAAAGGGAGTCAATTTAAAACGCATTCGTTTAATGATGCATTTATTCCTTGGTGGCAATTAAAAAATGTCGCAAATGAATTAATGTAATCAGTGATTTAGAGAAAATACCTGCTTTACCACTGGATAGGTATTTCTGTGGACATATAATGAGGTGTACCCCAAGTTTGTTATATATTTTAGGCACTGTTTCTAGTTAATAATTTTAGTCTTATGCCCCTTTCACACAGGACGATTCTCGTTTGCCAACGTCATCACCAGCTTGTTCACACTCAGGCAGCATATTTAGGTGTACGATTCTGGTTGAAACTGAACTGGCTGGCTGAAACTGAATGATGAGGGAGAACCTCCCAATTCTCATACATCGTTCAGTCGTTGGCTGAGTTTAACCCCTTAAGGACCAGGCTGTTTTGTACCTTAATGGCCCTTAACGGCCGCAGCGCAGCTGAAAATCGCATGAACGATAGGCAGCCGTGACCAATTCACTGCTGCATCTAGTGTTTATGCGCCCGTTCACATGGTCCGGGTGCGGTGAGTAAGCGCTGCACCCAGAATACTGTCTGCCAGGGGGAGAGAATTTAGCTGTGCTAAACGGTCTCCCTCCCTCACTGGCTGTCGGCAAGGGGCGGAGAGGGGGAGGGACAGGAAGGGAGCTAGTGTACTAATCTCCTGCCCCATCCTACCCCTTAACCTTGCTGGCAGCTTGCAAGGGGCAGAGAGGGGAGGGTGTTTAACAGAACCTCTACTAAACTCCCTCCCAACTCCCTTTTTTAGAAGCTCCCATAGGAGACTATGGGACCTGCTACCGTATTCCAGCTAGAAGATAGTTACAGAACTATCTTTTCCGGCCGGAGTAAAAACAGCCGATCAGAATGCGCACCGTATGCATTATCTTTTCGGGCCGGCCATTTTTACGCACTGGAAAATCAGGCATCTGAACTGATGCATTGGAATCCAATGCATTAGATAGTTGCGTATATCGTCCAACCGTGAAAACGCATCCGATATATGCTTGTGTAAATAAGCCCTAAGGACCAGACACTTTTTAGGGATTTTATCCATGAGATGTTTTAACTGCCCTATTTTTTTTTTGCTTCAGATACCAAAATTATTAATTTTTTAACATTTATAGCTTTTTTTCTACTTAGTATATTAATACTAAAATATAGTATGGGAATTGGTTCCTTAACTTGTTTCGGACGTCTTGATATGTAATATGTATGGTTTTAGATTACAGGGTGCATACGGCAACGGTTTCGGTTTATTTATGTAATTTTTTTTTTACTATCTATGACCCCCAGGACGTCATATAAGACCTCCTGGGGAACATTCACATGTTTTTGTTTTATTTGACACTTTTCCACTGTGGCTGGGGCATCCATAGGAGTCCCAGTTAAAGGGGAAAAACATCCCCTGTAGTGACAATAGGCATTGGCAGAGCTGATCAGGGACTGCTAGGACCCGGCAGCTCTGCTGTGCCAGGGAATCCTGATGGTCACGTGATCGCCAGCTCGCACAGTGAAAGTTATACTTCCACTTTTTAATACATAGAGCTCATTGAGCGCTATGTACTCAGGAAAGGAAAAGGCAGAAGGGGTTAAAAACCACTTCTGCCTTCTCCTTTAGGTTCTCAGCTGTGACTAACAGAGGACAACCCGGCCTGCTTTTAATTGATTGCAGAAGCAGGAGGCTTTAAGCCCGCGCCGTATTTTTACTATCCGCTGTGATTAAAGCCCAGGACCAAGCACCGTAATATTACTGTGATTGGTTCTTAACACCTTCCCGCTCCAGGACGGTGAACGTCGTCTGAAAAAAAAAGGACGAACGCCAGAAATGCACTTTTTCAGTCACCCTGTCTCCCAGGAAAAAAAATGCAATAAGAAGAGATTAAAAAGTCGTATGTATTCCGAATTGATACAAACATAAACTACAGAACATCCTACAAAAAGCCCTCGCACAACTACATCAACAGAAAAATAAAAAAGTTATTGCGCGCAGAAGATGGCGGCAGAAAATTTTTAAAAATGTAATGTCTTTGAAAAAAAAAAAAGAGTAGTATAGTAAAAAAAAAACTATACAAGTTTGGTATCGTAGCAATCGTACCGACCCATAGAATAAAGTTATCATGTCACTTTTGTTGCAGTTTGTGTGCTATATAAACAAGATGCACTGAAAGATGGCGGAATGTCATTTATTTTTTTTCATTTTACTCCACTTAGAATTTTTTTTACGTTTTTCAGTACATTATATGCTACGTTAAATAGCATCATTGAAAAATACAACTCGTCCCGCAAAAAACAAGTCTTCATACAGCGATGTCGATGGATAAATAAAGGAGTGATGATTTTTTTTTTAAAGGTGGAGGAAAAAACGAAAATAGAAAAAAAGGGGGGGCTGCATCATTAAGGGGTTAATCTGCATCATTAATGGGTTAAACTGAGAGATTGTCATTCAGTTTCGCTCGTTTGAATGATTTTCTCTACGACAATCATTCGGTCGAATCGTAGCAATAATTAATAATCTCAGACGGAGGAAATGGCAAGGTGCAATGCTGGGTGAAGCACTTCTGTCCAGGGAGTGTGGCAAGTAAGCAGCATGCCTCTGTGGCTCTGAAAGCTGCTTGCTGTTGGTGGCGTACATTGAATTGCACTGGACGAGTCCAGGCTCTTCTCACATCTTGGGCTGCTAGGTGCCACCTAATGAATCATAGTGCTCAATAGAAAATACTGATGGCCTCCCATGGAACTTGAGACTGTTTATTCCATCACGCATTTGCTCTTCTCAGTGTCTAGGAAAATTCCTTCATCTGTGCCCGGATCTGCTCTGGTCATTGGTGAAAAGAACTTCTTGAACTCATGAACTGTTCGCCACTATTAAGTAAACCAGTTTGGGTTCAAGCAGAAGTTGCTCTGACCCCCCCCCCCCCCCCTTCCCCTGACTTCATCTGGACTTCAGACAGACCCCGGCTTCTACATGCGGTAACATTGAACAAGGAAAGCCCTCAGCACGGGGCACAGTTGCCTAATACACAGTACTATTACTACTCAGCACGGCGCACAGTAGCTACATGCTGTCCATTATGACACGCTCATACCTCTTAATAGCTGCAGACGCTGGTCAGTTTGAACCACTTCTGTAAGATAACAAAGATCACTTTTTTGTTTCAAGTCCTGCATTTGTCTTTATTTTTTACAGAAATTGCTTGTTTTACCAATTTGGCTTAAATTGATTCCCTTTGGGTATTTTATCACTGGAACAAGCTCCATGCACATGCCCTCATGCAATGCTGGAAAGATTTCTTATACTCTGTATATCTATCTTGCCTGCCTGTGTTTGACCCTGTTTTTCTCTGGAGTTTGCTTATTGTCTTGCCCTTTAGATTCTCACTCTTCCATGGTCTTGATTCCTGGTCTGCACTCTGACTCTGCCTTTGCTTCTCCTCTTGCGTTCTCGCACCCTCTTGATCTTTTCTTTCTGACCCATAGTTCTATCTGACTCTTTACCTTATCACAGACAACTCATTTGAAAACATTTCTTTACAAGAAAAATGTAAATATACAACATAACTTCCATATATACAAACAACGATCAGGTTTTCTTTTTGAACTACAGGAATATCCCTGTATAAATAGCATATAAGTTTCAGCGCTTGTATCCAAACAGTGAAACTAGGGGACATAAGTTCTCTAGTGACACTGGAATGTAAGAAACCATTTAATTTATTTTAAATGCGTCTGGTTTTTTTTTTCTTGCCCCATTGTAAGAGGAGGAAAACCGACACCCCTGGCCAAACTGAATGTGAATTGTTGACATACACAGGACATGAAGTGTGTTGTGATCAGCTACTGATTGCTCCTCGCACTCTCTTTTATAGTGGGCAGCAGGGTTGTCCATAATAATGGTATACCTTATAGCATAGGTACAAATTAGGTCCTTTTCAATTACTGCTTGACATCACCACAATCCTGTCCACCAGTAACAGGAAGTCCTGATGCAGGTCCTCAATACCCATTAAGATAAGGATGAGAGCAGCATGGGCTGCCTCTATGATACGTACATCTTTGGTCAGCAGGACCTCAATGCTGAAATGATGTCATAAGAACGGATGCATAATAAGGAGAACATTTGACGTGGACTTGGATCTATTAATATCCTAAGGGCTCGGTCAGATGAGCATTTTTTGAACGCATTCAGCTGGCTCTGGAAAATGTGTGTGTGGTAATTCACACCTGTGTGGTTCTACATAATTTGCGCCAGCAACATAATACTGTTTGGAATGCAGTGGAGGCTTTTCCCACTGCTTTCAGGGAAGAAGTTGTGGAGAAGCCTGTATAGTATGGTAAGCCAGCACAATCTGTTATCCAAGTCAAGGACCTCTTTGCCGAGTACTTCCTTACAGCCCAGGAAGCGCTTCCATGGCAGTTGGACCATGTGTGAAGAGGCCAAAGAGCTGATTTCTCCAGATAGTAGGTTTTCTTTTAAAGCTGGCTGTGCCCAACTTTTTTCTTAGTTCTCTCATTCTTGGCACTTTTTCTTTAGTTAGGGACTTGCAAAACAAGGACACTTGACGTGGGTTGCGAGCTTGTACTAATTTGGCCACCTCCCACTCGATATCCCAAGAGTGAAATACCCACTTGGGCCTTTACCAAGGAGCAGAAGGTGGTCAATGTAGTTAATGAATGCCTCATGTTTTGGGCCATCCAAGGAACCAGCTTAAAAATGAGAGGTGTCATGTTAAATGTCAAGTGATGTTCCTCTCCTTCAACTGTGCCCCTTGGTGCATTTAGTCGCAGATGATGGCTCTGTTCTCTGAGGAAAGAAACCCACCACTTCTGTCTGATGTACATATTTGCACGGCTGTGAAAGAAACCTTTTTCCACCAAGCTGACTTTTGGGTGGCAAATTTGTGTGACTTTGTTCCCCAGCCCCACACACCTTATCAAACATGAAAAACTATACAGCTTTTAGGACAAATTTTGTGTGAGCAGAGATGCATGGCTGAGCGATAAAACCCTTTTTTCTGTATCTATAGGCATTCTGCTGTGGATCAGGAGCGCCAGCAGACTATGGAGGCAGCAACATTCTTTGAAGCCGTCTGAATGTTGTACAGGTAAGATAGCAAGGTAACAAAGTGAGGTTGTTTCCAAGCAAGGATGCAGATATTACCCCGGCCAAATAACGTATGGTAGCATATATGGTGCAGTAGCCACTCTAGTTATTCAGGCAGTTGGAAATATTTACATACACCATTAAGTCCTACCAATAGTGTTCATCAAATAATAGCTGACATTGACTATCTGTTGCAGATACATTGGCTGTAAATGTTGTGTTGTGGAGGATTGTAGATCCTTTTTCAGGAATTTTCTTTTTTCAAACCTGTTTTTTCCATTTTCCTTGTGGTTGTGTGACCTAAATCCTGGGCTCTATTTTGTTTCAAATTCACAAATATTGTCCCCCTTCTTCAAACCTCATTGTTCGCCATGCGTGGCAAAATCTTCTTGTTCTAAGTGAATTCCCAAGCTACAGTATTTTCGGCTGGACCACTGTTGTAAGCATGTGATAACAGTGGCTCTGCTGGCGTATATGCTTCCTTTTTGTTGAATGCCTGAACTCTGTCCCCTCCTAAAACAATGTATGTTTTTCAATGTTAAATCCATGTAATAACATGAGTACATTGTTGTCCGTTTGTCCTTTGCAGCTCTAAGCACACACCCACAATAAATAAAGGTTGCCTATTAGGGATGAGCGAACCTACTCGTTTCAAGTAATTACTCGATCGAGCACCACGATTTTCGAGTACTTCCGTACTCGGGTGAAAAGATTCGGGGGGCGGCGTGGCGGAGCGGGGGGTAGCAGCGGGGAACAGGAAGGAGCCCTCTCTCTCTCCCTCTCCCCCCCACTCCCCGCTGCAACCCCCCACTCACACACGGCGCCACCCGAATCTCTTCACCCAAGTACGGAAGTACTCGAAAATCGCGCCGCTCGGGCGAAAAAGGGGCGTGGCCGAGTACGCTCGCTCATCTCTATTGCCTATGTAAAAGGCCTTATGGCTTAACCCAAATGAAATAAGGGCAAAACAAGGTACACAAGTTGTGACAAGGAGAGAAACCCTGCATATTCTGTAGAGAAAGTGGGTTTTGTTAAAGTGTACAAAAATGTTGTTAGCGTTGGACAATATACTCCCCCCTCAAACAGGGTGACTACACCCGATGTGTCTAGCAGCAAGCATTTTACCAGTGACATCTTATTTAAGACTTCCCTGTCTTTAAAAAAAATGATTGTGTTGTTTTTAATGTTCAGAGTGTAATAAATAATGAACAAAATGATGTGATGGGCTTTTTTTTTTTTTTATGTTTTTTTTTTTTTAAATCAAAAATAGTTTGAAAGCTCTGGCAAATAAAGAACCAACATGGCTCATGGTGATAAAAACAAATGTCCCACCTCTAGGACGACAGGATGGCATGGACGGGGACTGTGCAGAGGTGGATGCCAGGTGGAGCGACCTCTCTTCCACGTCTGGAAGTGATAGGCTCTCCACTGATGGAGGTTGGCCAGGCGCTCCCGGAGTCCGCCTAGGCCACTCTGCAGCACAGTGATCTGCAGATGACACAGACAGATCTCCTGAAAGAACCAGGCCACTCTCTCCTCAGAGGGGAACATCTCTCAATGCTGTGGGGAAAAAATAGCTAGTGTAAATAGCAAATTTGGCCAACCCACACAAAAAAAAAACACATTTGTCTGGCTTTTTTTTTTTTTTTTTTTTTTTTTTAAAGAGGCCTCTGATGGGCAAACTTGCACAAACATTTCCCAGTCCATGCAACCCCAACACATGAGCTCATGCTTGACCAGCTTGGTGCATTAAGGACACTGAAGAAGGCGAGCCTTGGCAACACACCCGTGCTAAGGATTACTTGCTGAAAACTTGCAGTGTGTGACCTGTGTGTTGCACTTACCTGTCGCAGGGTGCGACGGATCCAAGTTAGGTCTTTCCACCTCCACCAGAGGCTGTGGAGACCTCAGATGAACCAGCCGACAGGGGAACCCTCTGCAGAGAAGTTGGCACTCACAGGGGCTCTTCTGCTGACAAGGAGAGCAAGGCATTGTTTGTGAAACATGGCCAAAGGAAGGAATTATTAACCACACAAAGATCTTTTTAGTGTGAGGTCTTTAACACTTACCATAGTGGCTTGTGGTGGAGGTGGGGCTTGGCGAGCCAGCCGCAGTGTGGAGGGGCCGGCATGACCAGATTCTGCCCTGTGACTTTTCTGTTGGCACATTAAAGTTATAAAAGCATTAGCAACATTTCACACAAGAGCTGCATGCTTGTAATAACAGGTTGAAGGAAAGCGTTGAAATATCCCCTGATCTACAAACAGAGAGTATGTGACATGGCCCTTTTTTCTACCTTCTCCAACACTAGCAAAGGGTGTATCAAACAACATTGTATTTTCAGGTAGACTAAGAAATTTAAGTAGAACGGTACAGTCATATGGCATCCACATCTAATATTTGCTATATACACACTGCATGGGTTACCACACTGCAGACTGCAGCGAGTATGTTTCAGTATCAAATTTACATTTTTATTCTGTTTTTAAGTAGGGGTAAAGTGCATAATCAGCGGCCTAAATATTCACATTATTAGGCGAACAAAAGCTCCGCCTTTTGCCCCGCCCCACATCGATATGTGCAAACACTTTGCAATGACACCCAAACACACACTCGTGTTACCTCTTTCCCAATGACGAAGCTCATGGCGAATGTTATGCAGATGCCGGGGGTCCTTTAATTTGAAGTCGCTGCACGTCTTTCGCAAATGTTGGTGGCTCCACACAGTCCAATACTTGCGCGCCATCGCCCGAGTAATCTTTCTCAAAATATTTTTTTTATGTCTGTTGGGATGCAGTTATAGCCACTATTTGCAATCGTAATCCAGCCGGTCCATCATCGGGCCGTGTTTCCCGCTGTCCCAGGGGTGAGGTTCGGCCAGACATTTTTCTCGGATTAATTATCCAAGATGGCGCTGTCCAGGCCCTTTTCAGCATAGCACGCATGCAGGGGATGCACGTTAGTGAGCGGGGCGGGCACGCACATATGGCGCAAAAAGCACACTTGACTCCTCCTCACACGTGTCTCCCACTCAATATTCGCCTCTCAGCTCAAGCTGACGTACATCGCGCCGCTTGGTTGTCCGGACAAGTGCAAATAAGGGCGAATTTGTTGAATCCAGGAAAAGGATCTGAACACACTTGTCTAAACCACAGCTTTAATGGGCGGCTAAGTGGCTAGACACAGATGACTAAAGGCCCATTTACACGAGCAGATAATCGCTCAAAGATCGCTCAAAGGACAGTTTGAGTGACAGCTTTGAGCGATTATTTTGCATAAAAAATAATTGGTATTTAAGTAGCTACTCAGCTACTTAATTACCAATTATGTATGCAAAGGAAGCCTTCACTGAGAGCATACTAATAGCCCAAGGGTATTAGGTGCACTCAGATCCTATCAGCATTCCCCCATGGAGAATTTAAAATAAAAGTGAGTGATGATTTTTAGGTGAGCTTGATTTTAAGGATCACCTAAAAGTGCCCCGTGCCCATTTACATCTCCGATTATTGCTAAAACGACCGCCGATTAGTGAATTTTTAGCAATAAGCGTCCAGTGTAAATGGGCCTTAACACAACAGGCGGACAACCACACCCTTGCTAAGGTGCCTTGGGTGAAAAAAATCTATGATGATTATTGACGCCACATCCAAACTATCCAACAGCTATTCCTACAATTGCCAGCCAGCTTTGATGTGTGGGACCATTAATTCATGTTCGCTGCAGAGTCTTTTGGTCATGACAAAAGTTTTGCTGTGACAAAGTGTTGTGTGATGTGGGAAAGCATACATTTCAAGCTTCACTTGTTTACAGCAAACATAGACTATACGTGTGTGTTTACCAAATAAAACCCTATTTTTTGTCATAAATATATAAAAATGTGGACTCTGGCCAAAATCTGCTGTGTAGGGTACATCCCTCATATCACCCAACATGATTGGGTGGGGGGAGGCTTACCAGATTAGGCTATTGTTCATTTAGCCCTTCATCCTTACATAATGGCGATTATAAAAAGCAAGCAATAAACGACCCATCCTTCAACCACTGTATCATGCTGGGATGAAAATATGCTTTTGAGCATAGCTAAACATGTGCTAATTGAAACCATTTTAACGTGTAAACAGTTTAAAACAGACAATACAAAAGGTCAAATAAAGATAGTAATTTTATTTTTTACAAAAAAAGCTTCCAAATGAGCCTTTGTACAGAAAGAGCTTACAAAAAAATAGATAAATGACAAAAAAACAATGTACAAACAAATAATCAAAATGGAAACAGAAATGAACGCTGGCGTCTGGATGATCTATGCCCCCTTTTTTGCGATACCCGCCCTGCCCTGGGCGGGTGCCAATGGCACCTGATGGTGGAGGCAAAGTTGTTTCCTCAGGCTGACTCTTGCGGCCCCTGAGCCTCCAAAACTTGGATTTTTGGAGAGTAAGATTGTCCAAGGGGGTGTGAGGGCCTAGCATCATTCCTTTGGGGGCACGGTGGCCCAGCAGGGGACATCACTTCAAAAGTAGGGGCCACATAGGACAGAGGTGCCACATTAAAATGATTGCACCCTTCTCCTGGCAAGAGAGAACCAACAGTTTAGGTGGGGGAAGGCTGGAAGAGAGGGAAGGTGGGGGTAGGCTGGAAGGTAAGGGAGGGATGGAGGTAGGCTGGAGAGGAAGGGAGGGATGGAGGTAGAGTGGAGGGGAGGGGTAGGGGGAGGGGGAGAAGGGGGGGATCATAGAACCCTGGGTTTTAGAGGCAAACTCAGCAGGAGGGACTTTAGATGGAGGTCTCTGCCTCCATGTCTTTCCCCTCGATGCCCACCCATCATTAGGCAAACTCATATTAAAAAAGAAAACTGTAATGGGGGAAATAATAATCCCCATAAGAGGTTCGCAAACCAAACTGCTTTGGGGAATATTCTCCCACCCCACCCATCGGATATGGAAGCCAACTCTCATACACCGCTCTACAGGGGTGCCTCCCACTGCTGTGGAGACACCAGTGGTCTAAGAACCAGAAGACCTCCATCGCTGGCTTGTCCTCGAGGGCGGCATCTATCACAGTCTCCACGGAAACCTTCACTCTCCCCTGTAGCCTCCAGGGCAGCTGACGCAAGCAGGTGGCAATCGCCCAGGGAAAAAAATCAGCCCAATCATAATCTATCCGCAAATTCAAATATTGCAAAACAGCACACTCAATATCTCCGGACAAATTATGAGGGGGCTGCTCTGCTGGTAGAGGCTGAGGGCGAGTGCTAGAGGGCCACCTAAGGGGACCCATATGGGCTGCCTAGAGGGAGCCCTAGAAATCCCTGTGGAGATTCCTAGGGGGAGTCCTATGGGGACTTCTGGTGGGACCCTTAGGGGGCTGCGTAGGGGGATTCCTAAAGGGGCACCTAGGAAGCCACCTAGGAGGAGTCCTACGGGAGAGTCATACAAGGACTCCTGGTGGGACTCCTAGTGGAACCCCTAGGAGGCCACTATGGGGGGGTAAATCTTACGAGGACTCCTAGGGTGAGTGTTGGCTCCAATATCCACTGGCCACCACTGAGGCCGCCTTTGAAACACAGGACACTGCCGATCCTGGCTAGACATTGAGGTATTGAAAGATGGTGAGGATGCCATCTCCGGGGCCGCCGCCTCCTCCTCATCCAAATCCCTCTGCCACAACTCATCTTCCCATACATTGCTGTATCTCCTAAGGACATGAAGGAGGGAGAGAAAAAAATTAGTCTCTTCATAGCCTCAACATTTTGACAACTCAATTATATAGGCCTCAGCTAGTGACACTAGTTAACTGAGTCTAATTTGTAGCCTCCATTGTCCAATATACAAAAAGGACCTTGCTGGAGTCAGGTGTATTTGCCTATGTGGGCCATGTGGACTTATGTTTCCAAAAACAAACCACTTCTAAAAAGTGCTAACTTGTGATGCTGAAAGAGGTAGGTTTATCAAAAGGGCCAGTTACAAGACAGCGCATGACCCTTAAGATTAATTATGAGGGAAGAGTATACAGCCACGTGGCTGAAACATTAAATTAGTAGCATTTCTGAAGGACTAAAGCAGACTGCAACTAAAGTAACAATTGCCTGAAGCAAGTTGTAAAGCCCACAAAAGCACATTAGGGTGGCAAGTCTAGTCTGGGGCTGCAGACACTGTTGGAGCAAAAACAATGTGAGTTCTTGCAAGTGTAGACTACCTATGTCTTGAACGGAGTGGTTGATACACACTAGTAGTGGCTAAACCATACATACTGTACAACTTTACAATGCGTGTGTGCAGAGTGGCTTTTTTCAACAACATCAACTACTGGTTCCTCCTACAGCGCAATTCATTAAAGGGGTTGTCTCGCGAAAGCAAGTGGGGTTATACACTTCTGTATGGCCATATTAATGCACTTTGTAATGTACATCGTGCATTAAATATGAGCCATACAGAAGTTATTCACTTACCTGCTCCGTTGCTAGTGTCCCCATCTCCATGGCTCCGTCTAATTTCGCTGGCTTCTTGCTTTTTTAGACGCGCTTGCGCTGTGCGGTCTTCTGCCTGGTGAATGGGGCCGCTCGTGCCGGAGAGCTGCTCACCGCGTACTCATTGTAGCTCCGCCCCGTCACGTGTGCCGATTCCAGCCAATCAGGTGGCTGGAATCGGCAATGGAACGCAAGGAAGGAGAAGAAAATCCACGGTGCACCATGGGAGAAGACCCGCGGTGCACCGTGGAAGAAGACCAGCGGCGCCATCTTTAAAAGAAGAATAGAAGCAGCTGCAGAACGCTGATGCAGGTTAGTGCAATGTGCTTTTTAAAAACTAACCTATGCTTTCTTTTTAACAGGGCAGAATGCGGGGGTAAGTGAAAAAAAAATTTGGGCGCTTTCGCCGCGAGACAACCCCTTTAATACTTACGGGAGGACACCATAATGGGCCACAGAAAGTCCAACAGAAAGGCAATCTTATATGAAGGGCAGCCGGATGAATCCTGTACTCTGGCTTTTTGTACAGCTTTATGGTAAGCATACCGAATTGAGTTCTACAAATACATTACTTTTGTTAAGAAAAACAGAAAATACAACAAAAAGTCAAGTCAACAAACAAATGTAACCACTACCCAAAAATAAAAAAGGCAAAAATTATACATCCAAGAACATGTACAAATATCAGGACACACATAATAAAGGCAGACAAAAGGGGGGCAAGCCATAAAGAAATGGCATTCAAGTGTTTTAGGCCAGTAGGTCAAAAGAAATAAGGATAACTCTAATATAGGTACACACACAGCAAACATAGTGCACATGCACAGGGTGACAAACACAGACTTTTTACAGAGATTTAAGAGCAATTTGGGGGTGGGGGGAGGGATAATTGGGAGAAAACATGGTTTTGCAAAGGCAATAACACAGTGTGTACAGGAGGAAAACAAAGAAATTAAATTAGACTCCCTATTTGCTTGCCGTATATTGGGGCTGAAATAGCGCCAGTGCCGTCTATATGCCAATCGGGCGACCTCCGCCTACAAAAAGGTCTTCTGAACGCGCTGGAATGGGTATCCCACAACGCGGGGCGGGTCTCTACTGCGCGGATCAGCGCCCTTTTGTCCATCATGGTCAAAGGAAGTGTCTAATTGTCTGCCAAACGGAAACCACACTACAAGGAATCTTTTTTATAGTGGACACCATTAGAGGCGGGGAAAATGCACCGATAATTAATCGAAAACAGTTGTAAACAATTTGACCATCAGAGCTTTTGGCGAGGGTAAGCACCCAGATTTACATATTCTTTAACAAAGGGGAGCATTCTATGGAGGTGTGGAAACACATGAATCTAGCTCCAACATTATTACGGACGATTGCAACACTGAGGTGACGGCGTGGAAAACTCCATCTAGTATAAATAGAAAAGTCCTGCAGCACCACTTTCAATACCCAAACATGGGGAAGAATTCTCTGCACAGCCGATCAATAAAGGTGAACCAACCTTGCTTGATAAAGACCAGCAATGGTCGAAACGTCGCTGCCTGTACCATTTGCTTTTATGGATTTGGAATAAAAGAACATCTTTTTATATTATCTCCTTGTCTGCTGCGGATCTTCTTCACTTATCCAGAAAACTCCATCTAGTGAAACATGTAAAATGTGTAATATTATGTAGTTTGTCTAAAAAAGGCTGACTAGATTTAACGGGTTGAGCAGCTCACCAAAAAAAAAAAAGCGATTTTGTAACGACCAAAACCGCCGCAAAAACATATGCGTCTATGAACCTTCACCAAAAGTGGCGCAGGCAATACAAAGTTTCATTAATGCCTCCATTTACACGACCCCTTTGGCCAGATTTAACATTAGCCCCAAAAAACATCGGAAACATCTTGTGAGCATTTGCAACAGCTTTAAATCACAAAGGAGCCTATGCACTCTTTCACATGATCACAGTAGCATTGCGGCGTGTTCTGAAGATCCCAGTAGCAGTCAATGGCAACTCCTGCGTTTTTGCGAATTTTTATGATCATTTTATGATCGATTCACACAACGGAGATAGCCGCTGTTTTCAAAACGGTGTCCTATAATTTGTAGGGGCGGATTTTCTACGCATGTAAAAAATGCACATGTGACCTCTACCATTGAAAAGCATTGGTTCTAATAGATGCGATTCGCAAACACAAATAACATGCGAAAAAAAACAAAAACGCTCATCTGACCAAGCCCATAGGTGGTTTTTCACTTAAAAGGGGTTAATCTAGAATGGACACTTATTGTCTATCAATAAGTTAAGTGACAAATGTCTGATCGCTGGGAGCCATACTGCTAGGACCCTGACCATTCCCAATAATAGGGGTCCCAAGCAGCCCATTCCTTAAGTGGAGCAGCAGTGGAAGCAGCACTCTATTTAACCCCTTAGTGACCAAGCCTGTTTGCGCCTTAATGACCAGGCCAAATTTTGCAAATCTGACATGTGTCACTTTAACATGGAAAAACACCAGAAAGGTTTTGCATATCCAAGCGATTTTGACATTGTTTTTTCGCCACATGTTGTACTTCATTTAGGTGGAAAAATTAGACCGATAGAATTTGTGTTTATTTATTAAAAGCGCCAAAATTGGGAACATTTTGAAAAAATCGTCATTTTTTCACTGTCCAACTGCAATATCTCAAATATGTGCAAACATAATATAGAAATTTTTGCTAAGATTTATATTTCCACCCGTTTACTTTATTTTGGGCGCACATTGGAAAACTTTTTTTTTTTTTTAACCATTTAGGAGACGTACAAATTTAACATTACTTTTTAGCATTTTGAGGAACACTTTGTTTTCCTACACCAAGCCAAGATTGGAAAGGCTCATGAGTGTCAGAATAATAGATACCCCCACAAATGACCCCATTTTAAAAACTACACCCCTTAGTGTATTCACTGAGGGGTGTCATGAGTATTTTGACCCCACAGTTTTTTTTCAGGAATTAATTCAATTTAGAGGAGAAAAAGTAAAATTTCATATTTTTGCAAATCTATCATTTTAAAGACATATTTTTTTCCTATAGTTTACATGAAAATGAGGATTTACACCCCAAAATGGATACCCCTGTTTCTCTCGTGTTCAGAAATATACCCATTGTGGCCCTAATGTTATATCTGAGTCCACAATAGGGCCCAAAATGAAAGGAGTAGTCAGTGTCTTTCAAAACAGAAATTTTGCTTGAAGTCCTTTTAGACCCCATAGCACACATGTAGAGTTCTTGAGCGCCCAAAACCATAGAAAACCCCCACAAATGACCCCATTTTGAAAACTAGACCCCTTAAGGAATTTATATAGGGGTGTACTGCATATTTTGACCCCACAGTTTTTGAATGAATTCAAGCCAAGCAAGGAAAAAATTGTGATTTTCGGTTTTTTGGCCATTCTGTCATTTTAAAAACAGCTTTTTTTGTACAGCACACATATGAATGAAGACTTGCACCCAAAAATGGATACCCCCGTTTCTCCCGTGTTCAGAGACATACCCATTGTGGCCCTAATCTTATATCTGGATGCACAACAGGGCCCAAAATGAAAGGAGTAGTCAGTGGCTTTCAGAACATAGATTTTGCTTGAAGTCCTTTTAGGCCCCATTGCCCACTTGTAGAGTTCTTGAGCACCCAAAACCATATAGAACCCCCACAAATGACCCCATTTTGAAAACTAGACTCCTTAATAAATGTATCTAGGGGTGTACTGTGTATTTTGAACCCACAGTTTTTGAATAAATTCAAGCAAAGCAAAAGGAATAAATTAGGATTTTTGTTTTTTTGGCAATTCTGTCATTTTAAAAACAGCTTTTTTTCTACAGCACACATATGAAGGAAGACTTGCACCACAAAATGGATACCCCTATTTGTGCTGTTTTCAGAAATATACCCATTGTGGCCCTAATCTTATGTCCGCATGCACAACGGGGCCCAAAATAAAAGGAGTAATCGGTGGCTTTCAGAACATAGATTTTGCTTGAAGTCCTTTTAGGCCCCATTGCCCACTTGTAGAGTTCTTGAACGCCCAAAACCATAGAGAACCCCCACAAATTACCCCATTTTGAAAACTGGAGCCCTTAACGAATTTATCTAGGGGTGTACTGTGTATTTTAACCCTACAATTTTTGAATAGATATAAGCGAAGCAGTAAGAAAAAATTTCGATTTTCATTTTTTGGGCTTTTGCGTCAATTTAAAAACAGGGTTTTTTTGTACAGCACACATATAAATGAAGACTTTCACCCCAAAATGGATACCCCTGTTTGTCCCGTGTTCAGAAACATACCCATTGTGGCCCTAATAGACTTACAGGACACATGGCTAGGCCTACAATGAAAGGAATACCGTTGGATTTCAGGGTACAACTGAATAAATTCCAGGCCCAATTGCCCGCTTATAGAGCCATTGAGCCCATTTTGAAAACTAGACCCCTTAACAAATTCATCTAGGGGTGTACTGCGTATTTTGACCCCACAGTATTTGAATGAATCTAAGCAAAGCAGAAGGAAAAAGTTACGATTTTCAATTTTTTGGGCAATTTTTTAAATTTAAAAACAGTTTTTTTGTACAGTGTACATAGGAATGAAGACGTTCACCCCAAAATGGATACCCCCGTTTGTCCCGAGTTCAGAAACATACCCATTGTGGCCCTAATTTACTTACAGGACCCATGGCAAGGCCTATAAAGGAGGGAACAACCGTTGGATTTCAGGGCACAACTGAATAAATCCCAGGCCCCATTGCTTATTTGTACGGAATAAAAATTGACTCCCTAAAAATTCCCCCCCCCCCGCCCACATACTCTGCACCCTTTTTGGCGTTCGCAAATCTTAGATAAAAGTAATAATGTGAACTGTGTGGTATTTTCGAAGACAGGGGTAACTACGGAGGTTGGTTGGAATGGGCCCATGGGGCAATAAAACCGGTATCCCCCCCTCCTCTCATGCTTTTTGGGGGTATTTCGTGACCTTAGTGGCAGGGATGGGGTGTGAAAAGTGGCGTTCCGTGAGTCTCCGTAAGCTGGATGAGGTGCGGCGGTCTCGCACAGAAGGCGCTCAACAAGCTGCTTCTGGAACTGCATGAAGGCGAACGTTCCCGGGGGCTTCTTGTAAAATACGTATTACAGGTAGTGGTCTGAATAACGCTGGGCTCACGCAGCCGTAGGCGTAATCTGCTTGCGGAGGCCTGCAGCAGATCCCATCTGTCAGCCCGGCTGTGACCCTGCGTACGGCCGCGTAATGTACTGCGCATAACTACCTACTCACACAGGCGGTCATGCGCAGTACACCTTTTTTTTGTTTGTATTTCCCGCACCGTCGCTTAGCGATGACGTGGGTACCCGCAGCCCGTATACAACGTAGTTGCGTATGGGCAGCGGGTATATCCGCGACCATGGAGCACAATGGGCTCTATGTTGCGGATATCCGCGGTAAAATAGAACCTGCTGTGTTCTCTTTTCTGCGAGTGGATTACGCAATTCTAACCCGCTAATGTGAGTGGTATTGTGTAATCCAATGCAATTGATCTGCGTATTACCGTGGATCAGACGCATGCGGAATCCGTAATTCCTATCCGGTCATGTGAGACCGACCTAAGGTAGATCGCTACCTTTTTATCACATGACCAGGGACCGCTCAACGAGGCCACCCGTCACTGCTCCAGGCTCTCGGCGACCGTTGGTCGCCTGGGAGCAAGGAGATTTTACATTTCCTGGACTCCCCGACTTCTGCGCATGTGTCCGGTATTTTGCCGGCGGTCACATATGCAGAATCCGGGTAAGTTCACGGATGAGGATCGCGTCGGGGTGCAAATACGGAGGCCTCCGGTAAAACGTTTCATCTCCGATCGCATCGGTGAGGAGAGATGAAACATCAATTTTTTTTTACTTTTACGTGATCGCCAATATCCATTGTATAACGGTGAACACGTGACCAGGAACCGCTCACCGCGGCCCCCCGTGAAGTCTCCAGGCTCTTGGCTACGTTTTGTAGCCAGGAGCAGGGAGAATTTCAATTTTCCTGGCAATCCACAGCTTTTGCGCATGCATCCGCCATTTTGGCGACGGGCGTGTGCGCAGAAGCCTGGGGTAAGGTCCGCAGGTAAATCTGGGGGCCTTAGGTACGTACTTTCATCCTCCCTTACGGATATGATCCGTGAGGGAAGATGAAACGTACGCTTTTTAAACTTTTTTAAAACTTTTTTTTTTTTTACTTTTTTTTAAACTTTACATGATCACTGTCATCTATTGGATGACAGTGATCATGTCCCCAGTGACATCCCTCTGCTCTTGGCTACACATGGCAGCCAGGAGCAAAGGGATTTTGAATTTCCCGGGGCTCGAGCCCCTCTGTGCACGTGCCCGATGTCAATCATCGGGCGCGCATGCGCAGACGGGCACTTCGGGTCCCGGGACATCGGGACATCGCAGAGGACCCGAGGTGAGTATTTTCACCTCCCCTCATGGATCCGATCCATGAGGGGAGGTGAAACTAGCACTTTTTTTTTTTACTTTTTTAACTTTTTTGCGATTGCCGCTATCCATTGGATAGTGGCAATCGCGGGCCCGGGGACCGCTCACCGCAGTCCCCGGTAATACCTCCTGGTTCCCGGCTACCTTCAGGAGCCGGGAGCCAGGAGATTTTGAATTTGCCAGGCGCTCCCGGGCTTCTGCGCGTGCGCGTGACATCATCGTCTGGCGCGCATGCGCAGAAGAGCGGCGGCGGGTCCGGGAGGACCAGATCTCCGGGGGACACTGCCGACAAGCCAGGTAAGAATTTTCAGCTGCCCTGGTGGATCCGATCCATCAGAGCAGCTGAAACTTTAACTTTTTGGACACTTTTATTTACTTTTTTGCGATCGGCGCTATCGATTGGAGGATTCTCTGCAGGACACGGTTTTACGTCCTCAGAGAATAAAGCCCACTTCGGGAGGACGTAAAAACACTATGGGCTGGTCGTTAAGGGGTTAAGTCTATGGAACTGACAGAAGTAAATGAGTACAGCTTACCACTTTGTTTCTACAGCTCTTATGCAAGCTAGATGTCTCCATAGTAATAGACAGCAAACAAATGCAGTGTAGTCATAGTAACATATCATGTAAGGCCAAAAAAAGACATATGCCAATCCAGTTCAGTCTATTATCCTGCAATGTTGATCCAGAGGAAGGCAAAAAAAACCAATGATGTAGAAGCCAATTTTCCTCATTTTACGGGAAAAATTTCTTCCCAACTTCAAATCTGTCAATCTGAATAATCTCTGCATCAACAATAGAGATGAGCGAACACCAAAATGTTCGGGTGTTCGTTATTCGGAACGAACTTCCCGCGATGCTCGAGGGTTCGTTTCGAACAACGAACCCCATTGAAGTCAATGGGCGACCAGAGCATTTTTGTATTTCGCCGATGCTCGCTAAGGTTTTCATGTGTGAAAATCTGGGCAATTCAAGAAAGTGATGGGAATGACACAGAAACGGATAGGGCAGGCGAGGGGCTACATGTTGGGCTGCATCTCAAGTTCACAGGTCCCACTATTAAGCCACAATACCGGCAAGAGTGGCCCCCCCCCCCTCCCAACAACTTTTACTTCTGAAAAGCCCTCGTTAGCATGGCATACCTTTGCTAAGCACCACACTACCTCCAACAAAGCACAATCACTGCCTGCATGACACTCCACTGACACTTCTCCTGGGTTACATGCTGACCAACCGCACCCCCTCCCCCCCACAGCGCACACCAAAGTGTCCCTGGGCAGCCTTCAGCTGCCCTCATGCCACACTACGCTCATGTCTATTTAGAATTGCGTCTGCCATGACGAGGGACCGCAGGCACACACTGCAGAGGTTGGCATGGCTAGGCAGCGACCCTCTTTAAAAGTGGCGGAGCGATAGCCCACAATGCTGTACAGAAGCAATGAGAAATAGAATCCTGTGCCACCGCCATCAGGAGCTGCACACGTGGGCATAGCAATGGGGAACCTATGTGCCACACACTATTCATTCTGTCAAGGTGTCTGCATGCCCCAGTCAGACCGGGCTTTTTAATTCATAGACACAGGCAGGTACAACTCCCTATTGTGAAGTCCCTGTCGACCCACAGCATGGGTGGCTCCCTGGAACCCACCGGCGGTACACAGAAATATCCCATTGCATTGCCCAACACAGCTGAGGTAGTAATGTCGTGCTTAATGCAGGTGGGCTTCGGCCCACACTGCATGCCCCAGTCTGACTGGGGTTCTTTATAAGTGTACAGATGTAGTAAAAACTCCGTGTGCACCTACAGCATGGGTGGGTGCCAGGAAGCCACCGGCGGTACATAGAAATATCCCATTGCATTGCCCAACACAGCTGAGGTAGTAATGTTGTGCTTAACCCTTTCCAATCCAATTTGTATATGGTTTTCCTAGGGGGCTTACTCTTTTTCTGCCGTTATACAACGGCGCTATATGCTGGCTAAAGCCAGTACTGCATGAGCTGACACGTAGGATAGGCTCCGACAGCAGAGAGGCTGGCAATATACAGTAAGAGAACCCCGACGGACGTCTACCAACAACGGAGCTGTACAGCCTTAAACCGTAATGTCTTCACAGGTCACACAGTGGACTGGAAAGGGTTAATGCAGGTGGGTTTCGGCCCACACTGCATGCCCCAGTCAGACTGGGTTTCTTTATAAGTGGAAACAGATGCATTTATAATTCCCTGTGGACCCACAGCATGGGTGGGTGCCAGGAAGCCACCGGCGGTACATAGAAATATCCCATTGCATTGCCCAACACAGCTGAGGTAGTAATGTCGTGCGTAATACAGGTGGGCTTCGGCCCACACTGCATGCCCCAGTCTGACCGGGGTTCTTTACAAGTGGACACATGTAGGTTAAACTCCCTGTGGACCCACTGCCTGGGTGGGTGCCAGGAAGCCACCGGCGGTACATAGAAATATCCCATTGCATTGCCCAACACAGCTGAGGTAGTAATGTCGTGCGTAATACAGGTGGGCTTCGGCCCACACTGCATGCCCCAGTCAGACTGGGGTTCTTTAGAAGTGGACACATGTATTAAAAACTCCGTGTGCACCTACAGCATGGGTGGCTCCCTGGAACCCACCGGCGGTACATAAAAATATCCCATTGCATTGCCCAACACAACTGAGGTAACGTCAGCTGTAATGCAGGTGGGCTAAAAATTAATTTGATTACACTGTAGGCGAGGGCCCACAAAAATTGCTGTATCAACAGTACTAATGTACATCCCAAAAATTGGCCATGGCCAGCCAAGAGGGCAGGTGAAACCCATTAACCGCTTTGGTTAATGTGGCTTAAGTGATAACTAGGCCTGGAGGCAGCCCAGTGTAACGAAAAATTGGTTCAAGTTAAAGTTCCAACGCTTTTAAGCGCATTGAAACTTATAAAAATTGTTCAGAAAAATTATTTGAGTGAGCCTTGTGGCCCTAAGAAAAATTGCCCGTTCAGCGTGATTACGTGAGGTTTCAGGAGGAGGAGCAGGAGGAGGAGGAGGAATATTAGACACAGATTGATGAAGCAGAAATGTCCCCGTTTTGGATGGTGAGAGAGAACGTAGCTTCCATCCGCGGGTGCAGCCTACGTATTGCTTACGTATCGCTGCTGTCCGCTGGTGGAGAACAGAAGTCTGGGGAAATCCAGCCTTTGTTCATCTTGATGAGTGTTAGCCTGTCGGCACTGTCGGTTGACAAGCGGCTACGCTTATCTGTGATGATTCCCCCAGCCGCACTAAACACCCTCTCCGACAAGACGCTAGCCGCAGGACAAGCAAGCACCTCCAGGGCATACAGCGCTAGTTCAGGCCACGTGTCCAGCTTCGACACCCAGTAGTTGTAGGGGGCAGAGGCGTCACCAAGGATGGTCGTGCGATCCGCTACGTACTCCCTCACCATCCTTTTACAGTGCTCCCGCCGACTCAGCCGTGACTGGGGAGCGGTGACACAGTCTTGGTGGGGAGCCATAAAGCTGGCCAGGCCCTTAAAGACTGTTGCACTGCCTGGGATGTACATGCTGCTCGATCTACGCACATCCCCTGCTACCTTGCCCTCGGTACTGCGCCTTCTGCCACTAGCGCTGTCGGCTGGGAATTTTACCATCAGCTTGTCCGCAAGGGGCCTGTGGTATAGCAACACTCTCGAACCCCTTTCCTCTTCGGGAATCAGAGTGGGCAGGTTCTCCTTATACCGTGGATCGAGCAGTGTGTACACCCAGTAATCCGTCGTGGCCAGAATGCGTGCAACGCGAGGGTCACGAGAAAGGCATCCTAACATGAAGTCAGCCATGTGTGCCAGGGTACCTGTACGCAACACATGGCTGTCGTCACTAGGAAGATCACTTTCAGGATCCTCCTCCTCCTCCTCCTCCTCCTCAGGCCATACACGCTGAAAGGATGACAGGCAATCAGCCGGTGTACCGTCAGCAGCGGCCCAAGCTGTCTCTTCCCCCTCCTCCTCATCCTCCTCATGCTCCTCCTCCTCCTGTACGCGCTGAGAAATAGACAGGAGGGTGCCCTGACTATCCAGCGGCATACTGTCTTCCCCGGCCCCCCTTTCCGAGCGCAAAGCAGCTGCCTTTATGGTTTGCAGGGAATTTCTCAAGATGCATAGCAGAGGAATGGTGACGCTAATGATTGTAGCATCGCCGCTCACCACCTGGGTAGACTCCTCAAAATTACCAAGGACATGGCAGATGTCTGCCAACCAGGCCCACTCTTCTGAAAGGAATTGAGGAGGCTGACTCCCACTGCGCCGCCCATGTTGGAGTTGGTATTCGACTATAGCTCTACGTTGTTCATAGAGCCTGGCCAACATGTGGAGCGTAGAGTTCCACCGTGTGGGCACGTCGCACAGCAGTCGGTGCACTGGCAGATTAAAGTGATGTTGCAGGGTGCGCAGGGTGGCAGCGTCCGTGTGGGACTTGCAAAAATGTGCACAGAGCCGGCGCGCCTTTACGAGCAGGTCTGACAAGCGTGGGTAGCTTTTCAGAAAGCGCTGAACCACCAAATTAAAGACGTGGGCCAGGCATGGCACGTGCGTGAGGCTGCCGAGCTGCAGAGCCGCCACCAGGTTACGGCCGTTGTCACACACGACCATGCCCGGTTGGAGGCTCAGCGGCGCAAGCCAGCGGTCGGTCTGCTGTGTCAGACCCTGCAGCAGTTCGTGGGCCGTGTGCCTCTTATCGCCTAAGCTGAGTAGTTTCAGCACGGCCTGCTGACGCTTGCCCACCGCTGTGCTGCCACACCGCGCGACACCGACTGCTGGCGACATGCTGCTGCTAACACATCTTGATTGCGAGACAGAGGAGGAGGAGGAGGAGGGTGCTTTAGTGGAGGAAGCATACACCTCCGCAGATACCACCACCGAGCTGGGGCCCGCAATTCTGGGGGTGGGTAGGACGTGAGCGGTCCCAGGCTCTGACTCTGTCCCAGCCTCCACTAAATTCACCCAATGTGCCGTCAGGGAGATGTAGTGGCCCTGCCCGCCTGTGCTTGTCCACGTGTCCGTAGTTAAGTGGACCGTGGCAGTAACCGCGTTGGTGAGGGCGCGTACAATGTTGCGGGAGACGTGGTCATGCAGGGCTGGGACGGCACATCGGGAAAAGTAGTGGCGACTGGGAACTGAGTAGCGCGGGGCCGCCGCCTCCATGATACTTTTGAAGGACTCAGTTTCCACAACCCTATACGGCAGCATCTCAAGGCTGATGAATTTTGCTATGCGGACGGTTAACGTTTGAGCGTGCGGGTGCGTGGCGGCGTACTTGCGCTTGCGCTCCAACAGTTGCGCAAGCGACGGCTGGACGGTGCGCTGAACTACACTGCTGGATGGGGCCGAGGACAGCGGAGGTGAGGGTGTGGGTGCAGGCCAGGAGACGGTAGTGCCTGTGTCCTGAGAGGGGGGTTGCATCTCAGTGGCAGGTTGGGGCACAGGGGGAGAGGCAGGGGTGCAAACCGGAGGCGCTGAACGGCCTTCGTCCCACCTTGCGGGGTGCTTGGCCATCATATGTCTGCGCATGGTGGTGGTGGTGAGGCTGTTGGTGTTGGCTCCCCGGCTGAGCTTTGCGCGACAAAGGTTGCACACCACTGTTCGTCGGTCGTCAGGCGTCTCTGTGAAAAACTGCCAGACCTTAGAGCACCTCGGCCTCTGCAGGGTGGCATGGCGCGAAGGGGCGCTTTGGGAAACACTTGGTGGATTATTCGGTCTGGCCCTGCCTCTACCCCTGGCCACCGCACTGCCTCTTGCAACCTGCCCTGCTGATGCCCTTGACTCCCCCTCTGAAGACCTGTCCTCCTGAGTAAGCGTTGCACACCAGCTGGGGTCAGTCACCTCATCGTCCTGCTGCTCTTCCTCCGAATCCTCTGTGCGCTGCTCCCACGGACTTACTGCCCTTACTACTACCTCACTGCAAGACAACTGTGTCTGATCGTCATCGTCCTCCTCACCCACAGAAAGTTGTTGAGACAGTTGGCGGAAGTCCCCAGCCTCTTCCCCCGGACCCCGGGAACTTTCGAATGGTTGGGCATCAGTGACGATAAACTCCTCTGGTGGGAGAGGAACCGCTGCTGCCCAATCTAAGCAGGGGCCCGAGAACAGTTCCTGGGAGTGCTCCCGCTCCTGAGCAGGTGTTATTGTAGTGGAGTGAGGAGGCTGGGAGGAAGGAGGAGCAGCAGACAGAGGATTCGGATTGGCAGCAGTGGACGGCGCAGAACTGCGGGTAGACGATAGGTTGCTCGAAGCACTTTCTGCCATCCAGGACAGGACCTGCTCACACTGCTCATTTTCTAATAACCGTCTCCCGCGTGGACCCATTAATTGGGCGATGAATGTGGGGACGCCAGAAACGTGCCTCTCTCCTAATCGCGCAGCAGTCGGCTGCGACACACCTGGATCAGGAGCTTGGCCTGTGCCCACACCCTGACTTGGCCCTCCGCGTCCTCGGCCGCGTCCACGTCCTCTAGGCCTACCCCTACCCCTCAGCATGCTGTATTACCAGTGATTTGATTTCACAGGCAGGAAATAAATTGGCGCAAGACTGCAGGCCAAATATAATTTTTTCCCTTTTTTGAAAACGAAAGGCCCCACTGCCTCTAGTGAATGAATAATCTAAGTTTAATAACTGTGCTGTTTTCCTGCTAATGTGTCACAGAACGTGAGGGTAGCAGAGTTATTAACTGTGGCAGAGCAGGTATTTTTTTTCCCAATTAAGGAAAGCAAATGGCGAAGCCAGGAGTAAAACGTAGCTGGGTGCGTATGATTTTTAAAGGTGTCACACGCAGCCGACACGTGTCCACCGCCCTTAGGACGGACAGAGGCCGGACAAATAGAATTATTTTCCGTTTTTTGGCACCAAAAGGCAGCACTGCGTATATTCTATGAACATGAGAAGTTTAATAACTGTGCTGTGTCCCTGCTAATGTGTCACAGAACGTGAGGGTAGCAGAGTTATTAACTGTGGCAGAGCAGGTATTTTTTTTCCCAATTAAGGAAAGCAAATGGCGAAGCCAGGAGTAAAACGTAGCTGGGTGCGTATGATTTTTAAAGGTGTCACACGCAGCCGACACGTGTCCACCGCCCTTAGGACGGACAGAGGCCGGACAAATAGAATTATTTTCCGTTTTTTGGCACCAAAAGGCAGCACTGCGTATATTCTATGAACATGAGAAGTTTAATAACTGTGCTGTGTCCCTGCTAATGTGTCACAGAACGTGAGGGTAGCAGAGTTATTAACTGTGGCAGAGCAGGTATTTTTTTTCCCAATTAAGGAAAGCAAATGGCGAAGCCAGGAGTAAAACGTAGCTGGGTGCGTATGATTTTTAAAGGTGTCACACGCAGCCGACACGTGTCCACCGCCCTTAGGACGGACAGAGGCCGGACAAATAGAATTATTTTCACTTGTTTTACAAGCAAAAGGCAGCACTGCATATATTCAATGAATAATAACTGTGTTGTGGCCCTGCCTATACAATTCTTTCCCTGCAGTATCAATGGAGGGTGCAATGCTCTGCAGAGGCGATTTTGAGAAGCAAAAAAAAATGCAGCACAGCTAACAGCAGCCTGGACAGTACTGCACACGGATAAATATGGCCCTAGAAAGGACCGTTGAGGTTCTTGAAGGCTACACTCACTCCTAACACTCTCCCTGCCTATGCAGCACTTCTGTCCCTAATGCCAGGTGCAACGGTCTGCAGAGGCGATTTTGAGAAAAAAAAAATTGCCACTGCTAACAGCAGCCAACACACAGCTATCAGTGGCCCTAATAAGGACCTTTGGGGGGTCTTGAAGCCTACACTAACTACCAATTCTTTCCCTACAGCAGCTCCGGTACAAACAGCACTGTCCCTCATCTAAATCACACGGCATCTGAGGCGAACCGCGGGAGGGGCCGACTTTTATGTTCGGGTGACACCTGATCTTCCCAGCCACTCACAGCAGGGGGGTGGTATAGGGCTTGAACGTCAAAGGGGGAAGTTGTAATGCCTTCCCTGTCTTTCAATTGGCCAGAAAAGCGCGCTAACGTCTCAGGGAAGGAAGTGAAAATAACCAGAACACCGCATGGTGTTCGTTACGAATAACGAACATCCCGAACACCCTAATATTCGCACGAATATCAAGCTCGGAAGAACACGTTCGCTCATCTCTAATCAACAACCCTTCTGAAGTAACTATAGTCTGTATCAGTGACTATAGCCTGTAATATTATTACACTGAAGAAAGGTGCCCAGGTCCCTCTTGAACTCTTTCAATGAGTGCGCCATCACCACATCCTCAGGCTGAGAGTTCCACAGTCTCACTGCTCTTACAGTAAAGAACACCCTTGTATGTTGGTGTAGAAACCTTCTTTCCTCTAGGTGCAGAGTCAGATGATATAGATGATTGAAGAGAACTCCGTATTGTCCCTTGATATATTTATACATAGTTATTAGGTCGCCCTTCAGCTATCTTTTTAGTAAGCTAAATAACCCCAATTCTGATCACCTCTCTGGGTATTGTAGTCCACCCATTCCATTTATTACTTTAGTTACCCACCATTGTATCCGCTCATGCTCTGATTCACCAATTTATACTCCCTTGCAACTGTACTCTTCCTCTGGCTACCATACACGATGCATGCCCACACAAATAAGTGACAAATGAATGAAAGTATGAGATGACGAGACTACTGATTATACTGCAAAGAATTTGTTTGCTATTTGTTACCATGCAGAGACATAATCTGTATAGGAGCTGTAGAGGCAAAACTAAAGGAAGGTTTTCTATCAAGACCTATTGCAAAGTTGCTTCGTCTTTCACATTGGGGCATTAAAAATATTGGGTTAAGAGGATAGACGTAGCCGTTGAACAAGGGTTTTGGATAATCATTTCAGCCGTCGACTAAACTGACTAGGATAGACATCTTACATTATGCCTTGAATTTGATGACTGGTATAAGACATTCTGCAACACGGCTTCTTGTTCTTTCATGTTTGACTCGTCCTGTTTGAGAATTCCATGTAGATATTAAACTAAAGCGTTCAATATCATTCTTCTTGTTAAAAGTGACATGGATGGAAAGCCGGAGCATGCTGTAGTAAAGGAAAGACTCCCAAGTTGCACTGGCTACTTTACATTAGTGCCTTGAAGCCACCAATCAATAATAACTGGAAAATAATCTAATTTACAGAATTTTGACCTTGTTTTCTGCTGTGACTTGGGCCTTTCATCACCTGTCTATTTGAATCAGCTTGTTCGTGTAATGTGAGGCTTTTTGGGGAATAGAAAAAGTTTCAATGAATTATTCAGATGATATAATTTGTGAGACTGTCCTGGTGTCCCAAATGGCATTATGGCTGAATAAATAGGCTTTTTGACCTGGGCTCAGGGTGACCTTGTGAAATGAGATCTGATACACCAGAAAACAGAATCAGTTTTACAAAGCATCACATTTAGATAGCCACTTCTTACAATTTCATGCTTAAAAGAAATGAAACCAGTTTGCCTGACCTTGCAGGACCTAGAATCATATACATTATGCTGCAAATAGATTCAGTGGTATTCCTCCGTCCTAAAGTATGGTGGGAGAAATTTACTGCCTGTCTCCTAGCAACTAACAGGAACATTTTCTCCCAGCCTTCATAAATAAGGATATGTTCAATATTTTCTAGCTGAATTGAATGCTTTAACTACCTCGCCATTTCATAGTAGCACATAGTTAAACACAACTGGTAAACCTCAATATTTGGCTCACAACATTTATTATAAAGCACTGAATGTGATCTCAATCCACTTCATATATAACACTCTGCTGACTGGTAGCACAATTTCCCGTGCCGGTAGCTCTGTGATATATGCAGGATTACTACTGTCTGTTCTCTACAGACCTGGCCGGCATAAGACAGAATCCACCTCTGCTGGCTGGGGCTGATCCACTTGTTTTTGGCATCAAGATTTGTTATTATACGTTACATTAGTCGAAAGTGAAATGCAACAAAATGTCAAGATTTAAATATTAGTGTTTTTAGGGTCACACATCTGCTGACATAATGTTATATACAGCGGGACATATTTACTAGTAGAGCATATTTATCACAATCGCACATGCTGACAGTGATACAGTGCAGCTGCTATACTAGTATGCATAAAGAGTCGCTCACTACCTCATTTGTTCAGAAAAGTGATAATCTTTTTTAAGAGTGCTGTTTCATACGCCAGTCTCAATACACAGCTCTGCTGTTGGAGGAGGCGGAGTAAATTTACGTGCTTGGTCCTGGGCTTTAATTTCTGCTGATAGCAGATGTACGGCGTGGGATTAAAGCCCCTGTTTCTGCAATCAAGCAGCAGCTGGTCAGGTCCAAAGCTGTCAGACACAGCTGAGGAACCGGAGGAGAACAAGAAGCAGTTTTTAACCTCTTCTGCCTTCTCCTTTCCGAGTACACAGTGCTCAATGAGTGCTGTGTACTAACAAGTCAAAGTATTATTTCCACTGCGTGACGACCAGGAGTGGAGCTGCAGGATACTAGCAGACCCTGATCAGCTCTGCCAGTGACCATTGTCACTACAGGGGGTGTTTTCCCCTGTAACTGGGGCTATCATGGAGGTTATAGATGTTAAAAAAGATAGTTACAAAAAGAAGTTTAAAAAATTACAGTTAAAATAAAAATATATACATTAAAAAGAAAATGACCCAAAGCCGACTCCAACCAAAACCATCACTATATGCACCCCGTAATCCAAAACCATACATATTATATATCAAAACGTTCAAAACAAAATGAGGAATCCATTCCCATACTCTTATTTTAGCGTAAATATACAAATTTAAAAGAATACAACTATAAAAAAAATTTTAAATCATTTTTTTTTTTACTTTTTACCCCCGGAAAAAAACTAAAAAATGGGGAAAAAAAGTCAGGGAAAAAAGATATTAAAAAAACAGCCCTATACGTCATGGGGAAAAAAATGCAGCAAAAATTATTTTGGTAGATTATTAAAAAAAAAAAAATAAGTAGGACAGTAAAACGACCACATGGGTAAAATTTCCAAAAAAAAAAAAAAAGTGCCTGGTCCTTTATTTACAAAACAGTCTGGTCCTTAAGGGGTTAAGAGTTTCATATGTCTTAATATACTGGGTGTATCTCGAGGCATTCCTGCACAAGGAAAAGAAATCTAAGCCAGCAACATGCTTTCATAATTTACAGTAAATGATGAAAGCCACGGCTAAAAAGTGGTGAGGCTTGTGCAAAGCTAAAAAAGTTGAATGCAACAACACTATTACTGTATACTACTTTTGATACGCCAGCCCAGGTTGCCCTGGATCTCACCCACAACCACTGTCCCTACCTGCTTGCCTTCACTCCTGGCTAACCCCAGGCAGGCAACTGGCCTACTCTCACTAGGGACCGAAAAGGGACGCTGGCGTACCTGATGGAAGGGTAGAATACTGATAGAAAAGGCAGATGTAAATAACCAACACGAGCAATACTAAGCAGAACTGAGGCAGATGGAAAAACCTGGCGGATAATAGCAAAGTATAGCAGACAAGATGACAGAACCAGGGGACCAACAGTGGCAGACTAGCTAGAACACTGATGGAAACCAATAACTGGCAGTGATTGCAAGTCTCTGCCCGACCTTTAAACAAAAGCCTCCGCCCAGGGGAGGAGAGAGGGGAGACAGCCAATTCCCAACAGAACATAACAAAAGGGAGCTCGTGCACAGCAGCTGCACTCACAGGTGCGCGCACGGTGCCGCGCGCCACCAGCACCATGCTGGCCAGCCACCCATGCCCCTGGCAGGTGGACAACAAGCCGGGAGGAAGCGCCCCGACCACAGGACCCCGCACACAGTCGCCCGGGAGGACCAGCAACCGCCGCACGGTAACAAACACATTACTTGAGCCTAAATTGTGACTTTTTGATACCAGAATTCTGGCACAACACTATTAATAGATTCCCTCTTAGGGCTCAGTCAGATGAGCGTTTTTCCACGCGCCTACATGCGCAAGAAAAGTGTGTCTGATAGAACCATTGGTTCCCTATGTAGTGTTCAGATGTCTGTCTTTTACAAGTGCAAAATACTCGCACCTCTAAAAATAGGACATCCATGTGCTGGGAAGGTCCATGGTGTGCGGAAAATATCCCTGCGGAGAGCCCCCTCATCCCTGAACACTGTAACAGCAATATCACAGCGTTCAGTGACAAGGGGACTCCCTGCGGGGATGAAGGAACCCCCTGCCACAGCTGTAGCAGAGGCTCGCGATCGTCTCCGATTGCTTTCAATGGGACCGGTGCTGCAGCAGCTACATTGAAAGCAGGGGGATGCAGGCAACCCCCGGAGTAAAAAATATGTACATCACCTTCTGCTGTTTTTGGGGCTCTGGTGCGTCTTGTCACTTGGTCCCCAGCAATGCTCTGAAGCACTTTCTGCTGGCCAGGGGATTTAAAAATCCCCCGCTTCCAGAAAGTTCTGGTCTTTCTCCCAACTTAAATAAATTGCTCAATGTACATTTCCATATAGACATCTGGATTGGAAGACTTATTGAAATACTATAATTATGCCATACAAACAATAAGCTGTATAACTTTATAATATACTCTATCTACTAAACTGTGTTCAAAAATGCCCATTTAAAGCAGTTAGATCATATTACATTTCAGAACTAAAGTCCCCATCAGAATTCACTTTGTTATATCCCTTACAAATTGCTTTCATTGCCCACTCAAATGTCACAAATGTTGAAAATGTCTTTGTTGTGGTTGGCCAGCTGGTTGCAAAGCTGCAGCAGCACAAATGTCAGCCTCACATCAACTTCTAAATACACAGGAGAGCTGCAGAATAATACAGCTGTCAACTCCAGCGAAACCTCTATCACTTAAAGTGCATTTGTCATCAGACAGATGCAGAAAATTGTAAAATAACCATAAAGGGTTAAACTAAGGGTGGCAAGCTGTGCCCATTCTATTGCCACCTCAAACTGCATTCTGTTGGGCTGCAACTGCTTCTAGTTATTTGATGTTAACTGGGTGAATATATAAAGCAAAGACATTCCCGTCTAACTCCAGGCTGTTAACAAATAACAATTCTGCTCTTTGGCTTAACCCTTAATGGATATAATACATATGCCCATATTTAAAGGGAATACGTCATCTATATTTTTTAATTAAAACCAGAAATAAACATTTTCCTGACCTTTTTTTAATTGTAGAATTTTTATTCTGCTGTCTATACAGGAGTATGAGGGGCGGCCAGCTTTCCTAGACTATGTTTAATAATATTTAGAGCATTTACAGATATGATTCACAACAGCTTCATGGCCAATTCACACAATGGACAGGAGACTTTAAAAATCTTAAAATCTAAAAATTTAAAAATGTGTCTGTCATTTTGCCGGCAAGCGCATGTGCAGAAACGAGGGAAGGTCCGTCAAGAAAAATTCCGTCGGGGACAAATCCAGAGGCCTCCGGTAAGAAGTTTCATTGGTCCTCATTGGTTATATCGCTTAGGGGAGGTTAAACTTTAACTTAAAAAAAAAAACTTTTACGTGATAGCTGTGGATATCCAGTGGATAACGACAATCACATGACTAGAGAATGCTCATCGTTGCCCTCGGTTACTGCTCCAGGCTCTCGGCTACCTTTAGTAGCCAGGAGAATTTAAATTTCCCGGGCTTTCCCCAGCTTCTGCACTTGCGTCCACCATTTTGCCGACGACCACATGCGCAGAAGCCAGGGAACGGTCTGTCAATAAAAATCCAGTCTGGGGCCTTAGGTAAGTAATTTCATCTCCCCTCACAGATACAATCCATGAGGGGAGGAGCTAAAACACTAACTGTTAAAACTTTTTTCTAGCTTCCCATGATCGCCGTTATCTGTTGGAGTGAGGATAGATGAAACTAAAAGGTCCATTTACACAGGACCAGTGTCGGGCAAATGATGCCCGACACTTGTCCCTTTGTCTCTGCGCTCCAGTGCTCCTGCATAGGAGCTAGCACAGCTGGCTCGCACACAGAGTGGCCAGCAGAGGGTGGGGCAGTACAGGAGATTTTTCTCCTCTCATTCCCCCGTCCCCCTCCATTCACATAACACAGCGGCCATTCACTACTGAACGTCGGCTGTTTAAACTGCACGATGAGCTTCATTGCTGATTTTTTATGCAGCATAAATGATCACCAATGAAGCTCATCCCTCATCCTGCAGTTTAAACAGCTGACGTTCAGTAGTGAACGGCCGCTGTATATCTCAATGGAGGGGGGCAGAGGAACGCAAGGACCCCTGCTGGCCGCTCCTTGACCCAGCCAGCTCTGCAAGTTCCCGTGCAGGAGTGTGAAGACACAGGGTCGAGTGTCTGTCATCGTTTGCCCTACACTCATCCTGTGTAAAAGGGCCTTAAAGGGGTTGTCCCGCGCCGAAACGGGTTTTTTTTTTTTTTCAACACCCCCCCCCGTTCGGCGCGAGACAACCCCGATGCAGGGGTTAAAAAAGAACACCGGAGAGTGCTTACCTGAATCCCCGCGCTCTGGTGATTTCTTACTTACCTGCTGAAGATGACCGCCGGACTCTTCACCCTTGGTGGACCGCAGGGCTTCTGTGCGGTCCATTGCCGATTCCAGCCTCCTGATTGGCTGGAATCGGCACGTGACGGGGCGGAGCTACAAGGAGCCGGCATCCAGCACGAGCGGCCCCATTGAGGAAAGAAGAAGACCCGGACTGCGCAAGCGCGGCTAATTTGGCCATTAGACGGCGAAAATTAGTCGGCTCCATGGAAACGAGGACGCCAGCAACGGAGCAGGTAAGTGAAAAACTTCTTATAACTTCTGTATGGCTCATAATTAATGCACAATGTACATTACAAAGTGCATTAATATGGCCATACAGAAGTGTATAGACCCACTTGCTGCCGCGGGACAACCCCTTTAACTTTTTAACATTTTTATGCAATCGCAATTAACCATTAACCGTGGCCCCCCCCCCATGACAGCTTCCTGCTATTGGCTACCTCCAGTAGCCAATAGCAGGGAGCTGTCTCATGCACAGACCCCGGGGCATTTGTCTGCAGGGCCAGTGTGTTTTTATGGTGGTCACATATATGAGTGGTCACTCAGGTATTAAAGGGAATGCATCACCTAAATTTTTACTACTTATTCAATACTAATAAAAACCAACTACTGATACATATTTTTTTTCTATTCTGTTTTTTTTACTTCTGTTTGTATTTTAAATTCTAGTAATTTTTTAATCTTAAACATTTTTTTTAATTTTATTTTTCTATACATGACTATGGGAAAGGGGGGGGGCAGCCATCGTGCTTGACCTGCAGTTAACAACATTTACAGAGATGCTTTACAGAAGAGCTAATCACACAGTGCACAGGAAATGAGCCATGGACTTCTATGGGAGTGTGTTCCAGGCATGTTCTGTGACCTGTGCAGAGGTCATTTCAAACTGCCCTTGACAACTACACAGTCTCCCTGCAGAAAGCTGAATATACTATTTATATATCCAGCATCTATAAATCTACTTAAATTCATTTTGTATAACCAATCTGCTTTTATGTTATTTTCAATACTAATTTCCTAAAACAAGCATATTTTAGAATGCAAGGACCTACATGTTTATGTACTTTATATATGTTATTACCGTCTCTTCACTGAAAGGAAAACCAGATTTAGCGATGTAGTGAGTGTATATGATCATGTTGTTTATGTAGGCACTCATTTCCCAGAAGAATATCATTAAATCAATCAGTAGTGGCTATAAAGCCTCAATCAGTCGATGACTCGGACGGTTTCTATAGACATTTTTATAGAAGTCCTGATTAAAAGTAACACTAAATGTCATTGCCTGGAGTTAACCTGGTCTGCAGAAATGTCAAATCTATTACAATGCAGGCTAAGAGAAGGGGGGCGAGCAGTGTCTGTATAGCCAGTGTTGCAGGCTAGGCAAATAGAACAATACACTTTAACCCCTTAGGGCTCATGTCCACGGGCAAAATATGATTTAAGATCCGCAGCGGATCTCCCGCATGCGGATCCGCACCCCATAGGGATGCATTGACCACCCGCGGGTACATAAATACCCGCGGATCGTCAATAAAAGGGATTTTAAAAAAAATGGAGCATGGAAAAATCTGGACCATGCTCCATTTTCGTGCGGGTCTCCCGCGGGGACGGCTCCCGCGGGCTTCTATTGAAGCCTATGGAAGCCGTCCGGATCCGCGGGAGACCTAAAATAGGAATTTAAAGTATTTACCTATCCGGCGCGGGCGGGGAATGTCAGCTGTTCCTCACGGCCGCATCTTCCTTGCTTCGGCTCGGCGGATGTGCCCGGCGCATGCGCGCGGCACGTCGACGACGTGCCGGCGACGTGCCGCCGGCGTCAGGAATTCATCCGCCGGCCGAAAATGAAGATCCGGCCGTGAGGAACAGCTGACATTCCCCGCCCGCGCCGGATAGGTAAATGTTTTTAAATTGCTATTCTCGGCGCTCATGTCCGCGGGGCAGGAGGGACCCGCTGCAGATTCTACATGGAGAATCTGCAGCGGATCTGATTTTCCCCGTGGACATGAGGCCTTAGTGACGAATCCCGTTTGCACCTTAACCTTTAACTGTGGAGTCTCACAGACCCCTCCCCAATTCTAAATTTCCAAGGATCGCGTACCTCCTTGTTCTTTATTATATAACATTACTAAAATATATAGTTTTTATATATAAAAACTTGTATTTATATATTTTGTGTTTACATATTATATAGTTTGTATTTATGAAAAATATATAAAAAAAACAAGTTATTGTAAACATTCGGTTCATTATTGCGCACAGAATTCAACCACAATATATAGGAGACTGTGACACCCCACGTCCACGGAAGAGTAATATTACTGAATACTACTCACAGCTGTTCAGAGCAGTTCAGGAGGACTGCCGCTGGCCGCGCTGAACTCCGTCTGCCGGGAGCAGGTGAGTATATATATTTTTTTATTTTTACACATTTCTGGATGAATTGCAGGGAAGGGCTTATATATTTAACCCCTTCCCGACAATTCATCCCACGATCACCGGCAGCCCATTGCTTTCAATGGAGCCGGCTGTATTGACGGTTCCATTGAATTCAATGGGCTAACATTGTTCTGCCAGGACAAGGTGAGTATATATTTTTTTATTTTTACACATTTCTGGATGAATTGCAGGGAAGGGCTTATATATTTAAGCCCTTCCCGACAATTCATCCCACGATCGCCGGCAGCCCATTGAATTCAATGGGCTAACATCGTTCTTCTCTGCCACAGCTGTTACAGCTGTGGCAGAGGAGAACGATCTTTATGCTGACAGTGCGAGGAGGGGGGGGCCTCACTCTTGCCACTATTGTGGCTTAATAGTGGGACCTGGGAACTTGAGATGCAGCTCAACATGTAGCCCCTCGCCTGCCCTATCCGTTTCTGTGTCGTTCCCATCACTTTCTTGAATTTCCCAGAGTTTCACAAATGAAAACCTTAGCGAGCATCGGCGATATACAAAAATGCTCGAGTTGCCCATTGACTTCAATGGGGTTCGTTACTTGAAACGAACTCTCGAGCATCACTGAAAGTTCGACTCGAGTAACGAGCACCCGAGCATTTTGGTGCTCGCTCATCTCTAGTGGTATCCGTTTTTTGGATGTCACTTTTACAGTGTTCAGTGTGCAGAATAAATAATGTGATAACATTATTCTCTGGGTCAGCACGATACCAAGTTTATACAGTTTTTTATGTTTTGCTATTTTTGTACACAAAAAACTTTTTTTAGTGTGACCACATTCCAAGAGCCAGTGCGTTTTTATTTTTTATTGACTAAGCTCTATAATGGATTGTTTTTTGCAAGACGAACGCTCGTTTTCACTTAGCCAATTTTTGGGAACATATAACATTTTGATTGCGTTTTATTTTGTAACGGTGTTCACCTGTGCAGTGGCTGAGCTTCATAGGCAACCACAGATAGCAACCACAGATGGCAGACACAGAGGCTATATCCAAGCCTTCAGGTGCTATAGCAACCCATCGGCACCCTGCAATCACATCAGGAGTTCGATGAGTGACAGAGGGAGCCCCCTCCCTCTGTAAGGCTTTTACACGCTGCGATGTGTAAAGGGTTAAACATCAGGGATCGAGGTTTTAACTAGCCCCAGTGTTAAAGCAAGTTCTTGGCTGTCATCGCGCCAGGCTCCTAATGTACCGCTGTCAAAAGACGGCACCGCAGAATAAAGGTCTTAATGGCTGCCATCAAAAGACGTATAAGCGGTCGTTAAGGGGATAATACTATGGTTCAAAAGTATTTTATTGCCCGCAGTGGGAAATACAGTACAGCAATAAAACAATTTACATTTCTGTCAGGGACGAGTCACTGTCACGTCGCCCGACAATTTTGGTCATTCCCTGATATCCCGTGCGGAATTTTTAGGAAACAAGTACTACTAGTATAGCATAACAGTTCAAAATATAACAATCGCATTCCCTGGGTCTTAAACACTGAACAACTCTTTTCTTTAGAAGGGAATTAACCCTTTCCAATCCACTGTCTGACCTCTGAAGACATTATGATTTAAGGCTACACATCCCCGATGTTGGAAGACATCTGTCGGGGTTCTCTTTCTGTATATTGCCAGCCTCTCTGCTGTTGGAGCCTATCCAACGTGTCACCTCATGCAGTACTGGCTTTATCAAGCATGTAGTGGTGTTGTATAACGGCAGAAAAAGAGTAAGCCCCCTAGGAAAACCAGCATACAAATTGGATTGGAAAGGGTTAAAATTATATAAAGCAAACTCGAATCAATAAAGTTATGAATGAGTTTTGAAGTGTGTGAAAGGCCTAGATGGCCAGAAAGAGTAGTAAAAGAAGGGAGAGAGTGGAGGAGGAATGGGTGAGAGGGGGGAGGGGGAAGGGAGAACGTAGGTCCATCTTGTCCATGGTCCAAAAATTCTCAAGTTCTGAAATTGTCCCGTTATTCGTTTCATTTATGCCGGCGCCTCGTTGTTTTAATTTTTATATTGAGACTTTTATATTGAGACTGTCCTAACTGATTAGAGTGCCGCAGAGCCATCACGCAACCATGCTTCTAGTTCGGGTGACGCCCGGAACTGTAGCCATATTGCTCAAGTGTTATAGAATTTAGAATGCCTCATCTCATCTTTGGCGCACAACTCCTCCATCTGTTTCAGGTTATCCATGGCCTCCAGCCACATCAAACGAGTTGGGGGGGGGGGGGGGGGACATGGATTTCCATTTTCTGGGGATTATTTGTCTCATTGCCATTAAAAAGAAGCGTAACAGAGAATTTTTGATATTAGACAGTGGTCCCAGTATTATCGATAGTAGGGCCATCTCAGGGGAAAAGACAACCGAGCTCTTGTAGGTGGCTATGTATAAGGCCTCTACCTCTCGCCACAGTGGTTGTATCTGTGAGCAGGACCCCCAGAGGTGGACGAAGGTTCCCCGTTCATTGGGACACATCCAGCAGAGATCCGGATACTGGGGGTAGACTCTGGCTAGTCCTACCGGGGTCCTGTACCATCTGGTCAGGATCTTGTAATTAAGCTCCTGGAGCTTACTGGAAGCGTTTAATTTGTGGGTCAGGGTGTATGCCTTCTCCCAAGCCTCAGTTGTTATTTCTATTCCTAGTTCCCTCTCCCAGGTCATTTTCCAGAGGTCTGTTCCTGCCTGCTGTGTCTCGTTCTAGTAGTAGCTTGTATATTGAGGAGATGGTTATTGGGGGGGCTGGGTTGGAAATGCAGATCTTTTCGAAAACTGTAATTGCCCCTCCTAGTTGTTGCATGTTGCCCATAGATCTGATGTAATGGCACTCGGGGGGCCCCTTCCGTCTAGTATCTCTTGTAGGGTCTTCAACCTCGTGCCTATCATAATATCCCTAATTCTGGGGACCGACTCCGTTGTCCCTGTTGGTAGTGGGGTGTCTTTTGGGAGGTCTGGCGCGTCCGGGTTGCCCAATAGGGGAGTAAGTGGACCTGGAGATGTTATTAGTCCCGACCTTACGGCAGGGCCGAGCAAGTTTTCTATGAAGGGGGAGAGTCCCATACCCCTGTATCTGTCCCTTCCTGGGATCCATATGTATCCCTGTCCCCTGTATTGCGTGGAGTCTTGTTCTGCTTCCACCCATCTTTTGCGGTCCCTGCTGTGTAATAAGTCTAGCACGCATTTGGTCAGGGAGGCCTTGTGATATAATGCGAAGTTGGGAACTCCCATTCCTCCGCTCGTTTTGGGGCTTGTGAGGGCGCTCCAGTTTCTCCTGGGTCTATGGTTGCCCCAAATGAATCTCATGACTAAGCGTCTAATTCTTGCTAGGAATGTTTCAGTTAGTTTTATAGGGACTGTTTGGAAGATGTACAGGAACCTGGGGAGGGAGTTCATTTTAATTGTGTTTATCCTCCCGAACCATGATAGTGGAAGGGTTTTCCATCTAGTTAAGTCCTTCTCAAGGGCTGTAATCAGCGGCGTGTAGTTTGTTTCAAAAAGTTTCTCGGGGTCCGCTGTGATAACCGTCCCCAGGTACCTGAATCCATCCCTTTTCCAGACAAACGGGAACACTGTTTGCATTGCCTCTACGTCTTTCTCAGGCAGTGTCACATTCAGTATTTCTGATTTGCTGAGGTTGACTTTAAAGTTTGACACACTGCTAAACAGCTCAAACTCTTTGATTATACATGGGAGGGCCACTCTGGGGTTAGTGACGTATATTAGCAGGTCGTCTGCATATAAGGCGACTTTATGTTCCCTCTGGCCTGTCTGAACTCCCCGGATGTCCTTGTTGGCTCGCAGTGCGTTCGTCAGGGTTTCCATTACCAAAATGTAGAGGAAGGGAGACAGGGGACACCCTTGTCTGGTGCCATTGCTGATCTTAATTGGCTCAGACAGTTCTCCATTAACCCGCACTTTTGCTGCCGGGCTGCTGTACAGGGCCATTATTTTGCTTAAGAAACGCGGGCCTAAGCCTATCATCTGCAGAACAGTCTCAAGGAACCTCCAGTTTACCCTGTCGAATGCCTTTTCGGCATCCACAGATAGCAGGCAAAGCGGGTCCCCTGAGCGTTGCGCCCTCGACACCATGGCCAGTGTTCTGATCGTGCTGTCCCCTGCCTCCCTTCCCGGGATGAATCCGACCTGGTCTCTATCTATTAATGATGGTATAAGGGGTCTCATGCGGGCCGCTAGCATGCTGGCATAGATTTTGGTGTCGATGTTCAGTAATGAAATGGGCCTATAGCTGCCACACGTCGAGGGGTCCTTTCCAGGTTTTGGTATGACGGTTATAGTGGCCCCAAGAGCTTGGGGGGGGGGAATGGATGTTCAAGTGAAATGTCGTTGAAGGTGTCTAGCATTAGAGTGGCCAGTGCCTCACCGCACACCTTAAAAAAGCGTGGGATAAAGCCATCCGGCCCAGGACTTTTACCAATCTTGAGAGCCTGAATTGTATCAGATATCTCTGACAGGGAGAAGTCCTCTTCCAGGGCGCTCCCTTCAGATATGGGGATACTTTTAGGGCCGTTTTGTTTTAGATGTGCTAAGCCTGCTTCCTCCGGTGTCTCTATGCGTTCTCTCTGTAGATTATAGAGATCGTGGTAGTAGGAGTGGAAGCTGTCTAGAATCTCCCTATTGGTATGAACCTGTACCCCTTTTCGTGTCTGAATAGAGAAGACATATGTTAGTGGAGCCCTTGGGTTGAGGGCCCTAGCTAACCCTCTGCTACATTTATTTCCGTATTCATAGAAGTACCCTTTCGTCTTGTCTCTCTGACAGAGTGAGTTTTGGTCCAGGAGATGTAAAATCTGACCGCGGACCTCAGAAATTTCTGCTGCTCTCTGGTCGGAGGGTGACGTTTTGTTGGATGATTCCAGGAGGCCCAATTTAGCGACTAATCCCTCTAAAGCTCTCTCTCCCCTCTTAGGCGTGACCCGTGAGAGATGAAGATGCCCCTTAGCACGCATTTGAGCGCTTCCCATTTAATTGGGGCCGGGGTATCATCTGTCATGTGGTTGGCTTTAAACTGTTCTATTGCTTGCTGGATCTCCTGCAAACAAGCCCCATCGCCTAACAGATTGTCATTTAGTCTCCAGTTTTTGTTTAGCCTGTTTTTTTGACCCCCCTCTAGGGATCCCCAAACCGGAGCATGGTCCGACCCTAGGAAAGGTCCTATGGAGCATTTAGGGTTTCTATCTAGGAGTCTGTGTGAGGTGAATAAGTAATCTATTCTATGATAGCTATTGTGTACTGGGGAGTGGTAGCTGTAATCCTTTCTCTAGGGTGGAGTACCCGCCACATGTCTACTAACCTTAAACTCGTCAGTTCTCTCATTAGCCTTCGTGTTGCTGTGTGTGCAATATTGGACTTACCCCCCGTTGAGTCGAGACCAGGATTCATACCCATGTTGAAATCGCCCCCCAGGATTATGGCGGAGCCGTTTGCGAAGGACGCCAGGGCCCCCAGCATCCGGATCCCGAAGCGGACCTGTGTCTGATTAGGAAAATAAGCATTAGCGATAGTAACCACCTCTGAGCGCAACTGAATTTTCACAAACAGATAGCGTCCTTCAGGGTCAGCCTCCGATGAGAGAAGTTTGTGAGGAAGCTGCTTGTGGATGGCAATAGATGTGCCTCCAGCTTTTTTCTGTGGGTGTGGGCTGTGGTACCAGGTTGCGTAACGGCGGTGCTTGCAGCTAGGGCGATCATTACGTGTTGTCTGTGAAGGTGGTCTAGGATCTGACCTCTTTTGGCCGGCTTGTTTAGGCCCCTCACATTGTAGGTGCCGAATGTGAGGTTAGCCATCATGTGATAGCTGTGGGAAATTTTCCTGTGACCGAGCGGACAAGAATTGGGGGGTAGGAGACAGTTGAGGGGTAGAAAGGAAAGCTGAGGTGAGGAGGAAAAATAGGAGTAGTTCACGGTATGAAGCAACCGTGTCGTGGTGTATCTGAGATTCTAGCGAATCGCCAGACGTCGCCCTTAATCGGGTGGCTTGTCACCCAGTAGGGAGAGTGGAAGCGCATCAAGGGTGCAGGAGCTCCCCCCCCCCCCCCGCCGCGCCCCCTTTAAAACGACATATAACTAGAAGACCTACCCGAGGTCTCCTGTGGAGATAACGGTAATAGTAAACCCCGGGCACCGGCAACCCGGTAAAATTAGAAAACTCTAAGGTGGCAGGCCCTTTCGGATCCGGACCTCCCATGTATATAAGCGGTAAGGAACTGCGAGTCCCTGCGCGGGGCCTGCACACCCCCCACCCCACCCCCAGCCGGAGGCAAAAAAAGGGGGGGACCAGGAACAGACCCCGCGAACCAGCATGCTCAGGCGTCCGCCAATAGTCCTGCTTTCCAGGGGCCCACGTTTCGTGGGATAAGCGCCCCTGGCCCGCCAGGCCTGAGTCACTCTTCAAGTGGCGTGATCTCTTCCCCTGCGGTTCTCTCGCTGTCTCCGTGGCTGAACTGTCTGCCACTGCTCTCTGGTGGATTGTGCTAGCAGACTGGGGGGAACCGGGCAGTCCGGGAGTGCTATTTAAGGCAGTTCAAATGTGCCTAGGAATTTAGGCAGGTCCCCCAGCGAGCGGAAAACTGCAGATTTGCAGTTTTTCCTGGCCGACAGCGAGAATGGGAATCCCCATCGATATTGGATTCCTTGATCTTTGAGGGCTGACAGGAGGGGTTGAAGGGCCTTTCGTAGCTGTAGTGTGTGGCGGGCCAAGTCCTGCAGTATGATGATAGTTTTTCCTGCATGCATCAGGAGGTCTGGCTGGTCTCTTGCTTTACGCATTACGGTATCTTTATCGCGAAAATAGTGGATCCTGCATATAATATCCCTGGGGCGATTGGGGTCCACTGCTCTAACGCCCAGCGCTCTGTGAATCCTGTCTATTTCGACAGGGCGATCAGGTGGTCTGTCCAGTATGCGCATGAAAAGCGATTGTGCCCATTGTTCGAGTTGATCCCCTTCTACCTCCTCAGGGAGGCCTCTGATACGCCTCTGATACGCAAATTATTTCTCCGGTTTCTATTTTCTAAATTGTCTATGTGCATAGTAAAATTAGCAATCTGATCCGCTTGGGCCTGTATCGCTTGTTTATGTGATTCCAAAATTGCTGCCGTTTCACTCTGTACTTCCTCGACCTGAAGCAGCCTATGGCCAATCTGGTGTACCTCGGTATGTATGGACTGTTTGTTAGAGGCTTCGAATTTAGCAAACAGCGCATTTAGATCATCTCTTGTGGGTATAGCCATAATGTGGGTTTTCCACGTGTCTTCCCCTGTATCATGTGGGGACATTGTTGGTAGCATCCTCCTTGCTTTCTTGGAAGACTCCACTATGTGATCTGTGGGAGATTGTGTAATGTCCCAGGGAGGACTACTAGCCCCAGCATATATCTGGCTCTGTTGTGTGGTAGGGAGAATGGCTGTGTGAGGCTGCTGTGCTGCAGGGCTGTTGCCCTGGGTACTCACTGTTGCCCTGCCATGGGCGCTGGGGGGGTCTTTAGGGCTGTTGCTGCTGCTGCCACTGCTGTTGGAGGTGGAGGGTCTCAGTGGAGGGGATCCCTCTATGTCTGTGAAGCCTCCGGTTGTTGTTGCTGTGCGTGCTGCTTGTGTGGGAGCCGCTGGTGAGTCCTGCATGTGGCGCTCCGGCGCCATCTTGGGTCTGCCGGGAGCCAAGCGCGGGGTATGAAGGAAGCGCTCTATGGGGCCGCCGCTACCCTCCTCCGCTGTAACTTCTGACCGTTCGGTCCTGCGCCTCCCCATCTCCTTTGGGGAGTATTTTCAGAGTGATCCGCTTGAATCTGCCGGTGCCCGGGTCCTCTGAACAGGTAAGCGCTGCAGGAGTTCTCTGAGCAGCGTCTCACTCCTCCATGCGCTGGCCACGCCCCCCAAGGGGATAATACTAGATGTCGATATTGGTGAAGTAGTGATAAGTTTTTTACATAAGGTTCTTATACTTGTTCTTTCAGGATATTATAATAGAGTTTAGAAAAAAATGTAAAATTCATGTTGGTTTACAAATTCACTGATTTAGTTTTTACATCTTTGGGACATCACACATATACAGCTGCAATCAAAATTATTCACAACATTTAAATTTTGGTTAATTTGACAAATTTACAAACTTTCAGCTGTTTACAAACAGACCAGAACAATCTAAATTGCTGAATACAATATAACAAGTGGTTTCTCCAAATTAATCACAAAATGCCACATTTAGGGACTACTGCAGTCTCTAAATAATTCAGTCCCTTCATGCCACTCATCTTTAGCACTTAGTATAGCACATTTTGCTGTTATGACCTGCTGCAAAAGTGATGCATAGACAGTCAGCGGCTTCTGATAGCAATCCTGAGGAGGCTTAGCCCATTCTTTATGGGTAATGGCTTCCAGTTCCCTAATATTCTTAGGTTTGCGTGCTACATCCGGCTTTTTCATATTCCACCAAAGAATTTCTATGGGGTTCAAGTCAGGTGACTGTGAAGACCATTTTAGAATCTTCTAGGACTACTTCTGTAATCAAGCCTTGGTAGACTTTGAGGTATGCTTGGGATCATTGTCTTGTTGGAAGGTCCAGTGATGCCCAAGTTTCAGGTTCCTCAAAAAAGGCAAGGTGTTTTCTTCTAGGATTTCCCAATTCTTGATTGAATCCCCCTTACCCTCCACACGCTGCAGGTTTTCAGTGTCAGAGAAAGCAAGGCAGCCCAACAGCATCCTTGAGCCACTACCATGCTTTACTGTAGGCTGTGTTCTCTTCAGCATAGAGGAGTGCAAACACCAAAAATGGGTGGCATGGCATAGCGCTCCACAAACTATTTGAACAATCATAAAACTACAGTTTCCTCTGAAAATAAGCCCTACCTTGAAAATAAGCCCGACTCCTATTTTCAGGGGGGGTGAAATATAAGCCCTCCATGAAAATAAGCCATAGCTAGGTTAAAAAAAAAAGAAAGCAATACTCACCTAGCCGCCGGCGTCTGTGTCCCTCACGCTGGTCTCCAGCGCTATGGCATACTGCAGTCCTCAGCGCTGACAGGATTCTCTTTCTGGTGAGGGGGCTTTTAATACTCCGCCTCCGGTAAGAGCGCACTGTGATTGGCTGGCGCTCAATCATTCACAGTCATTCAGTGAATTACATCACTGAATGGCTGTGATTGGTTCATCAAGTGCCAGATGAGATTGTCTGGCGCTTGATCCAATCACAGCACTTACCAGAGGCGAGGTATTCAAAGCCCCGTCACTAGAAGAGAATCCTGTCAGCGCTGAGAACTGCAGCAGCGTGGGGAGCAGTGCGAGGGACACAGATGCCGGTGGCTAGGTGAGTATTGCTTTTTTTTACCTTATTGCTTACTCACCTAGCCGCCAGTGTCTGTGTTCCTTGCGCTGGTCCCCAAGCTGCTACAGGCTGCAGTTCTCAGCGCTGACAGAATTCTCTTCTCCAGGTAACTGGGCTTTGAATACCCCGCCTCTGGTGAGCGCTGTGATTGAATCCAGCAGCAGCCAATCAGAGCTGCGCTCAATGAACCAAAGGTGCATTTAGACCTAACAATGATCGTTAAAAAAAAAAATCACTATATCATTTAAATTTGAATAACTGTTCAATCCAAACGCAACCACAATCATATTCATTTGCTTATCATTAATCATTCTTTTCTTGCAAGTATGGAAATCATTGTTAGCTTGTTCGCTAATCATTCAGTTTAAATACCGATCAGTTATTTGCATTCATTTATACAGTGAATGTGAACGAATGAACGATTAAGTAAACCATTTATCTGCCTGTATAAACAGGTATTTTAAATTGTTTACTCGTTCGAACGATAAATCGTTCCATCTAAAAGGGCCCTAGATTGGTTTGTTCCATGAAAAACATTTAGCCTAAAATACCTTACTCTTATCATTTGTTCCGCTTTTTTTCTGATATCAGAGAAGGCATAGCCACCTCAGAAGCAGCCGCTCATAACACCAGTGATCCCTACTAGAGATAAGCGAGCTCCCAAATGCTCGAGTCCACGTTATTCGAGTCAAACTTTTCGTAAAATTCGGAAGCTCTACTTGACTAACGAACCCCATTGACTATAATGGGAGACTCGAGCATTTTTGTATGTGGGACACCGGGTGCCGAGCTTTTTTTTTTTCCTAAGTTCGTTTTTTCCTCTCTCTTTCTCTTTCCAGCCAGCCAAAAAATTTGCCAATTACGCGCGCTGCGTCGCGGCAGGGAAGGGCCAAAACAGGCATGTCACAGTGGAGAGGAGCAAAAATGGGCGGGGTCGAACACAGCTTGATGCTCGTTCGAGTAATGAGCACCATCGAGTATGCTAATACTCGAACGAGCATGAAGCTCGGCAGAGTATGTTCGCTCAACTCTAATCCCTACACATACTCAATGGAGCAGACAGAGAAGCAAAACTTAGCAGGTGGAATATTTACTGAGGCAGACACAAAAAAGCTCTTCAATAAAAACAGCAGGTGGCGCTTATTCTAGCATTAGTCCTGTAACATCTGAGGATAGAAATATTTTTTATTAAGTGTAAATACCAAAAGGTTTAGAACTATAGGTTGTTCTTAGTTATAAGCAATCTCTTCCATAGGACAACTCCTTTAACTTTAGATGGATGATGATCATTCAGGTAAAAAAAAATTTTAGTGAAAAGTAAGGGCTGGATTAACAAGACAAAAATTGGTGGCTGGGGTTATTTTATGTTTCAGGTAATATACGAGACCACTTTTCTGAGCCTACGTGCACAAATGTTGGACATACTGCATAAAAGGAACGTTTTAATACCTGAACACTTGAGATCCATGCAACATGTATCAATGTCATGCAGGATGTCCAACATTTGTGCAGGTGGGCTCAGAAAAGTGTGTGCTCCTTTCAGTGGGAGGAGGCTGTTTAGTTTTTTTTTTTTACTTTTTTAAAGTTTTGCTTTATATTTTTTCTCATTTTATTACTTATTTACATTTTCTTTTACACTTTAATGTCTATCTATTAAGATTTTTTTCTGTTGGGGTAAAGGTTAACAGAGAATACATAATATATGCACTTCTGCTCGTCTCATACACAATTGCCTTTTAACAATGATCTCATGGCAACAGCCTATTAGATCACCGTTATCAATTATATTTTATACAGCGACATGCCCAAGAGATGCAGATTCTTTTTAATATGCATACCTTCATGTCCCATTTGTCCAGGGAATCCCTGTGATGTCATTATTGACACTATGGGGTTCCCTAGTAACCACCTGAATGCTGAAGTGGCAGCTTTTGCATCCAGGAACTCTTTATGGGCACTATGTTCATCAGTTTTAGCGACCGGTAACTGATTATTTCAGTACAGGATCGGGTTGTCAATCAGGAACAGTGAGGATGCATACAGAGCCTAATCTCTATATATAATGTCACTATAATCCAATTTTTAGGCCTCCAATAGTACAATAGAGCTGGAGGGATCTAATGACAATGAGATGACTCTGCTCATCTTATACCAGTCTTTGCAGCAAAGCTGACAAATGAGCTACATCATATAGTAACTTTTAGTTTATAGTAACTGCAATATTTCAAGATTTTCTTTTCTTTTCAAGGATCTTATTAAATTTATTTTAAAACAGAAAAAAACATCTTGTAACAAAAATAACCAAATTCTAGACAATACAAAGATGTGGAGTGCACGAGAGTATGGAACAAATTCAGCTAACAATAAAAGTAATGAACTGCAATATTTCAAGATTTTTGCTGTTATGACCTGCTGCAAAATTGATGCATAGACAGACAGCGGCTTCTGATAGCAATCCTGAGGAGGCTTAGCCCATTCTTTATGGGTAATGGCTTCCAGTTCCCTAATATTCTTAGGTTTGCGTGCTACATCCGGCTTTTTCATATCCCACCAAAGAATTTCTATGGGGTTCAAGTCAGGCGACTGTGAAGACCATTTTAGAATCTTCCAGGACTACTTCTGTAACCAAGCCTTGGTAGACTTTGAGGTATGCTTGGGATCATTGTCTTGTTGGAAGGTCCAGTGATGCCCAAGTTTCAGGTTCCTCAAAAAAGGCAAGGCGTTTTCTTCTAGGATTTCCAAATTCTTGATAGTAACTGTTCTAGTTTGAAAACTGCAATATTTCAAGATTTTCTTTTCTTTTCAAGGATCTTATTAAATTTATTTTAAAACAGAAAAAAACATCTTGTAACAAAAATAACCAAATTCTAGACAATACAAAGATGTGGAGTGCACCAGAGTATGGAACAAATTCAGCTGGTAACAATAAAAGTAAAAAACTGCAATATTTCAAGATTTTTTAATATGGCTAGTCACATAAAAATACTAACCTTTAAAAAATACACTGATAATTAAAAAACTATTTAAATATGTAATTGTGGATGACAACTGTTATTTTTTGACCAGTAGCTGAAAGCATTGTTTTAGCGGACTACGACTTCCTTTACTGACAGTTGTTAACTACGGTGCCTGATCCATAAGTGACATAAACAAATACACATTCTAACCCATCGCTGAATTGTAAATGGAAAAAGAATACTTTGCTATTCTATCATACATAATTGATGGTACATTTCCAAAGCATCTGTTCTCCATGTAGTAGCAGAGATTAATTTCTTCATCACACATTCCCTTTAAAGTGGCTGTTATTCAATGCTATTCAGGAACAGTGGTGCAATTCCCAATTTGTAGGTCTCAAAGAACTCGAGATTTTTTTTTCTACTCCACAAATGCAAAGTAATTGAATCCCCCAGGAAAAAGTTAGGAATATCTACTTTTCTCTTCTGAAGAAGTGTTTTGTTGAAAAGTATTCTTGCTTTTTGCAGCTTCTGTCCTTTCAATTCTTGTTCCCTTTTCCCTTCAGAATAAACAGTTTTGTTTCATACGATGGAGCGTAACTTTCCGTTTATGATCTAGCCTGGTGTCTGCTGTTCTATTGTAGATTGACCAAATTGAAGGGTTTTTTTGTGCTAGTCATAAGACAGGTTTATAAAGAGATGAAAACATCCACTTGCTCGAAGGGAAAGGATGAAAATAAAGAGACTTTCAAAGGCTGCACTTTGTCAGTCTAATGGGACAGCGCCACTGTCCACAAGACCCTCGGAAAAAGGCAGCAAGGGCATTAGCAACACGGATGGATGACAGCATGGAAAACAAAAGCTCATCTTCAAATTAATGAGGTGTCCCCTTGCTATGACTATCCTGTAGCAAGGAGATCATGCACATCATTAGTCTTACCTGGCAGAGTGCGCTATGATTTGTAGCTGTTTATATAAATATATCCTGTAAAGATGTGATCCTTACTTGGATGGAGTCCGATATTAGAATGAGCAGGCTAGTGACTGCTGAGCGTAATAAACTGTCTAATACTCCTATAGGCAGTTTATAATGGCCACTTAATTTGTATAGCTCAGCAATACACATTGATTGACATCCCAGAATCTACGACACTGTATGGCAATATTGCAAGTGTCCTAGTGAGTGGGAAACGGTATGTAAGCAGAGATAGCCAGCAGATACTTGCACTCTGTATTACTGATTTAATTAGGGATCACACAGAGTGCAAATAATACAATACAGATGTTAGCTGTAACAGAGCAAAAGGAAAGTGACATGTATCTGTAAATGATGAGATCTACAACCCAGTGTGCTGAGGTATGCACTGAATATTGCTATCGACTTAGGCTCGACCTCCCACCATGTTGTTGAATATTTGCCAATGTGAACAATATTAGAACCCACAGTTCTCAGCTGGACCCATGCACTACACTACATTGTATTTGACAGACTTTGTAAATCATAAAGAATTACTGAATACAAGCAAATGCAAACCATTTGCAAAGAGGCACAATGCAGGGCCACGCATATAAATTGAAACAGAGAATAAGAATATAATAAGGGAAATAAGCTACGAAAATCACCATTGAGAAAATAATAGTGGCTACAAATCAATTGCAGCGTCTTTAGGATTCTCACTGTTGTACGATCTCTACCGCTGGCATGCAGTCATACTAGGTATGTAGCACATTCTATGACACAGTTGCCCTTCTGTTACTTGGGGAAGAAAGTGAAATGGTACTCCATCCTAAAAACCCCACAATTCATGATTGGCCTGGTCTGGGGTCTAAATTTATTTTTATTGCAATAGAGACTATGAATGGCTGCAGACGCTAGGAGCCAAAGATGTTCTGACAGCAAACTCTGCAGTCAGAAGTCATCATAACGGTCTGGGTGAGATGGAGAAGAAAGTGAAAGTCTACAAACATAGATGACATCATCTGTGAGTCACTGGATTTATAGAGGACCTGTTAGCTCTCCTGACATGTGTAATAGTAAATAATTTTATTACCTGTGAGATAATCCTGGATAATTCTGGAGTACCTTTACTTATAACACTATACTGTGACATTTCCTGGAAATGTAAGAATAAAGCCTGGCCAATGTAGAGATTTTTTGTAATTTTTAAATATAGAGCTACAGCTATGGTACAAAGCAATACATTGAGTTTCATACAATTTTGTGGACTGCAGCTGTTCAAATCAATCAGTAGCATGACAGAAAGTTATTGCATAGCCCAGGTATAATTGAAAAGGGAGTTTTACCATTTCCTTTGTAAATATGATATATCGCTACATAGTTTGATACTGTCAGCAATAACTGGATACCCTTTGACAGCATAGAGATACAACAATTTGACTACGGGGATTGTAACACGCAGTTTCAATGTATTCAGAACTTCATTTACATTTATTCCAGGAGGAATAACAGAGTAATGACACAATGCAGAGCTCTAAGAAAAGATGCTCCAAAAATGTTATTTCATGGGGCACACATTTACTAAAACCGACAGGTCAAGACAGCTGACAAATACAGTACTCTGATTGTTATGTGTTCTCCCTGTGACTGATCATGCGGCTACTGTATTCTTTTGGATAGGTGCAGAACACCTTTGTAGAACTAGTATTCGACTACTATATGGTCACATGACATTAAGAACGCAATGTTAAACCACAACGAAATTTCATTTGCTTGCATTGTTAAACAACTTAATGTCACCACAACTGTCACCAACTTTTCAAACCTGTTGGATTTCAATGTAACTACATTCACTATTAGCTGTGATTTAGCACTGTGATCTTAATGTCACACAGCCAAAGGCGACCGTGCAAAACTAGCACTAAGTCCCCTTTATTCTTAAGATCTGTCGTAGTTATAAAGTGATGGCACATCCTAGGTACCACCACTTTATAAAATGGCAATACCCCATTTAACCCCTTAATGATACAGGACATGTTTGGGGTTTGTATTGCAATAACCGCAATCAGCATTTCAAGTTCGGGGGTCCCAAATGGCCCTCTGCGATGTAATCATGAGGTACCCTTGGTCATGGCAGCCTGGGGCTTTTTGAAGTCTCCAATCCCTGCCATGGCTGATTGGCTACCAAGCCACACCACCATGCCTGTCAGATGGTGATATAATGTAATTTATTATACTGCATAAGGAATCAAATGATCGCAAGTTCAAGTCCCCTATGGGAACTAAAAAAAAAAAAAAGGGTAAAAAAAACACTTATCAATTATTTAAAAAAAAAACAAAAGGAAAGGTTTAAAATGCCGCCTCCCCTTTTCATAATAAAAAATCAAAACATTAAAAAACTAAAACAAATCTGGTATTGATGCATCCATAAAAGTCTGATCAAAGGAACACATTATTTGTCCCGCATGGACAAATGTGCATAAAAAGTATTGTGACAACTCGGGGGGTAAATAGCACGCCAAATGGTCACTTTCGCTTCTTGGTTACTTTATTCACACAATCTTTCGCAGAAACATAGATGACTGGGTCTCCAGAGAAATAATAAACCTTTGCAACAACAAAGTCCCTTTCAAAGTCCCTTCACAGTCCCCAGGAGGAGCAAGTAAATCCTCAGCCGAGGAAACAGTAACAAGTCCGTTGGTTTTGCACAGACCTGTGGATGTCCAAAGCACAGCTGGTCCTTAAGTATGTAGTCTCTCCAGACCCTAGTCCAAGGGCACAGGCTTCCCCAAGCGTCCTGCTAGGACAGCGTCTCTCTCTGCTTACAACAGGAGCATTCCAGGGCCAGAGCCCTCCAAGTGTCCTGCCAGACACACACCCACCTCTCGGGTGTTGAGGTTAGGGGCGTCACCCTATCAACCTCTGGCCTTCTTGGTCTGCACCAGACCCTGGGCTAGCAGCCCTCTCAGCTCCACTGAGCTGTCTCACTGGCTCTCTCAGCCAACACACTCTGGGCTAGCAGCCCTCCAGCTCCACTGAGCGGTCTTCCTGGCTCTCACAGCCAAACACTCTCCTCCACAGCAGCAGGAACAACCCTTTTTATCTCAGTGACCACACCTGTGGGTGTTTTCCCTCTTGCCTCCGGCACCAGACTGACTGTCTGTTTCCCCCTATAGGCCATCCTCTGTAGCGCACCCCTACAGTACACACCAGAATAGCGCTTTTTTGGTCACTCCATTTCCCCACAAAAATTAAATAGGAAGTATTTAAAAAGTTGTATGCACTCCAAAATGGTACCAATAGAAACTGCAGGATGTCCAGCAAAAAAATCAGCCCTCACACAACTATGCCGACGGAAAAATTAAAAATAATTTACAATACATTATATGGTACATTAAATAGAGAGAGAATCAGTACACGTTATCTTTGCTAACCAAAAATTTGTTGGAGTTAATGTTGTTCGAAATCTGTGCAAAATGTAAATTGTTTATTTAACCTCTCAAAATGCTGAGTAAACTGTGAACCTTCGGTTTACCCCAAATGATGTGGTCTCAATCATTTCACTAACACACCTACGAGTCCATCGCCAAAAGATACTGGCATCACAATCGGACATTACCAGAACTGTTTAGATGTATATTGCAACCCCCCTACTGCCAGAGTAGCCATTTTAGTTGGAATAGCAAATACTGTGACCACGCTAAAGTTAGAACATCCACTCAGGCTAGCTCTGCCCTTCCTGCTCGCTGCACTGCTGGGCAAAGATGTCTATGGGAACAGGAGCATCTTCACAGAGAGGCACAGAGACAGAGAGGCTGCTGCAGCTTCTAGTTACTTTTTTACCGTCTCACCCAAGTGCTGGATTCACATCAGCATTGCTAATTAATGCAATATAATGTAATCCATGCTGCCTATGGGCAGGATCTCCTCTTCTATGTGTGTACTGTGCATGGGACGCATCATAGAAGATAGCCTACACTCCTGGGCTGGGTTCAGAGATAGATGGGAGCCTGAAGGGGGAAGAACTGATGATAAATGCAGGTTACAAGTCATATAATGGTCATATATAGCGTCATTCCTCATGTACATTCACAACGGCATAGGTCACCTGAAACAACAGGTACACTTTTACCCCTTCACAACATCCGCTGTACTAATGTACAGCAGATGTGCACAGGGGTTGCATGGAGTAGACCTGGGAATGCTGACCCTGCTCCAAATGCAGCGAGTGCTGACTGTAAAATACAACCTGCACTAAGCAGATGACTCGGGGAAAAAAAACAACTTTAAATTATCAAGCCCTCATTCCAGTTGCAAAAACTCTTGGATGAATGTGACACATTGCTGCTTTATGTGATCGCTGAAGCCAATCATTGAGACTAGTGATTGGCTTCAGCGGTCAGGTGACTTCTGCAGAAGTTTCAGTGACCGAAGCGGGGGCACATTTAAAAGGCAAGTCATTTTTTAATCATTTCTTTTAAGAATTTATCTGTGTTCTATCAGATTTTATAAAATCTTGGACAATCCCTATAAAGAGGATGTTCACGAACAGTAAAAAATGGCTATGACCGCAGAATTCAACTGCAGACCAGAGGGAGAAGGGGGTGGAACCTGATGCTACACTGTTCTGAACAGAGTAGCGTTAGCCTCCAACCCTCACTCGCAGCCTCGCCATGTTCCTTCTTGGAATTCCGTCATCGGTATAGTTAGGTTCCACCCCCACCTCCCTTCAGTCTGTACATGCATTCTCCTGTCCTAGGACAAGTTTCCACCGGTGGAACTGACATCAGCCGTTTTATGCTATTCCTGGACAAACCCTTTAAATGACGAATCCTTGTCCAAAAGCCCAGCTATCCATTAGTTCACATCGCTGGTTGGCTTTAGAAGTCAGTAAAATTGATTTCTAGCAATCTGTTGTGTATGGAGCTTCGTGATATTCTGTTTGTTGATATTTGCTGTCGGGAGAATTATTTTTGTGACTCTAGATGTTTTTTACATTACAAAACATTAATGAAAGTAAAACATACTGTCTACACGATGTATCAGACTGCAGGACCTCCAGCAATGCAGTTACCAGTATTAATTCAGAACTGCACAGATTTTTCGTTTTGATCATCGTATGCTAATATTACATGGCCAGGAACAGAGCATTTGTTAGTACAGAGCTATCAGTCAGAGATGCAGCTCGCTGTTCATGATCTGTTGACAGTAAGAAAGATGGCAGTTAATTATACATTTTCTTGTTACGCTTTGCTAAAATGTCTACTTCTGAAGTTTGTATTAAGTGGAAAAGGAAGATGTGTGAAATCCTCTAACATATTCCACTTTCTAATTAGTAATCACTGCCGATTCTACTGACACACCAACTGTAAGATACAAGTTCCGAAAACAGACATTTTGAGAATCAATTATCCTCGTATTTATATTCACTTCTAGATAAACTGTAATGCACAGTGACAAACCTTGCCAGAGCAGACAGTAATCACAAGGCTACGTTAGTTCATTGACCATTTGGGCAGGTGCTTTCTAAAGTACCAAGAGTTTTATGTACTCCTTTATACTAGGCTAGGTACACTTGGATGTAACTCACATTAGACAGACATGTGTCCATCTGCTGTCCACTATACATGGACAATTCATCTGGAAGTGGCCCAATATTGATTTTCTCTGTGTTCCAATGTCTTCCACAATTCAAAGAGATACTAACATGTTATTTGACTTATGAACAAATTTGTCCCAGCGTGGTTTTTCAGGAGAAATGAAGGGTCAACTGCAACTTTGGAAAGTTCCCTGATAATTTTCAGTAAGACTGAGAAAAATCAATTGCCTGTGTGAGGGTATATATATATATTGCCATATGTTCTTTATACTTTTATACCTATATGCAAGTTTTATTCAATTCCAAATGAGAAAAAACTTAAATGTCGCCTTACATCAGATATCCCAAGGCTTTGCAAGAAGATGTTCTAGAAATTCAGAGAAGATACCGAACCAGACGCAAGGACGCATGTACTTGGCTGTTTTCCCAGAAGCCCATATCAAGATGTTCAACCATGTACATAATTTTCACTGTCTTAGGCCCGAAATCCGGACTTCTTAGAATTAAGTGGGTGATTCTTTGTACTGGAGTTAATTAAATATGTGTTTTTCTGTACGTAGGCCAGAGGCGCCAGTATCAAGATAATGACTGTTATATGATTTTCACTGTCTCAGTCCGCAAATCCGGACTTCCCATATATGGTTATGAGCCCATCACCCCGTAGTGGGGAGGGGACAAAGTGTATAAGATCTCATGTAATCTGTAATAAAGCACGTCGACGTCAGCCGAGAGCCATGTCCCGTGTGAGAAACTATACCAGACCTCTGTGTGGTGTCTATTCTTACGGCCGGCAACGGGGCAAGTGGGGTGGGCCCGATTGGTGTTGCACTTAGAATTTTAACCCTCATAAATGGCGCAACCAACTGGGGCGGTAAAATCGGAGCTTACAGCGCATTCCACCCGGATCCACGCTACTGAGAAACCGTCCTGCTGCAAACCGAGCCTGATCAACTCACAAGAACTCCAGGTAAGACAAACATATATTTATGTTGTGTTTTACACTGCGAGTCTTGCAGCAGGACTTACTATCTGTGGTTTGTGACCGGACGGATTGGGTTAAGAGTTCTACACGGTAACTCGTGTGGGCTTCGGGTTTGCCGTCATGGACCACTGACCGTGATATGCGCACCAATGGCTCACCCAGAAACTAGTCTGTAGTTTATTTGTACTTTGAAGTCCATAGCGTTTTAGCGATAGTGGAGATTGATTGTTTGTTGTATCTGCAGAATTTATTTTTTTTTCCTCTTACTTTTCATTTTGTCTCACAGACGAAGGAACCCTCCGTTTGAGTTTATTTAATTGTTAATGGTTTAGAGGAGAGGGAAGCACTCTGTAAGACAGGTCCCATTGACGAAGGAACCCTCCATTTTAGTGTAGTTTAGTTGTTGATGGTTTAGCTGAGGAGAGGGATGTACTCTTTGGGACTGGTTCCATAAGAAGAAGATGCCTTCGGTTGTATTGCCATATATAAGGGGCTGACAATTCGGGTCAGAAGGATTCACTCTATGGAGCGTGTTATTATTATTATTGTTGTTGTTGTAATATGCGTAAAATCTTATTAAAGAAGATAGAGCCCCTCAAGGGCTGCCGCCGTGTGGATGAATCTGTAAAATGTAAGAAAACTCTAATGAAAATGTGTGACACCGACCCGCATGGTAGATTACAAAATGGTGTCTGGATGGAGGTCTTTAGGACCGAGAGGTGCCTTGGAAGACCAAGGTTTGCTAGGAGCAGAGAGAGAGACAGTCAGAGAAAGTTACGTATATACACATTATTTGTTTAAGAAAGTATCCGTAAGTGAAATGTTGAAAAGTACAGTAAGTGATCAAGAGGGCGTCAGGAGAGTGTCTATTGAAGGTTATATTGGCAGTTAGGTAGGGGAGAGAAATAAGGGGAGCAGGCAAAGTCGATAAGTAAGTTACAATGCACGTGATTTGTTGGTAAAGAGAGATGGAAATGTGTATAATACAAGATAGATAATAGATAATATGTATAATCCATACTAGGTGGATATATGTGTGTATATATATATATATATATATATATATACTGTAGTGCAAATAGTTAACAGCTTGCTCTTAGGGGAGAAGGCTTGTTGACATGTAGCTGCGACTCTGTGTAGCCTTCCAAGGTCAGGAAGATAACAGCGAGAGAGAAAATTCAATAACAACCCTGGATAATATCTCTGCTTGCGTAAAAGGAATGAAGGCTTGAAATGAATTTAATTAGTTATACTGTCTTAGTAGGCAGGGAAATATAGTAATTTCTAATGTATATTCTTACTTATACAGGGGTTGAAAATGAATGTTGCAAGGTCCCAGGATATGTGTTAATTATGATTTTAAAATGCAGGCAATAGTTTGAGCTAAAACTTATTCAGTATGCATTTCATAGTCGCGGAGAGATTTGTTTTGAAAAGGTGGGGGCTTTCAGATTCACTCTGAGCTCAGGGTCACAAGGGGGGTTGAAAAATACCCAGAGATTCTAAAACACTTCAGCGTTTAATACAGCATATAATAGCTTCAGTAGATAAGAAATACAGAATATTTCAGTCACTCAGCAAACTTTTTCACATAATTTGTCATAAATAGCGTTCATTCACAATCTCATCTCAATAGAATTATGTACTTTATAAAAATAATAGCACTCACCTCAATGTTTTTCAACTGATGTATGTATGTTTGCCAAACTTTTTTTGTCCGTGCATCTGTGTGTACTGATACACCTCCAGGGGGTGACGGAGCAAACTTGAGAGCATGGATGGATGAGAGTTAGTGACCCGTGTTCGAGCTGTGGTGGAATGTGTGATGTGGATAATTGACTGGGGATAAAAGTCCTACCCCATGCATGGGACTTTGCTTGGTTGAGATGTGGACGTGTAGACGGTTAAGCTAAAATGGAGCTGAGAAGACGGACGCAGTGTGCCAATATCGAAGGGGTGGAGCTAGATGATGTAATAGTACGTAATGTTTCATCCTTCTTGTCCAAGGGGGGGGGGGTGAGGATTTTGAGCAGCTAGTTTTTTTTTCCTGTTTTGTTTTTTTTCTCCTGTCTGAGATTTGATAAGAAATTGCAGGCAGGAACAGACTAATAATGAATTCACTTAAAGGGATATCACATTTCAAATATTAGTAGATGTTTTGTAGATTTTTCTGTCCCGATGTAACTCATGTCTGTTATTGGTGCTAACATCTTACAGGCCTTATCTGCTTCCATCAAATCTTTTTACAATGTTATACTACCTTGAAACCGGGTGCTCTTGTTCCAATTGCGTACCCTGTTTCAAAGGGGGGGAGGAATAGGCGTAGGTGATCTAGGTATTGCAAGTCAGCCATTTTAGGTATTGCAAGTCAGCCATTTTAGGTATTGCAAATCAGCCATTTTTAAATTTTTTGCAAGTCATTTTTAAATTTTTTAAATTTTTTGCAACAAGGTTCTAATCTTTTTGAAATAGAATATCAGCCTGATTGTCTAGCATTGATGCAACAAGAAAATTTAAGTTTTAAAAAGTTACTCAAAGCCCTTGTTAATAATGCATATTTTGAGTTGTTTTTTATAGATGGTACCCAGGGTGATTGACGACTCCACACTGGATATACGGTGGTTACACAACAAGAAGTCCTAAAAAGCAGAATGTCTCCGCATGTCGCAGTACAAGAAGCGGAATTAAAAGCACTCACGGAGGCGTGTGGAGTGGCCACAGGTAAGACGGCAAACATTTACACTGACTCCCGGTATGCATTTGGCATAGCTCATGATTACGGCCCAACATGGAAGGTCAGACAGTTTTTTACCACAGCAGGACAGCCAATTAAAAATGTTGCAGCGGTGCAGTCTCATGGAGACCCTACTTCTACCTGACAAAGTGGAAAGCTCACACCAATTCCTACACCAGAGAAGCAAGAGGCAACGCCATCACAGGCCAAACAGCAAAAGCAGCGGCGGCCGTGGAAGAAAGAAGAAAAGAAGAATTTGATAAAAATCTTGGACTTTGATAAAAATCTTGGACTTTGATAAAAATCTTGGACTTTGATAAAAATCTTGGACTTTGATAAAAATCTTGGACTTTGATAAAAATCTTGGACTTTGATAAAAATCTTGGACTTTGATAAAAATCTTGGACTTTGATAAAAATCTTGGACTTTGATAAAAATCTTGGACTTTGATAAAAATCTTGGACTTTGATAAAAATCTTGGACTTCGATAAAAATCTTGGACTTCGATAAAAATCTTGGACTTTGATAAAAATCTTGGACTTTGATAAAAATCTTGGACTTTGATTATAACTTTGGACTTTGACTAAAACTACAATTGGACTAAAAAGGGACGGCGTATGGTGAACAGTCAACAGCACTTGACCACCATAGTCCCTGTGCCCCATGATGGCCCAGCTGACGCACGGAAAGACTTGAACGAGGACGGGTGGCTCCTTGGTTTTCTGTAGCTGCTGCATCATTTGTCCAGTTTTGCATGATCTTTGCCGTAAGCAACAGGGCAGAAGTAAATTTGCCACATCACACTTGCCGGGGCCACTCTACCCATTTCAGGGATTGCAAATTGGCTACACTCAGCTCCTACTTGTTGGGAAGCATGAATATGTGCTTGTTGTTGTTAATGTTTTTCAGGTTGGAGACCTACTCTGTTACCAAAGTAAATAAGCAGGTAATCGCACAGAAGCTCATGAATGAGGTAATCCGCAGATATGGGGTGCCGGAAGTGATTGAGTCAAACAAAGGTACACACTTCACAGGTGAAATAATGCAACACATCATGTCTGTTTTGGGTATTTTCCAGGCTTTTCACACACCCTACCATCTGCGGAGTAGGGGGAAAGTAGATACAAAAGACAATGGAGGAAAATGGGTAAATTTTGAATTGAGTGTCTTTCTATTAGTTTTTCTTTTTCTCCAGGAGGATACATGTCACAGTAGCAGAGTTTGGGGAATGATTTTCTTGTTAATTTTGTCCTAGGTTTCTCCAAGGAATTGTTAGTAATGTATTCTGTAGTCTCTGTTTTTCTCCCAGGTCCTACAGATGAGTGTCACAATCTGAAACCAGGTGACAGGGTCTATGTGAAAAAGTTTAAGAGACAAACCCTGGTTTGAATGTCCCTACCAGATGTTGTTCACCCAACTGCAGTCAAGCTCGAAGGAAAACCCACTTGGATCCACACTTCGCACTGAAAGAACTAATGATCCTGCATATCCTTTACATGCTATAATGTGGTACAATTCTTCTAACACACACCTTTGACTACTGTACACTAGCCCCTGTTTCAGAACAAATTAATACAATCGAATGTGCAATATGAAGCCTACACTGAGGGTGAGAATCCAACACCGCATCGTGCTAAGAGAGAAGTTGACGTTCAAGGTGGTAACTTTAATCCACATGTACACATAGATGCAATAGGAGTGCCAAGGGGGGTGCGAGATGAATTTAATTCTAGAGATCAGGTTAAAGCAGGTTTTGAGTCCTTATTTGCTATTGTCACTGTTAATAATAATGTAGATTGGATGAATTATATCTATTACAATCAGCAGAGGTTTGTAAACTACACCAGGGATGCTTTACAAGGGTTAGCTGACCAGTTAGGGCCCACTGCATCCATGACGTTCCAAAATAGAGTGGCCGTGGATATGATTTTAGCAGAAGGAGGTTGGGTATGTAATTTTCTGTATGTGTATTATCCCTTTGATCAAAGAGTATGAGTAAGGGACTGGATAATGTGACCAAAATTTCCCTTGTTTGAAAAAGATGAAGAGCCAGTTCCGATAGTGCCAACCAGGTACGTTACCAGAAGAATGGAGAGATGGACTAGTACTGTGTCTGCCTCAGTCTCATAAGATGGACTGTCAGTGGACTTCCCATTTGCCTAGGGAAAGTGCAGAAGACCTTAGGTTCCGGCGAGGGCACACCCTGTGGGGTGTTAACTTGTACAGATAGAGGGTATGGAGGCCCGGAAATAAGCCCAGGGAATCCATGGCCTCCTGAGGTGAGGTAGGGATCCCTCCCTTTTAGGAGTAGGGACTTACGGGCAGTGGAGAAACCCTGACGCAAGGGAGAGACGACCGAGGAAGAATGCAAGGTCTGATGCTTGATCTCCATATTAAGTTTTTTAGGGGGGTTTGTGAGGGTATATATATATATTGCCATATGTTCTTTATACTTTTATACCTATATGCAAGTTTTATTCAATTCCAAATGAGAAAAAACTTAAATGTCGCCTTACATCAGATATCCCAAGGCTTTGCAAGAAGATGTTCTAGAAATTCAGAGAAGATACCGAACCAGACGCAAGGACGCATGTACTTGGCTGTTTTCCCAGAAGCCCATATCAAGATGTTCAGCCATGTACATAATTTTCACTGTCTTAGGCCCGAAATCCGGACTTCTTAGAATTAAGTGGGTGATTCTTTGTACTGGAGTTAATTAAATATGTGTTTTTCTGTACGTAAGCCAGAGGCGCCAGTATCAAGATAATGACTGTTATATGATTTTCACTGTCTCAGTCCGCAAATCCGGACTTCCCATATATGGTTATGAGCCCATCACCCCGTAGTGGGGAGGGGACAAAGTGTATAAGATCTCATGTAATCTGTAATAAAGCACGTCGACGTCAGCCGAGAGCCATGTCCCGTGTGAGAAACTATACCAGACCTCTGTGTGGTGTCTATTCTTACGGCCGGCAACGGGGCAAGTGGGGTGGGCCCGATTGGTGTTGCACTTAGAATTTTAACCCTCATACCTGTGCAAATCATAGCCTTAAAGCGACCTTCCGATCCTGGCCAAAAGAAAGACAGTCGAAACACTGTTCAAATAGACTAAAGATGCATACTGTGCATCAGGCAAAGACATGCTGATCTAACTGGCCAAACTACACAAACCTGTGGAAGATGCGAGCATCGATCCTGCTACCTCTTGCAAGCAAAGCGAGTGCTCTACCATAGGAGCTTCTCCTCTTTGAAAAAAAAAATGCAATTTATTTCCTCCTTAATAAATTGAAAACAAGGGAGTTGGCAGAGTAGATGGGCCTAGGAGTCTAAGCGAGTGATTCGTTAAAACCAGGTTTCTGTCATGTGTAAGGTGACCTGGATAACCACTACACTACAGAAACTGACTGATGGCTCCTTCGGAGTGTTCAACATTTTTATAAATGTTTTGCAGGAGGGAATTGATGGGAAACTGATCAAATTTGCCGATGACACATAGGAGGGATAGGTAACACTAGGGAAGAGAGAGAGTATTCAAAAAGATCTAGAAAAGCTTAAACAGTGGGCGGTAACTAACAGAATGGAGAAATGCAAAGTCCTACATCTGGGCAATAGAAATGAAAAAAAGCACATACAGAATGGGAGGAATTGGGCTAAGCAGCAGCACATGTGAAAAAGACTTGGGTATACTAATAGATCATAGACTGAACATGAGTCAACAATGTGATGCAACAGAAGAAAAAGCAAACACAATTCTGGGATGTATTAAGAGAAGCATAGAGTCTAGGTCATGTGAGGTAATTATTCTACTCTACTCTTCCTTAGTCAGACCTCATCTGGAATACTGTGTCCAGTTCTGGGCACCCCACTTTAAAAAAGACAGACAAACTGCAGCAAGTTCAGAGATGGTGAGCGGTCTGCAAATCATGTCCTATGAGGAACGGTTAAAGGATCTGGGAATGTTCAGCGTGCAAAAAAGAAGGCAGAGAGGAGACTTAATAGCTGTTTACAAATATCTGAAGGGCTGTCACACTGCAGAGGGATCAGCCCTATTCTCATTTGTACAAGGAAAGACTAGAAGCAATGGGATGAAACTGAAAGGGAGGGGACACAGATTAAATATTAGAAAAAAACTTTGACAGTGAGGGACAAATATCTGTCTGGGATGATTTAGTGATTCCTTCACTGAGCAGGGTGTTGGACTAGATGACCCTGGAGGTTCCTTCCAACGGTACCATTCTATGACTACTATTAATTCACATCTACACTGGTTAGTACTGCTGGACTCCCTAATGAGTTTGTTTCTCAGTCCGTGTTGAGGCTTAGTCACATGAGCGCTTTAAATACCAGAGTTGCATCCAAGCTTGAAACAGATAGAACTTTACCCCATTAAAGTGACAGCGTATTCTTGTGATTCTCAGACCAAAATCGCCTATTAACCCCTTAAGGACATGGCCTATTTTGGCATTGAGGACCAAACGATTTTTTTTAGATTTTCATCTCCCTTTTTAAAAAGCCACAACTTTATTTTTCTGTCAACACTGCTATATAAGGGCTTGTTTTTTGCGTGGCGAACTGTAGTTTTTATTGGTGCCATTTTTGGGTACATAGACTATATTGTAAAACTTTTAGTATTTTTTTTATGATTGCAGGGAGAGAAAACACATCAATTCTGAAATAGATTTTTTGTGTTTTTTTAAAAGGCGTTAATTATGCAGCATAAGAGACACACATTTTTTCTGCGGGCCGGTAAGATTACAACGATGCCAAATTTTTTTTAGGTTTTTCCACTTTTCTGCAATAAAACCCCTTTTTTTGGAATTTTTTTTTCTAAAATCGCTGTATTTAAAGTCCTATGACTTTTTTATTTTACCATGGACTGAGCTCTATGAGGGCTTATTTTTTGAGAGACAAGTTGTTCTTTTTATTAGTACCATTTTGGGGTGCATACATTTTTTTTGATCACTTTTATTGAGTTTTTTCGGGAGGCAAAATACTAAAAATTTGCATTTTGCCTCAGTTTTTAGCGTTTTTTATGCTTTTTGTCGTACAGGATAAAAAGCATGTTCAATTTATTGAATGAGTCTTTACGGACACGACGATACCAAATATGTATTTTTTTAAAATTTTTATGCTAATATGGGAAAAAGGCATAAAAAAGTTTAACATTTTTATTTTTTGTACATTATTTTGATCTTTTTAAACCATTTGTGTTTCTCTCCTTATCGCTTATTACAGCAATCACAGGCACTGGCAATACAGGACGCTGGTATCTGGCGTCCTGTTGCCATGGCAACCAGCCGGGCTCTCTGTGATAACATCGCGAGAGCCGGATGCAGTCACAGAGGGAGTCTACTTAGATTGCGTCAGTAAAGGGGTTAACGGGGGGGGGCACATCTCTGATGCACCCCCGCTGTTGCAGCAGGAGGCGGGCTATCAGTGACAGATGGCTCCCGCTGTGGGATAGCGCAAGATCTGTCATGATCTCACACTATTCCTATGACGTAAAGGTACGTCATTTTGCGGGAAGTACCCCGCTCCCATGACGTACCCTTACGTCATACGGAGGGAAGGGGTTAAAAAAATAAAATGCAGTCTCATGCAATGCTAATGCATCCCATTTTTTCCCATACTTAAGATGAATTTTCACTGTCACATCACCCAGTGAATGGAAATCAAATGGGCCACCTTCTGTTTTTCTTTATGCGTGTAAAAAACTGAAGTTACGCATACACAAAAAAAAAAAATGTTTCTGTACACTTATGTGAAGTGTACAGAAACATAACAGCCAAGACTCCTCCCATCAGTTCTAAGAGATCCAAGAATCAGGGGAAAAAATAGAAGTTATAGTGACCAGTAATATTATTTCTCATGTACGCATAGCAGTTTAATGTGAATAGTCAACTGAAAAGTATGCTTTAACTTTTTTTTTTTCTAAATACACAGTGGGCCACATTTGCCAACACTAAATAAATTCATACAAAAAAAAAATCTACCTATTCTTCTGCAGGATGATTCCCTCACCCAAATTCTCCAGCCAGGTATTAAATTTGTTGCATACAAGGCAACATGATAGCTCCTAGGTTATACAACAATACTACTTTGACATCTCAAAAATGGCTCATGACTGTGGGCTCCTTCACACTGGTGATCGCAATATCGCAGTGAGAAAATCATAACTTTTTCCCGCAATTTTTGAGCGTCAGGGCTGTTTTTTCTCGCAAAAACCATCACTGCCACTTGCGATTTTCTTTCACGTTTTTTTTTCACACAATTGTCACGATTTCTTTATGCGTAAGTCAATAGGACTTGCTAATGTTAAAAAGGCATTGCACGAGAATTCCAAGTTTGTGCTTTGCAAAGCAATAAAAAGGAGCCTTTGTCGTTTTCACTCACTGTCACATTGCACGAAAATCGCGCAATTTTATCACCAGTGTGAAGGTGCCCTAAATATACTTTCAGATGTGCCCTATGAAGATGAGGTCTGTGTGCTTTATTAAAAGAAAAACATTTTCTACCATCTCTACAACGTCCTAGACATTTTATTTTAATTCACTCTTGTAATTTACTTTACTGAATGTGCTGTCTGTTGTCAGTAATATGTCAGCTGTACATCACGGAAATGAGAACTATGTATTGCTGAGCATATATGTGGCTCTAATACCTCCTCGGATATATTGAGATGTTCCTGGTCTGCAGCATCCAGATATTTTTTTGGAAATCCACCAAGGGGATATTATCCTCATTTAAAGTTACTGGCACTGAAAGGGTGTCCCACCCAGCAAGAGGTGGAAATTGGTTTAAAAAATTCCTTTTAAGAGAAGCTCATTAGATAATGCGGTTACAAACTAGATTTCTACGCGGTCTAAAAATTAAATCTGATTTTATGTTTATATACTTACTAGCTGATATACCCAGCTTCGCCCAAGTTAATTTGGTACTGGTGTTTATCTGGTATTCACAAGGAAAATCTTATAAAGTCGCGGTTACTTTAGCGATACCGGGAAAACATATGTTCACCATTTTGCATAGTTCTCTGCGTTACCCAGGAAACACCACGGGGAGGTAACCATGTGACGTTTCCTTTATATAAAATGACCTCAGGAAGTGAGAGAATTAGATTACGTACATAAAATTTGGACACATTCTTTTGCGCTTAGAATTGAATAATCGAGATGGGACCCATTAGCTTTTCCTGTTTATGACATAATCAATGCTCCTGCCAAATTTCCCATTTCTATGACACCGGAAAGTGAGAAAATTAGATTCCGCACGTAAAATTTGGACACCAATTCTTTTGCGCATAGAATTGAATAATGGAGTTAGGACCCATTAGCATTTCCTATTTATGACAATCAATGCTCGTGCTATATTCCCGTTTCTATGACACCGGAAAGTGAAAAAATTACATTCCGCACGTAAAATTTCGACACCAATTCTTTTGCGCTAGAATTAAATAATCAAGTTGGGACCTATGAACTTTTCCTATTTATGACATAATTAATGCTCGTGCCAAATTTCATGTTTCTATGACATTGGGAAGTGAGAGATTTAGATTATGTACGTAAAATTTGGCCGCTAATTCTTTTGCGTATAGAATTGAATAATGGAGTTGGGACCCATTAGCTTTTCCTATTTATGACAATCAATGCTCGTGCTATATTCCCGTTTCTATGACACCGGAAAGTGAAAAAATTACATTCCGCACGTAAAATTTCGACACCAATTCTTTTGCGCTAGAATTAAATAATCAAGTTGGGACCTATGAACTTTTCCTATTTATGACATAATTAATGCTCGTGCCAAATTTCATGTTTCTATGACATTGGGAAGTGAGAGATTTAGATTATGTACGTAAAATTTGGCCGCTAATTCTTTTGCGTATAGAATTGAATAATGGAGTTGGGACCCATTAGCTTTTCCTATTTATGACAATCAATGCTCGTGCCAAATTTCCTGTTTCTATGACACAGGAAAGTGAAAAAATTACATTCCGCATGTAAAATTTCGATGCTAATTCTTTTGTGCATAGATTTGAATAATCGAGTTGGGGCCCATTAACTTTTCCTATTTATGACATAATCAATCCTCGTGCCAAATTTCACGTTTCTATGACACCGGAAACCGAGAAAATTAGATTCTGTACTTAAAATTTGAACGCTAATTCTTTTGCGCATAGAATTGAATAATCAAGTTGGGACCCATTAGCTTTTCCTTTTCATGACATAATCAATGCTCGTGCCAAATTTCCCGTTTCTATGACACCGGAAAGTGAGAAAATTACATTCCGTACGTAAAATTTTGATGCTAATTCTTTTGCGCATAGAATTGAAAAATCGAGATGGGACCCATTAACTTTTACTATTTATGACAATCAATGCTCGTGCCAAATTTCGAGTTTCTATGACACCGGAAAGTGAGAAAATAACATTCCGTACGTAAAATTTGGACGCTAATTCTTTTGTGCATAGAATTGAATAATCGAGTTGGGGCCCATTAACTTTTCCTATTTATGACATAATCAATGCTCGTGCCAAATTTCGAGTTTCTATGACACCGGGAAGTGAGAGAATTAGATTCCATATGTAAAATTTGGACGCTAATTCTTTTGCGCTAGAATTAAATAATCGAGTTGGGACCCATTAGCTTTTCCTATTTATGACAATCAATGCTCGTGCCAAATTTTACGTTTCTATCACATTGGGAAGTGAGAGATTTAGATTATGTACGTAAAATTTCGACGCCAATTCTTTTGCGCTAGAACTGACTAATCGAGTTGGGACCCAATTACTTTTCCTATTTTGGAGATAATCTATGCTTGTGCCAAATTTCATGTTTCTACATCGGGAAGTTGGAGAACTTTTGGCGAGTCAGTCAGTCAGTGAGGGCTTTCGTCTTTATATATATATATAGATATGCCTTTGTATTGTTTTTCAAGTAAGGGCCCTAATAGAGGTCTAGGGGCCGTGGGTAGAAGCCAACATGACAGGGTTAACAGGGAGTGGAAAGGTAAGGGCTAACAGGAGGTAGAAGAAAGGGAGAGGAAGAAGGGGGTAGGAGAAATCAAGAGAGGAAAAAAGTGGGAACGACAGTTGGAGGAAGAAGCAGAGAAAAGAAGTTTCTACTTACAAAATGGATCTGGATGCTGTTCTCAAGCAGTTTCGTACTGCTGTCCGTGGTCCTGAATGGCTGAAGCAGACAATGTGGTGAGCCTGCCAATGCTACAGAGAAGAGGCCGAGGAGATCTTGTGCCAAGAGCCCACCGTTGTTTAGGGAACTCTTCTGAGGACTCTCCAGGCAGAGTCTCTTTTACATCATGTCAGGAGGGAGAATCAGCCTGGGAGGAATGCCATGAGACGGCGCCGCACAGAGCTGTGTTCTAGGCTTCACTTTGAAAAATAACACACGGCTGGCACCAGAGACACGAAGGGAAGCTCACCTGGAGATGCAGCGGTCACGGGGCTTCCCTGTCATCTGGCAGGAGGAAGAGGAGAAGAGGATTCCCAAGGGCCAACGAGAGTCGGTCCGGAGGTTAGCGTAATCGAACGGCAGTCGGCCAGTCCTCCAGCACAGTGGAGGGATTCGTCACAGCAGGGTAAAAGTCAGGAATGTGTGTTGGCAATGCAAATTCGCTGGGAGTTGCAGATTTAAGCATATCTGCTCCCATTGCAGTGGAACATCACACGGGGCAACCCAGTGCCTCAAAAAAAGATGGCTCCATTTTTAAATAGGTACCCAGATAGAGTTAAAGCAGAGTTGTTGTTGGGTTTTCGTGAGTGTTTCAAAATTCCACTCCCTTTGCATCGGGTCCCCTTTTCTAATAAAAATCTCCGGTCTGCATTAATGTATCCAAGCTGGAGGAGGTGCTCTTAGGCTGCATGTCGGGCCTTTCAGGGAACCTCCTTTTCCAGATTTTATAGTTTCTTCCCTAGGTGTAGACCCCAAAAAAAGAGCTGAATAAATTTTGGTTGATTCATCATTTATCGTATCCAAAAGGTGCATCGGTCAGTGACAGTATCGATCCAGAGCTTTGTTCCATAGTATATACATCATTTAATGCCGCAGTTACTTGGGTGTGAAAACATGGAAGGGGGCATTATTGGCATAGACAGATATTGAGTTGGCTTTTTGCTTTCTCCTGGTTCACCCAAAAGCATCTAATTGTTTGGATGCTACTGGGAGGTGGAAATATTGCAGATAGGAGTTTGCCTAGGGCCCGTTGGATCAGTAAGATTATGCTGCGATATTTGCAATCTCTGTTGGGGAAGCTTAATTGTGTGTAGGATAATGCCTATGGAAAGCGACTTGTCAACATTTGGCGGCTGCTAAGTTGGGAGTAATGAGTAATCATTTCAGAGTCAATTGATAATTTCGACTGCAAACCGTTTACAGACGCAGTAGGCAGTTCATGGTTTGGCGTATTTTTTTCAAGGACAGTGGTGCACTGATCAATGGCCTAATGAGTGGGTCGAATCAGATTTATTGAGGAATTTGGTGGTGCTTGAGCTTTTCCCCATTATTGTCACGGTCACACTATGGGCTGAATGATTTCGCAATGAGAAAGTTAGGTTTCATTGCAACAATTTGGGGGTAAGTTCAGGCTATTAATAGCTTAACGGGGTCCTCCTCCCCCCCCCCCCCCCCCAATAATAAGTTTGCTGCATTACTTGGTGTTATGCATTCAGTAACAAAGATTGTGGTTAGTGGCGGTACATGTACCGGTTGTAAAAAAAAAAATTCAATAGCGGATTCTCTCACTTTCAGTGGGAGCGTATTCGATCGTTAGCTCCTGAAGCAGAAGAGGAAGGGAGGATGAGCCTGCCACAGCTTTGGAAATTGGTCGGCAAGCAGCGAATCATCTGGGTTCTCGCATCTTTAGCATCGGTGACTTTAACAGCTCATGAGGCAGCTAGAGGGGAACGGGAAGATTGGGTCGTTTCGCTAGATGACACACAGATGGATGACAGGGTGTGAGCTTTACGGTATTGGCTGGGAAATGCATCCACGGCAGGCTGGTCGGTAGCTCAAGTTAATCGCTTCATAGCAACTTTGGCTTTAAGGGAGGTTAAAGACGTGACAAAACTATTTTTAGTAGGCCAGGCCCTGAAAGGTTTCTGAAAAGGAAATGGGCGAGCGGACAAATGCGGGTACGTATCTTTTAAAAAAATTGTTAGAACGGTTGGGGGTAATGATGGAAAAAGTGTGTAGTGATGCTTATGAAGTGGCTTTAATTAAATGCCTTTTTTCAGGGCATTATGTTTGGGGGAATTAGTTACTCTGAGTAAAAAGATGGGAGGTGGTTTGTGGACGGAGAATGTGTTCTCCTTTGAAGATTGTCTAGAGCAGACCTGGGCAAAGCACGGCCCGCAGGCCACATCCGGCCCGCTGAATAGCTCGGACCGGCCCGCAAAGAGTGTCCTGGTGACTCACCAATGAGTCCGGTGTCAGCAACGGGAAGCAGCGAAACTAAGGCCTCATGTCCACGGGGAAAATCGGGCCCGCTACGGATTCTACATGTAGAATCTGCAGCGGGTCCCTCCTGCCCCGCGGACATGAGCGCTGAAAATAAGAATAAATGACAATAAACTCACCTCCCATCCGCTCCGTTTCTTCTCTTCGCCGCGGCGTCATCTTCTCTCGTCGCGGCCGGATCTTCATTCTTCGGCTCGGCGGATGTGCACGATGACGTCGGTGACGTGCCCCGCGCATGCGCCGGGCCGAAGCAAAATGATCCGGCCGCGGCTGAGAGAGGATGGCGCGGCGCCGAAGAGAAGAACCGGAGCGGGTAAGTAAAATGTGATTTTTGTGTCCCGCGGATCCGGACGGCTTCCATAGGCTTCAATAGAAGCCCGCGGGAGCCGTCCCCGCGGGAGACCCGCATGAAAATGGAGCATGGTCCAGATTTTTTCATGCTCCATTTTTTTTAAAATCACTTTTATTGACGATCCGCGGGTATTTATCTACCCGCGGGTGGTCAATGCATCCCTATGGGGTGCGGATCCGCGCGCGGGAGAAGAGTTAAAATCCGCTGCGGATTTTAATTCTTCTTTTCCCCGTGGACATGAGCCCTAAGTGATGCCACTGTAACTTCTGAGTGGAGATGGGAGTGCTCCTTACCGCTCCCCTCTCCATTGGCAGACACGGGGGCCGCGCCGTAAAACGGGGTGAAACACCGGGTGTTCACCGCGCCGTATTACAGCGCCATTCATTTTCAATGGCGGCCGTATTCTGGCCGCAAATCGGGCGGCTGGAATACGGCCCCATTAAGGCAATGTGCATGGAGCCTTCGTATGTTGGTCTGGCCCTCTAAAACCATTCCAATTTCTCATGTGGCCCCATGGGAAAATTAATTGCCCACCCCTGGTCTAGAGGTATGGAGCGGTCATTCTAACACCAAGTGGAAAAAGGTCAAAGGATCATTATTGGGTGAACTGTGGGGGCATTGATCTGTCTGGTTAATTGCATAGGTGTCTACAAGAATTAGTCAAAGGTAGTTTTCCTTTTGTCCAGATTTCAATTTATAGCCGATTTCCGCAAGGCCTTAATTAGCTTGAGAGTCAACAGTTCCCTATTTGAATCCCATTCCTCTCGGGTAGGGGCAGCAATGGAGGCGACAAGTTGGGGCCTGGATTCAGAAGTGGTAAAGGGGAATAGTAGATTGGAATCCAGACGGTAGAAGTCATATGTCCGGCCGCATTTATTATTAGGTAAAATTACAAGGGTGGGGCGAGAGCAACGCAGTGGGAATCTTAAAGGGGTTGTCTCACGCCGAAACGTTTTTTTTTTTTTTTCAATAGGCCCCCCGTTCGGCGCGAGACAAACACAACGAATGGGTTAAAAAAAAAAAAAAAGTTTAGTACTTACCCGAATCCCCGCTCTGCGGCGACTTCTTACTTACCTTACCAAGATGGCCGCCAGGATCTTCACCCACGATGCACTGCGGCTCTTCTCCCATGGTGCACCGTGGGCTCTGTGTGGTCCATTGCCGATTCCAGCCTCCTGATTGGCTGGAATCGGCACACGTGACGGGGCGGAGCTACGAGGACCAGCTCTCCGGCACGAGCGGCCCCATTCACCACGGAGAAGACCACACACCGCAAGCGCGTCTAAAATCGCCAGAAGACGGCAATTTTAGACGGATCCATGGAGACGGGGATGCTAGCAACGGAACAGGTAAGTGAATAACTTCTGTATGGCTCATATTTAATGCACGATGTATATTACAAAGTGCATTAATATGGCCATACAGAAGTATATAACCCCACTTGATTTCATGAGACAAGCCCTTTAACATTTGATTTTAGTTACGTTTTGCGGTATTTTTTCTTTTTTTATCTTGCAGATCGACACCTGGCTCTAGTATAGATACTGGGCTGTTCTTATGTGCACTGGGGTGCTAAGAGGGCAAACCACTGCCCAAGCTGGAGAGTTTTGCACAAGACGTCGTGACAATGTGGATAAGACTGCGCGGAATGGCATGTTACAGGGTTCTTTTGGGGTACATCACTTTGTGGGTTTAGACAGGGTCCCTAACATCTTAGTATTGCATGTCAGGGGGAATGACTCGGGTTGTAGGCTGTTTCGGGAACTTACGTGGGCGTGGGATATTCAATAGGATATCCTGCACCTTTAACTTTTATCCCCGGGCTGATTGTCCTATGTAAGATGTGGCGCAATGAGAGATCGGTGGAGAGGCTGAACAAGGCATGGGTAAAGTTGAATAGAGCGATCTCTGGTTTTGTGGCTTAGAGAGTGTCCGTTAATCGAATTTGGAGTCTGGACATGGGAATTTCTGTTGTCGTGATGGTGTCCACTTAAATCATAGTGCGCATAGGCAATCTAGGAGGGGCTCGATAGAGTATTAGAGTTGTGGGGTGCGTCGCACGCTCCAGGTGGTCAAGTTGTCTTCAGTGTGGTGTGTGGGGGGTTCCTTGGAATCGGTTATAAAATAGTTTAGGGAAGGAGGAGCAAGATGAGGATAGCCACCTTCCCCCTTTTATTGGATGGTGTGTGTTGGTGTCTGGTACGTCTTCACTCTGACAAAGAGCACCTTAAGAGAAGGTGGTGTTTAATAGCATTATAAGGGTTAGTGGTGCTTCAGAGCTGGTTGAGTGCAGCTGGAGGTAGTTGGGATATTTATCGTTAACTGGTGAAGTCAGATTTTGGGGCTGCAAGGAGCTCCTCTTCGGTGAATGGTTGATTAGTTTTGTTAATTGATTATTGTTAAAGTGTTTGTAATAAAATGTCTTTGATCACCAAAATTATCCCAAAACAATAAGGGTTTGTTATTTAAGGAGGTAACCATTGTGGGGTTGATCAGTTGGATGGTTTCTGAGGTCATGAGTCAACAGCAGGTAACGATTCAGGTACACCCAAGTCATGTGCTTCATTTCCTCATTATTTATTTATTAGTAGGAGTGGCCATGCTTTTGTTAGGTCATATCCTGTTGCCTGTAAATTATTTGCTTCTTGTAGAGGCTACATGCTAATGATTAAGGGCAGCACCAGACAGGTGTTTTTTTGCATGTCCAATACACAGAATAGGAGCCATTGATTTCAATTGGTTTGTTCTCATTTCCTTCTTTTGCACATGCATTTAAAAAATGCAGCATCATCAACTTCATGATGCACAATTCCACTCAGGAAAAAAAAAAACAACACACACACACACCTGGGACTTATTACGTTAAGTTTAGGCCGCCCATAGACAGACATGGGCGTTCACAGCTGAATTAAAAGCATGTGGATTTGTTTTGCAGACCTTTTGCTCCAGAAAACAAAATTGCAGCATGCTCCATTTTGAAGTCAATGGAAGCCATCTGATCCGCGCCCCGTCTGCAGGAAATTAGAAAAAAAAAATAATAATAATCAAGCCCCATATCACGCATGCCCATGCGAAGTTTAGGCCTTATGCACACAACCCCACATGTGGCTAATTTAGCAGCGTTAAAAAAAAAAATTGGAACCATCTGAAACATTGAATGCCAATGTATTCAGATGAGCGATTTTTAGCCACTTAAACATTGTTCCGGGAAGAACAGGACATCGGCGACCGTTTTAACACCCTGTATGGAAATATAGGTCCTGTCTTATCTTGACGGGATATGCTGGAGGCTCCCAGACATCTAGAGGAGCTGAAAAAAAAAAAAAAAAAAGAGAGGGGGAGGGAGTTTAGCTGCGTCCAATGCTGGGAAAAGAAGACAGCTACTTTTATTTAAGCATTACAAGCCACTCCAAGGTTTTCTGTCAACTGAAGAACTTCCACGTTGCAGCATATATTTTCGCCGAAACACCACAGCAGCCCCTGTAAATGGACGAGAAAATGCCAATTTACATCCGTTGAGCGTAAAAACGCATACATTGTGTGAATAAAGCCTTATGCTTCTTCACACGAGCGGATATGGGACTGCCGTGAAAACGACGACTGGCCGATAAATGCTACGTTGAGGGGGAAAAATTTGGTGAACGGGCGCACAAATCAAACATTTGTGCGCCTGCTCATATGGCCTGGCGTCACCAGGACATCACCTATTTTCCCTCTTGTTCCTCCTCGCTCGTTCTGTGCAATGGAAGGGGCGTGGCATGGGCAGAGCTAAGCGCCGATTCACCCCACCTCCTGCCATTGATGGCTATGGACAGGGAAAGGGAGGGTACTTAGTTCCACCCACATCCCACCCCTTGTCCATAGCCATCAATGAGAGGAGGCGGGGCAGACCAGTGCTTAGCTCCGCCCCCACCTATTGCACAGAACGTGCAGGGAGGAACGAGAGGCGAGCCTGCATGGGGGGGGGGGGGGAGAAGGAGAAGAAGAACAGAGGGAGGGAGTTTAACAGCCATGCTGCTAAACTGCCTCTTACCTACGGACGCTGCCATGGGCTTCCGTAGGAGCCCATGCAGCAGTTGAAGTATTCCCTGCCCAAAAGATAGTTCCAGGACCATCTTTTGGGCCCGACGTAAAAACGTCCTGCACTATATTGGCTTCGCTGGGCGTTTTTATGTCTCAGAAATACGCCCATGTAATCTGATGCATTGGAATCCGTGAAAACAGCCAGCTGATACGCGCTCATGTGAAAGAAGCCGGAGGGTAAGAAAGATCTTTTTCTTTTAATATTAGAAGTGCTGCAGCTATATACATTTGTTTTTTCACATTGCCTTCCTGAGAAACCGGCTTGGCGTTGTTCTCCGTGCGCTCCCCTTATGGGAGGTTGGCTGCTTGGCATAACGCTGTGGGTCAAGATTTTTGGGAAGCTGCATTTTACCTTTTTACTGTTTATAACTATGAAAGTATTTTACCCATAGCAACCAATTAGAGCTCAGCTTTCATTTCACCAGAGCAGTTTCGGAAAAGAAAGCAGAACTGATTGGTTGCTGTGGGCAACAACGGTGTCCTTTTAGACAGTTTTGATTAATGAGGCCTAGTAGGTGGTGATCCCTCTGGCTGGTTGCCCAATTATGCTCTTATGTAAGATGTGAAATAAGGTCATTTCATTTTGACACTATGTATTAAAGGGCAAATGTGTGTCAAATTAGTCATTGTATAGGTTGAGTGAGAGTTTTTTTCTTATTTAGTCAAAGCATGAAATGTGTGTTTTGTATACAATGCCTAAGGGAATTATGTAGCATCTATAAATATTAAGCATTCTATAGAATGACAAGTACCGTTTAGGCAAAGTATGAAAAAGAGTGCAGGATTTTCTTACTGGAAGAAAAAAATTTTTTTTTTTTTAAAGAAAAGTATTGACCAAGCAGTGTGCAGTGCCTGCGTCCTTTTTGGGTTCGGGGCCTTGCGTGAGCTCCCTTTGCTCTGTCAGATTTTCAAAGTAGTAATGAGCTGGATGGGTCCCAAAGAGCTCTGGCAGCAGGCGCAGCACCGCCAGAGACACAGGTCCATGTGTTGGCAGCACACGGGACCCTGAAGTGGACCTGCGTCCCACCACCATGTAGTGACAATGTCCCGCTGACACACGGGGAGCCAGGCCTGTGGTCGCTGGTGTCCAGACAGTGTGTTAGCGCAAGTGCAGTGGAGGAGCGGGACAGCTGGAGCTGAAACTGACAGCAGCGACTGACCGGGGACTGTAGTAGTGCACCTTGGAGGAGGAGGAGGAGGAGGAGGAGAGGTGGATTATGGGAAACTAGAGGATTAGGGTTGATTGTGCAAAAGGTGAAATATCTTTGTGTGATGGAAAAAAATAAAAATAAAAAATTCCCATCCACTGCTGGAGGGATTATTTTATAGTTTTCCTGGGTGATCTGTTCTATACAATCCCAATAGGCAAACTGGCAATGTGTGAAATATTCATCGCTTCATACTAGAAATCTCATTTTTGGCGTATTATACAATGACTCATTTCTCACACAACCCCCCCCCCCCCCCCAAATGAAAGGATATTATTTCACACTTTGCCTAAAACATGTTAGGCCTCATGTCCACGGGGAAAAGAAGAAAAAAAAAAAAAAATCAGGCCCGCTGTGGATTCTTCATGGAGAATCCCGCAGCGGGTCCCTCTTTTCCCACAGACATGATGCCAAAAAATAAGAATTTACTCACCTGTCTGGATGCTGCGGACCTGCCCTCTGTCGCGGCCAGATCTTCTTTCTTCGGCTCGGCAGCTGTACTCGGCACGTCGGCAGCGTACCGCGCGCATGTGTCGGGCACTCAATTTTGTTTTTGAACTCCTGCTCTCCCGCGCGCGGAGAGCAGAAATTCAGGCGCGGGTGTACCGTGGATTCGGACGGCTTCCATAGAGGCCTGTGGGAGCCGTCCCCGCGGGAGACCCGCACTAAGATGGAGCATGTCGCGTTTTTTTCCCCCATACACGCAATCCGCGCCTGAAGGCGAAAATGACATCCGCAGGTATTTAACTACCTGCGGGTGTCCAATGCATCCCTATGGGGAGCGGATCACGCATGCGGGAAAAACGCTGCTGATTTAAAATGACAATTTACCTGTGAACATGAGGCCTTAGACGTTCCATAAAATACCTTGGCATATTCTATACAATTTTCACATTTTGTAACATATCAGAAGTGCAAGAATATCCTGGCTACCAAGTATCCAAAATCCCCTGCAGCAAAAGGCTTAAAAAGGAAACCACGACAGTAATCAAAGTTATCAGTTTAGCAATTTATTTATATACAAGTTACTGACCACACAAACCGTTTTAAAATAAAGCGACTTGCTTTTTCCCCCCCTAAGGGATTAGACTTTTCTAGGACTTGAAGAGCAGCTGATACTTGACATACCAAATTTCCTATCCTAAAACAAACTAGTACTTGGAATAGTAGTGTTAGTACACGGAGCCAGAGACTCGCAGTTCCCTGCAGGAAACAAGTGGACTACAAATAAATATATGTGTGACTGGTTAAAGCAAAAAACATTCAGCATTGTCTTAACCCTTCACTTTTAAATATTAAAAAGTAACAAAACCAAACCATTGTACTTTCTACCTACTGCAGGGGTCTCTGGGTACGCTCCATTATGTCTATCATTGTAATCTGAAAATTACTCACAAAAATGCTCTACAGAAAAAAAAATTTAAAAAAAAAGACTATAGCCAGCAAAAGCTGGGAAAAAACCCAAAATCTTAATTCCTGCACGTACAGATCTGCACAACAATTCGTATAAAAAGCGAGATCTCCTCAGTCCATTTTCTGTGCACATGTCCTGAGAAATATGGATTCTATGTAGTGTCTCAAATCAGACTCCTCTTTGGTACAGGGACCGTTTAAAAGGTCATCTCTTCCATCTCAAGACCCTAGCAACCACCAGGTTTTCTCAGCATGTCCCCATGCATTGCACAAAGATGAAAACAGGTATATATAAAAGTCAAGAGCTCCAATGTCCTGAGCACACTAATTAGTTATATACCCGGCCCAACTTGTGTCTGCATGACCTAAACAAGCTAATCTCCCAGTGTTGAATCCTATACGGTTACATCCCTTGTGGGCATGCCTGCTTCCAACTATACCCCATAAAGAAATGCTAATAGTGTTTAAAGGGGGTCATATGTAACATGACCCCTGTCTGCTATGCATACATTTTTCCAGTAGGTGATGCAAGATGTCATCCTGTAGGAACGGCAGAATATTTATATACAAAAAGGACCAATGAAAAATTTTACCATCATAATACATAGACTGAAATCTTATCTAAAACAGAGATGAAAATGAGCTGCTTGCTTAGCATGTACATAAAATGACTTAAATGGGTTTTCCAGGAAAATACTATTGATTACTAGAGATGAGCGAACGTACTCGATAAGGCCAATTTCGCAATCGAGCACCGCGATTTTCGAGTACTTCACTACTCGGGTGAAAAGATTCGGGGGTCGCCGGGGGGGGGGGGGGGGGGGGGGGCGTGGTGGAGCAGCGCGGAACAGGGAGGGGGGGGAGCTCTCTCCCCTCCACTCCCCTCCCCTCTGTAACCCCCCGCTCACCCACGGCGACCCCCGAATCTTTACACCCGAGTAGTGAAGTACTCGAAAATCGCGGTGCTCGATTGCAAAATCGGCCTTACCGAGTACGTTCGCTCATCTCTACTGATCACCCATTCTCAAGATAGATCATCAATAGTTAATTGTGGACCCCAGCTGATCAAACAATCGGGCGCACCTACTTCCAGTGCCACAATACATAGGGGTTGGAGCAGAAGCTGCTGCTCAGACCCATGTAGTGGCTGGTGCTTATAACTGCAGGCACAGTTCCCAGCAATTCTAATGAGACCCCCAGCCTGCAGTTACAAGCGCCAGCCACTACACTAGGGTCAGAGCGTCAGTTTCCACTTTGACCCCTGCGTATTACGGCACTGACAGCAGCCACCCAATGGGCCGATTGGCTAGGGTCCTGATCGGCACACCCCAGCCGATCAACTATTGACAGACTGAGGCTAGGTCATCAATGGTATTTCCTTGAAAACCTCTTTAAAAAAGTTATCCTACATGCACAGATGATAGAAACAAACATTTATAATGCACAGACGCAACATGAAAGATTGTCTGTCTTTGCCTTGCACTTTGGATAGAGCACATTATCAGACATATTGCAAAATTAAGTCTTCATTTTCATTTGAAGTGCTACTGTGAAGTACCATACTGGGACGACAGTCTAAGAACAGCCAGCTGCTTTAGTCAGTTCTAGCAATAAAAAGAATCTTCATTCCTCAGATAAGATGAGTTGTTGACCGGCTGAAGGTATGGTACTTCCGCTCAAACAGATTCACCATTGAAGGAGAAGGGATATGCTGTAAGGGCAAAGAAAATACTTATGAGTATAAAAACCACAATATGCAAGGAGGAATGGGCTCCTTAAAGGAGTAATAAAGACTTTCTATGGAAAGACTATTGAAACCAGAAACCCAAGCTGTGCAACTGTCACCACGGTGGGGAGATTTGGCTTTCTTTCCAAGTTTTAATCCAAAATTAATTACTTTTCCTTCCCCTGCAGATATAAGTCCTATTTTCCCCCAAAACAATGTTACATATTGCAGGTGACCAGACTGGATGCAAATCTCTGAACAAGACAACTTGCTGTTAAAAAAAAAAACCAAAAAAAACAAAAAAAAAAACACTATTCTAGTTATGGATATCTAACTTTTCAGATAACTTTAGAATAAGCTAGTGTGTATGGATAAGGAATGAAAAAAAGGTTTAGTATGGTGTCAGCCAGTAGAGCAATGTGTGATTGTTGTCAGTGAGAGAAACCAAGTAATCTTGCAGATATGATACCTTTTAATGGCTAACAAAAATACATGATGTTACAGCAAGCTTTCGGGGATATCGCCCCCTTCGTTCATTAGCCTGACGAAGATTTGTACCCAGTAACAAGATTACTTGGTTTTTCTCAGTGAGAACAATCAGATAAGGAACAACACTGCACCTGGCCATCAAAGGACTCCAATTCTCCTCTCTTCCATGAACTTGTAGACCGCTACCACACGGGCGACGTGATATCGCACCAAGAAAATCGTAGCGATATCGCATTGGTGTTGTGTGCATAATCGCTGCGTTTTCTTGCGGTGATTCAATGAATGGCTGCGCTGCGTGCTCAGGAACCAATCACAGGCAGAGCTTGCTGGAGGCGGGGATTTTCAAAGCTCTGCAGGAGAACCTCAAGCAACTGCCAGGAAGCTTCAGGGGATGCACGCAGAGAGGTGATATATATATGCCTAGCTAGGGCTTAGTTTAGGGCTTCTACAGTAGGACTTTCTAATGAAAACGTTGCATCGCATCACATCATATTTTCGTGTGATGCAACACATAGGAAGGCTCCATAGGGAAACATGGGCTACAAAAAAAATAAAATAAATAGCTCATGTGGAAGAACCCATAGGAAAGCAATGGCTCTACATACATGCAATTTGTAGCACTGTCACATTGCGACAAAAATCGCGCAATTGGCGCTATGGGCAGCATGAGTTAGCACCCTCCTATACCTCTTCTCAGTCTCATCTGTATTAATAGAGAGGGGCATCACTTGCCAACAGGCACTGACCGCAAGTTAGAAGGAACTGGGACCCTTAAAGAACAGCACTCTAGAGAGACTTTTCAGCAGGAAAATATAATTTTAGGCAAATCAATGATTGGCTATTAGAGAAGCACAATTTTGAAAAACTAATGAGTAGGGTTACATTAATTTGGGGCATTTGTGCCAGAGAACAGTGTACACCATTCTGTCTGGCATAAATGCCAGGAAGCTAGAGAAGGACTGCTCAAACCAAGACCTTATGGGTTTCCATTTGAGTATTGGAGCTTATGCTTCTGTCCAAGTTTTCTGCCTGGATTTCGGCAATCCAGACTGAAACCTGTGACAAAACCAGAGGACTGAATATAGTGTGAACAAGGTCCCAACAAGGTTTCCCTTTACCGATAGCAGAAATATTGAAGATGTGGAATGGATAAAAGAAAGCTCAACGATTCAGCTGTACTAGAAACCTCTCCCAAAATAGGTCAGCCTAAAAACTACCGATTCACAGCTGAAAGCCACCATGTAATGTTTAACAACAGGAAGACTTCAACTAAAATAGGCTTTAAAATCCTTGGAAAGAAAGGCTGAATCAAAAATCGTGTCTTAAAAAGGAGTCTTTAATCCCAAACTATGGACAAGTTACCACCAGATCTCAGATGGTCGTGTTCACACATCAAATGTATGGAGCTCACACAGGTAAGTGGTTCACAGCAAGGGCTCAGATGGAGTTATGGCCGCTGAGCCCTGGCCATTCTGTCCTGTATAGTCTGTAGTATAAATTGTGGGAATTATTTGTGTTTCACCCAGCTGACTAGTAGCATATAACTGAGGGGTAGACTGGCTTGCTTCTCCTTTCAAAGAGCGAGATAGAGCACTCAATATGCCACAGGACCTGGGACTCAGTGAGGCCCCATCAAGGGAATTAGATCGTTGCACTGTAGTGTGTTTAGCTGGTCCGTTTATGTTGACTGTAGAGGAAGAACGCGTAATCTATAAACAGGAATGAATCACTTGTTAACAGGGAGGAAGATACAGTTTAAAGTGTATCTGTAGAATTACGGTAGATTTTTAAATAGTACATGTTAATACATTAACGTCATAGATCTCTCATTAAAGGCCAGAGTGGCATCTTATTGCCCTCCTTTCTCTTCCTGTAGGCTCTCTGTAGACGCTCAGCCCCCCAAAAAATAAAGATTGTATAAAACCATAAACTGTAGCCACTCATCAAGTGTTGTGATAGAGGGAAGAACAAAAACAAAAACGCTAAAATGTGTTTTTTGTATAAGGGAGCAAATTTTCATATGCACTTTTTAAAAGCCAAAACCTTTTCTGTCCGCATAGCCGTATAAGAGCATGCTTCTTGCATTGTACCAATCTGGGATGCAAATGGGGAACTGTACAGTTTTTTGGCGCAGGTTTTGAAGCAGCCTTTCCACTGCGGAAATATCACAGAATTTCTGTGCGGTCCTGCAGCAGACATTCCGCGAGATTGCCGTCCTAAAAAACCTTCATGGAAAATATTTGGGTTTTGGCATCGCTGTATTCAAGGAACCATAACTCCTATTTTTCCACGGATGGAACTGTAAGGCTTTGTTTTTGCATGACAAGGTTTTTATTGGTACCATTTTTGGGTACATATGATTTTTGAAGTCATTATTATTGCATCTGGGAGTTTTGGATAACCCCTTCAAGCCAAATACAGAAGTGGGTCCATCAGAAAGGAGAAGTATAAGTCCTTCATTTCTCATTCCTTTTCAACCCCCCTCTTGGCTTTGGCTCAAAAAACTGCCATAAAAACCTATGAAAAAAACTCCTTTTGGGCTCTTATGGAGACCTTCTAAATAGGGGTAAACCCTATATACATAGGCAACACATGTAATTATGTCAGGCACATTCTGTGCATCCTGCATCGTACGCCATTAGGAACTAGCGCAAATTAACCAATTACCTGTATGACATTCCTAATATAGGCGTACAACCAAAATACAAAGCATATGAGCTAGTGAAGGTGCTCACAAAAGGAATCCATATTAAAAATGACTACTTCTGAGAGCTGTGAGGAGAGATCACAGAAGGTACACAGTAGAATATGCTTTACGTACTGCTAGCGAGGTGGTACTTGGCATGCGGCTGCTTGCAAATCCCTCTGCGCCTGGGCCAGGGCTTCTTGCATCAGGAGTATTATGTACCATAAGCGCTCTCTGCAGGGCTCTCTTGGGCGTTTTCGAGAAAGAAAATGCTCTTGTAACCTATAAATAAGATAGATATATAGTAATTCCCAGGGAGAAAAAAAAAAAAAGTTTAGCAAATGTGTAAAACACATACAATTTGTGCCTATACAAGTAATACTGGCGTCATGGAGGCCAGATATACTGAAGGGTGCAGGAGGAGCACCTTATATATCCGTGTAAACATTTTAAGCTGAATGAAAACTAAAAACCCGAGAGCAGCAATAATGAAATTACTACTAGAGAGGAGCACGCAAATAAAATAACTTACTTTCTTAGACGTCTTCTTAATGGCTCTTGATGCTCTGCTCAATGTACTGTCCACATCTTTTGTGTTCACTTCTAATGAATCGGGATCAGTAGTATAAATCAAATTTTCCTACCAGAAAAAAAAAAAAAAAAAAAACACATGCAAATACAGAAATTTGTTCTATTGAGATTGGAACAAAAATTGCAGAAACAAAAGTCAATTCTGCAGGAGGCAGTGATAAGATTAGTGATCAACAAAAGATTGAAGTAGTCCTTAAATCTATACTGCCATCCAGTGGAATCCGAGAAAACTGTCAGCTATAAACTCACCCAGGAGCTGCAGACAGATTGATTTCTTACATTATAAAGGCCTCATGCACGCATGGGGTTTACATTTTTTGTCCCACAGTATGGGGTGCAAAACATGTCTGTACACCCCGTTGTGGCCGTTTTGCTCATGTGAGGTTCAGCTTCATGCATTAGGTTTCATCTAGAAGCACAGAAATCCGTGCCTCTGGGGAGGACTGTAATATAGACCTTGTGAACCAAGATGTGTTTCTTTCACAAGCAGACATGCATTTACCACTATATAGTGACAGTGGTGCACATGGATGCAGCGACATTGTATGTGGAGATCCCAAATGCACCCATGTGCATGAAGCCTTAAGATGCCCATACCGATTACACGAGAGAATTAGGGAAAATGGAGGATTTCAACCAAAAGGATTTTAGTTAACCAATTAAAGACTATCAACGTCTGGAAAGAGCTCTACTGGAATTGCGATTTTTGTCTGACCTTGAAAATGAGTCATCTGAAAGTCGTTCTTTCTGGGAATGTTCTTTTAGGGTACGCTCACATAGCAGGAAATACGCACCGAAACTGCTAAAACCCATGTCATTAGTGCAGATTTTGAAGCAGTTTTTTATGTAAATTAGCTGCAGATTTCACCCCTTTAACTGAAATGACGAGATCTGCTGCAGATGCACATCAAAAACTGCACGGATTGGGATGTGGATTGTCTGCTGTGGAAAATCCACATCATTTTCTGCTATGTGTGAATGAACTCTTGAAAAATCCTCTAAAGAAAAAAAATATATATATTTATCGCCCGACGTTCTTGAACACGTGTAGCCAGTTAGAACAACTGCTAGTATGGACTAAAGCGTGTATGGCTGTGTCCGTGAAAAGGAACTTTCACTAGATGATTGATTGCTCAACCATCAACCTACTTCTGTCTAAAGTGTATGGCCACCTTTATATTATGCACAAAGTCAATGGGAGCAATATAAATGAGCAGTGAGCGCCACCTAGTGGCAACTACCAGCAGCCTTTCAAAAGGCTCATATACAGGAAGCTCCAGGACAATCATATTGTGACCTATCCAGAGAACAAAATGAAGCACCTCTCACTCTATATAGTGATACAACATGCCTGTCATCGCCCTTAAAGGATATGAAATCCATACATCTACTGGACTCCTGTTGCAACCAAACCTCATTTTACAATTAATGGGCTTGAAGGCACGCTAAAATGAATAAATGACAGTTTTGCAGGTCAGCTGGCGCTTCAGTTGTGACAGCTTTCTGTTATACATGCACTATACACATTCTAGATTATAACCTTTATTGTATGCCTTTACTAGACATCTTAGCCATTTACCTGGTGTAAAAGCAGCTTTCCTGATACGGAAGGATGTGAAAAAAAAAACAAACAAAAAAAAAACACACCTTACGTTTTTACATACTACACAATTACCCCAGAAGCCGGCTGCCACCAGACCAAATAGGCCATCAATATCTGATCAGCAGGGGTCTGCCTCTTGGAAGCCCTGCCAATCAGCTGTATTAAAAGGCAGAAGTGCTCAGGTAACAATGCTGTAGACTGCCCGCCAGGTGTAGAGCTGTTCTGAGGCGATGAATGAACAGGCTATCACTGGCCGTGGCGCTCGGATGTGCACTGCAGCCTCTTCAAATAGCAGATTGTCAGCGGTCCAGAGTGGCAGACCCCTACGATTGGAAACTGAGGGTCTACCTTGAGGACAGGTAATCAGTATTTAGTCTCAGAAAACCTGGAGTATGAAAGCCATTCTTAGGCTAGACTCGCAAGGGAGATAACGGGCCATGAATCACAGCCCGATACCACCCTCACCATCCATGTGAAAGCCCTGTGGATGCGAGGAGTTTTCATGTGAGGATGAAGGTAATCCCCGTCACGGCTGTCACAGCTGCGGCAGAGGATCACAGCGTTCTCCCATTGCTTCCAACATGGTGGCGTTGCTGCCACCAGCCCCATTGAAAACAGTGGGCAATATGGCAGGAAGATAGAACATGCGGAGATTTGTTTCCTACATCACACTGCCGTGCCATGCAGGAAGACATCCCTCATGTGTATGACCTTAAATCAAAATGAATGGGGTTCATATTTGTGCATCTCGCGACACACAAACCTTGAGTGTGTGAAACTAGCCTTAGTCACAGCTGGTACAATATACGAATCTCAAGAGCCAATACAGAACAGGCTGAGCCAGTTGAGACTACAGAAAGTACCGAGGATTGGGGTATCACAAGTAGAGCACATTGAGAAGGCTGTACAAGTGTCTATTAGGTCTTTGTACAACCGGAGTAACACAGAACTGCAATGCAACTCCTACAGAGGTGTATCGGACCCTACAGCAACCCCATACGCCATCAACTTTAAATAGAGTTTTCCTTCCATTGGATTTCACATGTATAAACATATCAAAATAATGGCAGGTGCAAAGATCGCAACAGGAAGGTACTCGCTCATTACGAGGAAACCCTAAGTTAAAGGGGTTGTCCCGCGGCAGCAAGTGGGTCTATACACTTCTGTATGGCCATATTAATGCACTTTGTAATGTACATTGTGCATTAATTATGAGCCATACAGAAGTTATAAAAAGTTTTTTACTTACCTGCTCCGTTGCTGGCGTCCTCGTCTCCATGGTGCCGACTAATTTTCGCCCTCCGACGGCCAAATTAGCCGCGCTTGCGCAGTCCGGGTCTTCTGCTTTCTTCTATGGAGCCTTTCGTGCAGGATGCCGGCTCCGTGTAGCTCCGCCCCGTCACGTGCCGATTCCAGCCAATCAGGAGGCTGGAATCGGCAATGGACCGCACAGAAGAGCTGCGGTCCACGGAGGAAGAGGATTCCGGCGGCCATCTTCACAGGTAAGTATAGAAGTCACCGGAGTGCGGGGATTAAGGTAAGCGCTCCGGTAAGCTTTCTGTACGTCCCTGCATCGGGGTTGTCTCGCGCCGAACGGGGGGGGGGGGGGGTTGAAAAAAAAAAAAAAACCGTTTCGGCGCGGGACAACCCCTTTAAGGCAAGTGGTATTTGGAAGAATAAAGATAAAAACCATGGGGCATTAAAAAGGCATGAGGCAGTGGAGCTTCCGCCATATTTCTAATGGTCAATACTCTGATATAACGGTAGGGAGAAAACTTACAGCATCTGCTTTACAAATCGTATTGGCCATGTGCCGGCATAACATCTTCAGCCAATCCACCTTGGGAGGCTCCTCGGTTGTCAGCTGGAAGCTAAATAACTGGTTTGCCTGTTCGGTTGGAGGTCGCACTACCAATGCAAATGCATTATGGCATTCTGCAGATCCAAGGGAGAACATTAGTCAGTTTTATGAAGCCAATGCCGAAGACTTGTTATTCCAAACTAAACAATGTTTTCGGCCGGTACAGAATTCTGTGCTTTATGTTCTACTTATGATGTAAAATACAGGCAAACAATTTACGGCTTATTAATGAGATTGTGCTTAAGGCTCTGTACAAGACTGCAGCTTATAGAGCACAATGGACATTACAGAAAGCACTCAAGCATGAGCAATTCAGCACTATCTGGAAATTAATATTTTTAGATTTAGCTGTGTAACCACGAAGCTGTATATAATTATATAGGCATGAATGTTAACTTTACTCTGAGTCTTGCTGTTACTTCACTGCAGCTTATAGAATGGCAGATGGGCACACTACACTGGCATGCTGTGCCCAGGGAAACAGGTTTTACTATTGATACAAACATAGCAATAGCTAGTGATAAAACTAAGGGCTTCGTCTAGCTCATTACTACACGCATTTCACAGGATTTCCATCAGCTGAATTTACAACCTCTGAACTTAGAATATTTATAGAAGTATATAGAATTTAGTTGGGAGGTTATACTTTAAGCCATGACTGTTTATCGGTTTCCTAGAGATCTAGAAGTAGTTTCAAAGTTTCCATTTTACTGTATATTAAGTGCGTGGATCTTAAAACAAGATTAATACGGTATTAGATAAAAGAATCCTAACCAAACGCAACATTCAAGCCCTCGCAACCTCCTGCCACCGCCAGCTCAAAAACACCTCTCCGATATGGTCTTTCCTCAACACAGAGTCAACCGAAATGCTAGTGCATGCCCTCATCACCTCCTTACTTGGCTACTGAAATATTCTCCTATGTGGCCTCCCATCCAACGTCCTTGTGCTACTCCAATCCATCCTTAACTCTGCTACCCGGCTTATCCACCTCTCAGCTCTGCCAATCCCTACACCAGCTATCATCTACAGCAGTGTTCCCCAACTCCAGTCCTCAGGGACCGCCAACAGGTCATGTTTTCAGGATTCCCTCAGTGTTGCACAGGTGATGTAATTATTGTTGGTGCCTCAGACATTGGCCACAGGTGTTCTTACTATAGGATATCCTGAAACCATGACCTGTTGGGGGTCCCTGAGGACTGGAGTTGGGGACCCCTGATCTACAGAATCCAACTGAAGCCCTTATCAATGACAACAGGTTTCCTCCATACATTTAGTCTGACTTAGTCTCCCAATACCTCCCCATCTGTAACCTCTGTTCCTCGCAATTCCTCCTTCTCTTCCCTAGTAGGCTTTCACATAATCTGCAAGATCTCTCCCGTGCGTCACCTATACTTTGGAACACGCTACCTCGACCCATCAGGAACCTGAAAACCCACCTCTTCAGACAATCCTACAACGTAAGTAACCCTGCTGCCACCACAACAGGAACACCTTCTACTGCCACCTATTATCCTCTAGTCCTGTTCACTCTTGCTGGCAGGGTCCTCTCTGTACCAAATTGTTAGTAGTTTAGTAAATAATTACAGTTTACCGTTCCTGTTTTATATGTAATGTCATTATATATGCAGTAGTGCAATATAGTTTGACCCCCATTCTTCATTTGTATAGCACCTTGAAGTGAAGGTGCTTTATAAGAGTTATAAGAACTATAATTATATAGAATACAAAATAGTATTATATATGTGTATAACCCCGCACCAGAAGAATATAACAAGTAGCTGCAACCGTAAGTATACAACTACCCAAGCCTACCAGAATAAATGAAATGCAAAAGAGGGGGGGGGGGGGGGTGAGCTAAAAAAGCAGTACAGTTCTGCTCAAAAACAAAGTGGGTTTCACACTGCAAACCATCACATTTAGCCATTTTGACACAGTGGCATTGTTCCTGGCAGAAAATACTGTGTGAAGATGGGTGCCAGGAGGTCAGCAGTAAAATATGAAAGTCTCCAAACACTGCAGCTTTTGAAATACAGCACACAATCCAAGTGTAACACTGCATGCAAGAGAAATGCAAACCAGGCACAGCTCCTCTGCAGTCGCTCCCATGCATGGACTGGCTGGAAGCCACAACTCATGCTCAGAAAAATGGAGAAAGTCCAGTGTTGGGTTAAAGGTTTCAGTCTTTATTAGATGATCCAGACAGACATGGAGGAACAAATGACATTTCTCTGGATCATCCAATAAAGACTGAAACTTTTATTCAAACGCTGGACTTTCTCCATTTTCCACTGCATGCAAGTGGTTATTAGTGTAGCAATTAAACAAGAAGATGTCACAGACCTTCAGTTTCCCGGATATCAAGAACTTTCTTTATCTGAGACAAGGGCATCAAGCTAATATGCTTAAGAGATGCAGGGGGTCTTGTGTGCCCATGAGGACTCTTGAAAGTACCAATAACTTTATGCCGCTTCCTTGCAATCTGAAAAGTACAAAAAAAAAAAAAAAAAAAAAAAATTAAAATGCATATAGCGAAAAATGTCTTTCAGAATATAGTGGGCTGGTCACTGAAATATAGTACATCTGGATAAACACAAGTCCCAAAACATAATGCCTTAAGTAGAGGTTGTAGATATAAACCATAACCATTTCACACTTACACATGCAATCAGAATTTGTGTGCAAATACCTCATTAGGACCAAGGATGGTTTGATGCCTACGTCGGGAGTTCCACTTTCCGGCTCCGCTCGGGAAGAAGAAAAGAGGAGATTCCCATTGCGGAATGGCTTTGTCTTAGGATGGAACCGAACAGCGCCAAATGGACCCCATGGACTATAACGGGAGCCATTCGTTTTCGGTTCAGCTGCCCGACTGTGAGCTGGTAGAAAAAAGGAACTGCAAGCGGTACTTTTTCTTGCTGTATTTTGTGCGGGATCTTCCAACGCAGGTGTTAAACCACCTTATTCACACAAGCGGATGTGGATCTCTATTCAGACAGTAGATCCCCTCCACCCACAGCATGGAGACTGAAGGAAGGGAGATAAAGTATTGTATTCCCCATGAAGTACTGCTGGGACAGGTTCTTCTCACCGTGCTGTTCCTCTTAGGGAGAGTTCACACACAGCAGAACTGCTGTGGAATATGAACAGAAATTCTGCAGCAATGTACAGTATATTGTAAGTGAATGAGGTTTTAACAAATCCAATTCACTTACGGTGGAAGAGAGCATCTTTTTAATGTAATACATTTAGTCATAACCAAAGCATTGAAAACCATTTCATCTTTACTAAATTAAAAGATACCCCTTGGAACCTCCAGAAGAAGCGGTGGAGAAACAGGTCGGGGGGCACATACTCCTTATTTGAAGAGTATCAGTTGGGCTGTTCAGGCTATGGAGTGTGGTTAGGTACCAAGAGTATTTTTGGATGTATTATACATAGCTGTCTGGTCCATTGATAGAGCATAGAAAGAGTTAAAGTGCAATCTACAGTTAATTGCCGAGATGGTGCTATAACTACCTGCATGGCCTGCTGAACACGGGCAGAATTTCCGCCCGTGGAAGCTGCTATAGGATTGCATTAGAAAACGCAATCCTAGGCAGATGGACGCAATTTGCCCGCGTGAAAACCAGGTTGCAGCATGCTCCATTTCTGTGCGGGGCTCTCTCCAGCAGCTAGCTCCGCCATGTGCATGCGCCGGCTGGCACATCAAAGAGCCAGAGCCGCGGGAGAGTGCCGCACTGGTGCCTGCAGGGGCAGCGGGATCTGACCCGGCCGTCTGCAGGCGGGCTATGTGTTTTCGGTTTATGGCTGTCCCATTTACACAAATTGTAAAAAATAAATAAGTGAAATCAAGCACCTAGAAGGTTTGTCGGAATCAAACTAAATTTTATATGCGCGATTATAGTTTTGCTCTGATACTGAAATCACTTCTCAAAACTGCAATTTATTGCAGAAAACTGAACACTTGAAGGGAGGCTTTACTACACACGGGGCGACTGCGATATCTCCGGGAGGAAAAGTATAACTTTTCTCCTGCTTTTTTTGAGAGGCAGCGCTGCTTTTTCCCCACAAAAACATCACTATCATTTGAGATATTCTTGCGCAAGAAGAAAAAAAAAAAAAAAAAAAAGTTTAAAATTTTTAGTGCAAGAAAATCAATAGGACTTTTTAAATGTTTAAAAACACGTCGCACAAAAGTTGCAAGTTCGTGCTTTGTGATGCGAGGGAAAAAAAACCCCGCAAAATGCAGAAAGATACGGCATGTTGCGATTTTTCTCTTGTATCGTAAATATGAAGGAAGCCATTTGACAATCATTGGTTTCATAATTCAGATTTTTTAATCTTTTGCATCACACAATTTTATTGCTTGTGTTAAACCACTTTTAGGACTCAGGTGACAAGACCGTTCATCTAATCACGCCACAACTCTAATCATTTACATAGCTGCCTGAGATGCAACTGCATGCAGAGTTTTTCAGCAAAACAACTCCTGATTTTTTTTTTTTATACAAAATAATTAGATTTAATAAAGATTCGATTGCTTTACCTTTTAATTTATTATGCCTAGGTGAACTACTTGTAGGTTACGTATTGGTAGTAGAGAGTTTGCGCCAATAAATAACAATATGTACCACATTTTCCCCCCACTTTATTGGGTTTATCATAAGCAAAGGTAAATTGAGCGAGGTTGGGGGGAGGGGGGGGGGGGGCACTGATCTGAGATGAGCAGCATAAAAAGATGTTGTACTGAGATTACAAGTCATCCCTTAACCACAGGAGGGCCTCACTACCGAGAATCCCCGCTTATCTCAACTGGGGTCCCATGTGTCCCCTTCCCCCATCCCATTGTCCTCACTGTGGGATTAGTACTCCAAATGGATTGCTGGTTGCACAAGTGCCCGGACGTTCCATTCACAAGAGCTTGCTGCTATGGTATTTGTCAGCCCCACTGAAACTAATGGAGCGCTGACTGCACATACTCAGCTAGCGCTTCATCCATTCTGATGTCACTGCAAGGGGAGAAGTGACCCCCCATAGTGACAGGCAGAGGGGGAAGAGGGACTCCTGTTCTTGAGATCAGTGAGGGTCTCAACAGTGAGATGGACAGGGAATAGCTTGTAATCCTGGTACAACTCCTTTATTACAGTAAGCAAATACAGAAAGGTCATCCATAATAATTGTAACTAGAAATCTATTCCTCTCCTGTGCTGCATGAAGATACAGCTTCTTTATAAATACGGGTCCCCCATGTGCAAAACAAAGAGCTCATACTCCAGGCTTCTCACTCGTCCCCCCCGATGGCTCCGGGTCTCCCTGCTGATGTATTGCTAACACGGTGCAACCAGCCTGTGACAACCCGTAAACCTGCTGTTGCAGCCAATGACAGAGCTCAGCAGTGACCTTTGAGCACATTGGCTGCAGCAGCCCGTTTACGGGACCACACAAGTTGACTGCAGCCTGTAAGCGATACATCAGCAGGGAGACCCTTGTCTGTCTATGTTTTGCACACAGAGGACCCATTTTTATTAAGCAGCTGTATCTCAGACAACCCCTTTAACATATTGTGCCAAATTATCCATCCCCACAATAACTACTCCATTCATTTTAGTGGCAAGACCACCACAATCCCAAGAATGGGGGTCTCAAAAGGTCCCTGCATAGCCATGTGCTTGTACTTGGCAATTTCACACTCCCAATGAAGTGAAAGCGGCGGCAGTGTGCATTCGCGTCCTCTGCTTCATTCACACTAGGACCTTTGACCGCTGCGAGCTCTACCAATCCGAAGACTTCCACAGACCATAAAGACATCTCTTATCCTGTAAATAGGGCATGACTTTCTAGTTTGGCACAACCTTTAAATCTGTTTTCTACATTACTACTGTATGTGTGATCAGGAGTTTTGATACAAATCTAGTATGAGGGTTATAAACCGCATATAATAGATACTTTATACTGGCATAAATAAATGTGCCTATACTGTCAAGTCAGTTCGGGAATTCTATTAGCACTAGAACTCACTTGGGAGGACCCCTTTAATGCCAATATAGATGGCATATGGCAAGGTGAATTCACCCTCATCCAATATACCAGCTGTAACTCAGGATCAGTGCAAGGAGTAAATATAAGTAAAAGACAGGTAAATGTAATGTATGCAGTTATTTTACATTTTATGTGCATCTGTACACAAACCGTAAAATGCTCAAATGTGAACACATTTTAGAAGACCAGCATGAAAACAGAAATGAAATATTCAAAAGCGTAATAACTGCAGCAATAAGAGCATTTTTTTCTTTAACCGATGCATAACGCATTAACAATTTCCACACATTTCTCTGCATTTTAACCTGATGCTTGTCAAATTTTCCAGCAACTTTTTCTTCCATTAAGAATTTCCTACCAGCGCTCCATATATCTCTTCAGATGTTAACATTCAATATAGTCTCACCTCAAGGCAATCATTAAATAGAAAGAGTGTGACTTGCTCTCCTCTGTCACAGAGATCTTCCCCGAGAGCTATAGTTTCCACTCTCTGTACCAGCATTCTATGGGAAGATAACAGATTTGCCTACGACGAAGAATAGCAACAGAAAGTTACATTACATTGGGGATAGTCAATGAATAAGTGATGAATGAGTAAAAGGTAAAATTATGCCAGAACAACATTTTTGTACGCCTTGTAAAATCTTACTTGTCCCGTTCATTGGGGGACACAGCTTGGACCGTGGGAAGTTCTAAAGCAGTTCTTGGGGGGGGGGGGGGAATATGGAAGACTACATGCGGTCAGTCATATGGCCATTCGCAAAATGCGCCAACTGAGAGGTGTCAGAAGATTGAGAACATTGTCAAAGTTTGTAAAGGTGTGTAAAGAGGTCCATGTGGGTACTTTGCATGTTTGAAGGGCGAAAGCACCGCAGCACGCTCATCAAGAAGTGTCCACAGCCAGAGTCGAATGTGCAGAAACATGGAAGGAAGGAGCTTTGCCATTTGCATAGTATGCCTTTACCAAGGCTGACCTGATCCATCATCAAAGGATGATCTTGGAAGTTGCAAAGCGTCACCTAGGACCGTCTGGAATCATCAAAAAAGAGAAAGAGCGCCTGAAAGCTGAAGTTTGAGCCACATAGATTCTCAGGGCGTGAACCAAATATAGCGTGCCCTTTGAAAAAGAGTCTGCAGGGCAGAAAGATGGTAGCACAAGATGTCCTCCTTGATGTGGGATGACAACAGCACCTTTGGTAGGAAGCAGTGCACAGGGCAGAGGACCACCTTGTTCTGGTGTACTACAGTGGAATCTTGGCTGAAAGGGCTGCGAGCTCCGAGACTCAGCAAATACAGGTGATCGCTACCCAAAATGCCACCTTTTATGGCAAAAGATGTGATTGAAGAGCATCTAGGACAAAGTTGAGGTTCCATAGTGGAGCTGGAGAATGATAGGGAGGAGCGGAGTAAGCAACAACAGCTTTCAACATCACAGAGCTGGAAAAGAATGGACAGGGTCTATACCTGTCCTTTCAGGGAGCTGAAGAGCAAGCCCATGTCTGGACCTACCTGCAAAAAACAGCTGGGAAAGAGAAAAAAAACACACTGTTGTCACCAGAGGAAGAAAGCTTTCCACACCTGGTGGTAAACCCAAGAGGAAGAGGATTTCCTAGCTTTCATTATAGTCTGGATGATGGGTTCAGTAAAATCCCAATCAGTCTGAATCGCTGCTTCAACCGACACTTATGTTGGGTGGAGGAGGGGTCCCTGCAAGAGAAGGTCATTTTGAAGTGGAAGGTGCCGCGGAGATTCGACAAGTAGGTCGATTAGGTCCGCTTACCATGCGCGTTGAGGCAGTCCACAATCGCCACTGGAAGATCTTCCAGTTTGATCTTCTTGTGAAGGCAAGGAATATGTGGGAATGGGGGGAGATATGTAGGGAACCTTGAAGTCTGTCCACTGAATTACTAGAGTGGCCACCTACCAGATTTGAGGATCCTTTGACCTGAACACAAAGGTTGTAATCTTGCAATTGATTATGGACACCATGTTGACGACTGGGAGACCCCATCTGCGGCACATTCCCCTGGGTCGACTTGCTCTCTGCTTAGAAAGTCTGCTACCCAGTTCACCACGCCTGACATGTGGACTGCCGAGATTGCTGGGAGGTGCGTTTCTCTGCATGCTAGGATTTTCCTGCTTACTCCATGACTGCTGAGCTGTGGGTTCCACCTTGATTTTGGTGCCAACCGTCACGTTGTCTGTTTGGACATTGACAGGGAACCCGAACAGCAGTTGGGAAAAGTGATGAAAAGTGACAATAGTATGGCCCAAAGTTCAAATACATTTATTGGGAGCGAGTTCTTCTGTACTATCCACTTTCCCTGCATTTGTGAAGTTGTGCAACGTCCCTCCCCAGCCGAAGAAACTTTCATCCATGGTCAGCACCAACCACTGCAGTGTCAAGATCGCCCTTGGGGAACTATACAGATTCCAGGCACCAGTTGGAGTGATGAAGTGTCCAGGGAAGTAGGATTCTCCCATCGAGCAAGTGTGTGGATTTGTCCCATTGAAAGAGGATTGTCCACTGGAGAGGTCAGGCATGAAATTGGCTGAATGTAATCGCCTCGAACAAAAATCATTAACTCCAGGACTCTCATACAATGTTGAATTGGGATCAAAGTTTATCAAATTGAAGTTTCTATGATTGTAGCAAAACATGGGAACGTATCGTGTCAAAGACCAGGCACAGAAATTTAAGACTATGAGAAGGGAAGAGAAGGGACTTAGGGAGTTGAGAATCCACACGAAACTAGAGAGGGTCTAGATAGAGTGATGGAGATTCTAGAGAGCAGATGAGTGGGAAGGTCCCTTCACTAGGATGCTGTTGAGATATGGGATAGTGACAATCACCCTGGAGTGTAGAAAGGCCATCACTGCTGCTAGGACTTTTATGAACACCCGTGGCCATCCAGAGAGGGGACAACCACAAACAGGTAGTGTTTCGAGCAAAGCATGAAGCACAGAAAATGTGATGCGCACATGGGAGGTCTGCATCCTTGATGTCGATAGATGCCAGGAATTCGCCTTGTTTCATGGATGCAATGACAGACTTTAGGGACTCCTTGCAGAAATGCTGGATGCATGTATTTGTTTGTTTAAGTCTAGAACAGGCCAGATGGACCTATCCTTGTTGGGAGCAACGAAAAGGTTTGACTGAAAACCCATGAAACTCTACAAGTGGAACTGGGACGATTGCAGACTGGGCGAGTGGCTGGCATATCACTTGATCCAAATAGTTGATACGTGAAGGAGATGTCAGAAGTCTGGACCTGCAGTGATGGATCAGGAGGGCTTGAAGAGATGATCTCCCGAACCCAAGCTTCATTGAAAAGCCAGGTGTCTAGGAAGCAGAAACAAGTCTCCCCCACCTTGAGTGAACGGGGTGGGGGGGCCACCCTTTTGTGGAGGAAGGCTTGGGAGCACCAGGAGGGTCTGAGGGAAATTTTCTTCTGACGATAATGAGTGGTTTTCTTGGTAGGCGTAGAACGCAGACTGGAGCGCCGAAAGGAACGAAGTACAGGACAACTCTTCAGGGAAGACCTCATTCGGCTAGACTTGTTCTGAGGTAAGAGCCCTCACCACCCTGTGGCTTCCCAAATAATTTTGTCTAGCCGAGTGCCAAAGAGGCAGGTACCTACAATGGGAAGTTTAGTTAACGACCTTTTAGACGCTGCATCAGCGTCCCAGGATTTCAGCCACAAGGTCCTTTGTGTTGCTATGGAGGCCTCGCAGAGGTATTTGCCTGCATGGGTGATTTGTTGTGCAATATCTGACTTTTTCCAAGGAAGAACAGAGAATGTTACGCGGCAATTGCTTAGCCCACTCAGAAGTAGCACTGCTAACCCAGGTAGACGCAAACAAAAGGTCATAGGGCTGAACGTACTACCTCAAAAAAAAATAATAATAATAATAATGTTTTTGCCGCCAATTCTAGCTTTTTTTTTTTTATCTATCACCAGTATCCGCAAAGGAAGAGACATCTGCCATAAGCAGAGTACTGTATTCTCACAAGCGTGACACTGGAGAGTCTACTGATGGAGAGAATATCAATTTCTTTATGGACTACTTTGGAAAGGGGTATATAATATGACTAAGTGCTTCAGTTTAGTGAAACACTTGTCAGGGAGATTCCTACAAGGAATTTAAAGACCTCCTGACCAGGAAATGGAAAGAAATACCCTAGTAGACGTCTTGGACATCTGAAAGGGACTTTTCCTGTGGAGGCTTCTGCCTCTGGAACTTTTACCTGCAATTATCAAACTATCGACTAAAGACAAGAGTTTGGACGATTTCACAGCCAGATCTGAATTATGCTTCTTTCCCACGAGCGTATATCGGCTGGCCGATATACGCTGTGATCTGATGCATTGGATTCCAATGCATCAACTCACATGGCGGTATTGTCGTGACATAAAAACGCCGGGCCAATATAGCGCCAGGCGTTTACGTCGGGCCCAAAAGATAGCCCTGGAACTATCTTTTGGGCTGGGAATACATTGGCCGCTGCATGGGCTCCTATGGGAGCCCATGACAGCGGCAGGAGGAAGTTTAGCAGCGTGGCTGCTAAACTCCCTCCCTGTGCGCTCCTCCCCGCTCGTTCTTTGCAATGAGAGGGGGTGGGGCGGAGCCTAGCTCTGCCCCTTGTCAACAGCCAGCTATGGGAGGAGGCGGGACGGGCTTAGCTCCGCCCTCGCCCATTGCAAAGAACGAGCAGGAAGGAGAGCAGAGGTGAGCTTGCGAGGGGGAGGGAGGGGAAAGGGGCGACAGCATGGTAGCCTCAGCATATATGCGCCGGGGCCTATACCGTCTGAACGGGAGCACAAACGTTTGATTTGTGCGCCCATTCACCAGTTTTAGCTCTCCCATCATAGCGTGAAAACCGGCGTCCGACATACGCTTGTGGGAACAAAGTCTTAGAGGGAGACGGACACCTCACTTCCAAGCAAGGGTTGTCCCTGGGGGAAAAGCAAAGAGTGCATCCCCATTGGGGGAAGGTGAGTGGAGAGCACGACGAGGCTGGGAACTCAAGATTGTCGCAAGTGAAATGGTCTAGACCGTTTCCTGATCCTTCCACAGGAGGGGTCAGGCAGTAAGTCTTCTCTGTCAGACATGGTTGGGAACAGGTGACAGGATGTCCTATCCAGCATTTCAACGATGGTCTTAGATGTTTTAGTAAGGACCAGGACTTCATGAGACAGAGTATGCCCATTCTGGTTCAGACAGACCCCCACTAAGCATTACAGACCTGTTCAGACTACCCACATAAAAATTTGTTATGATAGCGAGAGCTTGAAGATGCACAACTCTGGATGCATCTTGTCTGGTGCATTCTGCCTTGGGGGTCAGCCATGGTGCCCTGGTGTAATTTACTTGCTGCTATGATTGCTGCAGAAGGGGCACAAGTAAAAAAAGCTAGCTGCCAGGCAGAGCTTGACCTATCCTGTGCTCATGGTCCTGGTGCTCTGAAAAGTACAACCACAGGTCTCAGCTGAGGAGAGAAAGGATTGGGAGATCAGGAGGAGAGAGAAGAAAAAGCACCCGAGAGCAGGTTTTAGGCCTGGAAAGCAAAAGAACCAATGGGAGTGCAGGAAAAGGGCGCCCAAAGCAGCGATCTCCACAAAGTACCTCCGCAAGAGTCCATTGATGAGCTCAAGAGAGTCTGTGATCCTACCCCTAATAAGTGTAGCCACCAATCTGGTGACAAGAGTAGAAGTCCATCTCCTAAAGGTCCTAAAAGGTCTTAGTAATAGCACCACATGGGTGATATTGTACCTCCTTTTCTTTTGAGGGTTCGACATACAACAGGGTGATTGACTCCACACCAATAGCCCGCATTGTTGGGGGTACTAGGCAGAGCCTAGTGCCTACTCTGTATTCCCAAAGGTTGTTGTAGAAAAAGGACTAAAAAGACCAGTGACAAAAGTCTGCCTCCTACGGACACTAAGCTAAAACTAATTAACTTGGTGCCTGCAGGAGGCATATAGCAGGTAGGAGGAGTTAAAACTTTCTGCTTAGTGTCCACCTCCTAGTGGCAGTAGCTATACCCAAGCTGTGTCCCCTGATGACAGACGAGAAAATTGGTCACTAACCATTTCATTAATGTTCAACATCCCCTACAATTTATCTATAGATCTATTACTTACAGGACATCCATCCACTTCATAGACCACATCAAAGATTTGTCGCTGCCCTTCAGTTTTTCTTTTATCTTCATTGATGTGACTATCAATTAAAAGAAAGAAAAAAAAATGGAGGGTGGGGGGGTAGTTAAATATTTCTGCCTTGTAAACCGCCACTTCGTCCTCTTTAATAACTTAACACTGATTTTTAGCAAAGACCTAGCTTGTTTGCTGTTTTTTTTTTTTTGTAGAGGAGACAGAAATAAAAGCTTTGTCTGCCTGAAAGGCACATATAAGTAATTACATATCAATGTGAGGTTGCTTGTTTTATCTTTACTTCTCGGAATATACAATGCAGAGAATGTCATTGGAGAGGAATATTTATGTAGTCAAGTGGAAGATTATGTATAATAAATATTTTCTAGAGAATTTTCAAAGCCTGTCAAAAGCCCAGACTAGTGTGCTATTAGTGGACTGAAGGTTGATTGAAGGTACACACTCATTTACAAGATATCTGGGCCATCCTAAAAATGCCACCATTGATAAGTGGAGTCTACACGATGCGAGAGATAAAACCTTGCATAATTCTAAGCCAGTAATAACAGTGTCAAAAAGCATAATTTACTCCACTATCTGCCCGACACAAATGCTAAAAGGAATAGAACAATGAAAGCCTACAGTTATATCCTGGGGTTCACTAGGAATACAGTTTTTGCAGATTCAGACGGGTTCCCAGGACAGGGGAGTTTAATGTTGTAAGAACACAGCCTACACAAAAACAATTTGTTCATCTAATAACTTGTCAGCAAACAAAACTGTATGAAACGCATTGCTACAGATGTTGCAGAAAATTAATACCATTATGGTTAAACTTTGCTACAAGTTATTTTAGCGCTACACAAAAAACATTGAAGAGTTATTGAAAAAAGTAAATAAGTGTCAGGTTAAACCGTATAAAAACATTGCTACACAAGAAAAAAAAAAAACACATCTCCAAACAGAGTTATATCACAATACCGTAGTTGTACTAATGTACCAAAATCTTCTAGATTAAAAGAAAAAAAAAAAAATCATTTTCTGTGTCGTATACAAATCCATTAGTTCTGGACTGATTTGGGGGAATTCTGCATGAGCGTTCAGCACCACGCGACGAATAATAGCGTAATTAAAAATCGAAAATTCATCGACTTCCCCTATAATTTGTTGCCAATAGCAACGAATCACAGTTAGGCTTTCATTTCTTATACTGCTGAAGTAAGATGAAAGCTGCGCTGTGATTGGTTGCTATGGACAGCGCTGATTTTCTTTTGGACAGCTTTCATAACAGTGCGGCGCTGGGCTCATTTTTGTCTGGCCCACTTTGTATATTTCAGGACTGCCAGTCATACCTGCGTTGCACTGCGATTTTATATCTCCTAGTTGATAATAAAAAAAAGGTGTGAACACAATGCAGAATTAGACTTCCACCAATCACAGGCTGCATGGTGGTTTAGCTAACTATTTTGTCTATCACTTACGTCATTACTTCTTTGAGTGATTCAATAGCCTTCTCAAGCATAGTTTTATCTGGATTGTCCTCAGAAGTATGTTTCTTAAGATCTAGAAGCAAAGAAAGGGAATGCCATCATTCGTTTAATCAATACCTGGGATTACAACAGCCAGAGGTCTATAAAAGGGAATGTATCGGGTATTGTAGCTCAGTCAAATACAGGAATTATGCAGTTAATGGAATAGTCCCACTTTATTGTCTCCCCCCCCCCCCCCACCTCCCACCCCTTTACTAAATCACTTCCTATATATAAAATGACAAAATAAGAGTAAAAGGTCACTTTACCAGACCTCCGCTACTCCATTGCCAACACTTTTCAGATCTCCGCCGCTCTCTGTTAAACCAGTTCCAAATAATGAAGAGGCAACAGGACATGCAACTGCTGCAACCAATGACTGGCCACAGAGGTGAACTCCGTGGTGTTGGCATGTTTTTGGTTGCAGAGGTCACGTGCCGACGCCATCCTTGGACCCGTATGGGACCAGGGAGGCTGCAGCAGGGGAACTGATAAGGTGAATATTAATCCCTGTGTTTTTTGGCTGAAATGTTTCAATTTATTAAGCAAAAATTTAATTAAGTTAAGACGAGTAATTTTTTTTTTTTCCTTTAAATCGCTGCATTTTAACCCCTTAAGGACATGGCCTATTTTTGGCATAAAGACGCAACGATTTTTGGCGGATTTTCATTTCCGTTTTTTAAATGCTATAAAACTTTATCTTTCCGTCGACACGGCCGTATAAGGGCTTGTTATTGGCGTGGCGAACTGTAGTTTTGATAGGCACTCTGCATAGGCAGCCCTGGGGCCTTTCAGGAGGTCCCCGGCTGCCTAGCAACCACACAGCGTCCCGCGATCTCATCGTGGGACGCTGTACGGGCCCCCTGAATGTCGGGTGCAGGCTGTTTATTACAGCGCGCACCCGGCAGCAGCAGTTCCGACGAGCCGCGCCGCTCGGCAGAACTGTTAACACTTTAAATACCGCTGTCAGAGCGGTATTTAAAGTGTTAACAGTTCCGACAAGCGGCGTGGCTCGTCGGAACTGCTGCCGCCGGGTGCCCGCTGTAAGAACAGCCGGCACCCGACGTTGTATGGAGCGGCATCCACCCGCGATCCCGCTCCATACTACCATTTGTTCGACTTGCGAACAAAACGGACTTGCGAACAGGCTCCCGGAACGGAACCTGTTCGCAAGTCGGGGAGCACCTGTATTTATTAAAAGCGCCAAAATTGGGAAAATTTTGAAAAAAATTTACTTTCACATTTTCAACTGTAATATCTCAAATATGTCCAAGCATACTGTACAGATTTTTTTAAAGATATGTATTTCCATCTGTTTATTTTGAATGCACACTTGAAAAACTTGTGCTTTTTTAACCATTTAGATGACGTACAAATTTAACATTACTTTTCAGCATTTTGAGAAACACTGTTTTCCTGCACCAAGCCAAGTTTGCAAAGGCTCATGAGTGTCAGAATAATAGATACCCCCCCAAATGACCCCATTTAAAAAAACTACACCCCTTAATGTATCCACTATGGGGTGTCATAAGTATTTTGACCCCACCGTTTTTTTTTCAGGAATTAATTAAATTTAGAGGAGAAAAAATAAAATTTCATACTTTTGCAAATATGTCATTTTAAAGACATTTTTTTCCTATATTGCCCATGAAAATGAGGATTTACACCCCAAAATGGATACCCCCGTTTCTCCTGTGTTCAGAAATATACCCATTGTGGCCCTAATCTTATGTCTGGATGCACAACGGGGCCCAAAATGAAAGGAGTAGTCGGTGTCTTTCAGAACATAAATTTTGCTTGAAGGAGTTTTAGGCCCCATAGCACTTTTGTAGAGCTCTTGAGCGGCCAAAACCAAAGAGAACTCCCACAAGTGACCCCATTTTGAAAACTAGACCCCTGAACGAATTTATCTATGGGTGTACTGCCCATTTTGACCCCACAGTTTTTGAATGAATTCAAGCAAAGGGGAAAAAAATGTGATTTACGTTTTTTTGGCAATTCTGTCGTTTTAAAACCTGCTTTTTTTGTACAGCACACACATGAATGAATGACTTGCACCCCAAAATAGATACCCCTGTTTGTCCCGTGTTTAGAGACATACCCATTGTGGCCCTAATCTTTTGTCTGGATGCACAACGGGGCCCAAAATGAAAGGAGTAGTCGGTGGCTTTCAGAACAAATTTAGCATGAAGGTGATTTAGGCCCCATAGCACATTTGTAGACCTCTTGAGCGGCCAAAACCAAAGAGAACCCCCACAAGTGACCCCATTTTGAAAACTAGACCCCTTAACGAATTCATCTAGGGGTGTATTGTGTATTTTGACCCCACAGTATTTGAATAAATCTAAGCAGAGCAGAAGGAAAAAATTACGATTTTCATTTTTTTGGCAATTTCGTCAATTTAAAAACTGGTTTTTTTTGTACAGTGCACATAGGAATGAAGACGTTCACCCCAAAATGGATACCCCCGTTTGTCCCGTGTTCAAAAACATACCCATTGTGGCCCTAATCTACTTACAGAACACATGGCTAGGCCCATAATGGAGGGAACACCCGTTGGATTGTAGGGCACAACTGAATGAATTCCAGGCCCCATTGCCCACTTGTACGGAATAAAAATTGACACCTTAAAAAAATATTCCCTCCCCCACACACTCCGTGCCCTTTTCGGCGTTCCCCAAATCTTAGATAAAAGTAATAATGTAAACTGTGTAGTATTTCCGAAGACAGAGGTAATTACGGAGGCCTGGTTGGGATGGGTACATCATGCTTTTTGGGGGTCATTTCTTGACCTCAGTGGCAGGTATGGGGTCTAAAAAGTGGCGCTCTGTGAGTCTCCGTAAGCTTGATGAGGTGCGGCGGTCTCACACAGAAGGCGCTCAACAAGGTGCTCCTGGAACTGCATGAAGGCGAGCGTTCCCGGGGCTTCTTGTAAATTGCGTATTACAGGTAGCGGTCTGAATAACGCCGGGCTCTCGCAGCCGTAGGCGGAATCCGCTTGTGGAGGCCCGCAGCGGATCCCAGCTGTCACCCTGCGTACGGCCGCGTAATGTACTGCGCATAACTGCCTACTCACACAGGCGGTCATGCGCAGTCCTTTTTTTTTTCTTTGTATTTCCCGCACCGTTGCTTAGCGATGACACTGGTACCCGCAGCCCTTATACAACGTAGTTGCGTATGGGCTGCGGGTATATCCGCGACCATGGAGCACAATGGGCTCTATGTTGTGGATATCCGCGGTAAAATAGAACATGCTGCATTCTCTTTTCTGCGAGTGGATTACGCAATTCCGACCTGCTAATGCGAGCGGAATTGTGTAATCCAATGCGATTGATCTGCGTAATACCGCGGATCAGATGCATGCGGAATTCGTAATTCCTATCCGGTCATGTGAGACCGACTTATGTTAGATCGCTACCTTTCTATCACGTGACCGGCGACCGCTCAACAAGGTCACTGCTCCAGGCTCTCGGCGACCATTGGTCGCCTGGGAGTAAGGAGATTTTAAGTTTCCTGGGCTCCCCGACTCCTGCGCATGTGTCCAATGTTTTACCGGCGGTCCGTGCGCAGAATACGGGAAAGTTCACGGAGGAAGATTAGGCCGGGGTGCAAATACGGAGGCCTCCAGTAAAAAGTTTCATCTCCTCTCACCGATCGCATCGGTGAGGGGAGATGAACCTTCACCTTTTTTTTTACTTTTACGTGATCGCCATTATCCACCGCGGCCCGCCGTGAAATCTCCAGGCTCTCGGCTAAGTTTTGTAGCCAGGAGCAGGGAGATTTTAAATTATCACAGCTTTTGCACATGAGCCTGCCATTGTGGCGACGGGCGCGTGCGCAGAAGCTGGGGTAAAGTCCGCGGGCCTTAGGTATGTCATTTCATCCTCCCTCACAGATATGATCCGTGGGGGAGATGAAACGCAAGCTTTTTTAACTTTAAACTTACTTTTTACCCTTTTTTTTTTTTTTTTTTTTTTACTTTTTACCCTTTTTTTTTTACTTTACATGATCACTGTCATCCATTGGATGACAGTGATCATGTCCCTGGTGACATCTCTCTGCTCCTGGCTACACATGGCAGCCAGGAGCAGAGGGATTTTAAATTTCCCGGGGCTCGAGCCCGTGTGTGCACGTGCCCGATGTCAATCATCGGGCGCGCAGACGGGCACTTTGGGTCCCGGGACATAGCAGAGGACCCGAGGTGAGTATTTTCACCTCCCCTCATGGATCCGATCTATGAGGGGAGGTGAAACGTTATTTTTTTTTTAACTTTTTTAAACTTTTTCGCAATCGCCGCTATCCAATGGATAGCGGCGATCGCGGTCCCCGGTAACACCTCTTGGTTCCCGGCTACCTTCAGGAGCCGGGAGCCAGTTTTTAAATTTGCCGGGGGCTCCCGGGCTTATGTGCATGCGCGTGAAGTCATCGTCTGGCGCGCATGCGCAGAAAGCCAGCGGCGGGTCCGGGAGGACCCGATCTCCGGGGGACACCGCCGACAAGCCGGGTGAGTATTTTCAGCTGCCCTGATGGATCCGATCCGGGGAAGACTGCCCGCATCCTGGGATGACAGTTCCATGCTGTCGGCTACCTGCAGGCACCGACAGCATGGAGCTGTCACGTCCTCAGGCAAGTGGGCATTAATCCAAAGAGGATGCATAAAACTACGTCCTCTAGAATTAAAGCCCACTTACTGAGGACGTAGTTTCCCGATGGGGCAGTCGTTAAGGGGTTAAAACAATGGTTTGAGTTAAGGCTAAAAAGCCTTGTGTAGCATTGGGACCTCACACTGCATTGGACTCAATGGAGTCACAGTGCAAGTTGCAAACGGCAATGAACATGATTAGGAGGTCACAGCAAATAAAAGGAATCCTGTAGCCCTAGCCTAAAGTGGACCTATCAGATAGCCCAACATGTTTCAGTGTATCTAAAATAATTAGTGAGAGCATCTTTTCCATCTTTTCTTATTGTTCTTCGCTGTGCCATTCTAGAAAGGTCACACCACAAAGCAACAAAAGGGAATCAAATGTTGCTGGAGGCTGACAATACAGACATGCATTGACTAATGTCAAATTGTATGGCGGCATGCACTATGGACACGATAAAGGAAACGCTAGGGTTCTTCCACAAAAGTCCTTGTGTCAGAGCCTTGTGTGGAGCAGAGTAAAGCTCGTGTGGTGCAGAGTGTTATGGCAGCAGAAATGCAGTCCTGAGCTCTCGCTCATGACCTGAAGGTTGCGAGGTTAATCCCTGCATGGTTCAGGTAGCCGGCTCAAGGATGTCTCAACGTTCAATCCTTCCGAGGTCGGTAAAATGAGCACCCAGCTTGGTGGGGGGAAAAAATAAATTACCTGTAAGTGCTGCAAAATAAGTCGGCGCTATACAAATAAGATTTTTTCAGGATTTAGTGAATCCTGCACTGGTTGGACCAGATGACCCTGGAGGTCCTTTCCAACTCTATCATTCTATGTCCCCTTGTATATTAAGAAATGCTGCAGCTTTTCAGAATACTACACACTTTGAGCTTTGACTAGTAGCAGAGTTCAGAGTCACAGAGCTAGCACATGCCAGGTCTTCCCACTAACTGCATAAAGAGTGTCAGCTATGTCCTTGCTAGTGTATTAGGAGAGAACGGTCACTCTGCACGTGTAGAGGCCGGCGAAATCCACCTCCGTTACTCAGAGCTCAGCTCCCAGTCAAGGTCAAAAGTGTATTTATTCTAAAACCTCAATACAAAGTCTTACCATTTAGAAGAAGAGCGACACTAGGCAATCTCTGAACTGGACGGATCATCAATTCAACTAATGTTTGCCTCCCACATTCTGGTTTTGATTGATTAATCTGCAAAACAAAAAATTACGTTCTTTTTAAATAGAGCTACTACATTTACAAAGATGACTAAACCAGGATCCAACTTCAGCCTTGCTCCATTGTGTATTTTATTAACCATGAGTTGATTCCCTAATGCATCTACCTCAAATCAAACCATTTTGAAAGAACAGAAACTATAACTTAAGGGCCTTCTACATCTTGTGATCATTCGCTTGAGTGTTCATTTGCCTAACGGAGCCGTGTAAAAGGGTAAATGCTCAGTTGAACAAACCGATCAGCTAGTTAGTGAGCATGTAAAAAACGCTCGCTAGTCAGCTTCACACCTCCCAAGTGAACTTATGATCGTTCAAACCCATTACAGATAATCTGCCAGTGTAATCATCAAGTACTGGCCAATATACTGTTTTCAATTAGTGCTTGTTACCAGCTTGTGCTAAATTAGTTTCTTTGGCTCCAATGACCTCCACATTGTGGTTTCCATTTGCAACCACAACGCTGCAAAGGATTCATCAAGTGACAGATACGTATGGCAACCGAGGAACCTAGGGGTGTACCAAATTAGATTTCCAGCTTTTTTCCAAAAAAGGAGCTTGTCCTTTTAATGAGAGAAAATTGTAAGTGCTTCTGTTACCCGATGTTGGCTGTAATACTAAGGCTGGGTTCACACAGGGCGTATTCCCGCCGGAAATCCCGCGGTTTGGCCGCAGCAAAAACCACGACATTTCCGCCGTGAGAACCGCCCCAGAAAAAGCCGCGGCAGCTTTGAAGCGGCCCGGCCGCTCGCTTTCCCGTTGCGGCCAGCGCTCCCATAGAGGAGAGCGCGGCCGTGACGAAAGTAAACAATAAACAGACATGCTGCATCTTTTGCAACCGCGGCTGCGTCGGCCGCAGCCGAGGTTTCAGCCAGACTTACCGCAGCGGATTGGACGTCCCGTGTGGATGAGATTTCTGAGAAATCTCGTCCACATGGCTGGCTAATCCAGAGATTAGCGGCCGCGGGCGGATTTGCCGCGGCTGAATTCCGCGCGGAAAATCCGCCCTGTGTTAACCCAGCTTAATAGACATTGTGAGCCATTAGGTTTGTGTCATCCTCTGCACAGCCAGACCCCATCATAAAGTTATTTGTACATATCTTCACATGTTGGAAACTATCAGCAATAAACACGAGTATTTAAGACTGCTTCATACCTTCAGAAATGCATGGAACCGCGGTTTCAGCCTCTCACACTTTATAATAGTTTCCTTACTCATTTCGAAGAAATTCACAAATGGTGGATAGGTTTTTACAAAATCCTTTGACTGAAATTAAGAGGTTTACAGTTAACTTTACCATGTTTAATACAAAAGTACACCAGTTAGAAAAAAGGTAGTATCTGCCATCCATATAGACTACTGGGACTTTAATAGTACGTTCACATGTAGAGGAAATCCACACTAAAACCTGCACCATCGGTGAGGATTTTGACGCAGGTTTTGGTGCGGATCCACAGCCCATTTCACCCTTTCAATAGAAGAGGCGAAGTCTGCTATAAATACACATGAAAAGGTGACATTTAGACGTGGCCTTTGCTTCAGATTTTCCACCTCAAACTCTGCACCGTTTTACACCAACTGTTGGAGGGCTTAGCCTGCGGCAATATTTTGCACCATGATTCTGGCACACAGCAACACATTAAGCTACAGTTTTGTTCAGGGATGTGCAGACTTTCTAAATCAAGTGTGGCGCAGGGCATGTACTCCAGCTTTGGTGCGAATAGAGTCAGCATAACAAAAACTTGATTTATACAAATAAGACACGTTACCTTTGATCAATGCATTTCATAGTTTAGTAAACAGTGTAAAGCAATCGCTTGAAACACTTACATAACAAAGAATTACTTCTCCAATACTCTTGGTTTCTGCCCAGTCTATCATCATTTTTTCCAGATCATCCTAATAAAATGGAGGTGGAAAAAAAAAGTTGGACAAGTTTCCAGTAAGTAAAACACTTGTCAGTTACAGTCAAAATGAAGTGGGCAGAAATGTGAAAGGGATGCGCTTAATATACTATGTTAGATTGTACCTTTATCTTTGTGTGCACATCCAAAATTTCAGGAATGCTTGCAAAAATGGTCTTAATTTCTTCTGGAGCAAGAATTGGTCCTCCTACCTGTCCCTCTTTTTCAAGAGGAACTTGAAAGAGCTGTTTAGAAGCAAAAAAAAAGTTAGAATATTCATTTACAGGCATACTAAGCCACACATTAAGGTCCATTTAGACCGGATGAATGTCGGGCAAAGGATGCCCCAGCATAGACTCGCTCCCCTGCTGTTGCATGGGAGCTAGTAACACTGGCTCACTCCCAGAGCGGCCAGCAGTGGGGTGGGGAGGCTGCAGGAGATTTCACTCCTTGCTCTCCCCCACCCCTCTCCATTGACTTAACATAGCGGCCGTTCAATACTGAATGGGTGCTATTTATACTGAGTGATCTGCTCATCGTCCATAGTATATGCAGCATAAACGATGGATGATGAACTGAACGCTGATCGTTCAGTGTAAATAGCAGCCATTCAGTCCTGAATGTTAAGTCAATGGACACTGGTGGGGGAGGGAGAGCAGATAAACCTCCTCCTGCCGCTCCGCTGTAAGCCAGCGATACTAGCTCCTGTGCAGCAACACAAGAGCGAGTATGTGCGGGGACGAGTGTCAGCCATAGTTTGCCCGACATTCGTCTGGTCTAAATGGGGCTTTACTGTTGGCTTAAAAAAAAAAAAAAACCACCAAACCTACAACAACTTAGGTAGAAGCTTAATTTCCTTATTTAAGGCTAGGTTCACATGGGCAAAATTGCCGCAGATTTGCCGCTGCATATCCACAGGACAGAAAAACTGCTATGGTTGCAGTGCAAGCCAAAGTCCATGTATTTTAGCAAAAAGTAGTTCTCTCAAAACTGAGTTTTTGCGCATTGTGGAAGTGTTGCTGCGTCGCGGTTTTTTGAAGGTGCAGCATGTCAATTCTTTGGACGTTTCTGCAGCGTTTTTTCTCTATAGGCCTCAATGTATGCAGACAAATCTGCACTAAGAAACACTGAAGATAGTTTTTAAAAAGCTGCGGATTTAAACGCACGTCTTTTCCATGCAGAAAAACTCCACATAATACGTGACAATAAACAAGATCAAATTAAGCTGGTCAGCGGGGTTTCCGCAAATGCAGAAATTCTGTGGATAAATCAGCACCACATGAACCCAGCCTAAAAAAAAAAATTTGCTTCAGAACTCACTCCAATCTGGCAATCGGAATCACCACACCCTCAAGCAGAGAGTTCCATAATCTCACTGCTCTTAAAGTAAAGAACCCCCCTTCTGTGATGGTGTAGAAACCTTCTTTTCCCTAGATGTAGAGGGCGCCCCCTTGTTACAGTCAGTCCTGGGTATAAATACATCATGGGAGAGATCCTTGTATTGTCCCCGTATATATTTATACATAGTTATTAAGTCGCCCCTCAGGAGTCTTTTTACTGAACTAAATAACCTCAATTAACCTCTCTGGGTATTGTAGTCCATCCATTCCATTTCTTACATTAGTTGCCCGCTCAACCTCTGATATGTGCTTCTTGAGTACCGGTGCTCAAAACTGTCCACAATATTCCATGTGTGGTCTGACCAGGGACTTGTAAAGAGGAACAACAATGTTCTCATCATGTGCCCCTAGACCTCTTTTGATGCAACCCATGATCCTCTATACCTTAGTAGCAGCTGCCTGACACTGGTTGCTCCAGTTAAGCTTACAGTCAACTAAAATCCCCAGGTCCTTTTCCACGTCAGTGTTACCCAATAGTTTCACCATTTAGTGTATAATGGTGACATGCATGTTCAGATATACAAGATCTGATGACTTAACAGCAATTAGTTGAATTAGTTTATGCAATTTGGCACACATTTTGCACATGACACTGCATTTGAGTCAACTCCTTTTCACAGAGTGGCTGAAAGGGGCTAAGATATATAATAAATGTGGTTCAAAACATGCAAGAGGGTTTGTGGTGCAGTTTGTGCCAGGAAACCAGCCCATTTTCCATAGTAAATCTGCCCCAATGTAAATGGCTCACACTGCATGTAGTCAGTGCGACCTTACCTGTACTATGGTGGTAAGAATGTCAACATAATTGCTCTCCGTTTGATATAGCTCCATTGCAACCTGCCATCTTGCTGACTGCGTTTGGGGTACAGGTGTTAAGATCTTGCTTGGTTTGGTAGAAATTTTGGGAGTATCTGTTAAAATAAAAATAAGCAAGTTTAAAAACATAAAAGTTACACTTTGTTACAATTTAGCAAACAGTCAGCTGTGCACCAGACTGGTCGTTTCAAAGAGCAAGACAACCCAGGTCTTCAAGTAGTCCCACCAGTGATGTCACAATAAAAAGTGCTACTGAGAAGACATCATACACCACTCCTGGGTTCTTAATCATCAAAAGAGAGCATCAAGTCTTTTGTAGTCCATCACAAGTAAACACTCCACTTTATTTTATGAATGTACGACAGAAGGGGGAGATCCTCCCCAAAAGCTTTCTTATGAGCAACCACATTTATATGAAATTACAGATCAGTAATATGTAAAATAAAGCAAAATGTATCCACAAGATGACTTCCAAAAAGAGCTAATAGTTTAAGAGTTAAAATGTTTGCTTATGGAGCACACAGGTACTAACTGTCTGCAAAGACTGTGCCAGTAATATATTACAAAAAGGATTTGGGGTAGCCAGAAGCTTGGGCAAAGATGTGCCAAATAAAATTTAATGGGAATAAATGTAAGGTGAGATACTCGGGACAAGGTTTCTATATCAGCATAAAAGGCTTCTTTACTGTAAGAGCAGTGAAACCATAGAACTCCACCACCAAGTGCAGTAATGGCTAGTTCGTTGAAGGAGTGAAAGGGCATGATGGATGCCATTCTTAGGATATACATTACATATCACGAATTACGAATGCTAGATAACTGGCGATAGGTCGTTAATCCAGGGATTAGGTTTGCGGTCTTAGGCTGCATTCCCACGAACGTATATCGGCTCGGTTTTCACGCCGAGCCGATACAAGTCGGCCTCATGTGCAAGGAGGGGGGTAGGGGGGAGGAGGAGGATGGAAGAGCAAGGAGCAAGAGCTGAGCTTAGCCCTGCCCCTGTCCCCCCTCCTTTCATTGCAAATAGTGCAGAGGGGCAGAGAGGGGGCGGGAGCTCAGTTCCTGCTCCTGGCTCTTCCATCCCCCCCCCCCCTACACATGAGGACAACGTATATCGGCTCGGCGTGAAAACCGAGCAGATATATGTTCGTGGGAATTCAGCCTTAAGAAGGAATATCTTCTGCTAATAAGAGCCCATCAACAAAGGTCTTATAGGAGACTTGTCTTTACTGGAGTATATGCTTTAATTGATGGCCTTTAGTATTTTACCCATTTGGTCATTTCAACCTTATTGTGAATCAGTATGTCAGTTGGTACACATTGAGAGTACAGCTTAAACGGGTTGTCTGGGTTAAGGAAACCCACTGTCAACAGGTCCCTCATGCATTAAAACAATAAATAAATCAGCAGTTACTCACTTCCCCCCCACCCCACCCCCTCGTTTGTCCTGACGCCAGCTCCAGTCTCCCTGTGACGTCACTTTGCAGGTGGAATCAGTCTACAAACAAGCTGCAGCAGCCAGTGACAGGGATATCATTGGCTGTTGCTGCAGCAGATTTATGGGAAATCACAGCTATCTGGATACAGAAAGCTGAGGCTGGAGCCGGCGGCAGAGGATAAACAGGGAAGCAGGGAGAGGTAACTGCTGATTTATTATTTTCATGCATGGGGGGGGGGGGGGGGGGGGGACGGGGACCTGTTTACAGGGTTTTTGCTTAACTTGGACAACCCCTTTAAGATATTTTATACTTAAAGTACTCTAGCTGCTGCTCATTGGATTGCGCTCAGATTTAGAAACAAGACATTTACCTGAAAGAGACTTTCCAGACTCTGGTGTATTTGAGATGTCAAGCAATGATCCCATAGACAAGGAATGTTCTGCTGAAGGACGTTTTCGAGGTGGAAATGGCGAAATGTCAGTTTCTCTGGTTATCTGTGCCAAAGTATCTTTCAATCTGCGTTTCTTACGGTTACTACTTGGAGTATTCAATGAAAGCATCGACACAGACTTTTTGAGGGCTGGGCTATCTTGCTACAAAGAAAACATACATAATGATATCTTGTGAAGTACGCTACACTTTTGGAACAGCAAAGTTATGAAATTCCCCTTTAAACAAAGTTTCAGTTTAACACTTTTTTTTTTGGTAAATATTTGCTTCAGTTTTTGCTGGCACCCCAGCTCCCACAATTCACTGCTCTCTGGTAACAGTAAACCAGCAGGTGTCAGATCAAATCATCAAGTAAGAAAAAAAAAAAAAAGAAAAAGAAAAACTACTACAAGATAAGGAAAAACAAAATGAGGGCGTTCATGAAGTCCAATATTGCATTTGCCAGTGTTATCGGATGTGCGATGATGTAAAATGCACCAGAAAAGTAAGTAAATTATCTAGCTTATATTATAGTAAATTTGTCATATGTCCACGGGAGGTTCCCCTAACCCTTCTGAAAAGTTCCAAGAGGAGCTTAAAAAGTATTTAACATTTGTGCGTCCTGTTGACGGGGGGGGGGTGGGGAAACCCTTTCCTTATTTTTCTATTCTTTAAAACTGGAAATCAATGCAGCAGTCTGCGCTTCTGCTCCACTTTAAGAAACGGAATGGAAAACATGTAAATAGATTGAAACTGAAGGTCTTCAGTTTCAATTGACCTCTATGGGCACAAAAAATGAGTAGTTTTCTGTTTAGCAGCTCCCATGACAGAACTGCTAGACAGAAAATGAAAAAGGCAGATGTGAACTTGTTCATATAGATTAAAACTTGTCAAATGTGAGTCTTTATCATCCTATAATAACTTCTGGAAGTGCAGACAAGTGATGTTATGTATATACAAGTATACAACTGGAGTTTAAATCATAAACCTACTTTAAATGTATGTTTTTATAGAAGGACAAAGGAAAATAAAGGCTTCCCCCTCCCCCCAATCATGCAGTCACTGCTAACGTCCTCCGGCGTCAGCTCCGCACTGCCATGTGCCGGCGGCTGCCCAGCCGGCACATGCGCAGGGCAGAGCTGGCGTGTCAGAGGTGACGTTTCTGTGCAAGCCTCGGTCATGCTGCGATTTGTTTACCGTGCAAGTTTTCACGCGGTCAAATCGCAGTCGTTTGCGTAGGATTGCATAAACTCATGCAATCCCATGGCAGAGTGCACGGGCAGAAATTCTGCGGGAAATCCAGTCACAGAATTTCCACCCATGTGCATTCACCCTAACAGGGATCATTTTTTAGGGCCAGTATAAAAATAAATACAATTTAGAGCAGAAAGCAAATTACCTTTTCAAAGAGATACATAGTTTCGCCAGCTCTGGCGTCCATCTGTATACTTCCCCAAAACCACTGAAGAGACAAGAACAAAAAGGTGAACAAACCAGCAGATTGCAGCCCTGTGTGTTTGGCTAGCAGGCCACTATATGTCTCACTCACCTCTTGCTTCACAACATATAGGTTTTTTGGAGGCTCAAAGGGCAAATCTTTGACAGAATTTTCTTCAACAACTAGATGAGTGCAGTTTTCATCCCCAACTGGTAAAAACTGCCCCCCTAAAAGTAAAGAGGAAAATATTCACATCAGATTAATGTAGTTTCTGATACTAAAAAGTACACCACATTTAACACTTTCCAATCGAATTTCCCTGCCACCCGCACACTGCCCAGGTCTTATTTTGGGTTGGAAAGCCCATTGTGGATTCCTTGGAATTACTTAACTGAAAACATGAAGAACTGTCATGGTTTTAATTTTGTATTTACAGTACACAGAAGCGCTGTCCTGCATACTGCAGCATACATATGCAGAACAGCCTCCAACATCGGAGCGCTGTCCTGCATACTGTTAGAAACATGTTGGCCCAACATCAGAGGCAGACACTGGATTGGGGCTAATGTGTTATATTTTTGGCTCCTATATAAGCATATATATTTCTAAATGCTGAAAACCTCTAACTAGAGATGAGCGAGCGTACTCGGAAAAGCACTACTCGCTCGAGTAATTTGCTTTATCCGAGTATCGCTGTGCTCGTCCCTGAAGATTCGGGTGCCGCTGCGGCTGACAGGTGAGTCGCAGCGGGGAGCAGGGGAGAGCGGGCGGGAGAGAGTGAGAGAAAGATCTCCCCTCCGTTCCTCCCCGCTCTCCCCTGCAGCTCCCCGCTCCGTGCCGGCACCCGAATCTTCAGGGACGAGCACAGCGATACTCGGATAAAGCAAATTACTCGAGCGAGTAGTGCTTTTCCGAGTACGCTTGCTCATCTCTACCTCTAACGCTTTCTAAAGTCTACTGTTAATGCAGACTAGGTTGAATGGTTGCTCATCATATAACTCATTTCACATTCTCTGTACCTTGCATTATTGTCATCTCTTCCATGCTGACCCGCTCTTCGTCAGAAAATCCAAGAAAACTTAATATGCAGTCCTGAAATGGCGAGACCTTGAACTCACTTTTGAATTCCTCATCTGTAGCACAGAAATCTCTAAAGAAATAAAAGGATGTAATTAAAAATTTGCAGAGTGACCGGACAAAATCCTAACGCTCAAATGTCGTGGCACTGAAAGAACCACGGATACCAGATAGGACTGGACTGTCCTGAAAAAGGCTTATAGCTGCATGACACACATAAGCAACTCAACAGCCAAACGGCAGCAAATGTGCCACAAAACTGCTTATTAGAGCCTGGTCACAACTCAATGTCAGTCCAAGATTTTGCTGCAAGCTCTTGAAACAGCCTTTTTGGCAGTTTTTCATTGTAGCTGAGGCATCCATGATGCCCCAGTTACAGAAGAAAAATCCCGCTATGGTGACGATTAACAATGAGTTAATTTAAAAAAAAGAAAAGAAAAAAAAAAAGGGGCGGGGGGGGGGGGGGGGGGGGTTGTTCAGAACAATTAGCCAATGAGAACCTGCTTTGACCCAGGGCAAAATTACTTGCAGTTCCCCATAGTTATTCATTGAGAGGCTATATTCTGCTGGATTGGTGACAATTCTGTATTCTGCACAGTACAAGCCTGCATCGCATTCCTGTCATTACAGCACTATATATCAGACAATTTGGAAGTTTATGAGCTTTTGAAATTGAGCCTCCTGGTTATTGCTCCAGCCTCCTGACTGCATTAACTTAAAACATGAAGGATCTAATTTATTGAAGCAGCATTTAGCAATAAGACATTTTTGGAGGATCTGACTACTACCAAATACCCATAGTTGGGATTGGAGGCAGAAGATAAAAAAGGTTTGCCTTTAATATCTTGTATTGATGCCCTTAGGTTAAGAGAGGTTTTCCTGGCTTTGCGTTTTCATTGAGGATTTATCCCAACAGGTCATCAATAAGAAAGGAAAAAAGACCTGTCAGACCCTTTTAACTTAAGTGGGTATTACAGAATATAACATCTGAATGGGATTGACAGTACATGGTACTAAGTAAAGACATGGTACAAAGTTTCTGACATACAGAGCTGCTGAGGATGCGCCAAATACATAGAGGCGTATACTTCATGTACTTTCACACCGTCCGCGTCATAAATATTTCCTCGTAGAGTGCAACAATCAACACTAGTGTTCTGCTATAATGAACTGGCAGTCTCTTTACTTGTCCAGACTCTTTAATGGCAATAGAGAACACGAGGTTTCATATACCAACGATCGTAAGCAACCATGCTTGACCCCAACATATGAAATCCAATTACAGAACACTAAATGGTATTCAAACTTCAAAAATAAAACAAAGTGGAACAGAACAAAAAGTATAAGCCAGTTCAAGTCCAGGAAAAAGAAAATGTATACAAATATGCCATTAAAAGGTATGTCCTTACTGTGCAGTTCTGTACTGCATGTTCTGGAAGATTTCAGAACGCAGAAGGGTTAGATACTTAGACAGAACAGCAAGTTCATACGCAGTCTCGCCAAGTTTGACCAAGACCCTATTGCCCAAGTTTGTCCATCTATCCACACACAGTTTAAAGTACCCAGGCAAGACTATGTGTCCAATACTCACAATTCATTCCTTTTTTCCCATGCCTTTAATATCCAGTCCGCCTTCATAATGGGAGTTCCCAGACTGACAGCAACCTATGGGAAAACCAAAACATGAGGTGTGAAAGCAAAGCTCATGCGTTTTTGACTTCAGTTTAAAGGCCAGGAGTCTTTAGCAGTTTTCATGTTGCAGCAATATGCAGTGTGATCCTATATGCCACAATTGCCAAGGCAATCCTATAAGGCTCAAATGATCTTGTGCACGTCCTTTTAGAAAACAGACCTATGTAGGCCAAGCCATTGTTTTGGTAAATCTACCACCCAGCACGTTACCAGCATATTTCAACGTCAAACTATTGAGGACCCATCCTTGAGGCAGGTCCTCGATTGTCAATCGCTGGGTACCCACTGCGCAGGATTCCCAGTGATTAACCATTGAAGACTTCTCTCCTGAAGATGGATTATCAATATTTCTTCCCTGGAAACCCCTTTCCAGCTCACTACCTTATTTCACAACCCACCACTGAGGACTGCTGATCTCTCCAATTAGGAGAATAGATATCTTGGAAGACAAGAATGTAGAAGTAACAGATATGTACCCTGAATTTATCTCCATGAGTAGAACATGCAACAAGATGTGTCACTTTAGAGCTGAAGTCTTTTCGGATGATTCCTCCCATATGGTGCACTAACGTCACCAGCTTTACCTAAAAACACAAAAACATATCAGAAAACTATTCACAACGTAATGCATATATTTCATGTCACACCACTGATAAGTCTTATGTTCCTTCAGGAAATAGGATCTATAACCACTTTATCAATTTACCCCACTTCATATAAAATGTACTTTATTCTGGCACTTGCAGCTCCAGTATAATCATAACCACACTTTTATACAAGTCATCTTACCAGTTCTTCCTTTTTCCTGAATCCAGTAAAGCAGAGGACTAGATTCAACATGCTTGCACAATACAGAGGCCGGGAAGTGAATGGCAAAGCCTAAGAGAGAGAAAACAAAAATCCAACTAAAACATTGGAACGAGTAGCTCTGGCTCATGTTAGAAGTGGTTTATAGCATATCAGCCTTAAGTATCTAGCCCATCAAAGTGGCCTTACTGCTCTTAGTAATAACTGTACCCCGCGGTCAATATACACCGCTATCAGTTCTACAACTCACAGGACAAATCAGAAAAAGACAAGGCACTGTGCAAAACAGGAGGACAGAAATACATACATTAGCATTAATATAAAGGACCTGATTCTTCCAGTATGGCTCAATTAAAAAAAAACAAAAAACAAAAAAAAAAAAACTGTACCTCTCCTTTTTGTGCACAGAACAAAACGATTGGTGGGCCCAGGACTCTGCATTCAGCTTTATACAGGTATCGGAAGGTCGGATGCTGGAAGTCCGATATAACAAATACGTTCTCAAATTCTGGTGCATCTGCCTCAGCGTATTCTTCCACAGACTCTGTGGTGACACAAGGATGCTTGATCTCCTGTTTAGGCGATGAAAGACGCGAGTTAGACTGTTGCCATTATTGCATATAGAACAGAGAGCTGGTGCAAAAGGAGGCCCAAACCAACCAATCAGATTTAAGATCACTTTTTTTCCCCTCAAAACCCACCCTTCCTTTTTATAAATGAAAACAATCTGATTGGCTACTGTGCACCATTATTAGCTTTAAACAAGTTTTGATCAATGTCCCATAATAAGGAAAAATTAAACAAAAAGCAAACAATGGAGACAAGTAAAGCTGTGGCAAATCAGCAGACAAAACAAAAACACACAAGATGAATACCACCACTTGCAGTGACAGGCATAGCGACCACTGTGATACTGTAACATGGCCTATTCTCACGTATGACAAGCGCCGTGCATTCATTGTAACAGACAGAATTCTGCTGCTCATTCTTCCCGGTTCCGTGTCAGCACATGATGTTTAAAGGGAACCAGTCACCAGAAAACATATCTGAGCTACCACCACGTTATTAAACCTGTAGATGCCTCAACTTCAGTGGTGCATTGTGCATGTACCGGAAGACGAGGCAGCAGAGGCACACAGAAAGTGCATTTCAGCGGTACGAGCGCTGATGTAATCTCAAAGGGAGTAGTGGTGAGAAGCAGAGATGGTCGGCTGTCCTGTGTGAGGTCTTGACCTAGGAGCAATGGTAGGGTCGCCTGACTCGAGGCAGCGCATCAGCATATCAGGCGCACTAGATATAAAGTAGGATTTTGACAAGATGTTACTTGCTTTTTTTAACAAAAAAAGGTGTGGGAATCCGGACACATGGATAAAATTTTTCCTTTGCTTTATTTCCATATCAGGCTTGCATAGTCAGGTACATGGTTTCACAGGTACATGGTTTTACAAGTACAAGAACGCGTATCGGCATAAAGCCTTGTTCACCTTGTACTTGTAAAACCATGTACCTGTGAAACCATGTACCCGACTATGCAAGCCTGATATGGAAATAAAGCAAAGGAAAAATTTTATCCATGTGTCCGGATTCCCACACCTTTTTTTGCTAATGAACAAGCCATAGGACCGGATGGCTAAACGGATCTAAGGTTGTTTTTCCTTTGGGCAGACAAACTACAAGTACCGTAAAAGCTCTTCTATAGGTGAGATAATTTTTTCATTATTGCTTTTTTTAAGACGCACATGTATTTGTAAAGATAAAATCAGATGCTGCTCCACATGGCAGCCAAGATACCAGTTTCCTGGTGACCGGGTCTCTTTAATGGAAAGCTCATACATTGCAGATTTGCAGCAAAATATCAGCTGCGGATTTCACACCGAAATTCTGTAGCAATGTATAGCACAAAGTGCAGGGAGTTTTAAAGGGAACCTGCACCATCTAATCTAAAAAAGCCTACAGGCTTTTTCTTGCACCACCCTTCTTAGACCCCTTTGTGCGACTTGTGGTGGATGATTTTGGTGTCATTAGATTTGCTACATTCTCACCACTGCCATAAAATCATAACATTTCAGTTTGATACATTGAGTGAGCTGCCAAGCCAGGTTAAAGTTCCTATGTTAAGTCCAGTGGCGCTGTTGTGCTTCAGCCAACAGCGCCGCTAGGAAGAGCCAGGGCTTCTTCGCACTAACAAGGGCGATATCAGGCCGAGATTCACAGTCCGATATAGTCTTTGCAATCCATGTGGAACAGCGCTGCTGCCATCAGCCGCATTGAAGAACAATGGTCAATATTGCAAAAAGATAGGACATGTGCTGCTATACAGGGAAAAAAAGTGCAGCAACGCAGTACCATGCAGGTAAACATCACAAATGTGAACGAACCCATTTTTATGTGCGCACAGTGAATACTGCATCACTCTAGTAAACTAAGTTATGGTACTGTTCGGGAAGTTTAAGGGGAGCGGGGGAATGTAAAATTTTAGACTCATCCACTCGCCGATTCTTGCGGCCTTCCCTGCCAAAGGCCACAGGCAGCACGGAAATCTGACTCTTTCTAGAGTTTTACATCAGAGTGCGCTCACAGAAGTCTGAAGTGTTAGATTTTCATGCCGCACATGGACTTCATCAGGGTACAGCACATGAATCCGGGAACAAGAGAGCATAATACATCCCCTGGCTCTCTGAATGGCACTAGAACCTAGTTTATGGTGCTGACCGAAGGGGACAGGGTCCTTTTAACAAACCCTATTCATTTACACTGGAAAAAAATCCACAACGGAAGAGTCATGCTACAGATTTGTATATATTTGTTGTGGAAATGGTGCATTTTCACTGCAGAATTCAATCATTGCAATGCAGAGTGAATTCTGCTGTGAATACTATAAGCAGATTTTCTCTGCAATGTGTGAAAACACCCTTAGTGCAGATCAAATACAATCAAAGGGGTTTTGTCATTTGTCAGTCTTCTTACCGCATGTTAACCTTCCCGATCTTCTCCTGGATCCTCCAATCCTCCGGATCACATCACCTCCATGCGGCTGGGTCGTTTTTCTGTTTTGGAGCGTCCATTAGCTGCAGTAAACTATGAGTGACGTAGCGTTCACTACCCAGAAGGAAATGCCTGATCCTTTGGTGTGAATGTGCATTCACGATAAAGCAGACTGTTGAGGATCCAGAATTCCCTGCTAGGCAGTGAACACTACGTCACTTCTAGAGTTTACTGAGCTGCAGGAAGTGAACTGCAGCTAAAGGATGCTTCGTCACAGGAAATCGAGGATCCAGCCGGCTGGAGGTGAGGTGACCCAGGGGACTGGAGGAGCCACGAGAAGATCGATGAGGAGAAGATGTGGTAAGAAGGCTGCCTGGGGAGGAATAGGGAAGTATAGAGGGGTTTTTTGTTTGTTTTTTTTAGTGAAAGAACCCCTTTAACTCCTTAGTGATGGAGCTTTTTTGCTTTTTCCTACTCCCTTTTAAAAAAAATCGTAGCTCCTTTATTTATCCCTCAACGTTGCTGTATGAGGGCTTGTTTTTTGCGGGATGAGTTGTATTTTTCAATGGCACTATTTATTGTACCATATAATTTACTGAAAAACTTGTAAAAAATTCTAAGCGGAGAGAAATGGAAAAAAACGACATTCCACCATCTTTCGGTGCGTCCTGTTTCTACGGCGCACAAACTGCAACAAAAACGACCTGATATTTTTATTCTATGGGTCAGTACGATTACTACGATACCAAACTTGTATAGTATTTTTTTTGCTGTAGTACATTTTTTTTTTTTTTTTAAGATATTTAATTTTCTTCAATTATTTTCTGCGGTCATTTTGTGCGCGCGATAACCTTTTTATTTTTCCATCGACGTAGTTGAGCAAGGGCTCATTTTTTGCGGCATGTCCTGTAGTTTCCAATAGTATCACTTTGTAATACATACGACTTTTTGATCGCTTTTTATTGCGTTTTTTCTGGGAGACAGGGTAACTAAAAAAAAAAAAAAAAAAGTGTATTTCTGGCTTTATTTTTTTTTTTTTTTTTTCGGACGACGTTCACCGTGCAGAAAAAATAATGCACTACTTTGATAGATCGGACTTTTACAGACGCGGCGATACCAAATACATATTTTTATTTTATGATTTAGATTTTTTAATAATAGATATGGCAAAAGGGGGGTGATTTAAACTTTTATAACTTTTTTTTTTAACAATTAAAAAAAACTTGTTTTTTTACATTACTTTGAAGTCCCCCTGGGGGACTTTAACATGTGATGCTTTGATCGCTCCTGCAGTATGACGTAATGCTATAGCATTACGTCATACTGCTTTTTGACAGGCAGTCTATCAAGCCACCCTGTGTGGATGGCTTGATAGGCAGTCTGTTAAGGCAGCCCTGGGGCCATTCATTAGGCCCCTGGCTGCCATGACACCTGCACGGCTCCCCCCGATCTCACCGCGGGGGTGCCGTGCGGGACCCCCGAACAGCGTTCGGGGGATTTAGATGCCGCTGTCAGAATTGACAGCGGCATTTAAAGGGTTAATAGCCGCGAACGGCCGAGCGCGGCTATTGCCCGCGGGTGTCAGCTGTAATAAACAGCTGACGCCCGCGCTGTATGGAGGGAGATAGCGCCGCTACCTCCCTCCATACACGTCCTGCAACAGCAGGATGTAGTTTTACGATAGCGCCGTCACTAAGGGGTTAAACAAGTTGTGACCTTTCATTTTCTTCACATTGTGTATTCAGTAATGTCCTGTAGGCATCAAACCTAGAGCAGCCTACAAGAGGCTTTCAATATCATTCAATCTAAGTGCAATGCAAAATTACCTTCCATCTTGCCTAGAATCACATGGGTGGTCAAACTGTTCTCACATGCTCAGGAGGTCCAGCTAAAATAGCTGCCATATATGAGTGCATGCCAACAAGTCATGAAATCTGGCCCCCCCACCCTACCCCAAACTGACTTATTGATTCAAACTTACTATTAGTACTGGTTAGAGGCTTTATTGGTCAACAGTGCACAAAACATGAAACTTGTCTATAGCGTTGTAGGATGCGAATTAAGGAGTCAACAAAATTAGGCAAATTTATCAACAAAAAAAAAAAAAGCACGCCTCAGTAGGCATGTTAGAGAGATTTCATGGTGGCTCAGCAGCTAGTACTGTTGCCCTGAGTTCAAATCCCAGCAAGGACATCTGCATGGAGTTTATACATTCTCACCATGTTTGTGTGGGTTTCCTCTGGGTACTCCAAAAACATACAAGTAGGTGAATATAGATTGTGATGCCAAATGGGAACAGAATGGGATGTAAAGGGCTGCGTAATATGCATCTGCTATATAATAAATCACATTTATTTATACTTCTCTTCCATGTGCTACCACATGGCTACCATACATATACACCTATACTTTGCTTTACAAATTACTTTGTTACATCACCCCCACCCCAATCATCTTTGCGATGCTGACTCTTCATACTTGTATACATGTTTCCGTGCCATAGTTGGGTTTCTGAATATCTTGCTTGACCTCTATGCTGCTATACAATTGGCGATTTCTTTTGTATTGGATATTTGATTGTGGATGGTCTTGCGCGTTGAAAATTTTGAAGCCTCCAACATGGTGGCCATGCAGTGGAGTGCTATATAATTTTTGTAACTTATTGGAAGCTCCTTTATTTACGGAAGGGTGGGAGCGAGGAGTGTGTCTTGTATTGTTTTTAACAATGTGCAAATGTATAATTGTTTGTGTAGCATGTAATAAAGCATATTGTGTCTGAAGTATGGAATTATTTTATGCTTGATACTTGCAATAGCAGTGTGGCGTGTGCATGTGCCCGGTGCTTATGCAGCATGCTTATCTGTGCCCACCTTTTTGGTAATTGAATTGCAGAACCGCATAACACAAGATTGTCATGAGTTATATACTCAATCTGATCAATAGGAAAATGTGCCAGAATTATCATATTTGCCATTGAGCCTCATTTAACAGACAAACTGAACTTGTTGCCATAAAAACCAGAACTCAGCTTTAATTTTTTAACCTGCTCCCCATGAATAGCAGCACTGATTGGATGCCGTTGGCCAGAGGCACAACTTGCAGATCTTGCATTGGGTCTAGGATCTGCAACAGGACCTCGTTGAAACCATTGCCATAATATTGGGCATCTGCACCTTTTGGCTCCTGTTAGACCTCAAGTGCAACTGCTACCTCTGGAGCGACGACCCTGCTTTTGGCAACAAGACCAGTTTTTATGAATGATGCCCAGTAGGTTTGGTCTAAGATAAAAGATCAAGAGTAAAAGATAAATCTTGGTACTAATCATTCTTAGGGTGGAGAAAAAAAAAATAAAGTCCTTCACCACGTGTAAGAATCAAGATATTAGACTGACCCAATTACTGGAGAAGCCCAAGAGCTAACCGTGGCCAACGTGTTAAAGCCTGCAGTGATCAAGCAAGTGCAGACGAGGATACAAGGTTAGCGGTGCACTTGAGCCAGTCGTGAGGTGCTGCATGCAAGACCAGCTGGTATGAATACATAACCATACCATATTTACAAGACTTTTTATAAGGGATTCTCTGGATTTTTCAGGACAATTTGCCCTTATCTTTATAACTGGAACTTCCATTATCTTAACTGTCTGTGAAAAGGAAGGTTCAGAGGTTACAAGACAATATACAGGACTTTCCAAAGAACATAAAATAATGAGGGTAAAGACGTACTTCAAGAGCTTTTAGCAAGGCCTCATTTCTCCCAGCATCCTGAACGAGAACCACTCTGGTCTCCACTTGCGGCATTTCTTCTGTAGGCATCAAGAAACCATATGTGAGTATAAGACAAGTAATGTGCAGCTCACCAATATCCAGTCTGGGCAAGGTAGACTCCAAAGACTCAAGAAGAGCATAACCGGTGGCACATTGAAAATGAATGTAGATAACAGTTTTAAAGGGAACCAGTCACGCATTATAAAGCATCATAAGTTATGATGCTTATTGGATAGGGAGAGAAAAGATTGGAGGGGGGGGGGGGATGTGCGTTTTATACTTAACTGGCACCCCATTCCCACACTGTTAGCGGCCTGACTGTCAGTCAGTCATGCACTGCTCTCTATGGCAGTGGGCACCTGCTGAGTGAAGAAGATCCGACAGCACAGGAACGAGGAGCTGGGGAAGTATAAAAAACACATCCCCAGTCATCTCGTTCCCGGTCCTGTAAGCACCACAACTTATTTTATAGTGCTTATTGGACGTGACAGGTTGCCTTGACCTAGACAAAGTGAAGGCCTTAATGGAAACATGAGTTTTCTTTCCTTATGTAGCTCTATAAACCATTTCCTACTGCTGGCACTCTAGAAGGGTTTGTCCCCAGGTTGGATACAACCTGTAGGCACTCCAGCACCACCGGTCGAGCTTGACTAGAGATGGCTTTTTCCTCTTCAGCTCTCAGGACTGGATCCCTGACCAATAGCAGGGAATTGTGGTAAATGGGTGCTTTTACACTTGCGCTGGGGATTCCGCTTTCCTGCTGTTTGGGGAAGCAGGAAAGGGGAATCCCCACGGCCAAACGGCTCATTATCTGGATGGAACCGAACAGCGCCGGGTGGACACCATTGACTATAATGTAATACGCCTGCTTTCTGGTTTTGGGACGGAAGTGAAAGCGCTGCACGCAGCATTTTATCTTTTGATATTCGCAGCCGGATTTTCCGACGCAGATGTGAAGCCACCCTAACTCCTTTTGGGGCTGGCTGCTAGACTTGAGATTTATTTGTTCCTGCCAGCTATAGAACAGAATTATAAAAAAATAATTAAAAAAAGCACAACAAAAAGTTGTATTTATTGCTGTACTTTACCATCAGCATCTGCTGAACCTGTAAAGAGATTCTCCTTTGAAGTCTCAGCGATCTTGGATTCCAGGACAGAAGAGTCGGCGAGCAGGCTCCTGCTGCTGGCAGGTACTAGGACACTGTTGTCAGCCATGGCGGTGTATCAGCAGCCTATGAAATGGAAGACATCATTAAACAGGGTAACTCCAGATAAGCCTGTGTATACACAATTTAAAAGTAGGCTTTCAGACAAATTCTATTGATGACCTACCCTCAAGTCAAGTGCATCACTGCACTTAGAGCAGGCGGGGTGATCAACTGATCGCCGGGGGTCCCAAGTGACGGACCCCTGCTGATCATATTGAGGTTGTCCCATTTGTAGCTATTGATGACCCATGTGTCATCAATAGCAGAGGTCCACCACCAGACACCCCCCCCCCTTCCTTCTCAGCTGTTCACCAGAACCAGGGTCTGTGTGCAAGTTCAAGAGGGACTACTTAAAAAAACACAATATTACAAGTTATGAGAATAGATGGGTTATAGGGCACTCATCCAAGGATTCACTGTCATATTCAGAGTCCAGAAGCTATTTTGGCCCGAAGATGGGGCAACTGGCATGGCGATGGGGGTTTCTGCCTCCCCCTGGATTAACACTGCAGGATTATATGTTGGACTTGATGGGTGGTCTGTGTCTTATTTCACCCTTATCAACTATGTAACTATAATGCAGAATTCCTATGGCCAGCCACACAGCAGGGAACTACTAATCTAAACTAACTTTAACCCCTTAATGCTACATTTACGTCCTGGAGGTTAGGGAGTTGTATGGAGGGGGATTGAGGGTCGATGTGAATGGATCAATGAAAGTCTATTTACTTTCATTGACTCCATTCACATCACACAGTCGGTCATCGCCGGTGTTGTGTGAATGAGCCCTAACAGTTACAACATAAAACCCTGCTGACAACCCACAAGGGGGGGGGGGGGGGGGGTGTTACACAGCAGGGGTATCTGTGCAGTAGTGAACTATCATCTGCAAACAAGAGTTAGGGAATCTTCGTACACCTGCAGGCTCAGTGACACCAGCCACCCAGCAGGGGGTCTCCGTGAGCAGACGTCCACGGGTGGAGGCAATCTAGGGAACGCAGGACAGAAAGCTGGGCACCAGTGGCACGGTTTACTAGCAAGATGTTGTGGTAGACTTCCTTGGAAGGCGAGTTTTAGGGTCCTCCAAGCTTTGTACAATGGATAACAATCTTACAGAACAAGGAAGGGCGCTTCAGGTGGTTTTACAAGAGACGAGCTGTAGAACATCCGCACCCGACAGGTTACTCCAGCAATGATTGTTCCTGTACTTTACATGGGAGCGATCATCCCTATTGAACGGAGGCAGGGCACACAGGGAGGGGTTGTGTTTACACCGGCCGTTCTGTATGTCTAATAACAGAGCGATGAACACATTAATTGTTGTTCGGTCGTGCATGCATTAAGACTGAACGATAACAGTTTATGTTCTTACCGACTGCCGGAATCTTGGTAGTTATTTGGCCCGCAGAAAAGGGCCCTAAAATGTACTTTCCAGTAGCTGGACATGTGAAAAGATTTGATTAGAGGAGGTCTGGATGCAGAGACCCCCACCTATTGCTAGAACAAAAGCAGCAGGAGCCCCCATCCAAGCCTCCTGCAATCAAGCAGCAGCACGTGGGGTCCTCAGCTGTCAGACACAGCTGAGGACCCGTGGGAGAAGTGGTTTTTAATGACTTGTGCCTTCTCCTTCCCATGCTACATAGTGCTCAATGATGAAATAAGGTGTGTTCCAGACTACTTCAGATTAGGTCCTGTAGCTCAACTATAGTCACAGATCACTGCTTCTTTCCAAATAAAAAGGAGCAAGAGCGGAGGACAAACAGGTATAATCATCCCCTGTACATACTGAAGTGCTGATCAATTTCAAGATGCTGACTGGTGCGTGGCTTTAATTGTTGAATTCCTTCCCCTTCACTTTACATATTTAGTATTCCTTAAAAAGGGGTTATCTGACTTGAACAAAACACCAAAACCTCCCCTCTGCAACCCCTTAGACAACTGATCAGCTGGTGGCTTTTTAAACCATGACCAGACCCACTAGAGCGGCAGGGGATTGATGAGGTGAAGGTAAAACGGGAAAGGTTATTACATTAACTTGGCGCTGAGTACATAGACGGGCCGGCTTCTACCCCACCTGCATCATCCAGGCTGACAGCTACCCCCTTTTGTGCATAGGTGGAGCTGTCAGTCTACATACAGTGGGCAGGGAGAAGCCAGCACGGCCCACCTCTGTGACTCAGGGCTCAGCTTCCAGTCAAACTTACTGAACTGCTGACAAAGTCCCTTTAAGAGGAGGGCGACAAATGTTAAAACCATAATCACGCATAGACTCGCAGTGCGGAGCCTCAGCATATTCTCGGTTCCTCTTGCTAAGGATTGGTTTGAGATGGGAGAAACCTGCCTTTGTGATACACTATTTGGCCACATAGCTTGGGCAGGTGAAATATAATGAATCCATCTGATTCACCTGTGCAAGCCACATAGCCCCAAGACCCACGGGCCCCAGCCCCAAAACAACGTGTGGGCGCACTCTGCGACATTTCCACAACCTGCTTTCTGTCAGTAAGGAAACCTTTTGGCACAACAGATAGTCCGCAGGAGCAGAAGCAAAAGCAAAACTCTGGCAGGAAAACATACTCTAAAATTACACTCACACCTTTCCAAACAATGGGGACATTTAATAAGTTGGCATTCCCAGCGCCAGGCTGAGTACAATGCCCCCGGGCGCACAGTATGCTGAATACATGACAAGACGCAGGCATATCCCGAGCATCTCCATGCACCCACACAGAAATGTACACTGCAGTACTCGCTGTAAATTATACTGCTGGTCTGGGGCGGCCACGCTCCCCTCTCAACAAATCCAACACACTTCAAAAAAAAAAAATTAGAGCGGCGGTCACAGAAAGGAGAAAAGCTGCAAATTTTGTGCATATTTACGTAGGTACAAAAACTTGTGGGTTTTTTTGCTTATTTTTTTAATGCCAGAAACTGGTGCAAATAGCTTCATAAATGTGCCCAAAGTTGTTCCTTTATTGCACGCTACGAGCTCCTTTGTTCGGGCTAATGCCCACGGACGGATTTATGCCGCATTCCCTGCGACTGAATAACGCAGCCATTAGGTTCTATTGAACCCAACAGCTCAGTCCTCACATGCGGGATTCTGCTGCGGGAAAAAAAAATTGCGGCATGTTCTATCTTACCGCGTTTTTCCACGGTGGGAAGTTTCTATTAATACAGTATTAATGAAGACCATGGAAAAAAAAAAAAAAAAAAAACGGATCGCCAGCCGGGACTTTGTTTATCCCCACGGGATTCCCGCCGCGTAAAACTGCAGGCATAACCCTGCTCCGCCCGTGGGCATAACCCTGCTCCGTCCGTGGGCATGAGCCCTTTAGGCACATAAGCAGAATTTTGGAAGACGTTTTTAATACATGATCTATAACTAAAACGTTACTGTGACGCTGACGGAGTCCCTGCAGCCGGCTGAGAGTAGATGTTTAATGCTTTATTACAGTTGTACCCAGGCCTACACCAACAGTACCAGTCCTTCTGGCTTAATAGTCTGCTACATGCAGTCCTCTGACGGGCGGGACAACTGCACCAAGCACTCCCCTGTGAGCGGCATTGTTAATCCATGTTGCTTCTACAGGGCTAATGTATTCAGTGGCATTGCCACCACTTGATCCCAGTGGGGTCTGATTACTGGGACCCACTTGATCCCTACTAGCCAGAACCTGGCCCTAGTCATGTGACGGGTTCTGCTCCCTTCTCCGTCTCTCCCCAGCAGAGCACACAATCTAATTTTCCCATATGCAATATGAAGCCAATTAAAGGCATGGTCCAGTTATTGGAAATATTCAAGAGGAGCCGTACGTACCCCTATTCTGCCGTAGTCCTGGCAGCAGCATCACCGCCAACCCCCCTGCCATCACCACGATGCTCACCACCAGTCAGCGGTACGTACGGACGTGCAGAGGAGAAGGAACTGCTCTCACTATGGAAGTGCGATCTCATCATATAGCTGCCAGCCCGGGCCGAATTTCGGTGCGTTCCCTTAATAAGATGCCCCCCCCCTTGTCTTGTAGAGCGAAAAATAAGGTACATCTTATATAGTAAAGTCAGCGCTGACATAAGAAGCTCGCGAGCGCCGCTCAACATCAACAAGTATCCATAGCCGGCTTGTGTGACATCGGCCCAGCTGGTGGGAGGCGGGAACGTTGGCCGGTAAACGCCATTTATACGCAACGATTCCCACTCTAAAGTCACACTAACTGAAGTGCGCGACAGTCATTTCGGCTAAACGCGAGCCGGCGTACGCTTTCCACTTGTCGCTCAGTTACAACCTCCATATAAATCGTCAGCGGCTCGCTTATCGTTACGTCTGAACGCTTCACGTAGGACGGCAGCGATTCTCAGCCGGTCTACACACGCTGCATGAGGGCGGACTAATAGCGGGGGCGTCATCCGCTCCTGCGCCTGTTTACACGAGAATCGCCCAGTGTAAACGCGGCAGACGGACACCATTAATGGGTTTACATACAACCGCCATCCAGACCTCAGCGGCAAGGGTTAACCTGAGAGCCACTTACTGTCCAAGTACTAACGGAGAACATTCCGGCACATCACTAGCGGAACACTGCGGAGACCGCAGCCCCGGAGTCCTCTGCCCGCACAAAGGGAGTCACATGACTAGGGCTGTGCTACTAGGGATCAAGTGGGATCCGGTAATCCGACCCGCTGGGATCAGGTGCGGCATCACTTGTACAGAGGGGGCACTCCTTGGGCAGCGCAGGGGCTTCAGTCTGTGAACATACCGAAAAATAGCACCATTCACTGACAGCAAGCAGAGATACCGGCAGGGAGAGCTTGCGATGCAAGACTATGTAGCAAGCCCATCCACACGTCAGCGGATGTCCCGAGCAGGTAGCAGCCAGGTGTCATAGGGCGCGTCCTGCAACCCCGTTGGCTTTGTGTGACCAGCATGCCGCCAGCATACGGTATAGAGAACCCCCGGTAGGTAATGTACTTACCGTCAGCACTAGGACCGCACTACAGCCGGCAGGTGCTGCTCATTCACACGGCTCCACCGGCGGCCATTAACCGCATTCAAAACTCGAGCCAAAACATAAGCTCTCCTCTGATTGGTCGCAGGAAAGCAATTTGTCAGTCCGTCTATCATTGGGTAAACCTGAACGTGACGGAGCTTACGCGCTCGCTGATTGGCTACGCCGTTCCCTCCTGGTCTCTAGGGGCTGACGTCATTCGCCAGCTGATTGGTCAATTGAAAGTTTGAATGATTGGATGATAACGGCTTCAGAGATAAAATTACGCTTCACGGGAGGCGTGGATTGTGTGGTCACGTGTGGCATAGGGCGCTTACCGATTGGCGGACATTGTTTACTTCCTCTCGCTGTCTGGCGTGACTTCCGTGTGCGGGGAGGAAGTTCACGCCCTGTTGTCGATGGTGGCAACGCAGATAGGACTGGTCCGCTGAGAAGAATCGCAATAACGTGTAGTACACTTGTATAACAAAGCAAGCAGCGTGACGGACGGGCGTTACATAGCTGATAGCGGCGGCGGCGCTGCTGTAGCATGTTTGACCTTTCATACAAAAGTGTTTGGCATCCCTGCGGTTCCTCTGGCGCAGGGCCCGTCCACACTGGTGGTGGCCGCGGTTATGTGTTTACGCCTCTGATCCGTTTTGTTCCCAAGTGATTTAAATCGGTTTTCATTAAATCGTAATATTTGCGTCTAATTCTGTTCTGTTTCATTTCCGTTTTTCATCAGAACAAGTAGCGCAGCTCATTAGTGAGCCGTGCCTGCAGTCACACGGCCGGCCACTAGGGGCTTGCACTCCAACAACAGTGTATATTGGAGCTGTCAGCGGATCGGCTGGGGTCCTGCGTGGCTCCAGACAACCAATAAGTCATCAGCAGTATTTCCATGGAAACCCCCTTTAAGTGCATGCACTGGTGGGTCTGCTGCCCGGCTGCAGCTGCTCACTGCTAGTAATCAGTCGTTACCGCCCTGACTGGGAGGGTGAAAAATAAAAACCGGAACCAGGACAGATTACTGGCTCATGGCAGCCCTCATCCAGACCAGCAGCATCGGCTACCACTTGTCTCTGTGCACTTAGAGTCCTGCTGCTAATCCCCATCAACCTCAGTAATCTCTCCATAGTATTAGTGCCACCTCTGTGGCCCCTCTTAGTTATACTGCCACCTCTGTGGCCCCTCTTAGTTATACTGCCCTTCAAGGTATTCGCTCATGAACCTAAGGCCTCTTTCACACGGGCAACAGCGAAATCGCCGTGAGAAAATCGCAGCTGTGTTCTGTGCAATATTGCCTTTTGGCTGGATTTGTTGGGGGGCTTGACATATAATCACAGCCAGTGCTTCCTGGGGGTGGATTTTAGGCTGGATTCACACGAACGTATATCGGCTCGGTTTTCACGCCGAGCCGATATACGTCGTCCTCATGTGCAGGGGGGGGATGGAAGAGCCAGGAGCAGGAACTGAGCTCCCGCCCCCTCTCTGCCTCCTCTCCGCCCCTCTGCACTATTTGCAATGAAAGGAGGCGGGACGGGGGCGAGGCTAAGTTTCGAGAATTTCCCCCATCCCCGTTCCGCCTCTCCCCATTGCAAATAGTGCAGAGGGGTGGAGAGGGGACGGGAGCTCAATTCCTGCTCCTGGTTCTTCCATCCTCCCCCCCCCCCCCCCCCTGCACATGAGGACGACGTATATCGGCTCAACGTGAAAACTGAGCCGATATATACATTCGTGGGAATGTAGCCTTAAGCATACGCCTGTGGACATCAAACCTAAGGGTTCATTTACACGGGACGAGTGTCTGGCAAACGATGGCCTACACTCGTCCCCGCATGTCCTCGCTCCTGTGCTGTCACTTACAGAGCAGCCAGCCGGGTGGCTGCAAGAGATTTCTCTCTTCTTCCCCACTCCTCTCCATTCACTTAATACAGCGGCAGTTCAGTACTGAACGACCACTATTTACACTGAACGATGAGCGATCAGCTCATTGTCCATTGTTTAAGCTACATAAACAATGGATGAAGAGCTCATCGTTCAGTGTAAATAGCGGCCGTTCAGTAGTGAACGGCTGCTGTATTAACCTTTTCCAATCCACTAACATCTTCCTACATTCTGATTGAAGGCTGTGCAGCTCTGATGTCAGAAGAAGGGGGTGTCTTAATACTCACCTAGCAGCCAGCATTTAGGTCCCTCGCGTTGGTCTTCACCACTGCTGCCGACTTCCATGTACTCCTGAACACCAACAGAGCATTTCTTATTGGTAGCTGGGCTTTAATACCCTGCTTCCAGCAAGCGATTGCTCTGATTGGTTTATCAAGAGCCGTGTCAGCCAATCAGAGCCGGCGCTCAATGAACCAATCACAGCCATTCATTAAATGACATCATTGAATGGCTGTGATTGGTTAATCAAACGCTGTCTCTAGTCAGCTGACACGGCGCTCGATGAACGAATCAGAGCAATCACTTGCAGGTGGCGGGGTATTCAACCTGCTGACAGAGGAAGAAATGCTCTTTCAGCAGCCCAGCGCGAGGGGTCCGGACGCCGCCTACTAGGTGAGTATTGTTTTTTTCTCATGTACTGTAGCAAGGGCTTATTTTAGGGGGGGGGGGGCTTACATTTCAAGCCTATCCCCCTCCTTATTTTTGTGGTAGGTCTTATTTTGGGGGAAATGTGGTATATTGTAAGGTGGGGTTCGTATTTCAGATTTTACTTTGTTCATAAGTTGTTTTGTTTACTGCTGAAGTTTAGTCATATGAGACCTTGTCACTTTAAGAGGGGGAGAGCACTCAGGATGCATAGATTCCCATGCAACCTTGGACTGGCAGTCGGGAAGAGTGTGGAGTTCTCTGAGTGAAGAGCCGTGAGCTGGGCAGCTGGTTGAGTTTGTCCTGTAAAAGAACAGAACTCGAAGGGCTCCTGTCCACAATCGCTGCGAGAAAATCGCAACGCTGCAAAATGGCAAGCTTTTGCGTTGCGATGCGAGAATCTGCTTTGCCATTGCACTGTATGGGCGACAGGAAAATGCAAAATGCTGAAACAATCCCCCTGCTGCGATTTTTATTCCTCGTATCGCAGCTTGCCCTTAAATATCGCTAGTGGAAAGGCTGTCATAGAACAACATGTGTGGCACTTTCCTGCGAGAGCTCGCACTCTCGCATCGCACTGAATACGTCCAGTTACCGACTACCCACTAGCGTTTTTTTCCCGCTGCGAATTTGCTGCGTTTTTTTTTTCCAATTGTCAATGGGACTTTCTAATGTTAAAAACGCAACGCACCAAAAACGCAAATCGCGTTGCGTTTTTAACATTAGAAACTCCCACTGACAACTGGAAAAAAACTGCGAATTTGCAGCAGAAAAAAAAAGGATGGTGGGTAGTCACCCTAAGGGCGCCCACCCACTGGCGTTTTTTTTTCCCTGCGAAATTCACAGCATTTTTTTTCTGCAGGGGTCTATGGGACTTGTAATGTTAAAATCGCGATCGCGATTTTAACATTACAAGTCCCATAGACCCCAGGAGAAAAAAAATGCTGCGAATTTCGCAGGAAAAAAAAAACGCCAGTGGGTGGGCGCCCTAAGGGTGGAAAGTTTTTGTGAGCTGCTACAGAGAAACCCTACAGGTTTAGTCATAGCTACACTTGAAAATCTGTTGCAGTCCTGTGTCCTCTCGCCTACGATCTACAAGCCAACTACTGCAGAGATAGAATTGTACTTGGGGCCGGATAGTCTACTGTAAACAAGGTCAGACTGTGGTAATATTCCTCGGTGAATAGTTTTTGCCTACTTTAATTCTTTCGAACCCGGTATATGGGACAAAGGACATTTAAGCTGTTGCAGCTAGGGTACGGGACATTACTTGTAGAGATGAGCGAGCGTACTCGGAAAAGCACTACTCGCTCGAGTAATTTGCTTTATCCGAGTATCGCTGTGCTCGTCCCTGAAGATTCGGGTGCCGGCACGGAGCGGGGAGCTGCAGGGGAGAGCGGGGAGGAACGGAGGGGAGATCTTTCTCTCCTTCTCTCCCGCCCGCTCTCCCCTGCTCCCCGCTGCGACTCACCTGTCAGCCGCAGCGGCACCCGAATCTTCAGGGACGAGCACAGCGATACTCGGATAAAGCACATTACTCGAGCGAGTAGTGCTTTTCCGAGTACGCTCGCTCATCTCTAATTACTTGTTATCAGTCTGGACATGGTCTTGAGAATCATTATTTCATTGCACACTAGTTTAAAAATGTTGATTTGTTTAAAGGGACACCAAAATGTCTGATTCCTACTGCAGCAACCCAAAGCAAATGAGAACGGACACTTTACCCCGTGCCTACTTTAAAGAGATATATTCTCAACCATAGCCAGACTTAGTATGACTCAAAACGGGCATAAGAGACTTATTACATTGTTACACACCCAGGAGGTGAAGAGCACCATGAATCCTTCCTGGACAGAATCATTGTCGCAAACAGAGATGTGCATTCCCCTAATTAAGGCCGATTGGCCTGGTGCCCCATTTCAGATGCCCCCCTGAGGCTCAAGAGAAATCTCAGCCTGTTAAAATATGAGACCCAAAGACAAGAGGTGGGCAGAGCTTCAGGCGTGGAGGGATCATAGACATATGGTGGAAACAAACGTTGCTGCCGTCCTAGTGACACTGTAAAGCCAGGGGGCTATGCTGGTGCCGATTACATGGAGTGAAGATGCAGAAAAACTAGGATCTTGGTGCAAAGCGCAGGAGGGAAGGTCAGCGCAGAGGTAATATGAATGAAAAAACTTTATTTTTTTTTTACCTGCACGTAACGCGTTTCGTGGCAAGGCAGCTTCTTAAACAGCTGGAATGAAGCACTGGAGAGATGTCAGATGAAGCATTAAACAGTAGCTTGACAGTCCATGGTTTCATTATTGGTGGTCAGTGGGAGAAACCTTCAGTAGGTAGCTATAGAGCAGTAGGTGGCTTGAAAAATGTCATATACTGGCAAAAAAATAACGTTTTTTATTTCACACTACCTCTGAGCTGATCTTCCCTTCTGTGATTCGCACCACGATCTTAGTTTTTCCGGTATCTGTACTCTTTGTTAAAATATGACAGCAGTTCTCATTACAGTTCCCCCTTTAGTTTGCAATAGAATTAAATCTGAATCACTTTTGTAGCAAAGTACGCCACGTGTGAATCCACTGCTAAGTGATGGAGGCCAACCATCTCTCTTGTACAACTCCTTATTAGACCATCTGCCAACATCATGACTAACAAATCCAAAAGCTTCCATTTCCAGGCTGCGCTCACCGGCTGTAATAACATCAGACTGAAGAGGACGAACTGAGGAACGTCCCCATATAAACCAGACCTCCGCATACATATCGGACAACACACCAAGATCCAAGGGGGTCCAACCAGACAAGTAGTACACTGCACCAACCCAACAACCCTTAAAGTAATCAGTAAAGAGAAGAACTCTGGAGGTAGCCTCCTGCGTTTTTTACAACTGCGCACTTCTGTCTCTCTGCACGTAGGATGTCCTCACCAGAGCGCTCACTGCTCTTATATACAGTGTAATTAGGCAAATCAACCAGCATTCTTTTCCATTCCCATGCTAATGACCTGTTCATCCCACACGTAATCAGAAATTATCCAATACACCTTACCAAAAACTCAACAACACCCTCAGGGTGCATTCACACAAACGTATATCGGCTGGGTTTTCACGCCGAGCCGATATACGTCGTCTCTCTCTGCAGGGGGGGGGGGGGGATGGAAGAGCTCCCGCCCCCTCTCTGCCTCCTCTCCGCCCCTCTGCACTATTTGCAATGGGGAGAGGTGAAACGGGGGCGGGGCTAATTATCGGAACTTAGCCCCATCCCGCCTCCTTTCATTGAAAATAGTGCAGAGGGGTGGAGAGGAGGCAGAGAGGGGGCGGGAGCTCAGTTCCTGCTCCTGGCTCTTCCATCCTCCCCCCCCCCCCCCCCCCTGCAGATGAGGATGACTTATATCGGCTCGGCGTGAAAACCGAGCCGATAGAAGTTCGTGGGAATGCAGCCTCAGGACACTTTTTTTCTAGTCACACTCCAAGAGCCCTAACTTTCTTATCTTTTGGTACCATCTTCATGTGAGGCTTGTTTTTGGGGGGACAAATTGTGTTTTCCCAAGGGGTACACATAATTTATTAGATTATTTCTCGGGGAAAATGGGTATAAACAGCAATTCTGCCATTGATACTTTTGCATTATAAATTTTGTTATTCACCGTGCGGTATAAATAACATTACCTTTATTTTATGGGTTGGTACTGTAGCTGCAAAACCGAATACTGTATATAGGATACTAAATATGGCTAGTTTTTTAACATTTTACTACTTTTGCATAATAAAAACACATTATTGGAACCAAAATACATTTTAGGTCGTTGTTTTTTTTACAAGCTACCACTTTATCTATTTCTTTGATAGGAACAGACAACCATCTAATGTGCATGGGGGTGTCCTGACTCTCCCCTGTGGTGGATCAGACAGTTGGAGTTAAGCAAGCTCTAACCTTTTGTTTTTCAGGGATTGTAATTAATCACCGGAGCTGTCTGGCCGCAGCTTTCTCCCCAATCTAGCGGAGTGTACACATGTGGGGTGTCAGGAGGAATAGTTGTCATCCAGATGAGCATGTGGCTGACAGCTAAGATGTACCCTATGGTTATAGCCCACTTGTATTAAAAAAGCAGGATGTACATCATAAGAATTCGAGATCCGTCACCAGCAGCGTGAGGACATTTCAGTGTAAGGGCTATTTCAGATGACCGTATATCGGCTCGGTTTTCACGCTGAGCCGATATACAGTATCCTTGTCTGCAAGGGGGGGAGGATGGAAGAGCCAGGAGCAGGAACTGAGCTCCAGCCCCCTCTCCGCCCCTCTCCACTATTTGCAATAGGTGGGGTGGAGCTAAGTATGGTCGCTTGGCTCTGCCCCCGCCCTTCCCATTGCAAATAGTGGCAAGGGGCGGGAGCTCAGTTCCTGCTCCTGCTGCTGGCTCATCCATCCTCCCCCCCCTGCAGACAAGGACACCGTATATCGGCTTGGCGTGAAAACCGAGCCGATATACGTCGTCTAAATAAGCCCTAAAAATAATAAAAAGTGAAAATAGCAAAACAGGCTCATGAATAAATGTGCAAGGTTTGACATTTCCGGACACTATAGCGAATCTGTCAGTAATGTGGGTGTTTCTTAGATTTCAGTTTCTCTTGGTGTCTGCAAGGGACCTATCACACGGGACAGAATTAGTCTACGCAGACATTTTTGTGTCACAACATTATCCCTATGGGACTTGAATTCTGCACCTGGTAAAGTCCACGCATATTTACTTTTTTGCTGTAGATTTAAGGACATCTTGCGGAATTGTTGCAGATTTCCAACCTGAGGGTGCATTCACACGACCGTATATCGGCTGGGTTTTCATGCCCGGCTGATATACGGCGTCTCTCTCTGCAGGGGGAGGAGCCTGGAAGAGCCGGGAGCAGTGCTCTGAGCTCCCACCCCCTCTCTGCCTCCTCTCCACCCCCCTGCACTATTTGCAATGAGAGGAGGTGGAACAGGGGCGGGGCTAAATTTCAGGAATTAGCCCCGCCCTGCCTCTCCTCATTGAAAATAGTGCAGGGGGGTAGAGAGGGAGCGGGAGCTCAGAGCACTGCTCCCGGCTCTTCCAGCCTCCTCCCCCTGCAGAGAGAGACGCCGTATATCGGCTGGGCGTGAAAACCCAGCCGATATACAGTCGTCTGAAGGCGCCCTTAAGGAGATGTAATTCAGCAATTAAAGTTTGCAGAAAAAAATGCAAGAAATTCCACAGAACAAAATGCAACAAAATCCACATCTGCGCCACATCTTATGGACAATGCTGATCCGTATGAAAGGTCCCTAAATAGGTCACTTCTCAGGCTGCCCTCAATATGGGTGTATTGGATCTCACTTGCATGAGTCATTTTAAGTAATCATTAATGTAGCTTCATGCTGTCATTAGAGCGGGTGCAGTCACATTCACTCACAGATCTGTTGAGGTGACTTCTGAAAGTCTTTACAGAGCCGTATGTAGAGAGACCACTCGGCTCCCCATGATCCACAACCTTCCTGTACTGCCGTATGTGCAGAGATCTTCCCTAGAAGTAAAATCTCTAAATGTACAGAATCCGACAGAGAACAAACTCCCCCAAATGAAATCAAAGGCAGATGGAGGAACAGAAAGAGCCCCCGCATTTGTATAGGGGCATTAACCCTTTCCAATCCAATTTGTATCCTGGTTTTCCTAGGGGGCTTACTCTTTTTCTGCCGTTATACAACGGCGCTATCTGCTGGCTAAAGCCAGTATTGCATGAGGTGACACGTTGGATAGGCTCCGACAGCAAAGAGGCTGGCAATATGCAGTAAGAGAACCCCAACGGATGTCTTCCAACATCGGAGCTGTACAGCCTTAAATCATAATGTCTTTAGGCGTCAGACAGTGGATTGGAAAATGTTAATATGGTTCTATTTGATTGAGAGGTTATCCGGAGACCTGTGGTCAGTATAGCAAGTCGCACCGAACATTTTTCTTATGTTAGGCCATATACTATTTTTTTTACATTATAGTGTGTGCTCTGTGTGCCCTCACAGTAATAGTACCTCCAGAATATACCTGTCCATTGAAGCATATTACTAATATATAACCTTTATTAATTCATATTACAAATTGGAGCCTCCATCACAAACCCTATCAGACCCTGAACTGGCCAATAACAGAGCGAAGCACCGGCCCGTACGGGAACCTGTCCCTTAAAAGCCCTATTAGGCTCTACACCTAATTAGCCGGCCAGGAAAGGGGGAAAGAACATAATACCATGTGATTAGAGATGAGCGAACGTACTTGTCCGAGCTTGATACTCGTTCGAGTATTAGCCTGTTCGAGATGCTCGTTACTAAAGGCGAGTACCACGCGATGTTCGAGTTACTTTCACTTTCATCTCTGAGACGTTAGCGCGCTTTTCTGGCCAATAGAAAGACAGGGAAGGCATTACAACTTCCCCCTGCGACATTCAAGCCCTATACCACCCCCCTGCAGTGAGTGGCTGGCGAGATCAGGTGTCACCCGAGTATATAAATCGGCCCCTCCCGCGGCTCGCCACAGATGCATTCTGACAGAGATCAGGGACAGTGCTGCTGGTGCCGGAGCTGCTATAGGGAGAGCGTTAGGAGTTATTTTAGGCTTCAAGAACCCCAACGGTCCTTCTTAGGGCCACATCTGACCATGTGCAGTACTGTTGAGGCTGCTTTTAGCAGTGTTGCACAATTTTTTTTTTTGAACATCGGCCGTGCAGAGCATTGCGTCCGCAGTCTGCAGTCATTGTACAGAGTATAGGGCCAGTACTGGTGAGGCAGGGAAAGAGATATTCAGGCTATATAGGCAGTGGGCTTTTTCCAAAAAATTGGGGAAAAATACTATATTTGGGCTGCCTGTGACCAACTTTACTGCGTGTCTGCTGGGGGTAGTAGTCCTAATTAATATGCAGCTAAGCGTTACAGCAGGCTTGCGCAAAATTGTTTCCTGGATCTGCTGTCTCTGTTACATCAGTGCAGTCGTCCCGCCAGAGGGAAAGAGTATACATAATATTATACGCTGTCTACAGTATCTATCTGCTGGGGGTAGTAGTCCTAATTAATACGCAGCTAAGCGTTACAGCAGGCTTGCGCAAAATTGTTTCCTGGATCTGCTGTCTCTGTTACATGATCGCCGTCATCCCGCCAGAGGGAAACAGTATACATAATATTATACGCTGCCTACAGTATCTATCTGCTGGGGGTAGTAGTCCTAATTAATACGCAGTTAAGCGTTACAGCAGGCTTGCGCAAAATTGTTTCCTGGATCTGCTGTCTCTGTTACATGATCGCCGTCATCCCGCCAGAGGGAAAGAGTATACATAATATTATACGCTGCCTACAGTGTCTATCTGCTGGGGGTAGTAGTCGTAATTAATACGCAGCTAAGCGTTACAGCAGGCTTGCGCAAAATTGTTTCCTGGATCTGCTGTCTCTGTTACATGATCACCGTCATCCTGCCAGAGGGAAACAGTATACATAATATTATACGCTGCCTACAGTATCTATCTGCTGGGGGTAGTAGTCGTAATTTATACGCAGCTAAGCGTTACAGCAGGCTTGTGCAAAATTGTTGCCTGGATCTGCTGTCTCTGTTACATGATCGCCGTCATCCCGCCAGAGGGAAAGAGTATACATAATATTATACGTTGCCTACAGTATCTATCTGCTGGGGGTAGTAGTCCTAATTAATATGCAGCTAAGCGTTACAGCAGGCTTGCGCAAAATTGTTTCCTGGATCTGCTGTCTCTGTTACATGATCGCCGTCATCCCGCCAGAGGGAAAGAGTATACATAATATTATACGCTGCCTACAGTATCTATCTGCTGGGAGTAGTAGTCGTAATTAATACGCAGCTAAGCGTTACAGCAGGCTTGCGCAAAATTGTTTCCTGGATCTGCTGTCTCTGTTACATGATCGCCGTCATCCCGCCAGAGGGAAACAGTATACATAATGTTATACGCTGCCTACAGTATCTGTCTGCTGTATCAGCTCAGCATTTTAAAAAAATAGAAGCAAAATACTTAAGGCCTACTACTGGCCTTTGGCCACTTGACTGCTTTTGCGCTGTAAATTCCACTAGCTCAGTCATACGCACCTACGTCTCACTACAGGCGTGCGCAAAATTGTTTCCTGGCTCTGCTGTGCGTTCCGTAAGGGAAGTCAGCCTCCAACCACAGGCCAATAAGCGGCACATTTAATTACAGCGTTCTGTTTCTGCACTACTGGTAATACAGCATGCTGAGGGGTAGGGGTAGGCCTAGAGGACGTGGACGCGGGCGAGGACGCGGAGGCCCAAGTCAGGGTGTGGGCACAGGCCAAGCTCCTGATCCAGGTGTATCGCAGCCGACTGCTGCGGGATTAGGAGAGAGGCACGTTTCTGGCGTCCCCACATTCATCTCACAATTAATGGGTCCACGCGGTAGACCTTTATTAGAAAATGAGCAGTGTGAGCAGGTCCTGTCGTGGATGGCAGAAAGTGCATCCAGCAATCTATCGACCACCCAGAGTTCTACGCCGTCCACTGCTGCAACTCTGAATCCTCTGGCTGCTGCTCCTCCTTCCTCCCAGCCTCCTCACTCCATTACAATGACACATTCTGAGGAGCAGGCAAACTCCCAGGAACTGTTCTCGGGCCCCTGCCCAGAATGGGCAGCAATGGTTCCGAATCCTCTCCCACTGGAGGAGTTTGTCGCGACCGATGCCCAACCTTTGGAAAGTTCCCGGGGTCCGGGGGATGAGGCTGGGGACTTCCGCCAACTGTCTCAAGACCTTTCAGTGGGTGAGGAGGACGATGACGATGAGACACAGTTGTCTATCACTCAGGTAGTAGTAATTGGAGTAAGTACGAGGGAGGAGCGCACAGAGGATTCGGAGGAAGAGCAGCAGGACGATGAGGTGACTGACCCCACCTGGTTTGCTACGCCTACTGAGGACAGGTCTTCAGAGGGGGAGGCAAGTGCAGCAGCAGGGCAGGTTGCAAGAGGCAGTGCGGTGGCCAGGGGTAGAGGCAGGGCCAGACCGAATAATCCACCAACTGTTTCCCAAAGCGCCCCCTCGCGCCATGCCACCCTGCAGAGGCCGAGGTGCTCAAAGGTCTGGCAGTTTTTTACTGAGAGTGCAGACGACCGACGTGGTGTGCAACAGTGGTGTGCAACCTTTGTCGCGCCAAGATCAGCCGAGGAGCCACCACCACCAGCATGCGCAGACATATGATGGCCAAGCAACCCACAAGGTGGGATGAAGGCCGTTCACCGCCTCCGGTTTGCACCCCTGCCTCTCCCCCTGTGCCCCAACCTGCCACTGAGATCCAACCCCCCTCTCAGGACACAGGCACTACCGTCTTCTGGCCTGCACCCACACCCTCACCTCCGCTGTGCTCGGCCCCATCCACCAATGTCTCTCAGCGCACCGTCCAGCCGTCGCTAGCGCAAGTGTTGGAGCGCAAGCGCAAGTACGCCACCACGCACCCGCACGCTCAAGCGTTGAACGTGCACATAGCCAAATTTATCAGCCTGGAGATGCTGCCGTATAGGGTTGTGGAAACGGAGGCTTTCAAAGGTATGATGGCGGCGGCGGCCCCGCGCTACTCAGTTCCCAGTCGCCACTACTTTTCCCGATGTGCCGTCCCAGCCCTGCACGACCACATCTCCCGCAACATTGTACGCGCCCTCACCAACGCGGTTACTGCCAAGGTCCACTTAACAACAGACACGTGGACAAGCACAGGCGGGCAGGGCCACTATATCTCCCTGACGGCACATTGGGTGAATTTAGTGGAGGCTGGGACAGAGTCAGAGCCTGGGACCGCTCACGTCCTACCCACCCCCAGAATTGCGGGCCCCAGCTCGGTGGTGGTATCTGCGGCGGTGTATGCCTCCTCCACTAAACCACCCTCCTCCTCCTCCTCCTACGCAACCTCTGTCTCGCAATCAAGATGTGTCAGCAGCAGCACGTCGCCAGCAGTCGGTGTCGCGCGGCGTGGCAGCACAGCGGTGGGCAAGCGTCAGCAGGCCGTGCTGAAACTACTCAGCTTAGGAGAGAAGAGGCACACGGCCCACGAACTGCTGCAGGGTCTGACAGAGCAGACCGACTGCTGGCTTGCGCCGTTGAGCCTCCAACCGGGCATGGTCGTGTGTGACAACGGCCGTAACCTGGTGGCGGCTCTGCAGCTCGGCAGCCTCACGCACGTGCCATGCCTGGCCCACGTCTTTAATTTGGTGGTTCAGCGCTTTCTGAAAAGCTACCCATGCTTGTCAAACCTGCTCGGAAAGGTGCGCCGGCTCTGCGCACATTTCCGCAAGTCCCACACGGACGCTGCCACCCTGCGCACCCTGCAACATCGGTTTCATCTGCCAGTGCACCGACTGCTGTGCGACGTGCCCACACGGTGGAACTCTACGCTCCACATGTTGGCCAGGCTCTATGAGCAGCGTAGAGCTATAGTGGAATACCAACTCCAACATGGGCGACGCAGTGGGAGTCAGCCTCCTCAATTCTTTACAGAAGAGTGGGCCTGGTTGGCAGACATCTGCCAGGTCCTTGGAAACTTTGAGGAGTCTACCCAGATGGTGAGTGGGGATGCTGCAATCATTATCGTCACCATTCCTCTGCTATGCCTCTTGAGAAGTTCCCTGCAAAGCATAAAGGCAGACGCTTTGCGCTCGGAAACAGAGGCGGGGGAAGACAGTATGTCGCTGGATAGTCAGAGCACCCTCCTGTCTATATCTCAACGCGTTGAGGAGGAGGAGGAGGAGGAGGAGCATGTGGAGGATGAGGAGGAGGGGGAAGAGACAGCTTGGCCCACTGCTGAGGGTACCCATGCTGCTTGCCTGTCATCCTTTCAGCGTGTATGGCCTGAGGAGGAGGAGGAGGATCCTGAAAGTGATCTTCCTAGTGAGGACAGCCATGTGTTGCGTACAGGTACCCTGGCACACATGGCTGACTTCATGTTAGGATGCCTTTCTCGTGACCCTCGCGTTACACGCATTCTGGCCACTATGGATTACTGGGTGTACACACTGCTCGACCCACGGTATAAGGAGAACCTTTCCACTCTCATTCCCGAAGAGGAAAGGGGTTTGAGAATGATGCTATACCACAGGGCGCTGGTGGACAAACTGATGGTAAACTTCCCATCCGACAGCGCTAGTGGCAGAAGGCGCAGTTCCGAGGGCCAGGTAGCAGGGGAGGCGCAGAGATCAGGCAGCATGTACAGCACAGGCAGGGGAACACTCTCTAAGGCCTTTGACAGCTTTCTGGCTCCCCAGCAAGACTGTGTCACCGCTCCCCAGTCAAGGCTGAGTCGGCGGGAGCACTGTAAAAGGATGGTGAGGGAGTACGTAGCCGACCGTCCTCCGTGATGCCTCTGCCCCCTACAACTACTGGGTGTCGAAGCTGGACACGTGGCCTGAACTCGCGCTGTATGCCCTGGAGGTGCTTGCTTGTCCTGCGGCTAGCGTCTTGTCAGAGAGGGTGTTTAGTGCGGCTGGGGGAATCATCACAGATAAGCGTACCCGCCTGTCAACCGACAGTGCCGACATGTTTACACTCATCAGAAATAGGAAAGTCCCGCAGCACACCTAACACATGCACTTCAGTGCAGAGGTTCCAGTCTGTATATGCCAAGCCACCTGTGGGGTCATGAACCAAACCCCAAATAAATGCAATGGTATCCAAGGAGGCGGCAGCATCAACGGTGTAGAGATTATAAAAAAGGGTTTTATTGCTCCATAAAATGGCGACGTTTCGACTTAATCTAAGTCTTTTTCAAACCGGCTTGAAAAAGACTTAGATTAAGTCGAAACGTCGCCATTTTATGGAGCAATAAAACCCTTTTTTATAATCTCTACACCGTTGATGCTGCCGCCTCCTTGGATACCATTGCATCATGTTTACACTCATCAAGATGAACAAAGCCTGGATTTCCCCAGACTTCTCTTCTCCACCAGCGGACAGCAGCGATACCTAAACAATACGTAGGCTGCACCTGTGGATGGAAGCTACGTTCTCTATCACCATCAAAAACGGGGACCTTTTAGCTTCATCAATCTGTGTATTCTATTCATCCTCCTCCTCCTGCTCCTCCTCCTGAAACCTGACGTAATCACGCCGAACGGGCAATTTTTCTTAGGCCCACAAGGCTCAGTCATATAATTTTTGTAAACAATTTTTATACCTTTCAATGCTCATTAAAGCGTTGAAACTTCCACCTGAACCAATTTTTATTTTAACTGGGCTGCCTCCAGGCCTAGTTACAAATTAAGCCACATTAACCAAAGCGATTAATGGGTTTCACCTGCCCTCTTGGTTGGGCATGGGCAATTTTTCTCAGGTACATTAGTACTGTTGGTACACCAATTTTTTGGGGCCCTCGCCTACAGTGTAATCCAATTAATTTTTTGCCCACCTGCATTACAGCTGACGTTACATCAGCTGTGCTGGGCACTGCAATGGGGTATACAGTATTTATGTACTGCCGGTGGGTTCCAGGGAGCCACCCATGCTGTGGGTCCACAGGGAGTTGTAACTGCATGTGTCCACTTCTAAAGAACCCCAGTCTGCCTGGGCCATGCAGTGTGGGCCGAAGCCCACCTGCATTAAACATGACATTACCTCAGCTGTGATGGGCAATGCAATGGGATATATTTATGTACCGCCGGTGGCTTCCTGGCACCCACCCATGCTGTGGGTCCACACGGACTTCACAATAGGGAGTTGTACCTGCCTGTGTCTATGAATTAAAAACCCCGGTCTGACTGGGGCATGCAGTGTGGGCCGAAGCCCACCTGCATTTAATCGGACGTTACCTCAGCTGTGATGGGCACTGAAATGGGATTCATTAATGTACAGCCGGTGGATTCCAGGGAGCCACCCATGCTGTGGGTGCACACGGAATTCCCATTGCGAAGTTGTACCTGCCTGTGACTATTTATAAAAAAACGCGGTCTGACTGGGGCATGCAGACACCTTGACAGAATGAATAGTGTGTGGCACATAGGTTCCCCATTGCTATGCCCATGTGTGCAGCTCCAGATGGAGGTGGCACAGGATTGGAGTTCTCATTGCTTCTGTTCATTATTGTGGGCTATCGCCCCGCCCCTTTTAAAGAGGGTCGCTGCCTAGCTGTGCCAACCCTCTGCAGTGTGTGCCTGCGGTTCCTCTGGCAGACGCACTTATAAATAGACATGAGGCCAGCGTGTGGCATGAGGGCAGCTGAAGGCTGGGCAGGGACAGTTTGGTGTGTGCTGTGGACACTGCGTCGTGTGGGGGGGGGGGGGTTGGGCAGCATGTAACCCAGGAGAAGTGGCAGCGGAGTGTCATGCAGGCAGTGATTGTGCTTTGTTGGAGGTAGTATGGTGCTTAGCTAAGGTATGCATTGCTAATGAGGGCTTTTCAGAAGTAAAAGTTGTTGGGGGGGGGGGGGGCACTCTTGCCGCTATTGTGGCTTAATAGTGGGACCTGGGAACTTGAGATGCAGCCCAACACGTAGCCCCTCGCCTGCCCTATCCGTTGCTGTGTCGTTCCCATCACTTTCTTGAATTGCCCCGATTTTCACAAATGAAAACCTTAGCGAGCATCGACGATATACAAAAATGCTCGGGTCGCCCATTGACTTCAATGGGGTTCGTTACTCGAAACGAACCCTCGAGCATCGCGATAATTTCGTCCCGAGTAACGAGCACCCGAGCATTTTGGTGCTCGTTCATCTCTACATGTGATCAAAGGACTTGGTAATAACGGTCACAAATGTGATTTCCAGATGAATATGAAAACGAGATTATGTAACTTCATGCAAAAAATATCACTATTCACACAAAGGGAAAAACACCCCATCTACAACCCAAACAAAGGTGTGCCTTCAACATTTTCGGACGGTCAAAGAGGGTCACTAATGTTTCATCATGTGGCAGATCTATTTTTCCATCCATATGAATACATGTGAATGTTTTTAATTTAAATATTATCTCAAAAATCATCGTAATATCGCCAATTTTACTATCCAAATTGTACAATATGATGGAATAACAATGAACATTTGGGGGCTCAGATACAGTTAGGGGGCATACAGAGCAATTAGGTAGGTTTATTAATGCAAATCTATTTCCAAGGTCAAAGAGAGGGACATCTAAGGGCCAAGGAGGGACTTGGGGACAATTGGGACTGCAAACCACTTCCCTTCTGTGACGTACACGTACATCAGGGGCTAGGATGCACATGTAAGGGGGTGACACTTTGTAACTTGAATGAGCCCTTTTATGGCGATTGCTGTTGGGAGCGCTTGGCTGCCTCCATCAGCCCACTAGCAACGCACGGCCCGGGGGTCTCACGAGCCGTCCGCAGGGATAACGGCCTGCGCTCCGCAGCACCACGTGACCGGAGGATTACACTGCAGCCACCTGCCGCGTCCTTCCCTATTATCCGGCGGACCAGTGGGAGGCGCCTCTTCTAACCACGCCCCCAGACTGACAGTACGCTGTACAGAGGCATACAGAGAAGCCGCAGTGTGGCGCTGCTGAGCTCCCCGTACTAGACATGACATTGCGCTAATAGTCGCCCTGTGATTGGCTGCGGCGGACCGGGCGTCTTCAATGAAACCGAGAGAGAAAGTTGTGCGGCTAGTGTCCGTGCACGGAGAGCCGGCAGCATGAGGACCGCGCCGGCCCTGCTCACCGCCCTCTCCGCGCTCACTGCTTACTACGTGTACAGCCCGCTGCCCAGCAGCCTGGCCGAGCCCTGGAAGCTCATGCTGCTGGACGCCACCTTCAGATGTGCGCAGGACATGGTGAGTGCTGGCCGGGCAGCTGCCTTACTAGTCTGCCATCAGCCTGCTGGTGCAGAGCTCTACCCACTAGGGGGCAAGTCATGTGCCAATCGGTGCAAGGAGTCGTACTGTAATATGCTGCCAGTCTCTACTTGTGGATCCATATGGAGAATCTGCAGCCGTACGCGGCGTCTGAACACTGCCCACACTTTGCATCCAGCTGTAAAGTAGCCTCCAAGCTGATGCATGTCTGTACGGCCGGGGTCACACCAGAGGGCTGGAATCGTGTATTATGGGGCGAATGGTGATAACGAAGGGATGTTGTTTTTTTTTTTTTTTTTTTCATTGTTCCATTCACACTTGCTTATAATACACATGTAAATAAAAAGACGCTGCATGTTCTATTGTACTGCTTATTACGCATGTACAGCTATACATGTTCATTTGGAACACAGTACATACGCAATTACATTAAGTATATACACCTTTTTTTCCATATGTTGCCAGTGCATGACGGCGTGTTCAAAACCTGCTGTTGATACGCAGGCATTCGTAGGCAAAAACGGTGCACGGGCATACGCCATTCCCTACATCAGTAAATACTGCAATTTTTATGAGTGTTTTTAATAAAAATATATATATTAGTGTGTGTGGGTGGAACTTTTTGTCATGTGTTGCTACATTGTATAATATGGGTCTGTGTGGAGTCCAATTAAAAAACAGACAAATATTGTGCTGGAGGCTTATGGTGAAGCTCCTGGTATACTGTGGTCCGGATGTAGAAACACATAAACAGTGAACAAACCATGTGGAATAGTATCAACATTAAATGATACATTTTTGGTAACATTAAACGATACTTTGGAGCAATCAATATAAAATGCCATGATGTTGCAGATGATGTCTTCTCGCTGGTTTGGACATGCATTGTGTACACAGCAATGTATGAAAGCATCTAGAAAGAAAACCGCCGCTCTGGTCCTCGTTACTGAGGGTCGTTGACCCGTCACACGGGTGCTGGCTGTCACCCATTATTCTGCCTTCCAGTAAACTCTGCACACACTAGTCTGACACAGCATGTCTTCATCTGTGTGTTGGCCGGCTGCGGTTTTGCATTGCCTTGGATTTTGCAATCCTTGTTACAACACAGAACAGGTTTTTGTTACTCCACAACGCTCCAGTTAAAGGGAACCTGTCAGCAGCTGTGCATGTAATAAGCTTTCCATATCACCATGTAATATTGGTATACGTGTCCCGGGATCTTCTCCAATCAACATTTAACGTTTTCCCGTATTGTATTAAAATGAGCTGAAGAGTCAGATATTTCCTGCAGACGCGCCAGGCGCGCCCCGCGTTCTTGATGGACAGGTATAATTTCCTCCCGTAGATGATATCGCACGCATATGTTGTAGCAAACCTGTCTGCGCTCGCACACTAGCGTTCTCCTGTACTTGCTGTGACTTCAGGAGCTGCGTGCACCTTGACGACCAGTACAGGCTCATTCACACGGCCAAATGTATAAAACACTAAGTGTATTACGCAGCATCTTGCCGCTATTGCTGCGATTGTGCACTGCGCATAACGGCATATCTCATGCGCGCTGTCGTGCATAGTCTGAGTTGTTTAGTGTTTTTTTTTTTTGTTTTATTCCCCACTATTAGTAGCGATGCATATTAAACGCTGCACATACGCAGTGTATTGCATATGTGCAGTGTTTTATATACACCCATAGAAAACATTAGGGCCGTGCACTCGTAATGCACGGTAAAATAGAACATGCTGCGTTATTCTTTTACGCATGTATTATACGCAAGAAAAAAACCGCTAGTATGATTGGGACATGCGAAAATCAATGTACTTGAATTGCTGCGATGTATTGCGACTTTTGCAAATGTGATGTACGCAATTCAAATACGTTTATGTGAATGAGCCATAATGGTTATCAAAGCGCATGCCCATCAGGCTCCGAGAGTCACAGCATGTAAAGGTTAACGCTTGGAACAGCAGTCCACTATCAGTTAAGGAAGAAATTTGATATACCTGCCCATTAAGAATGCGGGGCGAGCCTGGCACATCTGTGCAGGAAAAATTTGACTCATCACTTCAAAACAGGTGATGGGGCACCTATACCAATATTACGTAGTGCGTGCATAGCTGGGATTGTACAGTAGAATGTTGCTAACAGGTTCCCTTTAAGCCTTTTTGTCCTTTATCCCAAAATATAAGCTGACCTTCTCTCCAGCCTTACTACAAGGTCATGGCCCCTCTAATAAACAGTTTGACTGTCGTTTCCGAACACTGCAGAACAATGCCCAACTTTCACCAGCTTCCAGCTCCTGCAGCTATGTACTAATGACCTTTCCCCTACTTCTTCATGCTCACCAAATATCTTACACTTGGCGTCCTCCAACTGCTGAATGTGGTCACAGGACGTTCGCACATGAGGACATTTGTAGTGTGCCCAGTGTCACCCTGAGCTAAAATAGCCTGCTAGTCCTTTGTATTGTAATCAGTGTCCTAAGAATAATCCTGCTAGTGCAGCATTACGGAACTTTTCAGAGGCAAGTATGGTAAAATTCCTTTAATCCGGCATCTGATGGACCAGTACAGCCAATGACCACAAAGAGAACTAGTTCTAAGACTCCCCTGATAATAAAATACGTTACTGTTACCTTGTTTTATGTGATTAATGCGTTTTCGTGTTTTCCAGCAGATTCTTCACTCTTACAATTAAAAGGATTGTCCCACAAAATGAAGTTGTAGAATATCCACGTGTGAGGGGATAACTATTTGATCAATGATGATCTGACCGCTGAGATGCCCACCGATCGTAAACGAGGGTCGCAAAGATACTTGAATGAATGGAGTCGTGGTTGCGTATGTGCCCCACCATGCCATTCATTTCAGTGGGACTGCTGGACATAGCAGTGTTGAAGTGCTTTCTTCTAGCTCTTGTGATCAGTGGGTATCCCATTACTCGGACCCCCACTAATCAGATAGTTATCTTATATTCTGTGGATAGGGGATACCTTAATTTCATGGAACAACTCCCTTTAAGGGGGGGGGGGGGAGTTAAAAGGGCTTAAAAGCAATAAAAAATGAATGCCCTTTACTAGAGATGAGCGAGCGTACTCGGATAAGCACTACTCGCTCGAGTAATTGGCTTTATCCGAGTATCGCTGTGCTCGGGGCTAAAGATTCGGGTGCCGGAACGGAGCGGGGAGCTGCAAGGGAGAGCGGGGAGGAACGGAGGTAAGATCTTTCTCTCCTTCTCTCCCGCCCGCTTTCCCCTGCTCCCCGCTGCGACTCACCTGTCAGCCGCAGCGGCACCCGAATCTTCAGACCCGAGCACAGCGATACTCGGATAAAGCAAATTTATCACCTATCAAGTGACCAGACTGGAATACTCCTTTTTATATGCTGTTCTGTGTTCCATGCGATAAACCAGAACGCTTGAGAACACAACACTTAGGTGCCAATGATGCCAGATTAAGGGAATTTTGTCAAGAGAAGGTTTTATTTATTACTAATGAGACGTCTCATTAAACACTTTATTTATTTTTTTTCTCGCTATAAACAACTTTACTTGGGGAATTTATATTTTCAAGCATTTTCTTTATTGTACTTGGAAATTCTCTTGAAAAACATTCAGTATAAATTCATATCACTTCTCCATTTTGCTGGTATCATTATAGCACATTAGGGTCTTGTGAGTGAATTAGTGTTTCCTCTGAGGCCGCTCTAATTTCATGGCAGTCTTCATTACCTGCCTGTGTTTATCTCTTAGAATACCCAACAGAATGGAATATGACCGGGCCGGCTATGTTATTAGAATGGCTTTAGGTTGACACAAATGTTTGTATACATTAAAGTATAGTTGACACTTAATTACATAAAACCTAGAGGCCTCAGTGAAATGTTTACTTAGAGTGTAGCCTACTGCCAGAATTGTTCTTTTTGTATCGCTGTTGCACAATTTCCAGGCTGTGTGAGCCTTGTTACGTTTTGTAAACGTCCCTAATAAAAAACACATTTTGACTTAAATCTAACACAAATGCTGTAAAATTGAACCTTTTTTTATTTAGAATATTTCTTATTTTTGTCTTTGCAGAGCAACTTCGCCCATTATCTGGGTCTCGGTCACCACTTGAAAGTCTTAAATTTTGTGTCCAACTACTTTGACAAGTCGGATCCATCATCCTCTGCCCATTTACACGTAATAGACACTGTTTTTGATGGTGTGGAGGTCCGAATCTTTCAACCCCAGGTGGAGCTGGATGGTTCATTACAAAGTGGCATCATCTATGTCCACGGTGGAGGATGGGCCCTCGGAAGCGCAAGTACGGTTATAGTCTGACAGTAGAGGATTTGTTCTTTAATAAATAGTCTTCGTTTTAGATTAAAATAAACGACATTCATCTGTTGAAATAAAATAAAAAAAAGTCTAGATTTACTTTTAGAGCTTTTTTGACATGAAAACAAACAAACCAGGTAGTAGTTTGCACAGGATATACCACCGCCACTGGATTGCCAAGAGGCAGTATATACTAAGGAGACTCCCAGATAGTTTGTGATGAGGACCACTGCCGTACAGTAATAAAGGTTGAAGTTTATAGGCCAAATACTAAGCAAGAACTTGGTTGCCAAGAATGATTTTTTAACTCCTTAGTGACATAACTAATTTTAGCTTTAAGAGCCAGTAAATTGTATCCCCTTTTGTGTTCCAGTGGTCAGAACTTTTTTTTTTTTTTGTCACTGTAGAAGTATGTCACGTTGTGTTTTGCGGGAAGAGTTCTAATTTATTAGGAACCAGTCTCTGGTTCATATAGTCTATTGAATAACTAACTTTGCTGGGGGCAATAGGAAAAAAGCAAATTTTTTTTTTTTCCCGCAATTTTATTTTTATAGCACTCAGTGTGGTGTAAATATTAAAGGGGTTGTCCCGCGCCGAAACGTTTTTTGTTTTTACTTCCGTACTCGGGCGAAAAGATTCGGGGGTGCCGTGGGTGAGTGGGGTTGCAGTGGAGAGTGGGGGGAGAGGGGGAGAGAGAGAGGGCTCCCCCCTGTTCCCCGCTGCTACCCGCCACGCCTCCCCCGGCGCCCCCCGAATCTTTTCACTCGAGTACTGAAGTACTCGAATCGCGGTGCTCGATCGAGTAAATACTCGAAATGAGTAGATTCGCTCATCTCTAGTTATTTTCCTTTTTTTTTTTTTAAATTTCCATGTGGGTAATTGTAATATTTTATAATATGAGTTGTTATAGATATGACGTTACTAATTACGTGTAGGGTTTTTTTGTTTGTTTTTCTCAATATCTAAAGCCTTGCGTAAGGGGGGGAAAAAGGTTTTCTTTCTGTAAAAATGTTTAGATGCCACGGTCCGCAATGACTGCAGCATATACAGGGTTAAAAGGTGTAGAGGAGTGATTTGATGAGCAACTCATCAAATTTCACTCCCATGTATGACAATCAGACAGCAAATATGCTTTGTAGGGGTGTTAACATGAACAAAAATCCATGTCACCCATACCTGTGACAGGGAGCTATACAGAAGAATCACAGATCTTCTCTGCTGCTGCTTATCTCCCCTCCCTCTCTCCTCCCTTCTTTGCGCAGTGACTAAAAATGACATCTGTAAATTCAGTATTCCCGACTCCACTTCAAACGGCTGTAGCTCCAGTTCTATAAGGACGCAGGCATGCTTTCGATGTGTTTTTTTTTTTTGTTTTTGTTTTTGTTTTTTAAAGCCAAGAAAGCGTGTTGATAGAACTGCAGCTCCAGGCACTTAAATTAGAACGACCTTTGTTTGTCCAAAACTGTAATGTCCTTTTCCTGCAGAACAAACGGAGCTCTTCCTAAACTGCTGGGCGGTTAGACTACCAGCGGGAGCTAGCCCGGGGTGTAACAGTCTGACAATGTGACTTCTACATTTTTCATAAACTAAATATACATCTGCTTACAGCCTTACCTAAGACAGTAGGTAGACAAAAATATGGAAACGCTGTGCAAAATGCATGGGATTTTAATCATTAGCACTGAACTGCCCTTTGGATCCCTCCTGCTTGGCTAAGAGCTTTCCTGCCTAATTTGCGTTTACTTCACCTCTTGCCCTGCTTTGGGTGCTTTTGGTTACCAACTGGTAACAGCAGCTGAGGGGCTCAAACTCCTGACCAATGGACCCTTGTTGCTTGGCAGCCCGGCAGCATCTGTGTCATATTACCTCAACTTAAAATCTGTCTTGCATGTCTTATTGAAATATGATTTTATAATATGTGGAGTTTTTTTTTTTTTTCTTTTTTTTCTTTTAAACTTCTGCTTCCCCACAGAATCCGCAGCCCATCCCCAATTGAATTACGGACAGGCCGTAGATCGTATGGCTTCCATTGACTTCAATGGAAGCTGTCCTTCCGGGAACCACACTAACATTGAGCATGCAGAAATTTGTTTTCTGGACCAAAAGGTCCATAAAACAAATCTGCATGGTTTAATTCATGTGCAGACGTCCATGCTTCCCTATGGGCGGCTTGATTTGCGGATCTTTCGTGCAGGCCACCCGCACAGATTCCGCAAATCAGATCCGCCCGTGGACATTGGGCAGAAAGCATGCTTTTTGTATCCATGTTTTTGTCCACCCTTTGTCCATTTTGCCTTTTTCCATACTGATTATATTACTTATCATGCATATTTCAGGAACAAGATCCTATGACTCCCTGTGTAGAAAGATTTCCGAAGATGTCAATGCAGTTGTCGTTTCCATTGAGTAAGTTTGACCAATGATCTTCTGCTTCCATTCACATTGACAGAAATCTGTGAACTAATAAAACCCGTCCAGATATGACTCATATCCGCACTTTTGCTCACACCCACTGCAGAAATGTGTTCAGCTGTGTCAGATCTTATCTTGTTAGGTGAGTGTTTAACCCATTAAGGACCAGCCACTGTATATATACGGCGGCTGGTGCTGGGCTTTGAGGACCACCGATTGTAAAAATACGGCGGTGCTCTAAGTCTCCTGCCTCTGCAATCAGTCAGAGGCAGATACGGGTTATCAGCTGTTAGTGACAGCTGATACCCTGGAGCAGAAGGCAGGAGGGGTTTTTAACCCTTCCTGCCTTCTGCTTCCCCGATGTACAGTGCTCAATGAGCACTGTCGGGGCAAAGTGAAAGTAAGAAGTTCTTTCACTACGGGAGCCTCGGGGGGTCATGTGACCTCCCGGGATTCCCTGCTACTGCAGAGCTGGAGGGTCAGACTTAGACCCTGGCAGCTCTGCAGGTGACTAATGTCACCACAGGGGTTGCTTTCCCCTGTAACTGAGGGTCCTATGGACTTGCCCAGCTACAGTGGGAAAATGTCAAATAAAGTTAAAAAAAAAAAAAGTGAGTGTCCCCCAGAGGTCTTATATGACGTCATGGGGGACACAGATAGTAAAAAACACAATTACATACATCAGTAAAACAAAATAACAGAATAAAACAACAATACATACAAAAGAAAGAGAATAACACAAAGCAGACGCCAACAAAAACCGTCGCCGTATGCGCCCTGTAAACCAAAACCATACATACTATATATCAAAACGTCCGAAATAAATAGAGGAACCCATTTCCTTACTTTATTTTAGTGTAAATATAAAAATAATTTTAAAAAAAACTATAAATGTTAAAAAAATCTTTTTTTTTAGCATTTTACCCCCAATAAAAGTAAAAAACGGAAAAAAAAGTCAGTGAAAAAGATATTAAAAAAATAGTCCAATATGTCACGGGAAAAAAAACGCAGCAAAAATAATTTTGGTAGCTAAAGGAAAAAAAATGGAGCAGTAAAATCGCCACATGGGTAAAATCCCTAAAAAGTGTCTGGTCCTTAAGGTACAAAACAACCTGGTCCTTAAGGGGTTAAATAATGAAATGCTTGGTTAATGATCAGTGGCGAAGGAAGTACAATATGTATGTGAGCGTGATGTGATTTGCCACTTTGTTCTCCAGAATTAGTCGTGTCTTTGTTTTTTGTTGTTGCTTAAAGTGGGTTTTCCGACAGTAATAAAGAAAAAAAAATTGTACAGGCAAGGACTCTCTTGCCGTTTTATAGTAGGATCTCCACTAAAGCCAGTGATTGGCTGAGCGGTCATTTATACCGGGTGATATGTACACTGTAGGCCCTTAAGGGGTTGCCAACTATTTCTTTTTTAACTTATTTTTTAAACTACAGCTTGGAATGTTATAAAATAAAAGATTTACTCGCCCTTACCGATCCATCTCCGATCCGGTTCCAGCTACTTCCTGTCCCCCACCAGTCTCTGTACTCCCTGCAGCTAATTGCATTCCATCTGACCATGTTACCGCTGCAGCCAGTTTCTGGCATGGTTAGAAGTAGCTGTAGCAGTCAATGGAACACATTTACTAATATTGTCTAAAAGTTACAGTGCAAACTAAGGCGGTCTTAAAAAATGCACCAGACTCCTCACGGCAACTCATGCTGCATGGTAAAGACTGTCTAGTGTAAGTTTATACCACCCATTAACCCCTTGAGTGGCCGGTTTCCTACCACCCTGTCGTGCCCACCCGGGCAGGTTTTTTAAAATGGTCTAATCATTGAGTTTCAACTAATTTTGCAGTTGCGTCTCAAGAGCCATAACGTTTTCATTTTTCCATTGACATGGCTATATAAGGGCTTGTTTTTTGCGGGTCAAGTTGTGATTTTTTAAACAGGGGGGAGGAAAAAAAAGAAATGGGGGAAAAAAGAAAAAAAGGGGCCATGTCATTAAGGGGTTAAATAATGCATTAACTTCCTTCTCTGGGTCATTACGACGCATGGATACCACATGTGTGATTGTATTTTTGATTTTTTTTTTTACAAAGTAAAGGGAGACAAGTGTTTTTATAATTTTTTTTTTTATAATTCTTTTACTTTTTTTAATTTTTTTAAATTTTTTGTCCCTTTAGGGGACTTCCACAGGGACCCATCAGGACCCCTGATCACATTCCGGGGGTCCGATGGTGACAGCCCTTTACATGCTGCAGTGACAGCCCTTTACATGCTGCAGTCACATAGACTGCAGCATGTAAAGGGTTAACACAGCAGAGATCGGAGGTTTTCTCTGATCTCGGCTGTAAGAGCTAGTACCTAGCTGTCCTCTGACAGCCAAGCACCAAGCTCTCCCTGCCACAGAGACCATCGGCTTGCTTCTGACAAGCCGATTGTCTCTATGGCAACCTGTAAACAAAGCAGGAGATTGCCGGCATTTCGGCAATATCTTCTGCTGGTTTTTCAAAGCCCTTGCACTGCTCTGTGTGGGTCTGTGCAGGCAGAGCACACTGCCACAGCTTGTGGCATTGTGCTCTGCAGCTCCCATAGTGATACATAGCCCGGAAATCTTCCGGGCTATGTCGCTATGAGCAGTGGAGCTCGTCCCGGAAAATTTCCAGGCGTGCCACTCAAGGGGTTAATTGGATTTGCTTATGCCAGAATTTTGGTGCAAATTGGGCCACGTCCCCTTTCTCTGACAAGTCAGAAAGTGTGTTTTTTGTTTGTTGTGTTTTTTTTTTTTTTTAAACCTAGTAAATGTGCCAGAAAGCGCGTAACACCACAAAACTGTTGTATTTTGAAAATACAATCTACGCCAATGTGGTTAGATGCAAGAGACTACAGAGACAGGTGATAGACCAGAAGGAGTTGGAACCAGATCAAAGGGGCATAGTTAGGGAAGTAAGAGGGTTGTGTGTCTTCCTTCCTTCCTTCCTTCCTTCCTTCCTTCCTTCCTTCCTTCCTTCCTTCCTTCCTTCCTTCCTTCCTTCCTTCCTTCCTTCCTTCCTTCCTTCCTTCCTTCCTTCCTTCCTTCCTTCCTTCCTTCCTTCCTTCCTTCCTTCCTTCCTTCCTTCCTTCCTTCCTTCCTTCCTTCCTTCCTTCCTTCCTTCCTTCCTTCCTTCCTTCCTTTTTTTTTAAAGCGAACCTGTCATAAACTATAAGCGCTGTAAAGTAAGTTAGGCTGCTTTTGTAGTTGAGTTGACGTGAAATCAAAGGAATCTCATTTCATACTCACCCAGTCCTGCTGTGTCCGCTGGCAGAGTTGGCAATGTCAGGCATAATTTGGCATCTCCTGTGCAGTCCAGTAATATGTAGCCATGTAATCTGCTGTGGAGTTAATAAGGTCCAGTAGGGCAGAGAGTACGTGCCTTTGAAAGCTTAATAGCGCTGGTCTGTTAAATGACTCTAGTAGATCTGTTATACTAATGACAGTTTCAGAAACCTGTTAAAGATAATTTTACTTGGTGTTGAGGATTAAAAAGTCCTGCAGGTGTTTGTCTAATTGTACAGTAATTGAGTGAGCAATTTGCTTGGTTAATCCTCTTACTAGAACAGTTGAAGTTCACAGAAATTTGCCATTAAGGCATTGACATGATAGTAATTATACAAGTTTTTTTTTTTTTTTTGTTCTGCAACATAACTACGTTTTCAGTATATGATATGAAAGTTATTATCAAGCGTATATTCTTTGTCAAAGCAAGCATTACCACACTATACCTTACATTTTATGCAAATATTAGTTTCATTCACTTGTAAGCTGCACACTCCTTTCATTATTGTGCAGAGGAGGAGGAGAAACAGAAAGTTGGAAGCTTTATGTGTTGGTTAGAGGGACCTTGCTAGCTGATAAATTCCTGTGATTACAGCAGCATGGCACTGATTCCAGCAGGCAGTGTCTCTCTTTCTGCATTGTGCACGAATGTACTAAAAGGAGAGGGGATGAAGAGGATTGGCAAGTGTAATATGAACTAGCGGGCTTATAGGAATGATGACTATGACCAGGCTGCAGCTCTACTACATTTGTAATGGGGTATACAATTATAGGTCTGCAACAAAAAACTACTGGTGATCTATCCTCAATATAGGTCAGCGATGGCTAATTCATGAGGGTCCACCGCTTGGGACCTTCAATGATCAGCATTGCATCAGCCGATCGACTGGATGGTCAGAACACAGTTTGTAATGCAGCTCTCACTCTTACTTTAACGGGAAAGAACTGCAATACCAAACCAGGCCACTGCAGTACAGGCAGCGTTTTTACAGTTTCGTCCGGCCCTCGGTAGCGGCTTCTCCAAAAGCTGATCAGCATGTCCTTCGCATGATCCGCTATCGCTGAGAATACATCACTAAGGGTATCTTCACACGGTGGAATCCAGAATGAAATTTTCTGCTTGAATTCCACATAAAAAAAAGTATCAAAATTGGTGTTTTTTTGGTATGGATCCTCATACGGAATTTGCACGGTCAATGGGCAAAACCAATGTGTGGAATTCCAATGTGAAAAATAGGGTTTCTGCGTCAAGAACCGGCATGTCCCTTTTTGACGGGGAAATGCTAGTTTCCGCATCGGAATTCTGTATATGGATTCTGCCCATTGATGGGGTAAACTCGGCGTGCTGATCACGCCAAAAACCGCTGCAAAAAGCTACATATTTTGAAGTGGTTTGTCAGTAAGTATACTTGTTTTTTTACGGCAACTACAGTGTTAAATGTCGTCCTTCACTTCTGGTATATTTCTGTCTTCTCTGCAGGTACAGGCTGGTACCAAATGTTCACTTTCCAGAGCAAATAAATGATGTGTATGCAGCCACCAAGTACTTCCTGCAAGCGGAGGTTCTTGCCAAGTATTCTGTTGATCCACAAAGGATTGCAATATCTGGAGACAGTGCTGGAGGGAACCTGGTAGCCGCAGTGTGCCAGCAGGTAACGGCATGTTCAACTGTCAGTTATTTTTCTTGTTAACCCTTTTTATGCAGAGAAGCAAGTCAACCGTTTCATACTGGCAGGTACGCGTGACATCTGTTTTTTTTACACTTTGACGCAGTAGTTTTTTATTTTATTTTTTATTTTTTTGTGTGAAAAAAAAAATCCTGCATCCAGATGTTTGCTGTAAGTCATGTAATAAAAGCTTAAATAACCCACAAAGGTTTTTTTTTTTTTCTCCCCCCCCCCCCCCCCCCCCCCCCCTGGTGGTTTTTCCATAGGCTTATCTGTAGGAAATTCTCTTTATACCTCCTCTATGTGCATATAATTTATTTTTATTTTTTTGCAGTTCATTAACCCCTTCCCGCCCCGTGAAGTAAGGGTACGTCATAAGAGCGGGGTACTTCCCGCAAAATGACGTACCCTTACGTCATAGGGATAGCGCGAGATCATAGCAGATCTCACGCTATCCCGCTACTACTGTCACTAGTAGCCCCCCCCTTGCTGTTAACCCTGTCCCTGCCACGATCTAAGTAGATCGCGGCAGGGAAAGGGTTCACAGAGGGAGCATACACCCTCTGTGGCTCCAGCAGGCTCTCACAATAACATCGAGAGCCCGGCTGGTTGCTATGACAACAAGGCGCCAGATACCGGCGGCCTGTATTGCCGATGATAGCTGTAATAAGCGATAAGGCATGGCAGGAGAGAAGTCCTGCCATGCCTTATCGTAGCGATCTGCAGTCCTGCTGTGTAAGTCCCTCAGAGGGACACAGATGGTGTAAAAATAGGATCAAAGTAAAGTACAAAAAATAAAAATTTTAAAAAGAAAATGTTAAACCCTTTTTTTTTTTTTTTTTTTTTTTCCTCATATTAGCATAAAAATTTTATTAAAAATTAAAAATCCCACATTTAGTATTGGCGCGTCCGTAACGACGTGTATAATAAATTGAACACGCTTTTTATCCTGCACGGCAAAAAGCGTTTTAAAAACTGAGGCAAAATGCTACTTTTTTGCATTTTGCCTCCCAAAAAACAATAAAAGTGATTAAAAAAAGTGTGTACCCCAAAATGGTACCAATAAAAACTGCAACTTGTCCCGCAAAAATATGCCCTCAGAGAGCTCTGTCCATGGAAAAATAAAGTTATAGCACTTTAAAAGCAGGAGTTTAGAAAACATTTTCCAAAAAATGGGTTTTTATTGTGGAAAAACCTAAAAAAAAAAAAAAAGTGTAACCGTACCGGCCTACAGAAAAAAAATGTAGTGGGTCATTTATGCTGCAAAAAAAAAAAAAAATCTATGGCAGAATTGATGCGTTTTCTCTCCCTACGATCATAAAAAAAATAAAAGTTTTACAATGTAGTCTATGTAACCAAAAATGGTATCAATAAAAACTACAAGCTAATAAACAAGCCCTTATATGTTCTCGTCGACGGAAAAATAAAGTTATGGCTTTTGAAAATTAGACAAGAAAAAATACCAAAAATCGTTTGGTCCTCAACGCCAAAATAGGCCGTGTCCTTAAGGGGTTAAAGTAGCATACGCTTGAAATATAATAACCATGATATGAAAGATTCTCCTCTTGGAAAATCATTTATAGGAGATAGAGATGATCGAGCATGCTCGGTTAAGGTAGTTACTCGAACGAGCATTGCTCTTTTTTTCGAGTAACTGCATACTCGTCTGAGAAAATTCGGGGGCTGGCGGGGGTGAGTGGGGGGGTTGTGGGGGAGAGAGAGGGATGACCCCAGGTGGCAAGACCGTTCATCTGATCAAGCCCCAACCCTAAATATTTGGCATGCAGTTACATCTCGGGCAAATATGCAAACGACAACTTTTTCTAGGACCTGATGCCGATCTTCTGCACATGAGCGTCATTACGTCACCTGCATGCGTAGAAGCCGGAAGGCACGGGAAATTTCAAATCTCCTGGCTCCCGAGTACTGAAGGTAGCCGGGAGGCAGGAGATATCACCGGGGACCGTGATCATCGGTATCCAATGGATACCAGCGATCACGAAAAAGTTTTTAAAAAAAATTTGTTTCCGGCAAAATAACGGACTCATGCGCAAGAGCCGCTGAGGGCAAGGGAAATTCAAAATCTCCTTGCTGCCGGCTACCAACGGTAGCCAAGAACCTGGAGCACTGACCAGTGGCCTCATTGGGCGATCCCTGGTCACGTGATAAAAAGGTAGCGATCTACCTTAGGCTGGTCTCAAAAGACTGAATAGAAATTGCGGATTCCGCATGCGTTCAATCTGCAGTAATACGCGGATCAATCAAATGCATTAGATTACACAATTCTGCTCCCATTAGTGGGTCGGAATTACGCATTCACTTGCAGAAAACAGAACGCAGCAGGTTCTATTTTACCGCAGATATCTGCAACATAGATCCCATTGTACTCCATGGTCATGGATATACCTGCAGCCCATATGCAATTACATAGTGTTCGGGCTGTGAGTACACATCATTGCAAGCTGATTCTCTCTGTGTGAGACCTGCGCCGAACCTCAGCAAGCTTATGAAGCCTCACACAGTGCCACTTTCTACACTCCATTCCTGCCTCTGAGGTCAAGAACACCCAACCCCCTGCCAAAAAAAAGCATTTTATTGCCCCGTGTGCCCATCCCAACCAGGCATCTGTAATTTACCCTGTTTTAACACCTGTCACACAGTTTGCATTATTACTTTTATCTAAGATTTAGGGAACGCCAAAAAGTGGGGGGGGTTGTGGGGTGGGTAAGGAGGATTACTTTTTAAATTGACACAATTGCCAAAAAAGAAAATCATATTTTTTCTCCTTCTGCTTTGCTTAAATTCTTTCAAAAACTATGGGGTCCAAATATGCAGGATTCCACTAGATAAATTCGTTAAAGGGTCTAGTTTTCAAAATTAGGTCATTTGTGGGGGTTCTTCATTGTTTTGGGCAATTGGGCCTAAATCACCTCCAAGCAAAATGTCTGTTCTGAAAGCCATCAGCTGCTCCTTTCAGTTTGGGCCCCGTTGTGCATACAGCCATAAGATTAGGGCCACAACGGGTATGTTTCTGAACAACACAAGACAAACGGGGGTATCCATTTTGGGGTGTAAATCCTCATTTTCATCTGCACTATAGAAAAAACCTACCTTTTAATATGACATATATGCAAAAATATGTTTGTTTTTTCCTCCTCTAAATTGCATTAACTCCTGAAAAAAAACTGTGAGGTCAAAATACTCATGACCCCCCCCCCCCCCCCATTCCTCAGTGAATACATTAAGGGGTGTAGTTTTTAATATGGGGTCATTTGTGGGGATATTTATCATTCAGACACCTATGAGCCTTTGCAATCTTTGCTTGGTGTAGGAAAACAAAGTGTTCCTCAAAATGTTGATAATCAATGTTAAATTTGTATGCCTCCTAAATGGTTTAAAAAAAACTGAACGTTTTTTTCAAATGTGCTTCCAGAATAATGTAAACAGGTGTGTGTGTGTGTGTATAATTTTGCAAACATTTGAGCAGAATGTTTGCACATATTTGAGAGATTGAAAATGTGAAAATAATTTTTTTCAAGATTTTCCCAATTGTGGTGCTTCTATTAAATACACAAATTCTATCGTTCTATTTTTACCACCTAAATGAAGTACAATATGTGGCGACAAATCAGTGTCAGAATCACTTGGACATATAAAACTTTTACAGAGTTATTCTATGTTAAAGTGACACGTCAGATTTCCAAAGTTTGCCCTGGTTAATAAGGCCCAAACAGGCTTGGTCACTAAGGGGTTTAAAAAAAGCCACTTTATATTAAATTATTTCTCACTGAAAAAGGCCCGAAAATAAAATATAATCTTTATTAATTTAAAGGATAAAAAACCCCTCTAGATTCCGGGGGTAATTGAGACCCGAAACAGACACAAGGAGACAAACACACAAAAAACCTATGGGAATTTAAGCAATTGGCTTAGATACATCAATTCATACCGACCTCATTGGTTTTAGAGGTAGGTAATACTGTGAGGGCGTAAAATGAATTAGTGAAAGCGGTGGCCGTTTCCTGTGAAAGGGGGCCAGAAAGGTAGTCACTAAATAATTAGCTTATGGTTATTATCCACTGATGGAAACGTGCACGTTATGTTAAAGGGCCTCGTTCACACCAGGATGTATTGCCACTCCACAGTATTAAGTAAGGGGTGCTGATACTCAGCAATCCATTACACAAAAAAAAAATATTATTGTATTCATGTCCAATTGTGACAACAATGCCCTGTGTCCATATGTCACAATTGCTACAATTGCTATTCCGATAGGGGCAACGGTCCGTCAAGACCCAAAAATGTGATATAATCCCAACCTATGTTGGGTCTGACAGCGATCTAAATGTTTTAATAAAAAGCTGGACTAAAGTGGTGTTGACAATTCCTTATGCCAATTATATCAGAAGGAGTCAACAACGTTTATAGTATAAATAGTACACGACAGACATACACTTGATTCATGTGTGTCAAACGCTGTAGTCTAATAACGACTAAAGCCAACAGAAGTCCTCCGTAATCGTCGACGCGTTTCTGCAGCACGGGTAAAATAAATTTACCGCTGCTTCATCAGGACGAAATTGAGACAATTTATTAGATTATACTAGATTTGTTGTTGTTGATCAATCTGTGTAGTGAGCATCAAAACTGCACAGATCTGATTTTGTATGCTGATGCCTGATAGCTGATGCTCAATACACTTAAGACGCTGCTGCGAGGACTAGTTTAGTGTAGTATTGATGGACACACGGGCAAGCACATTATAATGCCGTCTGGGTAATAGCCGCTAAACTGAGTTGATATAGCTGAACAAATTCTGGCCTGCGACACTTATCAAATAACGCACTCATTCAATATAAGTGTCGCAGGCCAGAATTTGTTCAGCTATATCAACTCAGTTTAGCGGCTATTACCCAGACGGCATTATAATGTGCTTGCCCGTGTGTCCATCAATACTACACTAAACTAGTCCTCGCAGCAGCGTCTTAAGTGTATTGAGCATCAGCTATCAGGCATCAGCATACAAAATCAGATCTGTGCAGTTTTGATGCTCACTACACAGATTGATCAACAACAACAAATCTAGTATAATCTAATAAATTGTCTCAATTTCGTCCTGATGAAGCAGCGGTAAATTTATTTTACCCGTGCTGCAGAAACGCGTCGACGATTACGGACGACTTCTGTTGGCTTTAGTCGTTATTAGACTACAGCGTTTGACACACACATGAATCAAGTGTATGTCTGTCGTGTACTATTTATACTATAAACGTTGTTGACTCCTTCTGATATAATTGGCATAAGGAATTGTCAACACCACTTTAGTCCAGCTTTTTATTAAAACATTTAGATCGCTGTCAGACCCAACATAGGTTGGGATTATATCACATTCTTGGGTCTTGACGGACCGTTGCCCCTATCGGAATAGCAATTGTAGCAATTGTGACATATGGACACAGGGCATTGTTGTCACAATTGGACATGAATACAATAATATTTTTTTTTTGTGTAATGGATTGCTGAGTATCAGCACCCCTTACTTAATACTGTGGAGTGGCAATACATCCTGGTGTGAACGAGGCCCTTTAACATAACGTGCACGTTTCCATCAGTGGATAATAACCATAAGCTAATTATTTAGTGACCATCTTTCTGGCCCCCTTTTATAGTAAACGGCCACCGCTTTCACTAATTCATTTTACGCCCTCACAGTATTACCTACCTCTAAAACCAATGAGGTCGGTATGAATTGATGTATCTAAGCCAATTGCTTAAATTCCTATAGGTTTTTTGTGTGTTTGTCTCTTTTGTGTCTGTTTCGGGTCTCAATTACCCCCGGAATCTAGAGGGGTTTTTTATCCTTTAAATTAATAAAGATTATATTTTATTTTCGGGCCTTTTTCAGTGAGAAATAGTCTAATAGCTTACAAGAGCCTTGGTTGTCGCAGTGAACTTTATATTAAATTAGTTTTAAAAAAATGATTGAATGTTTAGCTGAACAAATCGCATGTCCAAAAGCAGGTTTCCCACCCAATTCATGATATAAAGCATATTGTGTTGTATTTGGTCATATCTAATACCACTAATACCTAGAATTATAGACTAGTAGAGTTGGAAGGGACCTCCAGGGTCATCTGGTCCAACCCCCTGCTCAGGGCAGGATTCACTAAATCATCCCAGACAGATATGTGTCCAGCCTTTGTTTGAAGACCTCCATTGAAGGAGAACTCACCACCTCCGTGGCAACCTGTTCCACTCATTGATCATCCTCACTGTCAGAAAGTTTTTTGTTTTTTTTCTAATATCTAATCTGTCTCCTGCCTTTCAGTTTCATCCCTTTGCTTCTAGTCTATGGTTGTCAGTATAGATTTCATCAATATGAAGATTTTCTTCTCTTAAAAACCACTACAAAGAACACCTTTAATGTTGATACTCTATCCGAGAGGTATAAGGGCTAATAAAGCTCGTTGCAATGATGGAACGCACGTTGCGTTCCACACCGCAGGTCATGTGGCTCATTGACGCATCAGAGGGAAGGTTCCTCCCCGCAATTGATGTCACACAGTACCCAGCGGTACTGGAGACGAACGCCCCATCTGTAAGTGATCTACAAATTGTATTTAAACCTTTTGTTTGTGTATTTTATTTATTGCTTGAGAAAGGCATGTAAACGTCGAAACGCGTCGCAATAAAAAACGTTTGGGAGTAGTCCACGTTAAGCACGGGCAGTGCTTTTTCAATTTCACTGGATACAGAAGCAGCAAAGGTTCATACTGCAAAATTGTCATGGCCAAGAGGGAAAAAACAACAGCTGTCAGATGTTTACTTTTAGGCCTCATGTCCACGGGGAAAATGGATTGAAAAAAATCTGTGCGGGTCTCTCGCGCCAATAGAGAATAATTGGGCACCCGCAGGTAATTAAATACCTGCGGATGGCATGCAGAACGGACGCATGGGAAAACACCCACAGCATGCTCCATTCTCTACGGTTTTCTCGCACAGAAGGGCAATGCTCGATCGAGCAATTGCCCTTAGCGAGTATGCTCGCTCATCTCTACTGATGACACTTATATTAAAAAAATTCTAAAAACTATAAACCAACGTGACGTTAGACCCTTAATATTATTTGGAGACATTAATAAAACCCTCTGGACTCGGCTACCAAGCCTTCAAGCAAACCAACCTGTAAACAATAATATATTATTCGATATTTGGTGCTTACAGCGTCAAAGTGTATAGTAGAGGTGATCCTATATTGATAGACTCAAACCCTATAAACAATGTCTCATCTGCTACAATTGGCTCAATCTCATGGTCTGGCCACACCCTTTTGCAATGTCTCTTAGGAAAATTCACCCACCCACCAAAATAACGCCTCAATAACTACATACTACAACATCCAAAATACGCTCCCTGTTCATTACAATCTCTACTAGACTACTTTGAACTCAATGAGAACGGTGACATTTCTGACTTTGTGGTGTGCCCATAAAGCGCTTATGAGAGGCCACTTTATAAGCCAAGCATCGTACGACAAAGCGTATAGAACTGCTCTACTGGTCTCTTTACAGACACAACTATGTGCATTGGATAGATTGAACAAAGTCACAGATTGGCAGAAATTTTTTTGGCTCTTTCACCTGCAGCTCCAAGAACTCCAAATCTATGAGCATGATCTAGCTCTAAGAAAACTAAAGGTGACACATTACTGGCATGGTAATAAATCAGGTGCCGTCCTGGCAAATCAAGCAAAGACTCGCACAGCTAAAACGCGTATACCCTTTATTCACAATACAAGGGATGTCAACATATTTGCCACCCAAGGCATTGTTGATGTCTTAGCAAACTATTACAAGTCTTTCTACAACCTAAGTTCTGATAAATCTACGATCCAACCCACACATGAGAATATAACTTAATTCTTGGACATCTTAAATTTGCCCACTTTATCTTCCACTGAGCTGGATGCCATGTCCCAGCCATTCAGCTTGGTTGAAGTCCATGCAGCTATCCAGAACCTCAAACCCAACAAATCACCTGACCCTCATGGTGTTACAAATGAGTATTATAAAGCCTATAGATTCTCCCTAGCCTAACCAGGGTATTTAATGAAATCGCCACAAACAGACACACACCACAAGAGATGCTAAAAGCACTTATCATTGCCCTACCCAAACCGGGCAAAACCCCAGACTACCTCTCTGACCTTAGACCTATCTTCTTAAATGTGGACATTAAATTATATGCTAAAATAGTATCAAACTGATTATCTCTAATCATGCCAAGCTTAATTGGAATGGATCAGGTTGACTTTATTAGGGATTGTCTGACTTCAGACGGTATGCGTTGATGCTTATTTCTGTAGCATCAACCCACAGAATGCCCTTCCTGCTCATCACTTTGGATGCAGAGAAAGCATTTGATTGTGTACTCATAAGATTTACATTTGGGGGAGCAGCTACTTCCCTCCATAATGGTCTTGTACTCCTCTCTGTCAGCACAAGTGTTTGTCTCTGGTATTATCTCTCACTCAATTAATATTTCAAATGGGACCCACCAGGGATGCCCGCTGTCGCCGACTATGTTCGCATTGGTGATGGAGCAATTTGCTCAATTGATCTGTTCATCTCCGGAAATATATGACATTACCATAGGAAGTAGTGACACCGCATTGGCCTTTTTGCAGATGACGTCATCCTCAGCTTGACAACCCCAGAAATGTCCCTTAGCACAATTTGTGGAATTATTAAAAAATTCAGCAAAGTGAGCTATTACAAACTCAATGTCACCAAGTCTCTTGTCCTTAACATAGGAATCCCTAAAACCTAGCAAGCAAAATTACTGTCTCTCTAGCCCTATAAGTGGTCAAACGGACAGGTCCAGTATCTGGGTGTCACCCTGACCTACCCCATCAGCCAACTAGGTCCCATTATTTTAAGTCTTTACTAATGAACTTCAAAAAAGAAATAAAAAATTACACCAACCTATGGAACTTGTAAATAGGCCATTTCGCCATTGTTGAGATGTTTCTATTGCCTAATATCTGTTTCGCAACCTTCCTCTGGTTATACCTAATATCATGTAAAGTCTTGCCGGGCTGGATTAAAGGCCAGGTGTAGTAGCTGTGCCGGTCACTGGAGAGTAGTCAAAACAGCCGAGAGTAGTTATCGGGAAGTCACGGTATGCAGTATAATGGAATGAGACGGAGTGTAGTAAAATGGAAGCCAGAGGTCAGCAGCAGTAGGTATCGGTATGCAGTATAATGGAATGAGACTGAAGCGTTGTCAAATAGAAGCCAGCGGTTAGCAGCAGGAGGTGTTGGTACAATTGCAGATGAACAGGAGGAAGAGGAGCTTGATCAAGGTGGTGGAGCACAATAATCACGCACTGAAGGAGTGGCAGGGCTAGGCTTATATAGTAAGTGCAGTCAAGAACAGGGGTGGGGTCAGGGCCAAGACACAGAAACTGTCCCAGTCCTGGATAGCCTAGCGGAGAGCACTGCCGACTGGAATGCAAGAGGTCGTAAATTCGAGCCCTGACATCCTATCTTAAATCGAATACAAAGCCTACTAAGAAATTTACATTTGGCGCAATCAGAAAGCAAGGAAATCCTCCAAAGTATTACTCCTGCCCATGCTAACCCACGATTTGCACAAGATAATTGATGGAACCAGCATAACCATGTTTTAAAAAAAAAAAAAAATACAATGGTCAGGAACAGTATCTTTTCTCCTTTGGGGGAGCACCCAGAAGGTGAGTGAATGAGGAGACTTATAAGGACGTTCATGCTCCTCTGGATTGTATGCAATCCTTGTATAAAGAGTCTAACATTGACTTGCAGGAATACTGCCTTCCAATAGGTGGCGCTGCAGAGGTATTATTCCATCTCCCTTTTTTGCAAAAAATACAATAAAAACACTTGTTGGTAAAAAAAAAACCAAAAAACTAGTTAATCTCTACCTGTGGATAGGTAATAAGTGTTAAGGCCCATTTACACTGTACGAATGTTGGGCAAATGATGCCCGACACTCGTCCCTGCATATACAGAACTGAACAGCTGCTGTTTACACTGAATGATCATTGTTTAAAATCCTGAACTATGATCGTTCAGTATACATGGCGGAGTTCAGTACTGAACAGCCGCTGCTGTTATGTCAATGGAGAGGGGCGGGGGAGAGCGAGGAAAAAAATCTCCTCCAGCGCCCCAGCACCCTGCTGGCCATTCTGTGAGCAAGCCAGCGATACTAGCTCCTGTGCAACAGCATGGGAGCGAGTCCATGCAGGGACGAGTGTCGGGCATCGTTTGCCCGACATTCGTCCAGTGTAAATGGGCCTTTAGATTGCTGGGACCCTACAGATCAGCACATCCATGGTGAGAAGGAGCTGCATGGAGTGGCGACCAAGCAAGCACACTGCTGCTTTAGGGTTCTTTCACACGAGGGACCTCCATGTGCCCAAATTCAGCAAGATTCAACGTGGCAAATAAAATGCAGCTAACTGTGCACAAAAACGCATGGACGATTTTTGTACATACAAGTCCCAAGCTTAATTAGCACTAAAATCGCCCATTCACAGCACTGCTGTTTGTCAACGAGAGAAAGATTGCGACAACCCCAAAGTCCCGAACAGCAAGTTTTAAACTTCCTGCTGATAACTCCAGTTAGTACCTGCGGGGCTAGCGAGGACTCCCCAAGGGAATTCCCTCATAGCAGGGAGAGAGGGGTCGGGGCTAGAGGGGACTCCCTGAGGGAATGCCCCATAACAGGAAGAGAGGGCAGGGCTAGAGGGGTGCCCCGTCCCCCCTCTCGCCCTGCTGTGGGGGATTCTCTTGGGAAATCCCCTCTATTCTGTCTACATGTTTCCATAGGAATCATGCGCCTACATCGCATGAAAAGGACGCTCGTGTGAAAGAGCCCTTATAATGCTCCACAGGAGCATTTGTTTGTCACTATACTCTTATCACATTCTTGTATGTGGTTCTTTTTTGATGACATGACGCACATTCACTAATATTTGCATCATTTTCACTGGAAACCAATTCATACTAAGATGTTCAGAAGTTGCAAGCGGCTATGCCACTGCTGGCCACTAAGTGGCACTGTTGCTTCTCTGAACACGCTGTGCTCATACAAATTCTTGACACAAACTTCTCATAATTCTAAAACTTCAAATAAGATGCTTCATGCTATACTGCAGGTGTCTTATGGTCTTAAGAAAAATTTTCTTAGTGGCTCCTAAACCACTTTAGCTCATAGCATTTTTATACACTTTTTTTTTTTTTTTTTTTTTTGCTTTGTTTTTTGTTAGTTGCAGAGAAAAAAAAATCAGGGCCAGATATTAATTGTAGGTCAGTAGGGAATTATGGAACGCACTACAAGCAGTACATTTTGTTTAAGGCTACCTACACATGGATGAGCGCGATATTGGGACGTGAAACTCTGCTCGATATTGTGCTCGCCAGCGTATGATTTACCCGCGGATGTGAGGAATTTTCAGGCGAAAACTCACTTGGGATTAGAGAAACCGACGTGTTTCCTACTGATTTCAATGGAAAACCTTGCAACGTACGGCATGTGAGATCCACGCGATGCATTAAAGCTCCCATTGAAATCAATTGGCAATGCATTCCGAGGAACGCCAAGAGCATACCACGATTTTTCTTCGTGTATATGACTCCATTCATTCACTTATCTCACGACGCACAAATCTCATGTAATCTCTTTTTTTGGCTGTGTGAAAGCGACATTGGGCCCTTTTTTGGGGGGTGGTATTTTTCCTCACTTTTGTTTTTTTTTTTTGGGGGGGGGGGGGGGTTATTATATATATTTATTTATTTATTTCCAGGCATTTTCCTCCTTCACACTTCCCTATAGGGGAAGAAAGAGTCTTGGGTAAAGAAAATGGCATGGCAAAAGTGTGTGGCTGAAAAACAAAGTATCTGGGGAGAGAGGCTTCCATTATATATACCATCCCTATATACTCGAGTATAAGCCTAGTTTTTCAGCACATTTTTTTTTTTTTGTGCTGAAAAAGCCCAGCTCGGCTTATACTCGAGTCAGGGAAGGATTAAAACAAACAAACAAGCAAAAAAACTCTATACTCACCTCACAGCCGGCGTCTGTGTTCCCGGCGATGGTGCGTCAAGCAGCTTGAATTCCTGTGTTCCTGGCAGCAATGCGACAAGCTGCTTGAATTCTCCCTGCTGTCATTCGCCAGGGTCCCCTCTGCTCTGTCATTCTCTGCCGTCAACGCTGTGATTGGATCGAGTGCCAGGCAATCGCAGCTGGCGCTAAATCATTCACAGCCAATCAATTAATGACATTCACTGATTGGCTGTGAATGATTGAGGCCCGGCTGTGATTGGCTGGCGCTCGATCCAATCACAGTGCTGACTTACACTGCGCTGATGGTGGGGGATTTGAAAGTCAAGCAGGGAGATGACAGCGGGGAGAATTTTAAAGCAGCTTGCCGCACGCAAGCTGCTTTAGAATTCTCCCCGCTGTCATCTCCCTGCTCTGCTTTCAAATCCCCCGCTGTCAGCGCTGTGTAAGAAAGCGCTGTGATTTGAGTGAGTGCTTGCTGTGATTGACTGATGCTCAATCCAATCACAGCGCTTACTTACACAGCGCTGACAGAGATGACAGGGCCGAGCAGAGAGGACAGCAGGGAGAATTCAAGCAGCTTGCTGCACAGATGCCGGCTGGGAGGAGAGTATGGAGTTTTTTTTTACCCAGTATATACTCAAGTATAGCTCGGCTTATACTTGAGTCAATAAGTTTTCCCAGTTTTTTTGTGGTAAAACTTGTTGACTCTGCTTATACTCGGGTTGGCTAATACTCGAGTATATACGGTAATTTTCTTTTAGGACATTTTATGTGGATTGTAGAAAATTCATATTTAAAAAGCCCAGACTTTTTATTATTATTTTTTTTTTTTTTTGTGTTTCTTGACCAAGTTGTGTTTTTAATATATACATGCACATTCATTTTCGGTGTTTCAGTTGTTTTTGCATTTCGTATTTCTCTATTGACCTACAGATACTGCCTGGCCATGCTGTTTTTTGCAGGGAAAAAAGCTGAATTTTTTCCTAGAAGCATTATGTATGAAACCAGTTGTTTAGCTGTAGATCAAAGTGAAGTTATGAAACGCACTAAACTCCTTTGGTTAATTGTTTTCCTTACTTGTATTGTGTCCATGGCATTTTTTTGCATTTGCAAACTCGACGTGTGTGTGTGTGTGTATATGTGTGTGTATGTGTGTATGTATATATATATATATATATCTATCATTGATGTCATCCATCATTTTACAGCTATTTGGGTGTCTTGTAAATATATATAATTACAAGACACCCAAATAGCTGTAAAATGATGGATGGCATCAATGTCGTTGTGTTTTTTTTTTAATAATGTATCAGACTCTCAAATCTATTTCAAGGAAGCCTTTGGTTACTTTCACAGGAGAGTATTACGGTCGCTTCTCTGTTCTTGTATTATGAAGAAGTGTTCTGGCTTGACCGCAGGTCTGCTGACCCAAACTCCCAGCATCATGGTTCCCTAGTAGACCTGCGGTCAGGTCTGTAATACGCCTGTGTGAAAGCGGCCTTGAATTGATTTAGACGCCAGTAATCTCTAATGGAGAGGTATCTGTGTGTACATGTAGGTCTCGTGCAAATCGAATCCTCAAAAGCTAATAGAATGTTTCAGGAGTGTGCCAGGTGTATTCAAGTGATATATATGCCAATTGGCTAATAATAAGTCTTAACTCACCTGGTGCTCAGTGGGATACCCCTGGATGGGAGAACCCCACTGGCACCTGTTGTCCAGGTCGGTGTGTAGAAAGATCTTTAATCTGTGATCCATCGGGACGGAGAGACGCAGGAAGGCTCAAGCATTCCGGTGTGGAGCTTGAAGAAACGTGGTTATGCAGGATGGAGAAAAAAAGCTTCCGCGCTCGTATGGATAAGATCGTAGTATTAAGTCTTTTAGGTATATCTTTGTAGATCACAATCTTTTTATTAGAAACTATGAGCAACACGTTTCGGCTAGTAAAGCCTTTCTCAAGCTCAAAGATACATACATTAAAACAACACAGGTATACATAACTTACATACTACGTGATTTTGCTGCAAGAGGACGCCATGAATGGTTCTTCAATGTCACAGAGGGAGGGGAATCCCGCTGTGGGAGGTGTTGCATAATCGTACGTCGCATGGAGCGCACGTAGCGTTCCAAATTTTAACCAAGCTTTATTGCACTTTGTCTAGCAGGACAAAGTTTCCGCAAACTATCATGGGGGGGGGGGGGAATATGATAGATAGATAGATATTCAGTTAAAACTTACAGATTTAAATAAAAGTAAAGTCATCTTTCTCTACCATCATTCATCTATTATACATGAATAAACTTATAAAAAATCTCTTGTTAATAATAATCGCCGTATACGAATAAAGATTAAATATATCACAGTACTATCCGTATCTTATCGGTTGGTGTCCAACTCTCCCACCGATCAACTGACTGAAGGGGCCATGTTCTGTGTGTCCTTCAATGTTTCAAGCCACGGCTCTGTGTTCTGGTAGTCGCTATCCTTGGTATTGCTGCCCAGTCCCTGGGACTAATTGGACGCTACCAGTCTGATGTTGATGGCCTATCCTAAGAATAGGCCATCAGTGTTAGAGTCCCAGATAACCTCTGTTAACAATGTTCTTTTCAGGAATTCCGGAATTATGAGACAACTAATGATTGTATGTTCATATACACGATAGCTAACACAAGTTTTTCTTCTTTATATATTGCCTTGAGTTCTCTGTCCCGGTTATTAATACTATGTGAAACTTATGTTACTCTTCCTTTGTTTGCTCTCTACATAGCTTACACAAGATGAGAATGCAACAACCAAGGTGAAGTTGCAAGCACTGATTTATCCAGTCCTCCAGACACTAGACTTCCACACACCATCCTACCAGCAGAATATGGACATGCCAATACTGTCTCGCTACGTCATGATCAAGTTCTGGCTAGACTACTTAAACGGGAGCCACTCTTTTGCCCACGCCATGCTGGTTAACAATCACACATCTTTAGATGTAAATGAAGCCATTGCACTACGCCAACTTTTGAACTGGAATTCGTTGTTGCCTCTGTCCTTCAAAAAGAACTACAAGCCTCTGATACAAAGTATAGGTAACCCTAGTATTGTTCAACAGGTACCTGCTTTATTTGACCCCCGGGTCTCTCCATTGATTGCACACAAGGAGACCCTTCAGAAACTTCCAAAGACCTATATCTTAACCTGTGAACATGATGTCTTGAGGGATGATGGGACCATGTACGTGAAGCGGCTGGAGGAAGTTGGTGTTGACATCACTCATGATCATTATGAAGATGGCTTTCATGGCTGCATGCTCTTTGCTACCTGGCCTACTTATTTTTCAGCTGGCGTCAGGACTAGAGATGGCTATATCAGATGGCTCAGGGAGAACCTTTGAAAATTGAAACCAAAACCAAACCATAAGCCAGCTCCAAAAATCTTGTAAGACGTTCCTTTTAGTTCTGAAAGACCTTCCTCCTTTACAACTAGAAGGGAGAAGGCTTCTATGTATTTATTTTAAGAATGTACTCGCGTAAACTGGAATTTTTATTATAATCCCATGTAGTCCCTTACAAGCTTCATCGGTGCTTTAGTAGTTATTCTTTTTATTAGACTGGAAATATTGTATGTCAGCCTCAGGCCTCATTCCCAACGGCGAGTGACTCAGTATACTTCTCATATTGAGAAGTTGCATACTATGGACACTTGCAGACGAGTGTATTATGGGCCATATTATAGACTAATGTCTTGGCCCAACCTTGGGTTTGCTGACCCAAACTTCTAGTGTAAGGATCTATGATGTTGTGAGTTTTGGGCTGTAGACCTGTGATACTAGGATGTAATATGGGCATACAAGTGCTCCCATAATGCGCTGTCTGAAAGTGGCCTATGGAGCCAGTGTTATTCTTTGGAGGTGTTTACAACTGATGTTTTGCACAGTCATTATCCTAGACTCCATGTTATATCCCCCACTCCACGGTATCTTGCTGTGAGGTAAAAAAAATTGCTGCATGTCGTGGTGTGTTTTTTTTTTCTTTTTTTTTTTTTTTTTTTTTTAATTTTGGAACACATCGCCAATTGTTTTTCAATGGGGCAGTCACACATCACATGCTGAGCAAGGTGATGTTTCCCATTGAAGTCAATGGGAAACGCTTGCAGATGCTCCAACGCACGTGAAACAAAGTGCCGAAGGATCAGAGCTTGAGAGAAGTGAAGTGAGGCATCTTTACATGAGAAAACGCCTTGCATCCGCGGCTAAAACGCATGTTGACAAGCGCAATATTGGGCCGTGTTTCTCGGCCTGATATCGCACTCACATTTTCAGGCTACATTCACACCAGTGAGTAAGGCCTCCTTCACATGGGCGACACTGCGACTTTGTAGCAGCACGTGCGAGGACTTTCGGGGGCTTGAAATGTAAGCCCTACCCTGAAAATAAGCTGTAGCTAAAGAAATGGGGGGGGGGGGGGGGGGGGGGAGTATAAACCACCTCTCCGCGCTGTTCAGGGAGCCGCTGCAGCTTCTCCCCGGGTCCCGGCACTGTTTCTCTTCATCTTCTGGCTGGCGATTGAAAAATCTAAGGTGATGTATATGTCTGGTTGTATTTTATATATATTTTTTTCTGCAGCTAGGGCTTAGATTTGGCTTTGACAAATCTAAGTAGGACAGTAGGATTTCCTACTGTCAAAGTTGCGTTGCACCGCACGAAAATCGCGTTTTCATGTGATACAACAGAGGAAGGCTCTATAGGTAAACATGAGCTACAAAACCTCACGAGTCGCGGGCATATCACCGGTCCCGTAAGGTTTTTGTGTCGAGTTGTTGCATGCTAAAAAACTTCGTACGTGTGAAGGAACCCATAGGAAATCATGGGCTTCACATGCATACGATTTGTAGCAACACGACTTTGTCGCCCACGTGAATGAGGCCTAAGGGTACAAGCCCTGCAATGCTTCTCGCCCTTACCAAACACTCCATGGAATGCAATGCAAGATATTTTATTTAATCATTAGCTAGTTGAGCCTTTAGATTCTTCAGTCTGTTCCGCATAACAGACTTTATAAAAAATAGTATATAGTGTAATGATTTTGTCTAAAAACACTGCAGATACAGTACTTTGCCCTAACCTCTACTGACCCTCATTGTTATCATAGTGAAAGGAGACGGGCCGTATCCAGGAGGTCTCCTTGTCTCGCTCCACAGGTTTGGGTGTCCTGTTTTTGTTTTTTTCTGTTAAGTTCTATGCAAGTTTTGTTACTTCCTGGAAAGGAGATCAATGCAATTAGGTTATGTTTCAGAGGACTTAAAATGTTGGTAGAAATACTATGTAGTATTTTAGGATGGATACGAATGTGGGTTTATATGTAGTCTTTGTCGTTTTTTTTTTTTTTTTTTTCCAGCTGCATTCAAATAAGATCCAAAGGTATCTGTAGAGATGTGACATGTAGCATTTCTTCACTTTTACTTCATTCTTTTACTATTAGTTTTTTTATGGAAGAAGCCGACCTCAACACATAAGTAACAATATAACACATGGTTGCTTCATTGCATTCAAAGTGGAGATCCAGTTTGGCACCCATTGGGGTATATTGACCTCACAGGGGCCAGATGGTAGAGCTGAAAGGCCTCATGCCCAGGCATGCGCGGATATTTCATGCGGATTTACGCAGCAGATGCTCTGCAGGTCTTCTTAAAATTGATTTATTTCTTTTTCCTTGCACGAGATTGCAGATTTTTTCCACATGGATGTACGCGGATGCACTGCCTCCCTAAGGCCTCATGTCCACAGGGAAAATCAGGCCCGCTTCGGATTCTACATGGAGAATCTGCAGCGGGTCCCTCCTGCCCCGCGGACATGAGCGCTGAAAATAGGAATTTAAAAGAATTTACCCATCTGGAGCGGTTCGGGAAAGTCTTCTCTTCCTCACGGCCGGATCTTCTTTTTCGGCCGGCGGATGAACTCGTCACATCCGCCGAGCCGAAGCAAGAAAGATGCGGCCGTGAGGAAGAGAAGACCTTCCCGGTCCGCTCCGGATGGGTAAATTCTTTTAAATTCCTATTTTAGGTCTCCCGCGGATCCGGACGGCTTCCATAGGCTTCAATAGAAGCCCGCGGGAGACCCGCATGAAAATGGAGCATGGTCCAGATTTTTTCATGCTCCATTTTTAAAAAAATCACTTTTATTGACCATCCGCGGGTATTTATCTACCCGCGGGTGGTCAATGCATCCCTATGGGGTGCGGATCCGCGCGCGGGAGAAGAGTTAAAATCCGCTGCGGATTTTAATTCTTCTTTTGCCCGTGGACATGAGCCCTAATTGCTTCCAACCTTTAAATCTGCAGCGGATCCGCAAATGCGTTTAAATGTATTTGCGGATCCTAAGCTCCCACAGAGGTAAATGGAGCATGGTGGGATTTATTATCCGCGCGTGGCATCCACTAATCCTTTAAAATCAAATCCGCTGGACCTAAATGAAGTATGGATGCCCCATGCTTCTCTATGGCCGGCTAGAGTTGCAGATCTCCCACGTGGGAGACCTGCGCAGATTCAATAAATATAATCCGCCTGTGGACATTGAGCCTAAGGGACTATCAGCAGCACTGGCGGACTTGGTTCATCTATGTATTACATGGACAGCTGTTCCATTCATTGGACCGGTCGCTATGTCATACTGCATTCCCTGCAGTAGATGCTGACTGACTTGCACTCATATTGCAGTGGTTGTTTAACTATTGCATAATGCAACGTTCTGCAGCTTCCTAATCCACCTTGGAGGAAATTTAGCGAGTGATTTTGTGCAGTTTTCTGGCATTAATAAAGTTGCACACTTTTAATGCCAGATTTGCATAAAAAATTACAACTTTTTTTTCTGCCACTTTTCCAAAGCGGATGGGGCTTACAAGAGAAGTGGGGGCTCCCACAGTTCAGCAGGTTCACTATCATTTATACCAGGAACTTACTTGGATGATACTCCTGCAAATCTAATCCATGTTGTTACTTTATTATATGCTGCATATTACCCGCACGCAAATCTGTGTCTGGATGTGGGCAGCGTATAATTATGGGGAAATCTTGCTTCATTTTTCCTTTATAATCTACTCCTGGTTTTATTTAAAAAAAAACCTGTAATCTTAGATGCCCGTTGATGTAGCACCATAACAGAAGACTGTTTGTGTTTGTACGTGTTTGCTTTTGTTGCACAACAATGTTTAGACTACTCTGCTTGTCTACACGGGTAATGGCCAACACGTTCTACAGAAGAATGGCTTCTGTCAAGTCACTATGAACTCCTAAAACCATTGTAGCAATAGCCTGGGTAATGGCTCTCTTCCGGCAAGGTGTAGACAACCTCCTAAACCACTAGTTACAGCAGGAAAATGTGACCTTTCACTATATATATATATATATATATATATATATATATATATATATATATATATATATATATATATATAGCAGTTATGTCTACAATGTAGTAAGGCTGCTTTCACATCTGCGTCGGGAAGGGGGGTCCGTTTTCCTGCTTCATTCGCCGAGCAGGAGAGGAGTCCACTGGGCAAACGGGTCTGTCTTATGATGAAACCGAGCAGTGCAGATGTGAAGCCACCCTTACACTGCTGTTTATATAATGACTCCTATAATAATTGCCGTATTGTACTGTCCATGATCACATACGTTTTATGGATATTCCTATATTGTAAACAAAAAATAAACTGAATGTGAAGAGATTTCAGAATTGTAGAATCCTTTTTAATTCTTTCTGGATTATTGTACTGTGAGGCTGGGTTCACGCAGGGCATAATTGCTGCGGAATGTTCGTGCCGACTTTCTGCACAGACATTCCGCTCCGCAGCTTTTTATCCCGGGATAGCCAGCAAAGTGGACGAGATTTGCAAAAATCTCGTCCACACTCTGTGGCCAAGCCGCGCTGAAATTGACATGCCGCATGGAATTCAAAGCCACGGCATGTCAATTCTCTCCCTGCTACTGCGGCAGCCTCTCTCCTCTGTGGGGAGAGATGGCCGCAGCAAAATGCAGGTGGCGAAGCCGCTCCAAAATCCGCGGCGGAAGGCCGCGGGTTTTGAAGCTGCATTTTTTTTCTTACGGAAATCTTGCGGTTTTTCTGTCCAGTTATTCCACGAAACCTCCACAGGATTTCAGTCCCGTGTGACCCCAGCCTTAATGTTTCAAACAGGTGGAATTGGGGAGAGGAGGCAATGGATACCCTCTGGTAAGGCCAGTGTTGTGCGCACCTCCAGTGATCCAGTCTATAAGGGCTTAGGGCTCATTCACATGAGCTTTTGAATACAACACTGTGAGTCTCGCAATCCCTATGCTGAGACGGCAGAGACCACGTATGCGCATGGCCAGGATTCTGATGTCACGGACATGTGCAGTGTGACTTTTTTTTTCTTTTTTCAAATTCCACCCCCCCTCTGTGCAGAGTGGGGCTCAATATGCAGCCCTTCAAGCCCTTCAAGGTCTTCGTATGAATCGCAGAGAAATAGAGCATGCTGCAGTTTATTTCTCCTGTGGTTTATACAGTGTCTCCTCGCAGTTCCAACGCAGGTTTAAATGGAGGAATGAAAGTCCATAGACTTTTGTTGCCTCCATTCACCACATTTCACGCAGGGAAATTCACATGAGTAATACATGGTGACAGTACACCCATGAGAATGAGCCCTTAATCACACATCCATGCCTTTTTTATAATCTATACTTGCCAATATTTGGGAGGCTTAAAGGGTTGTCCAGCAGTAGTAAAATATGGCTGCCGCCTTCCAGAAACCTCACCTCCCCTGTCCATGTTTGTGTCAGGTTTTGCAGCTCAGAATTGTTGAAGTGAATGGAGCTGAGCTGCAATACCACCCACAACTCACGGACAGGAGCGGGGCGCTTTCTCAGGTTTTCCAAAATCTGCACCAATGGTATAAATTTTGATGCAGAAATGCTGCAGATTTTTTTATTTATTTTTTTTTAAACACTGCAATATTGCTGCTTTTTTTATTTTTTTTTATTAACGCGATTGTCAATGGGACTTTCTAATGTTAAAAACACTGCATAAAAATCGCAAAGCACAAACTTGCGATGCGTTTTTAACATTAGAAAGTCCCATTGACAATTTGCATTAAAAAAATGCAGCAATATTGCAGCGTTTAAAAAAAAAACCAAGTGGGTAAGAGTCCTAACACTGCTCTCTGCCAGAAGATGGACCCTTTAAATAGCTGGACAGTTTACACTTGTAAAAAGTATTTCTTAAAAACATTAACAATTTTATTTTATCGCGTTTTCTTTTTTGTTTTTGTATTTTTCAAGCTCTTTTGTAAGGCTCTGAAAAAATGTGAGATTGGCTTATTACAATTATGTAATTTTGGGACATCGCTGCTATATTGTTGACTTTTGTAGTTTACAAGTTAGGATGCTTTCACACCTGGGCTAGGATTCATTACAGGGCTTGTCTCTTTGCTGTGTTTTTGGAGGAAGAAAAACTGAATCATGGTTTTGTTTTTTGTTTTTTTGTGCCCCCCCCCCCAACCCCAATTGATTTCAATGGGGTTCCAGCAAAATGGAAAGCAAACAGGCTTCAGTTTGCTTCCATTCCATCAGGTCTCCTTTTTTCGACAGAAATAGAACACATTTTCCCTACACCTCAAAAAATTAAAACCTGACAAAATGGAAGCCTTTCTATTTGCTTTTCATGTTTTTTGTCTGTGTTTTTTTTTTCATTGAAATCAATGGGGGGTAAAAAAACAGATCAGTGTTTTTTTCCCATTTTTATATCTGTTTCTCTCCTCCAAAAATGGAGTAGAAAGATCGAAACCCTGAACTGAGCCCTAACGCCGGTGAGAAAGCGGCCTTAACATTACACAACCTATATTTACTATGTTTACATCTACATTGTCTAGACTAAAATGAGTCATGGAGCATCATGAGGACTCAGGACCGGTATCTTCAGTAAGTCACTTTGTTCTTGTGAGTCCTAATGTATAGGGCTAGTATAGGAATCACATAGGCCATTCATGGCACAAAGCTGCTTGCCAAAAGGAAAGACGACTGGATTTTATTTATTTTTCTTAAACTCTAAAACTCAGAAAGGGGTTAATGCTTCCATGTATACAACTCTTCATTTGTGTTCAATATGTATACACAGTATTAGAAAAGGGGGCATGTGTAAATGTAGCTGGGGGCAGCGACCACTGCATGGAGACACAACCTGTTTCAAGCCTTACCATCATCCACAGTAAACTCCATACAGGCAGTCTGTAGGGTAACACCCTACCTGACATAGGGAAACCATAAATATACCAGTTGATCTGTGGGAATTCAGTCCACTTTTATTGTGCCATTCTTTTGAACGTGGTTGTAGGTCCATCAGAGAACACTAGGTTTTAGACATTAGTATTAGTAAATAAGCCTGAAAGTGCAAATTTAAGTTTAGTTTACTCTAAAAATTACACTGAAATTGACTCAATGCAACACAAATTTTGGTCATGGCCCTTTTATGGACAAATCAGAAAGTGTCTGTCTAAAAACCCATGATAAATGTGGCGTGAGCATGTAAGAGGGCTTTCTGACCTAATTTGCTCCAGGAAACTGCTGAATTCTGAATAGTAAGTAAGCCCCACTGTGTCCATCCCTATACCAACTAGCTCAGGTGTGGGGTGAGGAGATATAGGAACAGACTCTGCTTTGTCTGATGGACCTACAATCCCTTTAGAAAGAATTGCGTAATAAAAGTGGACTGAGATCACACCAATTGTTGTATAGATACTGGTTATTAGTATTTATAGTATCAGTGCTTCTGGTGGTGCAATGTGCCATTTATAATATAGTGAATGACCTCATCCTATATAACTCACTGAAGGACTTGTGATGACGTCACCATCATGTTATCCGGGGCGGAGCTCAGAGCTCCGGTAATTCAGCTTCTCGCTGAGGTGAAATCATGGCTGGGGTGAAGAACGTGTGCTGATGTCACTGTCGTGATATGGGGCGGAGCATGTAATTCAGTCACTCACGGACAAGTGGGCGTTAGTACTTTGACAGTGGATGTAAAAAGTTTACACACCCCTGTTAGGGCTTCTGCACACTTGTGTTTTTCTTGCGTGTTTTTTTTCACGCGTTTGTCAATGGGACTTTCTAATGTTAAAAACACATCGCACAAAAATTGCACAGCACCAACTTGCGATGCGTTTTTAACATTAGAAAGTCCCATTGACCATTGCGTGAAAAAAAAACGTGCAAGAAATACGCAAGTGTGCAGGAGCCCTTAAAATGCCAGGTTATTGTCATGTTAAAGAAAATTCGACAAATTTGAATAATTTCAGATTTATTTCCACCTTTACTGTGACCCGTTAGCTCTACAATTCTGCTGAAAAACAAACAAATCTTTTGGGGGTGGAAAAATAAAAATGACAAAACCGAGATAAGTGATAAGCCCCCCCCCCCCCAGATGTTGAAGGCCAGGAGACAAATGTGAGATTATATGGACCCTTCTGTGCACCCGGAATAGTTCCTCCTGTACAAATCTCAACCTTGATGCAAAGTAGCTTCAGCTTTATCAGGCATTTCCTGTAATGTCATTGTGTAAATTGATCCCTGTACAAGCAGAAGTAAAACTGATAAAGCAAGCCAGGGCATTTCCCCTGGGACTGGCATGACAACCCCTTCCAGCCTATGCAGACAGTATGTAGTCTATACGTGAAGTGAGCAGGAGGCTCTAATGTCACTTCTCAATACGTTTTGTCAGTCCTTGTTCAATTCTTCCAAATAATAGACTGTAGGCTCCCGGATCCAATGCTGAGTCTCCGCTGCCCCGCTGCTACTATACAAGTATAACACTGTCCGTCTACTTCTGAAAACTCCAAGACTCTGCAAGGGAGGTTTTAGTGGTAACATTTTTTTGTTTGTTTTCTGTGGGGTGAAGAAAATTTTTTTTATTTTTCCAGATGCCACCTACTCTAGAGTTGGCAGTTTTTCCAAGTCGGATTCACACGACTGTATTTGCGCGCACAAAATTTACAGCCTTATTGGAAAAAAAAAAAAAACCTGCATAAAAAATTAAGGGAAGCATTCACAACTGGGCACAGCGTAATTGCAAAAGAACATTGGTATTTTTTTTTTAACCTGGTCCCCCTCTGTGGCATGCACGCACGCACGTTACAGGGATGTGTTTGAGGTTGGCTCAGGAACCCACTGCATTCCCGACGGGTGTGGGTATTTCTGACTGCTATCCCCAACCCCCCCCCCCTCCCTACTGCAAAAATCCACAATCAGACCTGCCTCGAATTGTTGCCACCGTGTCAGTGTGTAACGATATGACAAGATAAAATGGAGACACCCAGTTGTCAGTTTATTCATCCAGTGCCAGGAGGAATAAGTCTTCTCCACCAACATGATGAGACGCTGCTGTAATAATATTGTATGATCTGCTCCTGAACAACCCCCTTAACTTAGGCCTGGGTCACACGAACGTGTGGTAAAATGCTTTTACCATGGTGTGAGCCGTTGATTGCTGCGTATGCTAGCGATTTTTGACTGCACTTGACAGCGTATTTCGCACACTGTCATGCAGTCTTCCTGGTTTCATTTTTAAATTTTTTTATTTTATTTCCTGCTCTGTTGCCTAGCGATGATGCGTATAAACGCCACACATGAGCAATTATATTGTATATGTACAGTCTTTAGTGCGCACCCATAGAGAGCAATGCGGCTCTATCATGCGTAATGCACTGTAAAATAAAACATGCTGTGTTTTGTTTTTTTTTTACTCGCGTATTATACACAATAAATATACGCCGCTGTGAATGGAGCAGCAAAAATCAATGTATTTGAATTGCTGCGGTGTACCATGTATTGTACGCACGTACATTGCGCACGTAAAACACAATTCAAATACGCTTGTGTGAGCCCGGCCGCAGTGGGATACGGTGGATGTGAAGCTAGTATTTGTTACACTAACAAGAGCCTACAGAAACCTGTTCATGAAGCTCCGGCCTCGGGCACAGTGATGGCATTTAGTGACTGCAGGCGTATTCTGGAGAACCCTCTCCTTGTTGGTCCTGAGGGATGAACCCCTGACGGATTTAACTTTCTTCATTTCCAGTGAAAGCTGATTGAGAAATTTGGCTTTACGGTAAGAGGTAAGTGCCTGAAACATGATTGCCGTTCTTAAGCTGTGTTTACAAAGGCATCCTTTCATTCTTCTGAGAGCACTTCTCTGGAAATCAGTAGATAATAAACCAGTTTATATAAAGAGCTACAGAATGGGTAAGGCTTCCTACACACGGGCGAACGCGATATCGGGCCTAATATCACACACTGGTGAACGTACGATTTACCCGCGGATGAAAGGTGTTTTTCAGGCAAAAACGCTTCGCATCTGTGAAATTCTGATCCTGTCGCACAAGTTTCACATGCAATAGAGGATCGAAAGTGTTTCCCATTGACTTCAATGGGAAACCTCACATCGCACTCCCTTGCACCTCCCACGGCATGCGAGGCATTAAAGGCACCATAGAAATCAATGGGTGATGCGTCCCGAGGAACGCAAAGAGATAGGACATGCCACTCATGTATATAACCTTGTTCAATGCGATGGCTGTGATTGGTTCTCGAGCACCACAGCGCAGCCAATCACTGCAGCGCTCGATGAACCAATCAGAGCCTGAGCTTTCTGAAGGCAGGATTTTTGAACCCTCTTACCAGGAAGCGGTGGCTAAAGACTACAAACAAGTGCCGTGGAACTGTTGGAGGAGAGGTGCAGCGGAGCGGACAACGCCTGTTAGGTAATATATTGGTTTGGGTTTATTTTTTAATGCAACCACGATTTTGTGCGATGCAACACAAAGGAAGGCTCCATAGGGAAACATAGGCTATAAAACATAGCAAATTGCGGCTGTATAGAGCATGCCGCGATTATTTTTCTCTCAATGTAGCAGCCTACAAAACATCCCTAATCTGAAAGCATGAGCTCCACATATATGCGATTTGTAGCACTCCCACATGTAAATTGCACGATTTTGACTCCCGTTTGACGGTTTCCTAAATGTTTAGTCTCTCTTTAACCCCTCAAGGATACGTCTCATTTTACCATTTTCAGTTTTTCCTGCCCACTTAAAAAAAAAAAAATCATGACTCTTATTTATCCCTCCTGGTAGATGTATGAGGGCTTGTTTTATGTGGGAGGGCTTGTATTTTTCAATAGTCCTATCTAATGTACCATATAATGTACTGCGTACAAACTCGCTGGAGAAGTCAATGTTGGGAATGACCAGTGGAACCAGAAGAAAGGGGCGACAAAGAACTCGCCGGCTCGACACCATTAAAATGGCACCAATATGCGCATTAAGCAGTTAAAAGAATTCGTGCTTGACAGCATGGAGAATGTTTGCCTATAAGGTCACCAAGAGTCAGACACCACTAAATGGATAGATTAATTGATTGATTATTAATGAAAAATGTTTATAAATTATAAGTGGAGTGAAATGTTAAAAAAAAAACAAAACTATTCTGCCACCTTTGTAGGAGGCATCTTGTAAAACAGTAGCTGTTATGCTGAAATTTGACAACCGGCATTACCACAAATTGAATAATGAATGAAATACATACAACAGTTACAATATATTACGTTTTTGGGAATGGATAAGAAGATTGTTAACATAAAATGAACATGTTAATCACTGCTTCAATGGTTAGGAATGGCATTGAATATTAGTTGGCGCATTACGCAATGTAATTTTGAAGCCACTTCGAGCTTAAATTGTGATTCACATATTGTGTAAATGTTGATGGTAAACTTTTCTTGTTCACTGGCACAACTTGAGCTCGCATGTTAAATTTCCGCATCACAGCTGTTTTACCCCAATAGCTACATGACAAACTTTGCAAAATCTCCATAGCTGAAAAATGCTGTAATTGAACATGATGCAATTTCTTCCACAGAATCAACATTAAAGGGATTTTTCTTCCTTACACCAAAAAACAACAAAATTGAAAAAGAGGATTCTTGTAGAAACAATTGTGCTTTTTCCAGTGGTAGAACAAAAAATAAATTTGGAGCGGTTCCACAATGAGATATTTGACTTTGAAATGAGGTTGGATTTGGCTTTTAAGCGTTTTGCACCATGTCTGTGTGTTAATATCTCCACAAGTATGTAAGCCTTTGTTCTGGTTTTGCAGCAATATATTGTCATGCAGGTGGTTAGTGGACTGCTGAAAGCAGAACCTACCAACTGGTCTTGTTTTTGAGTTGTATAGTGTCGAAAATTGGCTTGCTCATTAGGCAACATAATTTTGAAGCCATATTGTTGTTTGAGTGTTGATAGTATATTTTTCGTGTTCACAGGCACAAGTTGAGCTCGTATGTTGAATTGCAGCATCACAGCTACCATGGTTCTGCAATGGCCACATGTCAAACTTTGCAAAATCTTTGCTGTTGACTCCATGTGGTTGATGAGACCTCCACGCAAAGTGCTGTGGTGCTCCAGGTATATGATATCTGGAGCTAAAACTTTACAGAACCTTGTTTTAAACATATATGTACATCCATGTAAATTTTCAGCAAAATTGGAGATGGTCGAGTGGGGACGATTTTTAAAACTTGTCCAGTTGTCATGGAATGACCCATGTTTAAAAGGGATCGAAAGTATTTGAAAGGGAGAGGGGTTTGTCCTGCCTAAGGGCTCATGTCCACGGGCAAAATGAGATTTAAAATCCGCAGCGGATCTCCCGCGCGCGGATCCGCACCCCATAGGGATGCATTGACCACCCGCGGGTAGATAAATACCCGCGGATCGTCAATAAAAGGGATTTTAAAAAAAATGGAGCATGAAAAAATCTGGACCATGCTCCATTTTCATGCGGGTCTCCCGCGGGGACGGCGGGAGACCTAAAATAGGAATTTAAAGCATTTACTCACCCGCAGCGGGCCGCGAAGCTCTGCTCTTCCTCACGGCCGCATCTCCCTTGCTTCGGCTCGACGGATGTGCCCGGCGCATGCGCGCGGCACGTTGACGACGTGCCGGCGACGTGCCGCCGGCGTCGGGAATTCATCCGCCGGCCGAAAATGAAGATCCGGCCGTGAGGAAAAGCAGAGCTTCGCCGCCCACTACGGATAGGTAAATGCTTTTAAATTGCTATTTTCAGCGCTCATGTCCGCGGGGCAGGAGCGACCCGCTGCAGATTCTACATGTAGAATCTGCAGCGGATCTGATTTTCCCCGTGGACATGAGGCCTAAAGCTTGCACTTTGTGAAAATGAATGTGAGGAAAATGAACAAGTGGAGCCTCTATGTGTAGAGCTTTATGGAAAGAAAAATAATAAAATCCTCATAGAGGTTTTCTATAGGCCACCAAATACAACAGAAGCCGCCCAAAATCTGTTACAAATACAAAGACAAATAGATGCAGCGTCTGATTACAATAAAGTAATAATTATGGGGGACTTTAACTATCGAGATATAAACTGGGAAACCGAAACCTGAGGATCTCATGAAGGAAATGAGTTTCTGTCAATAACTAAAGATAATAATTACCTATGTGGGAAGCACATAAGGTTGTGCTCCGTGGAGCCCTTATCCAAATTTCGGCCCGGCGCAAGAGAGAACGTCTTGCTCTGCAATTAGAACTAGAACAAAAAGTCCTGCAGTTGGAGAAAGAGGCTCAAAAACACCCGTCACGGGAAAACTTGAGAGTACTGTCTCAAGCAAGGACAGAACTAGATTTATGCATTACGGAGATTATTGAGCGCAAACTACGATGGTCCCGCCAGCATTTTTATATATTAAACAAGGCTTTCAACACACTAGGCTGGTCGTACCTGTTTTCAGTGTTGGAACACTGGAAGTTCCCTGCTGAATTTCTGACATGGCTACGGATCTTATACGCTTCCCTTATGGCCTTCGTCCGCTACAAGGGCTTCTGCTTGGAGAACATTCCGATACAGCGGGGAACAAGGCAGGGATGACCACTGTCTGCCCTCCTTTTTATCCTAGCCATAGAAGCACTAGCAATAAAAATTTGGAATAACCCGGACATAAAGAGAATCGAACTTGCTTTGATCCACCACAAAATTAGTATGTTTGCGGATGATGTACTTGCTATAATAACCTCTCCCCACACTACAATCCTCAACCTTATGGTGGAGCTGTCCAGGTTCGGGTCACTCTCAGGCCTGACAATTAATAACAGAAAGTCGAAGGCCTTTAACCTTACACTACCCCCACACACAGTCTCCCTGCTTAAATCCAATTTCCCATTTACATGGATGACCGGGTCGTTGGACTACCTGGGTGTAAACTTGACAAACTCCTATCCCTTGTTATACACACAAAACTACATCCCACTTCTCTGCAAACTCAGACTACTTCTTGAAAGTTGGGACCGATACCACATCTCATAGATTGGCAGAGTGAATTCTCTAAAGATGACGTTTCTCCCAAAGCTCCTTTACTTCTTTAGAGCTCTTCCAGTACATGTACCTGGACACATCGTGAAGACACTTCAGCAGATGGCCCTTTGCTTTATCTGGAATAACTCCATTCCTAGGATGTCGCGTTCCACTTTGTTTAGACATAGACTGCAAGGCGGATTGGGAGCGCCGAACCTATTAAAATACTACCAAGCAGCCCAGGTAGCCCAACTAGCCTCCCTCCACTCCACAACGAATGCCCCTCTATGGCTTGCTTTAGAAGCCATGGAGATACATCTTCTCACCGTAGATTCGATCTTATGAATCCCAGCAACACATAGGCCCGCAATCTCTAATCCCATTATAAAGCACTCCCTTAATGTTTGGGACTCCTACCATTCTTGCGCAACCCTCTATTTCCACTAGGTTTTGACTCTCCCTTTCCTTTAAGATCTGGACAAAAAACAATATTTCCAAAATATACCACTTACTCTCATTGAACGGCATAGTAACATTCCCCACTCTTCAACAAAAATACGGCCTACCGCCTTCCAAAATATTTCATCACCTAAAACTTGAAAATTTTGTATCCTCTCTCTCCTCCGAAATACAAATTCCCCATTAATCATAACCGCCTTTGAAACATTCTGTCTTAAATACCCATGAGCCAAAGGCCTCATCTCACAAATCTACTTAAGGCTAGTACATACCTTGTACCGCGCACAACTATCTTATGTATCTAGATGGGAACAAGATATAGGCAATACTTTAGAGGAGGATGAGTGTTCCCAGATACGGAGATCGGCCAACTGTGGTGCTCGGAATACACTAATGTTGGAAACATCATATAAAATTCTACTGCGTTGGTATTTAGTTCCCACTAGAATAGCACATGCGATTCCAGGCTACTCCAGAGATTGCTTCCGGGGGTGCTCCTGCCCAGGAGACTTATTCCAAATATGGTGGTCCTGCCCTCGAGTCAAAAGACTTTGGATTAGGACATATTTTCAAATTTATTTGGTAACCTATCATAACCTGAGAAAAAACCCATGGGAAGCCCTTCCAGAAAACTAACCTAGTTCTTTTTAGCCACGAAGCAAGCTATTGCTAAATCTTGGTGTAAGGCTTCCCTGGACTTCTCTGAGGTTAAGCGCTGTATGAACTGGTATCTAGTTAATGAAAAACTAGCATTGTTAATAGAAGACAAGTATGATAGATTCCTGAACATTTGGACCCCATGGATAGATTATGCCCTCCCTGCAACGGGAGTTGGCCCAACAAACTCTCTAAGTCCAAAACATAGTATTACAGCTCCCCCACCCCTTTTGGGTCGTCACCCCGAAAGAGAAGAATCCCCCTCCCTCCTCCCCTCTGACCTTCATTGGCCCTGGCCAGGCCATGGTTAACAGTGAATTACTACTACTTGAAATACAGCAGAAAAAACTCTGGTTACATTGGAACACTAAAACTTGGTATTGTTTATCAAACCAGATCAAATATTATGTGATAGCTTTTTTATAATATGCCAATATGGCAACAGAATTTTTCATACTGCAATTTCTTTGTATAATGGAAATTTTTCAATAAAAATTCTTGTTTAAAAAAAAAAGATGATAATTACTAGAGATGAGCGAACACCAAAATGTTCGGGTGTTCGTTATTCGAAACGAACTTCCCGGGATGCTCGAGGGTTCGTTTCGAACAACGAACCCCATTGAAGTCAATGGGCGACCAGAGCATTTTTGTATTTCGCCGATGCTCGCTAAGGTTTTCATGTGTGAAAATCTGGGCAATTCAACAAAGTGATGGGAATGACACAGAAACGGATAGGGCAGGCGAGGGGCTACATGTTGGGCTGCATCTCAAGTTCCCAGGTCCCACTATTAAGCCACAATACCGGCAAGAGTGGGCCCCCCCCCCTCCCAACAACTTTTACTTCTGAAAAGCGCTCATTAGCATGGCATACCTTTGCTAAGCACCACACTACCTCCAACAAAGCACAATCACTGCCTGCATGACACTCCACTGACACTTCTCCTGGGTTACATGCTGCCCAACCGCCCCCCCTCCCCCCCCACAGCGCACACCAAAGTGTCCCTGGGCAGCCTTCAGCTGCCCTCATGCCACACCACGCTCATGTCTATTTAGAATTGCGTCTGCCATGACGAGGGACCGCAGGCACACACTGCAGAGGTTGGCACGGCTAGGCAGCGACCCTCTTTAAAAGTGGCGGAGCGATAGCCCACAATGCTGTACAGAAGCAATGAGAAATAGAATCCTGTGCCACCGCCATCAGGAGCTGCACACGTCGGCATAGCAATGGGGAACCTATGTGCCACACACTATTCATTCTGTCAAGGTGTCTGCATGCCCCAGTCAGACCGGGCTTTTTAATTCATAGACACAGGCAGGTACAACTCCCTATTGTGAAGTCCCTGTCGACCCACAGCATGGGTGGCTCCCTGGAACCCACCGGCGGTACACAGAAATATCCCATTGCATTGCCCAACACAGCTGAGGTAGTAATGTCGTGCTTAATGCAGGTGGGCTTCGGCCCACACTGCATGCCCCAGTCTGACAGGGGTTCTTTATAAGTGTACAGATGTAGTAAAAACTCCGTGTGCACCTACAGCATGGGTGGGTGCCAGGAAGCCACCGGCGGTACATAGAAATATCCCATTGCATTGCCCAACACAGCTGAGGTAGTAATGTTGTGCTTAACCCTTTCCAATCCAATTTGTATATGGTTTTCCTAGGGGGCTTACTCTTTTTCTGCTGTTATACAACGGCGCTATATGCTGGCTAAAGCCAGTACTGCATGAGCTGACACGTAGGATAGGCTCCGACAGCAGAGAGGCTGGCAATATACAGTAAGAGAACCCCGACGGACGTCTACCAACAACGGAGCTGTACAGCCTTAAACCCTAATGTCTTCACAGGTCACACAGTGGACTGGAAAGGGTTAATGCAGGTGGGCTTCGGCCCACACTGCATGCCCCAGTCAGACTGGGGTTCTTTACAAGTGGACACATGTAGGTTAAACTCCCTGTGGACCCACTGCCTGGGTGGGTGCCAGGAAGCCACCGGCGGTACATAGAAATATCCCATTGCATTGCCCAACACAGCTGAGGTAGTAATGTCGTGCGTAATACAGGTGGGCTTCGGCCCACACTGCATGCCCCAGTCAGACGGGTTCTTTAGAAGTGTACAGATGTATTAAAAACTCAGTGTGCACCTACAGCATGGGTGGCTCCCTGGAACCCACCGGCGGTACATAAAAATATCCCATTGCATTGCCCAACACAGCTGAGGTAACGTCAGCTGGAATGCAGGTGGGCTAAAAATTAATTTGATTACACTGTAGGCGAGGGCCCACAAAAATTGCTGTATCAACAGTACTAATGTACATCCAAAAAATTGGCCATGGCCAGCCAAGAGGGCAGGTGAAACCCATTAATCGCTTTGGTTAATGTGGCTTAAGTGGTAACTAGGCCTGGAGGCAGCCCAGTGTAACGAAAAATTGGTTCAAGTTAAAGTTCCAATGCTTTTAAGCGCATTGAAACTTATAAAAATTGTTCTGAAAAATTATTTGAGTGAGCCTTGTGGCCCTAAGAAAAATTGCCCGTTCAGCGTGATTACGTGAGGTTTCAGGAGGAGGAGCAGGAGGAGGAGGAGGAGGAATATTAGACACAGATTGATGAAGCAGAAATGTCCCCGTTTTGGATGGTGAGAGAGAACGTAGCTTCCATCCGCGGGTGCAGCCTACGTATTGCTTACGTATCGCTGCTGTCCGCTGGTGGAGAACAGAAGTCTGGGGAAATCCAGCCTTTGTTCATCTTGATGAGTGTTAGCCTGTCGGCACTGTCGGTTGACAAGCGGCTACGCTTATCTGTGATGATTCCCCCAGCCGCACTAAACACCCTCTCCGACAACACGCTAGCCGCAGGACAAGCAAGCACCTCCAGGGTATACAGCGCTAGTTCAGGCCACGTGTCCAGCTTCGACACCCAGTAGTTGTAGGGGGCAGAGGCGTCACCAAGGATGGTCGTGCGATCCGCTACGTACTCCCTCACCATCCTTTTACAGTGCTTCCGCCGACTCAGCCGTGACTGGGGAGCGGTGACACAGTCTTGGTGGGGAGCCATAAAGCTGGCCAGGCCCTTAAAGACTGTTGCACTGCCTGGGATGTACATGCTGCTCGATCTACGCACATCCCCTGCTACCTTGCCCTCGGTACTGCGCCTTCTGCCACTAGCGCTGTCGGCTGGGAATTTTACCATCAGCTTGTCCGCAAGGGTCCTGTGGTATAGCAACACTCTCGAACCCCTTTCCTCTTCGGGAATCAGAGTGGGCAGGTTCTCCTTATACCGTGGATCGAGCAGTGTGTACACCCAGTAATCCGTCGTGGCCAGAATGCGTGCAACGCGAGGGTCACGAGAAAGGCATCCTAACATGAAGTCAGCCATGTGTGCCAGGGTACCTGTACGCAACACATGGCTGTCTTCACTAGGAAGATCACTATCAGGATCCTCCTCCTCCTCCTCCTCAGGCCATACACGCTGAAAGGATGACAGGCAATCAGCCGGTGTACCGTCAGCAGCGGGCCAAGCTGTCTCTTCCCCCTCCTCCTCATCCTCCTCATGCTCCTCCTCCTCCTCCTGTACGCGCTGAGAAATAGACAGGAGGGTGCCCTGACTATCCAGCGGCATACTGTCTTCCCCCGCCCCCGTTTCCGAGCGCAAAGCAGCTGCCTTTATGGTTTGCAGGGAATTTCTCAAGATGCATAGCAGAGGAATGGTGACGCTAATGATTGTAGCATCGCCGCTCACCACCTGGGTAGACTCCTCAAAATTACCAAGGACATGGCAGATGTCTGCCAACCAGGCCCACTCTTCTGAAAGGAATTGAGGAGGCTGACTCCCACTGCGCCGCCCATGTTGGAGTTGGTATTCGACTATAGCTCTACGTTGTTCATAGAGCCTGCCCAACATGTGGAGCGTAGAGTTCCACCGTGTGGGCACGTCGCACAGCAGTCGGTGCACTGGCAGCTTAAAGTGATGTTGCAGGGTGCGCAGGGTGGCAGCGTCCGTGTGGGACTTGCGGAAATGTGCGCAGAGCCGGCGCGCCTTTACGAGCAGGTCTGACAAGCGTGGGTAGCTTTTCAGAAACCGCTGAACCACCAAATTAAAGTCGTGGGCCAGGCATGGCACGTGCGTGAGGCTGCTGAGCTGCAGAGCCGCCACCAGGTTACGCCCGTTGTCACACACGACCATGCCCGGTTGGAGGCTCAGCGGCGCAAGCCAGCGGTCGGTCTGCTCTGTCAGACCCTGCAGCAGTTCGTGGGCCGTGTGCCTCTTATCGCCTAAGCTGAGTAGTTTCAGCACGGCCTGCTGACGCTTGCCCACCGCTGTGCTGCCACACCGCGCGACACCGACTGCTGGCGACATGCTGCTGCTAACACATCTTGATTGCGAGACAGAGGAGGAGGAGGAGGAGGAGGAGGAGGAGGAGGAGGGTGCTTTAGTGGAGGAAGCATACACCTCCGCAGATACCAGCACCGAGCTGGGGCCCGCAATTCTGGGGGTGGGTAGGACGTGAGCGGTCCCAGGCTCTGACTCTGTCCCAGCCTCCACTAAATTCACCCAATGTGCCGTCAGGGAGATGTAGTGGCCCTGCCCGCCTGTGCTTGTCCACGTGTCCGTAGTTAAGTGGACCGTGGCAGTAACCGCGTTGGTGAGGGCGCGCACAATGTTGCGGGAGACGTGGTCGTGCAGGGCTGGGACGGCACATCGGGAAAAGTAGTGACGACTGGGAACTGAGTAGCGCGGGGCCGCCGCCTCCATGATACTTTTGAAGGACTCAGTTTCCACAACCCTATACGGCAGCATCTCAAGGCTGATGAATTTTGCTATGCGGACGGTTAACGTTTGAGCGTGCGGGTGCGTGGCGGCGTACTTGCGCTTGCGCTCGAACACTTGCGCAAGCGACGGCTGAACGGTGCGCTGAACTACACTGCTGGATGGGGCCGAAGACAGCGGAGATGAGGGTGTGGGTGCAGGCCATGAGGCGGTAGTGCCTGTGTCCTGAGAGGGGGGTTGCATCTCAGTGGCAGGTTGGGGCACAGGGGGAGAGGCAGGGGTGCAAACCGGAGGCGGTGAACGGCCTTCGTCCCACCTTGTGGGGTGCTTGGCCATCATATGTCTGCGCATGGTGGTGGTGGTGAGGCTGTGGGTGTTGGCTCCCCGGCTGAGCTTTGCGCAACAAAGGTTGCACACCACTGTTCGTCGGTCGTCAGGCGTCTCTGTGAAAAACTGCCAGACCTTAGAGCACCTCGGCCTCTGCAGGGTGGCATGGCGCGAGGGGGCGCTTTGGGAAACACTTGGTGGATTATTCGGTCTGGCCCTGCCTCTACCCCTGGCCACCGCACTGCCTCTTGCAACCTGCCCTGCTGATGCCCTTGACTCCCCCTCTGAAGACCTGTCCTCCTGAGTAAGCGTTGCACACCAGGTGGGGTCAGTCACCTCATCGTCCTGCTGCTCTTCCTCCGAATCCTCTGTGCGCTGCTCCCTCGGACTTACTGCCCTTACTACTACCTCACTGCAAGACAACTGTGTCTGATCGTCATCGTCCTCCTCACCCACAGAAAGTTGTTGAGACAGTTGGCGGAAGTCCCCAGCCTCTTCCCCCGGACCCCGGGAACTTTCGAATGGTTGGGCATCAGTGACGATAAACTCCTCTGGTGGGAGAGGAACCGCTGCTGCCCAATCTAAGCAGGGGCCCGAGAACAGTTCCTGGGAGTGTTCTCGCTCCTGAGCAGGTGTTTATTGTAGTGGAGTGAGGAGGCTGGGAGGAAGGAGGAGCAGCAGACAGAGGATTCGGATTGGCAGCAGTGGACGGCGCAGAACTGCGGGTAGACGATAGGTTGCTCGAAGCACTTTCTGCCATCCAGGACAGGACCTGCTCACACTGCTCATTTTCTAATAACCGTCTCCCGCGTGGACCCATTAATTGGGCGATGAATGTGGGGACGCCAGAAACGTGCCTCGCTCCTAATCGCGCAGCAGTCGGCTGCGACACACCGGGATCAGGAGCTCGGGCTGTGCCCACACCCTGACTTGGCCCTCCGCGTCCTCGGCCGCGTCCACGTCCTCTAGGCCTACCCCTACCCCTCAGCATGCTGTATTACCAGTGATTTGATTTCACAGGCAGGAAATAAATTGGCGCAAGACTGCAGGCCAAATATAATTTTTGCCCTTTTTGGAAAACGAAAGGCCCCACTGCCTCTAGTGAATGAATTATCTAAGTTTAATAACTGTGCTGTGTCCCTGCTAATGTGTCACAGAACGTGAAGGTAGCAGAGTTATTATAACACTTGGAGAGCAGGTATTTTTTTCCCAATTAAGGAAAGCAAATGGCGAAGCCAGCAGTAAAGCGTAGCTGGGTGCGTCTGATTTAGCAATGTTGTTCACGCAGCTCACACGTGTCCACCGCCCTTAGGACGGACAGAGGCTGGACAAATAGATTTGTTTTCAGTTTTTTTCCACCAAAAGGCAGCACTGCGTATATTCAATGAACATGAGAAGTTTAATAACTGTGCTGTGTCCCTGCTTATGTGTCACAGAACGCGAGGGTAGCAGAGTTATTATAACTCTTGGAGAGCAGGTATTTTTTTCCCAATTAAGGAAAGCAAATGGCGAAGCCAGCAGTAAAGCGTAGCTGGGTGCGTCTGATTTAGCAATGTTGTTCACGCAGCTCACACGTGTCCACCGCCCTTAGGACGGACAGAGGCTGGACAAATAGATTTGTTTTCAGTTTTTTTCCACCAAAAGGCAGCACTGCGTATATTCAATGAACATGAGAAGTTTAATAACTGTGCTGTGTCCCTGCTTATGTGTCACAGAACGTGAGGGTAGCAGAGTTATTATAACTCTTGGAGAGCAGGTATTTTTTTCCCAATTAAGGAAAGCAAATGGCGAAGCCAGCAGTAAAGCGTAGCTGGGTGCGTCTGATTTAGCAATGTTGTTCACGCAGCTCACACGTGTCCACCGCCCTTAGGACGGACAGAGGCTTGACAAATAGATTTGTTTTCAGTTTTTTTCCACCAAAAGGCAGCACTGCGTATATTCAATGAACATGAGAAGTTTAATAACTGTGCTGTGTCCCTGCTTATGTGTCACAGAACGTGAGGGTAGCAGAGTTATTATAACTCTTGGAGAGCAGGTATTTTTTTCCCAATTAAGGAAAGCAAATGGCGAAGCCAGCAGTAAAGCGTAGCTGGGTGCGTCTGATTTAGCAATGTTGTTCACGCAGCTCACACGTGTCCACCGCCCTTAGGACGGACAGAGGCTGGACAAATAGATTTGTTTTCAGTTTTTTTCCACCAAAAGGCAGCACTGCGTATATTCAATGAACATGAGAAGTTTAATAACTGTGCTGTGTCCCTGCTTATGTGTCACAGAACGTGAGGGTAGCAGAGTTATTATAACTCTTGGAGAGCAGGTATTTTTTTCCCAATTAAGGAAAGCAAATGGCGAAGCCAGCAGTAAAGCGTAGCTGGGTGCGTCTGATTTAGCAATGTTGTTCACGCAGCTCACACGTGTCCACCGCCCTTAGGACGGACAGAGGCTGGACAAATAGATTTGTTTTCAGTTTTTTTCCACCAAAAGGCAGCACTGCGTATATTCAATGAACATGAGAAGTTTAATAACTGTGCTGTGTCCCTGCTTATGTGTCACAGAACGTGAGGGTAGCAGAGTTATTATAACTCTTGGAGAGCAGGTCTTTTTTTCCCAATTAAGGAAAGCAAATGGCGAAGCCAGCAGTAAAGCGTAGCTGGGTGCGTCTGATTTAGCAATGTTGTTCACGCAGCTCACACGTGTCCACAGCCCTTAGGACGGACAGAGGCTGGACAAATAGATTTGTTTTCAGTTTTTTTCCACCAAAAGGCAGCACTGCGTATATTCAATGAACATGAGAAGTTTAATAACTGTGCTGTGTCCCTGCTTATGTGTCACAGAACGTGAGGGTAGCAGAGTTATTATAACTCTTGGAGAGCAGGTATTTTTTTCCCAATTAAGGAAAGCAAATGGCGAAGCCAGCAGTAAAGCGTAGCTGGGTGCGTCTGATTTAGCAATGTTGTTCACGCAGCTCACACGTGTCCACAGCCCTTAGGACGGACAGAGGCTGGACAAATAGAATTATTTTCACTTGTTTTACAAGCAAAAGGCAGCACTGCGTATATTCAATGAATAATAACTGTGTTGTGGCCCTGCCTATACAATTCTTTCCCTGCAGTATCAATGGAGGGTGCAATGGTCTGCAGAGGCGATTTTGAGAAGCAAAAAAAAATGCAGCACAGCTAACAGCAGCCTGGACAGTACTGCACACAGATAAATATGGCCCTAGAAAGGACCGTTGAGGTTCTTGAAGGCTACACTCACTCCTAACACTCTCCCTGCCTATGCAGCACTTCTGTCCCTAATGCCAGGTGCAACGCTCTGCAGAGGCGATTTTGAGAAAAAAAAATTTGCCACTGCTAACAGCAGCCAACACACAGCTATCAGTGGCCCTAATAAGGACCTTTGGGGGGTCTTGAAGCCTACACTAACTACCAATTCTTTCCCTACAGCAGCTCCGGTACAAACAGCACTGTCCCTCAGCTAACTCACCAGGCATCTGAGGCGAACCGCGGGAGGGGCCGACTTTTATGTTCGGGTGACACCTGATCTTCCCAGCCACTCACAGCAGGGGGGTGGTATAGGGCTTGAACGTCACAGGGGGAAGTTGTAATGCCTTCCCTGTCTTTCAATTGGCCAGAAAAGCGCGCTAACGTCTCAGGGAAGGAAGTGAAAATAACCAGAACACCGCATGGTGTTCGTTACGAATAACGAACATCCCGAACACCCTAATATTCGCACGAATATCAAGCTCGGAAGAACACGTTCGCTCATCTCTAATAATTACCTATCGAAACGTGCAGAACCGAACTAGAGGGATGGCCAATTTGGACTTAATATTAACCAGTAAACCTGACAGAATAGCAGTGATGCAGCTTGGGGGGCACCAGGGAAAGTGACGCTAATATAATAAATTTTAGCTTGTCTTTCAATAGGGAGCCTTATCAGGGAGCTATAAAAATACTAAACTTTAGAAAGGCAAAGCTCAATCAGTTTTGAGATACCCTTAACTAAAAGAGTATCACAAAAATAAGAGTACAAACAATGGAGATCTAAACCGAAGGTGTTGGCCCTGTAAAAGGTAATGAAGGAAAAATAGGGTGATGATGAAAAAGCAAATCTGTTATAGTTTTTTCGCACATGTATTCACTCAGGAAAATGAAGTGTCATATGAAATGCAGAGTGATAATGTAAACTCTCCATGAAATGTCACCAGTCTAACCCAGGAAGAAGTGCAGAGCCACCTTGAAAGATTAAAATGGACAAATCGACAGACCGGGGAGAGTCACTGGATCTTATCTTGATTTTTCCAAAGCATTTAACACTGGGCCGTATAAAAGGTTGGTATATGAAATGAGAATACTTGATCTGGGCAGAATGTGTGTACGTGGGTAAGTAACTGGTCAGTGATAGAAAGCAGAGGGTTGTTATGAATGGTACCTACTTTTATTGGGTCATGGTTACTAGCATGGTGCCGCAGGGGTCAGTTTTGGGCCCTATTCTTTTTAATATATTAACGGCAGTGTGGAGGAATTGTACAGTAAAATATCAGTTTTTGCAGATACTAAATTATGTAAAAAAAATTAACACAAGAGAGGACAGAATACGCTTGCAAGAGGATTGGGATAAGGTGGGGGCTTGGGCAGAAAAGTGGCAAATAAGGTTTAACACCGATAAATGTAAGGTTCTGCACACAGGTAGAGTAAGTACATTACATACATCACCATTACACACTAAATGGGAAACCACTGGGTAACTCTGACATGGAAAAGGACTTGGGGATTTCAGTAAACTGGTTGCTTCAGTTGAATTTACAATGTGAGTCATCTGTTGCCAAAGCAAATAGGTTCACAGGGTGCATCAAACGAGGTCTAGGAGTGCATGATGAGAATATTGTTCTTCCTCTTTACAAGTCACTGGTCAGACCAAACATGGAATATTGTGTACAGTTTTGGGCACTGGTACTCAAGAAGTACATATCACAGCTTGAGCGGGTACAAAGGTGGGCAACTAAAGTAATGAGGTTATCAAAATTGGAGTTATTTAGTTAAAAAAAAGAATGGCTCATGGATGACCTGATAATTATGTATAAATATATCAGGGGACAATACAGAGATCTCTCCTATGATCTGTTTATACCCAGGACTGTGACTGTAACAAGTGGGCATCCACTACATCTAAAGGAAAGAAAGTTTCTACACAAACATAGAAGGGGGTTCTTAACTGTAAGAGCAGTGAAACTATGGAACTCTCTGCCTGAGGATGTGGTGATGGAGAACTCACTAAAAGAGCACGAGAGAACTGAACCCCTTTCTGGAGTGTAACAATACTACATGTTATAGTCACTGATTACTTCAGAAGGGTTGTAGATCCAGGGATGATTCTGATTGCCTGATTTGGAGTTTGGATGGATTTTTTCCCCTAAAATGAGGAAAATTGGCGTCTATCTCATGTTTTTTTTTTTTTCTTCCTTTGTATCAACATTGGGGGCTAATAGGCTTAAAGGGGTTGTCCCGCGCCGAAACGGGTTTTTTTTTAAACCCCCCCCCCCCCCCCCCCCGTTCGGCGCGAGACAACCCCGATGCAGGGGTTAAAAAAACAACCCGCACAGCGCTTACCTGAATCCCGGCGGTCCGGCGTCTTCATACTTACCTGCTGAAGATGGCCGCCGGGATCCTCTGTCTCCGTGGACCGCAGGGCTTCTGTGCGGTCCATTGCCGATTCCAGCCTCCTGATTGGCTGGAATCGGCACGTGACGGGGCGGAGCTACACGGAGCTACACGGAGCCCCATTGAGAAGATAAGAAGACCCGGACTGCGCAAGCGCGGCTAATTTGGCCATCGGAGGGCGAAAATTAGTCGGCTCCATGGGAACGAGGACGCTAGCAACGGAGCAGGTAAGTATAAAACTTTTTATAACTTCTGTATGGCTCATAATTAATGCACAATGTACATTACAAAGTGCATTATTATGGCCATACAGAAGTGTATAGACCCACTTGCTGCCACGGGACAACCCCTTTAACTAGATGAACTTTTTTTCAGCCTCATATACCTTCTCTGTTACTACCTCTTTAATACAGCTTTTCTTGAACTCAGTAACCTTTATCAATTCCTTAATAACCCTGTGATGGTTTCGAGAAGTTACTGCAACACGGCCAAAATCAGCAGTGCAATGCTAGAGATTATATAATGAAAAAAAGAGATTATATTGGCATATCAGAGATATACAGCCATTGACCTTATTCTCCCACACAGATCCTCAAGGACAATAGTAGAACAGTTGAAGTCTGTAAGATATTTTATATCTATCTGATATTTCAGAAAAGAAATTCTAAACCATGTTTTTTAAAGTCTCCAATATATTTGAGAAAGTATGTTTGGCAAAGGTCGACATAGAACCAAAAGTTTGCATGTCCATTTAATGGAGGAGTAAATGAAGTTTCTATCCTATACCCTATACATATGTATTATTTAGGGCTTTTACACACGGACGTAGGCGTTTTTACGTGCACTCGCCGGCGCCGTAAAAACTTGTGTACTGGTGCACAAATCTAATGTTTGTACACCCATTCAGATGGCCCGGCGCATATATGCCGAGGCCACAATGCCGTTGGGAGGGGAGAGACAGCTTAGCTCTGCTAAGCTGTTTCCCCCTTCCCTCCCCCTTACCGGCTCACCTCCTCTCTCCTCCCCTCTGGCTGTTTGCAATGGGAGGGAGCAGGACAGGGGTGGAGCTAAGCTCCCGCCCCATCCCCACCCCCTGTCCGCAGCCAGCAATGGCAGGGGGTGGAGCTTAGCCCACTCCTCCCATTGCAAACAGCCAGAGGGGAGGAAAGAAGGGGGAGGAAGTTTAGCAGTCACGCTGCTAAACTCCCTCCCCCTCCCTTCTCCAGTCATTGTCATTGGGCCCCATTGGAGTTTATGTAGCCGCCGACGTATTTCAGGCAGAAAGTTCCAGATTTATCTTTTCTGCCAGGGTAAAAGCGCCCGACACTATATTGGCCACCAATATAGGGAATATGGGAATACATCTGTGTGATCTGATGCATTGGAATCCAATGCATCAGATGGTAGTGTATATTGGCCGACCATGAAAACAGCAGCCTATATACGCTCGTGTGAATAAGCCCTTAGATGATAGATTGTTTCAATGGATCTGTGGAATGAGTGAATTGAGCATCCTTTACTTTGGCTAGAGAAACAACGTGTGGGGTGGCCCACTACTATATTCATGTACTAATACACTCACCTGATCATTTATATCTTTACCAGCAACAGGCCCAGCATAACAGAGTGAAGAGGTAAAACTAACAACACTAAGATAATTGGCAAATGTAAAACTGTGTAAATGTTTTCCTTTGTATGAACTTGCTCCAGACTACAAGACCGGAGGGTTGGAGTGCTGCCATGAGTCCTACACAAAAGACACGCACTTTGACTCATGCTGACTGTTGTGGATCCAGACATGAAATAAAGTCTGCAATAACTCAAGCACCACATTCATCATGTATTCATTTTCATAAATTAATTTTATCTCAAGTTTTAGCATATGCATTTAGTCCAGGTTTTCTACTGATTTTTGACGATGTTTGATTGAATTTTCCTTGACAGAATTGCTCTTCTTCTTATGGTTATGATTACCATATTCTTGACTATGATAACACAACCATGACCAGAAGAGAATCGATGGAGGACATAATGGCATTGACCTGCTAGTGTTAGGTCCGGTGGCTCTGGGGGTCTCCATGCCTAGTACCCGGGCTGCAGCGCAGGGGAGCCCCAGTCGGTATTAGTGTATCTTGACACCACCAGGAAGTCCTGGTGGGGTCAAGATTGACAGGGGGGTGATGCCCCCTGTAGCTGATTGGTTGCACAGCTCAGGTCCTGGCCGCCCACTAACGTAATGCTGCAACTGAAAGTCTTTGGAATTCACGGCAGCCTTCAGCTATGGGTCTTCTGAGCTGCTGCTGCAGGAGAGGATATCGGCAGCGGAAACCCCCTTTTCCCAGCAGTGCAGCAGAAGGCACCACCCTGTTCTGTTCTGAAGTGCAGAGGGGGGTCACAGGGGAGGATTGGCCCAGCGTAATAACACTTCCCCGGTGTCGGACCACAAGCCGACACCCCGCTCAGTGAAACAGCGCAGAGCGCCAGGGGACAGGTGTTTCGATGTGGAGGGCTGCTCAGTCACATAGCAGCCCTGTAGAACCTTCCAGGACCTTCTGCTCTTGACCCTATCAGGAGCTAGGGGTGTGACAGGGGCGTTTTCCCTGTCACACCCCTAGCTTTTGGTGGCGTCAAGATACACTAATACCGCCCCGGTCTTTGTGACCTCACCTGGCCGTCGTGACCCGGTATGCCAGTTCCAGGCGTGCACTCCCGTGCGCAGGGGGGCATAGGCCTAGTTAGTCGGGTTGTTGGGGACGCTGCGTGTGCCGTCCCGCACAGCGTTCCTGTTGCAATGACTCCTGGGTGCGCCTGCCTGTCTTTAGCAAGCGCCAGGGGCTGTTTTTTTCCAGCATCCAGGTTTTGGTTTCTGCTGCTCTCAGGCTCCTCGCCCCGATCAGCTGCTGGGCAGGAGTTCTGACAGCAAATAAAATGTCTCAGTTCCTGTCAGTAGTTGCCAATGTTTGTTTGGTCTCCAGCTACACCCGTGTTCCTTTTGTATTGATCTCCTGCTTTGACATACCTGCTCTGGACTTGACTTTGCCTTTCTCTACCCCTTGTACCACGTTCTCTCCAGTTGCCGACCCAGATTGCCTGACCTGCCTTTGTGTTTGTTTCTTGTATTTGTCTGTTAGTCTGACTCTGACCCACATCCCTAGAGAGTCTAGGGACTGTCGCCCAGTTGTCGCCCTAGAGCTTAGCCTCTGGGGACAAGTAGGTAGGGACAGGGGTTGCGGGAAGTTTTCAGGGACTCCCAGTTACCCGGACCTCCGTTCCCAGACAGATACACTGGCCCACAACAGGTCAGACATATTTTTTCAGACCGGCTACATTTTGATCCTTCTATACAGGCTGTGTCTGCCTTGGCAAACCAGGGCCTGACTACCATGGTTCAGGACCTGGCTACCAGTTTACGACAACAAGAACAGATGTTGGCTACGGGTCAGCCCCCTTCGGTACCGGTGACAACTTGAGAGCCTCGAGCTACTTTGCGGGTGAGAGGAAACAGTTTTTTGCCTTCCGGGAAGGCTGCAAACTGTATTTTGATCTACAACCCCACTCTTCTGGCACAGAGTATTAGAGCGTGGGGATCGTGATTTCCTGACTGAGAGGAGACCCCCAAAATTGGGTGTTCTCTTTACCTTCTGACTCCCCCACACGTCAGTCTTTGGACGCCTTCTTTTCAGCTCTGGGTCAGATCTATGACGAGCCCAAATGGTCTGCCTATGCTGTCTCTCAGCTGTTGTCCTTGCGTCAGGGTCGGAAAATGGCAGAGGACTACTGCTCCCAATTCAGACAGCACTGCACTGAGTCGGGGTGGAACGACTCAGCCCTCAAGGACCTGTTCCTGACAGGCCTTTTGGAAGGTCTCAAGGATCTGCTGGTTGCCTATCCTGAGCCTAGTACCCTGGAGCAAGCAATGTCGCTGGCGATTCAAGCTGACCATCGACTGAGAGCTAGACGATCCGTTAGGAGTAGGACCAGTCCAGTCCGCCCGTCCACCTCCTCTGTAAACCAGACAACTCCACCTCCCTCTGTTGAACTCATGGAATTGGGAATGATGTCACCTAAATAGCGAAGGGAATACTGACTAAAGAAAAACCTTTGCTTGTATTGTGGAGAGTCTGGTCATTGGATTGCTATCTGCGGTAGGAAGCCCCAGCTGGAAGAATTTTCACTCCTGAACAGTTGTCGGGAGGACTGTCTAGGAGCTAAGGTACTTCCAGTCGTATCTAAGATGTTCCTGCCTTGCTCTTTGGATTACCTTGCATTCTCTCGTAGTGGGCAAGCTTTTGTTGATTCCGAGGCCACAGCTAATTTTGTTCATTTTGATTTTGTGGCTCAGATTTATGGTTTCTTGGTACATGTAGATCCTCCAATTCAGGTTTCTGCGGTAGACTCCACTCCATTGCGTGCTGGCTTCCTCTATCTAGCTACCCCAGAGGTAAAATTCACTGTAGGAGCCTTGCATACTGAGTCTTGTCTGTGGACATAGTCTTAGATCTACCTTGGCTAAGAGAACACAATCCCGTTATTAATTGGGACACACTGGATCTGGTCAAGTGGGGTCCCTGGTGTACCAATTACATGTGTCCTGTAAACTTAGATACCTCTGTTTGTGAGGGGGTTGTGTTACCAGACTATATTTCTGGATTTTCTGATGTTTTCTCCAAGCAGCTATCTGAAGTTTTGCCTCCCCATAGAGATTGCGACTGTAAGATTGATCTGGTCCCAGGGGCCAAACTTCCAAAAGGTCGGATCTACAACATAACTGTCCCTGAGAGGGGGGTCCATAAAGGACTATATTCAGGACAGTTTGGCCAAGGGACACATCCAACCCTCTGAATCTCCTACCAGTGCTGGGCTTTTCTTTATTGAGAAGAAGGATGGGGGTCTCAGGCCCTGTATTGATAACACAGAGCTCAACAAGATAACCATCAGAAACCAATACTTTCTTCCTCTCATCCCCGACCTCTTTAATCAGGTTTCTGGGGCCCAGTGGTTCTCTAAGCTGGACCTGAGGGGAGCCTATAATCTAATCCGTATACGGGAAGGGGAGACGGCTTTTAATACACCGCTTGGCCACTTTGAATACCTCATTATGCCTTTTGGGTTATGTAATGCTCCAGCTATTTTGCAAGGGTTTATGAATTCCATTTTCCAGGATATCATGGGCTTGTTTGTTGTGGTATACCTGGATGACATCCTCATTTTCTCCTCTGACTGTGAGACTCACCGTGTCTATTTACCAACCGTGCTGACTCGCCTCAGGGCTAACAAGTTGTTCATTAAATTTGAGAAATGTGTTTTTGGTGTCCAGAAAATATAATTCTTGGGATACATCATTACACCAAGTGATATTCAGATTTATCCGGTAAAGGTGTAAACTATCGCAGAATAGGCTCAGCCACTCCCCTTGAAAGCTCTCCAGTGCTTCCTTGGGTTCTCTAACTACTCTCATAAATTTATTAAGAATTTCTCTGTGGTAGCTAAGCCTTTAACTGATTTCACCAACAAGGGGGCTGATGTGAGTTCCTGGTCCTCCGATGCTCTGGCGGCCTTCTCAACCCTGAAAGCTGCCTTCTCTTCTGCGCCTGTCCTCATCCAGCTTGACCTATCTTGTCAGTTTGTGGTGGAAGTAGACGCCTCCAAGTTTGGAGTTGAAGCGATACTGTGTCAAGGTCCCTCCACACTCATGAACCTTAGACCTTTTGCCTACTTTTCCAAGAAGTTCTCGTCTACGGAATGTAATTAAGACATAGGCAACTGGGAATTACTAGCTATTAAGTGGGCATTTGAGGAATGGAAGCACTTTCTGAAAGGACCACTCTATCAGATTACTGTACTCACAGACCATAAAAACCTCATCTATCTAGACTCCGTTAGACTCTTTTTTTTTTTTTTTTAACGGTTTAACTTTGTGGTGACTTACAGACCTGGATCAAAAAATTTTTAGGCTGATGCCTTGTCTAGGAGTTTTGGTACCACGGAACCTTCTGAGTCTGAGAGTATTCTCTCCCCTGGGGTGGTTATCGTTGCTGTCTCTTCCAACCTTTCACCTCTTATACACACAGCTCAACAATCGGCACATGAAGCCCTTCCGGTAGGCAAACTTTTTTTTCCTTTGTCATTGAGGTTAAAGGTGTTAGAGGAGATGCATGGTTCAGTCCTAGCTGGTCACCCCATTATCAGGGGAACTCAGGAACGTTTATCCATTCCCAGTTTACATTCTCTACTCCTTCTGTTTCCGACACGCCGTCCGCTGATATTTCTACTGATGAACTGTGCACAGTTTTGGCCCAGGTTCGTAACAACCTTCAGGGTTTCCAGGAGAAACTGCTTAGAAAGTCAAATAAAAGACACAGTGTCTCTGCACCTTTTGCTGTTGGGGAGCAGGTGTTACTGTCTTCCAAGAATTTGAGATTTAAGGTTCCGTCCTTAAAACTGGCTCCACGGTTTATTGGTCCATCTTCTATTTCTCAGGTTATTAACCCAGTGGCATATGAGTTTTCTCTTCCTGAGTCGTGGAAGATTCACAAGGTCTTCCATAAGAGTTTGTTGAAGAGGTACGTGACTCTAGTTCTGCCCACCCTCTCTTACGCTGGTACAGGGGAAACCGATGTACAAGGTCGAACAAATTATTGATGCCAGAAGGGTTAGAGGTGTGTTACAATACCTGTTGTACTGGAGGGGGTTTGACCCAGAGGACCGAACGTGGGTTCCCGCCAGGGAAGTGCATGCAACACGTTTGCTCCGACAGTTCCACAGGGCCTTTCCCCTCAAGCCCGCTCACTCCTGGTCGTGGGGGTCCGTAGGAGGGGGGGGGGGGTACTGTCAGGTCCGGCTGCCCGCACTACCGGTCCTAGTACCCGGGCTGCGGGGATGCGGCGCAGGGAAGCCCCAGACTTTGTGACCTTTCCTGGCTGCCGTGACCTGGTACGCCGGCTCCGTGCATGCTCCTGTGCACAGGGGTCATGCGCCTAGTTAGTCGGGTTGCTGGGGACGCGACGGGTGCCACCCCGCACCACATTCCTGTTGCCATGACTCCTGGGCGCACCTGCCTGTTTCTGCCAGCGTCCTGTAATTGGGTCCTGCTGCTCTCATGCTCCGCACCCCAATCAGCTGCTGGGCAGGAGTTCTGACGGCATTTAAACGTCTCAGTTCCTGTCAGTAGTTGCCAGTGTATGTTTGGTCTCCAGCTACACCCACGTTCCTTTGTATTGATCTCCTGCTTTGACTTACCTGCTCTGGACTTGACTTTGCCTTTGCCTGACCCCTTGTAATGCCTTCTCTCCCATTGCCGACCCGGATTGCCTGACCTGCCTTTGTGTTTGTTTGTTTCTTGTATTTGTCTGTTAGTCTGACTCTGACCCACATCCCAAAGGAGTCTGGGGACTGTCGCCCAGTTGTCACCCTAGGGCTTAGCCTAGGGGGCCAAGTAGGTAGGGACAGGGGTTGCGGGAAGTTTTCAGGGACTCCGTTACCCAGACCCCAGTTCCCTGACAGCTAGACATCCACAACCACTACTGCCACCAACGTTGCAGTCTGAATTAGAAAAGATGGCACTGATGTTAATATGCATGACTATTTTCTTTCTGATTTTATTTTCATACAGTCTATTACTTTTTTAAATACTAGATTGGCTCGATGTTCGCTACGTGAACCTAAAATGTTTGGGAAATTGGTCCTCACTCCATGCTTTCATTCTTTTCTTCTCTTCTTATTCCTTTGGGCACTAGTTTTCTCATTTGGCTGCGGGTGTCCATCATACCATCTTCATTGCTCCTCTCTTCTGCAGTCTCCTGGCTCTCAGCGACCTCCCCTTTCCTCTGAGTTGCTCTGGGAGCTATTTTTTGAATGAGGCTCCATGGGTATGTCGCTCCTTCACCACTCTTCTCTGCACATGTGTTCCCACAGCACTCCTCCTACACAGAAGACGGGGCGACCAGAGGTGCCCTATTACCCTGCTCACTTTGTGGGGAAACCCCACCCCAGGCCCAACATCCTCGGCATTCTCAGCTGGTCTGCGCCTGCATCTCATGTCTCAGACTCTTTTTCCATCAGCCCGCACTGGGAAGAATTCCGTTATCTGTCTCAGTCCTTCCTTCATGGTCCTCTTCCTTGGCATCTTCTTTTCTTCTCCTTCGTCCCTGTAAGTCTACTTCTTCTTTATTTTAGCACTTTCATGCCTCTTCTTGTGTCTTTCTCTCAGTGGAGTTCACTCTCTAGCGTCTGCTCCTGCCGCCATCCAGGCCACACCCCTTAACATAGGAACTTTGACCTGGTCTGACAGGTCACTCAATGTATCAAAGTCAAATTTTATGATTTTACGGCGGTGGTGAGAATGTCACAAATCTAATGACACCAAAATCATCCACCAAAGTCATGCAAAGGGGCCAAAGTGTCGTGAAAAAAAAAGCCTGTAGGCTTTTTTATATTAGATTAGCTGATATACCCGGCTTTGCCCGAGTTATTTGGTACTGGTATTTATCTGGTGTTCACACGGAAAATCTTATGAAGTCGTGGTTACTTTAGAGATACCGAGGAAAAACATATGTTCACCATTTTGCATAGTTTTCTGCGTTAACCCAGGAAACACCACGGGGAGGTAACCATGCGACGTTTCCTTTATATAAAAATGACATCAGGAAGTGAGAATTTGATTACGTACATAAAATTTGGACACTAATTCTTTTGCACTTAGAATTGAATAATCGAGTTGGGACCCATTAGCTTTTCCTATTTATGACATAATCAATGCTCCTGCCAAATTTCCCGTTTCTATGACACCGGAAAGTGAAAAAATTACATTCCGCACGTAAAATTTGGACGCTAATTCTTTTGCGCTAGAATTGAATAATCGAGTTGGGACCTATTAACTTTTCCTATTTATGACATAATCAATGCCCGTGCCAAATTTCATGTTTCTATCACATTGGGAAGTGAGAGATTTAGATTATATACGTAAAATTTGGACGCTAGTTCTTTTGCGCATAGAATTGAATAATAGAGTTGGGACCCATTAGCTTTTCCCATTTATGACATAATCAATGCTCGTGCCAAATTTCCTGCTTCTATGACACCGGAAAGTGAAAAAATTACATTC